>NC_047122.1:67567776-68280965 GCF_902500255.1 Thalassophryne amazonica
CAAAGAACCTGAAAATTGCGTGCTGGAATGTACGCACAATGATGGACTCAGACAATAGCGATCATCCTCGAAGACGCTCAGCCTTAGTCGCCAAAGAGCTAGCAAGGCTTGACATAGACATTGCTGCACTCAGCGAGGTGCGCTTTGCAGACCAAGGGTCACTCACCGAGGAAGGCACAGGCTACACACTGTTCTGGTCAGGGAAGGCTAAAGAAGATCGTCGACTCTCAGGGGTCGGGTTCATGATTAAGAGCGCCATAGCACATAGGTTACACAGTTTGCCAGTTGTACATTCTGACCGACTCATGTCACTCCGGCTCCCCATCAACATCAAGGATTTTGCCACTATTGTTAGTGTGTATGCCCCAACCATGCAGGCCGACATCGGAGTTAAGTAGTCTTTCTATAGCGATCTGCACAACCTTCTACAGCGCGTCGACACCCAGGACAAGCTCCACCAGAGTGGGCCGCGACTCTGATGTATGGAAGGACGTGCTAGGGAAACATGGCATAGGCAACTGTAACGACAATGGCCGCCTGCTGCTGGAGTTCTGCTCTACACATGACTTGACGATCACCAACAGCCTGTTCCAACAGAAAGAGAGATTCAAAGCAACCTGGAGACACCCACGCTCCAAACACTGGCACCTTCTGGACTACGTTCTGACGCGACAGCATGACAGAAGAGACGTACTACATATCAGGGTGATCCGTTCCAAGATTGCTTTCACTTTCAAGCCCCCTCCTAAGAAGAAAGGCCCACAGCTTAAGAAGCTACAAGTCCAAAAGCTACAAGACATAGACACAAAAATGGAGTTCCAGGCCAAACTAGAGGAGAGATTGGGTGGCGAAGAAGGCCTGCCTGGCGACCTTGAACAACAGTGGATGAGATTAAAGACCATCATTCAGGAGGCGGCAGCAGAAGTAGTGGGCTTCTCAGCCAGGAAAAATAAAGACTGGTTTGATGAGTCTGATGCACAGATCCAGGAACTACTAGAAAAGAAACGTGCATGCCACAAGACTCTTTTAGCTAAACCTGATGACCACTTTGCCAAGACAGCTTACAGAAATGCCTGCTCCACACTGCAAAGCAAGCTCCACATACTGCAGAACGACTGGTGGCTAGCTTTTGTAGAGAAGACATAACAACATGCCGATGCCGGAGACATGCGCTCCTTTCATGAAGCCCTTAAGACCATCCATGGGCCAGCACATCAAGTGCAAGCACCCCTGCGCTCCACAGATGGCTCCACCCTTCTGACGGACAAGGAAACCATTATGCAGCGTTGGTCAGAACACTTTGAAAACCTCTTCAGTGACAAGCGCATGCAAGAGTCATCAATCGAGAAGATTCCCCAGGTGGAGGTGAAATGGGAACTTGATGACCCCCCAACACTTGAAGAGATCCGAAAGGCCACCATGCAGCTGAATCCAGGGAAGTCTCCTGGCATAGATGGCATCCCAGCAGAGTGTACCAAAATGGAGGTGAGGCAGTCCTCGACAAGCTTCAGATTCTCTTCTCCAGTTGCTGGGAAAAGGAAATGGTTCTACATGACCTTCGGGATGCGGTCATTGTCTCCCTGTACGAGAACAAGGGCGACACGTCCGACTGTTCTAATTACCGGGGCATCACTCTCCTCTCAATAGCAGGTACGATTTTGGCTTGAGTGCTGCTCAACAGGCTTACCCCTACCATAGCGCATGAAAATACTCCCGAGAGTCAGTGCAGATTTCGGGCCAACAGGGGAACCACCGACATGATCTTCATCCTGAGACAGAGCCAGGAGAAGTGCAGAGAACAGAACATGGCCCTTTATGCATCCTTCATAGACCCAACCAAGGCTTTTGACACGGTCAGTCGTGAGGGTTTGTGGAAGATTCTTGCACACTTTGGCTGCCCTCCAAAGCTCCTCACCATCATCCGCCAGCTGCATGAAGGCCAGATGGGACAAGTGAAGTACAACGGGACTCTGTCCGGCAGCTTCCCCATCTCAAATGGCGTCAAACAAGGTTGCATCCTCGCGCCCACTCTGTTCTCCATCTTCTTCAGCATGATGCTTCGTGAGGCCAAAGAAGACTTGACAGACGGCATCTATATCCGCTTCAGAACCGACAGAAGTCTGTTTAACTTGCGGCGCCTTCTGTCCCACACTAAGATCACAGAACAGCTAATCATGGAGCTGCTCTTCGCAGATGACTGCGCCCTCGTCGCCCATACGGAGCAAGCCTTGCAGCACATTGTCAACTGTTTTGCTGAAGCAGCAAGAGCCTTCGGCCTCACCATCAGCTTGAGAAAGACAGAAGTGCTATATCAACCAGTCCCCCATACAGCATATACCCCACCCCAAATCAACATCGAGGGTACCAGCCTGAATGCAGTAGAGCACTTCACGTATCTCAGTAGTGTTATCTCAAATGACGCATCTGTTGCCAAGGACCTAGACAGTCGCCTTGCCAAGGCCAGCAGTTCTTTTGGTAGACTCTCAAAGAAAGTCTGGCAGAATCATGCACTGCGCCTTTCCACAAAAGTGCAGGTCTACAGAGCCATTGTGGTCCCTACCCTCCTGTATGGAGCTGAAACCTGGGTTCTGTATCACCAGCAGATCAGATTACTGGAACGCTTTCATCAGCGTTGTCTCCGAAACATCTTCGGGATCAAGTGGCAGGACAACGTCTCAAATGAGGACATCCTTACCAGAGCCAAATTGCCCAGCATGGAGTCTATTATACTCAAACAACAGCTTCGTTGGGCAGGTCACGTAGCCAGGATGGATGATACATGCCTGCCGAAATTAATTCTCTTTGGCGAGCTCAAGGAAGGGAGACGAAACCAAGGGGCCCCCAAAAAGCGCTATAAGGACCAGCTGAAGAAACAGCTCTCCCTTGCAGGCATTCAGCATCAGTCATGGCAGCATCTAGCTACAGATAGACTCAGCTGGCGTTCCAGCATCAAATCCGCCAGCCTGAAGTTTGAGGCAGAAAGAAGTGAGGCCTCACGCCAGAAGCGTCAAAGACAGAAAGAGCGGGCAGCAGCACAAGCCCAGCCTACTCAAGTGTTCATTTGCCCCAAGTGTAACAGGTCTTGTGCATCCTGTATTGGACTTTTCAGCCACCAGAGGGCTTGTAGAAAATAAACTAAAAAAAACAAAACAAAAAAAAGGCCTTCCCACTATCCTCGCATGCGAGGAAACTGCCAACAAAACAACAAACAAAATCAGTATGGTGGACTTTTTACGATATCAGTAGGATTAAAAAAAAATTTCTTGACAAATGGAATTTCTCCATAATAATAATAATAATAATAATAATAATAATAATAATAATATGAGCAAAGCAACATGCAGTGGTGTGAAGCTCACTCATGGTACACTGAGTCCCAAACAGGAAATGCAAAAGTTTCAGTCCACAGTGAAAGAGGAATGTCAAACATTCAACACTTCCTGGATTGACAGACGAGATTTTGTTGACTCTCGAGGGAACTCAGTGGCAAATTCACAATGAAACAGGAAATATCAAATGTTGAACACTTCCTCGCATGGGTGGAGCCAGAGCGGAGGCCGGGGTTACACTGGACTCTCCTGAAATCTGATTGGACACAGATGATTGACATGTCATGGTACATGCAAAAAAAAACAAAAAACAGCTGCATTTTGAAATTGGTGACACATATTGATTGCTAGGTTCCTCCTTTCCAGTAGTTGGCGATGTGTAAAATCCACCTTATTAAAATAAAAATCTTTGACCCAGAGTGGAAGGTGAATACGCATTTGAACCATGGACTAATAATGACGCCAAACTTATATTGGTGAGTAAACAACCGTATTTTTATGCCAGAAATGAGGTTTGGGTTGTTAAAAGAGGCATTTCTTTAATTCTGGTTGCCTTATTTATACGTGTTTCTCCAGTGATTTTAAATGAGACGGCAGCTGTTGATTCAAGAGATATAATGTAAAGACACTCAGGCTGAAAGAAATACAGGCAATTTACTCCTCCTCTGTTATGTATAAAACCTGTGTAACCTCTTAATTTTGTTCTCTGAAGGACTTATTTTTTAAATAATCTCTTAATTTTGCCATCTGAGTGACACACCAGTGACACAACTTTAGATAAATAAATCTAAAGTTATCTTCCTTAAACTCAACTTGAAAACAAATCTCTCCAACTTGATGTCAATTAATTAAAAATATAAAATCCAGCTTCCTGATGAAGTGGTGTAGAGGAGGATTTTCTTCAAAAGAAGACCCGATAGTTCACATACAATTTGACAGAAAGTACATTTGAGATGAAAGACTAGATTTGATGTTTTGGTGAAAGAAACTTTTGTATTTCTTCATCATTGGTGTAAATAAAGTCCAAGACATATTCAGTGACTTGGAAATGTTCATGTTTCCATCCACTGACTTGTCTGAAGAAAACTGGCAATAAAACTGATCATTATTTACAGGTTTTATCAAGTTTTAGAGATTTGCTTTCAGTTTGAGTTTGAGGAAGATAATTTTAGAAATTTTTATTCTTTATATTTTTTGGTATTTCTTGTATTTGAAATGGCATAAACAAATTAAAATGTGTGAAATTTCAAGTGTTCCAATACTTCTGGAGGGCACAATATCCTAACCTTATGATGAGTGTAAAATGAGTGTGATATTATTACTGTTTTGTTTAAGAAGGTTTAATTTTCACTGTTGCTGCATTTTGTGTCAAATCATAGTCATATCGTATATCAGATTGATATGACAATATTGAAATATGATCATTTGGCCATATTGTGCAGCCCTACTGTCAACTAGCTGAAAAGTTTGATCATTAAGAAATTTACATCAACATTTAAAAAAAATGCTTAAAGTGGCAGAGGGTTAAGAGGGCTGTAATTAGGAGGGTCAGGGGAGGTGGAGCCCCTCCTGAAGCTGAAAGGTTTTAGCCATGCTAATGCTCCCCTGAAGCATTTGCTAAAAAAAAAATCTGAAGGACCTAAATGACATGGTGAGATGCTGAAGACCTTTGCTTGTTCATGTCCGCGACATATACGTATTAATAAAAATAATAATAATGTACTGCTAGAACAGGCATCACTACCACCTGCCTTATATTAAGTTACATAATTTTATTAGCATTTCAGAGATTAGCTTTTTTTTTGGTGTATTCATTATATAACTAGTCAAATAAGTAAGAGTATCTGAGATGATCGAAGATAATGATATATTTAAGGTCTGCTGCTGTTTCCTTCGGTGCAAACAAACTTTTCTTACCTCTGTAATATGGCGTCTGCATCAAACATGTTTTACCTCTGTAAGATGGCGTCCGCATCGAACTTTTTTTTTTTTTTTTTTTACCTCTGTAAGATGGCATCCGCATTAACACTTTTGTAAATATGTCAGAGCTTTAAAGTCACTGTTGTTGGAGTGAACGTGGAGTACTTGAAAGCAGCACAGATCATCATGGCCTTTGAGGTTTTTGGTTTTTTTTTTTTGCATCACGGCCTTTGATTTTTCCAGAACAGCATAGTTGTTACGTAACACAGCAGTTCTTTTTGCGGGCCACCAGATGGCGACATTCACTGAATAATCAGTTCACACTACATTGAGTCTGAGCGTCACGGGGGGGGGGGGGGGGGTTCTTTGTTGTGTCTGGTGCAAAGAAAATGGGTGAATACAGGTTTCCTGACGTCGCTAAAACGAATCCTGTTAATGGCATCACAGCAGAAATGAAGTCTTTGTTTCAGCGCTGTGGATTCACTTTCCTGCACATCAGGAAACCGTAGCGACGCTGTGGACACACCCAGTGCTGCCACCATGCTCCTTCAGAAGTCTGGCTGTATCCCAGCATGCAATGTCCGCTGGAAGGAGACAAACACGTACACATGCACATCGTAATCACACATGGCAACAGCGCGCAAATCACTGTGTTGTTAGTGTTAGCTTCGGCTCGCCTGTGATGGGCAAACGTTCATAAAGTAAGATTTACTAACGTCTGGTCAAATTAAAATCCTTTTGCTCCTTTTTTCACAGGCGTCCTGTTTGTCCGAGGTAGCTGCTGCGTAACGTGTTGCTACAGTAACTGAGCACATCCTTATCTGTGTCAGTGTGCGGGAACAATATTAGAAATGAACGACTCGGACAAAGCCCAGGAAATCAGTGTGCGAGTGAAATAACAGCACTCCAAAGATGAGCTTCCACTCTGCCACGGTGTTAAAAGGTCTTACAAGTAAAAAATAACAAAATCATGTTTCCTGATTGGCTGCGGCGAGGAAACCTCTCTGTCTTCTTACATAATTGAATAGCGGTGCATCAGTGGTTCACTATTGGGTTTTGTTAAGGAAATTGTTGTGTAATTGGCCTGCAGAAATGTACTGTGGCTCTGCTACCAATCGAAGTTAAGTCAATGAGCGGCGGCGTGCTTCAGGCGCTCTGCCACCTTCTCATCTTCCCGCTCTCTTATTGCACCTCTGTGTCTCTCGCACCCACAGCAAGCAGGCCGGTGAGTGACGGACACCGCTGCTGAGGAGGAGACAGACAAAAAGAGAGAGGGAGACGATCGGCGCGGCACTGAGACCGTGAAGACGGGGGTCACGGGGAGGATGGCGAGCAGGCGGGGCGGCGCTTTCACATGGATGACAACGTGTTGTTTTTGCCACATGAGGATTGGGAGTAAAAAATGAAAAGGGAAGAACCAAAAAAGAAACAAATAGCAATAACAGAGAAATGCAACGCTACAGTCAAGCACAAGTGGCATCAAAGGAACATTTACCACAAACAAACATCGACAACACATACCAACCTACTAACCAACCAACTTACTAACCAACCAATCACTGGAGGGTAATTTCAGCTTTGTGACACCATAAAGCAAGAAAGCTAAAGCCTTGGGCTGCTAATGAAATGTCGGGCTACTAACCACAGATGGAGGATCTATGAAGAACCATCAATCCCAGAATCAAATCAGGTCATTGTCATTACTGTCACTTTCACTACACAAGCTTCAAAGAACATCCTGTAAGCTTCTCTGTGTTTGATGGAACCAACATTTGATTAATTTAATTCAGTAACATCTGGATGAAGAGGTGCAGACAGCACGGTGGCTTAGCGGTTAGCACTGTTGCCTCACAACAAGAAGGTCCTGGGATCGCTTCCCACCTGTGTCCTTTCTGTGTGCAATTTGCATGTTCTCCACATGTTTGTGTGGGTTCCCTCCGGGTGCTCCGGCTTCCTCCCACATCCACAGTGCGAATGTGTTTGTCCCTGTGACAGACTGGTGTCCTGTCCGGGGTGAACCCGCCTCACGCCCTCTGACTGCTGAGATAGGCTCCACCCCCCCGTGACCTGTAATTGGAGTAAGCAGGTATAGAAAATTAATGAATGAATGAAGAGGTACTTTGCACCTCTATCCAGTAACTTAACTTACGGGGCTGATTTAATGTTATTTTGTGCTTTAACACTCATAAAGTCCTCATTTACTGTACATCTGTCTACGTCACGTTAACTCTGAGTACATCAGGCCCAGGATGTCATGTTGTGATATCACATGATGATGTCACGATGGCGTCATCATATGACCTGAGCCTGGTCTGTGTGATCATGATGCAGACTGTATTGACTCACTATGTTTTGGTTGTGATCAATAACTGAGCTGACAGTCGTTTTGTACTGGCCTGGCCCTTTAACAGGCAGAGTGTTATTGGCCGGTGTCATCATCCCCAGTGTAGATGGTGAGAGATAAATTTAGAAACAGAGGCAGAAAATATATGAATTTGTATGTAAACAGAATGATTCATGAATGTTAGAGGAGTTTCTGCTCTTTCTGTTTAAAATCCCTGGAAAGGAGCCTCAATGTGGAAAACAATCAAATGGCCTCTTGATTGACTGATGATCAAGTGCACTGATCGATGATTTAACCGTTGATATTGTGATATCCATCTGCAGGCACAGGCTGGTGGGTGGAACCAAAACACAACTCTAATCCTCCTCAGAATATTTGGAATATGTGACAAATGTAAAGAAAACGGGAAAAAAATGCATGAAATGTGAATTTTGTCCATATTTGTGCCTCTGTTTGTCCTCCTGCCACGTCCCGTCTGTGTGATCACTTCATTGTTTGGCTCAGCAGACACGCATGACATCACCCTGGCAGTGTTGGGGCGGGGCCTGGCAGCATGCGCCTGGCATCACACACTGAGAAGGCATAAGCGCTCTTCGCCCGTACGCTCTCTGTCAGACGGCTCAGCCTGACTTTGTTCTCACGCTGACCCTGTCACCTTCCACCAGCGTGGTGTGGCGCCGTCACCACGGCCTGACCTCTGTGACCTTTTATTAGAAATCCTGTGACAGGGGCAGACTTTCTGATCCCGCACACGTCAACCTCTGCTCGCTGTTCCCTGTTGATCTCTGACTGGTTTTCTTTACCAGTAACCTGGAGCGATGAGTCTTCAGCATTCAGAATCACTGACTGTTTGGATTTATGTTTTTATGTCATTATTTGTTTGTATTTTTATGTCTGATAACTGTTACACACCCTACCTCATTCACAACAAGTGGACGAAGATGTTCATGCATGAAAGATCTCTGATATCTCACACACTCCTCAAGATGAACTGATAACACAGATTGTGTGTGTGTATATGTATATATATATATATATATATATATATATACACACACACACACACACACACACACACACACACACTGCTAGGAAAACCCTCTATGACATCACACACAGGTTTTCTGAAGAGCGAGTTTCAAGCTGAAATGGGGCGACTCTACATGTCATCACCTTGACACTGCTTACTTTGCCTTGAACTGCCGCCAACCCCAGAAAGGGATAAAAAAGTGGATTGTGGGCAACACCGGCGTGACAGATGAAGTCCAACTACACCCCCACCTCGTACTTAATGAAATAAACTAAAACTAACAGGTTAATCTTGGTTTGGGTAGACGGGGACTAGCTTCTAAATAGTCCAAAGGCTCATTGGTCCGAAGATCCGTCAAGCTGGATGTGGAGTCGGCGTAATGGTCGACCAGGAAGCCCCTTGGCGGCAGAGGAGCATGCAGGTGAATTCCCAGAGCTTTAGGACTCCACTGCTGCCATGCCAGAAGCCAACCGAGAATGTGCCATGGAGAAACTTTCAAATTCTGAGGCAGATTAGAGAACAGAAAGGTGCCGTTGCTGTTTTGAAGACTTTTTTGAGGCTTTGGAATATTGAATAGTCACCGCTGCATGTTGTTAGCCTGCTGGCTAATGAGCTGGATGGCCTTCTTTAGGGAACTTTGGACCAATGGACCTTCGGAATAATGATCTGTCCCCAGGTGGACTGGGCAGTGGTTTTCATAATGGTTTTGTTGTGTGGGCCGCTGAAGAGGAGGTACTGCTGGCCCACCACCACCAGAGGGCGCCCTGCCTGGAGTGCGGGCTCCAGGCACCAGAGGGCGCTGCCGCCTTACGAGAGCAGTCAGGGTGACAGCTGTCACCCATTACTGGACACAGCTGACTCCACTCAGCACGGAGGTATATCATCAGGACGGCGTCTCCACCTCAGTGCCGAGATATCGCCTTAAGATTGAGGTAACGTTCTCTGCACGCATATTCTGCATAACCAGATAAAACTTGTTAAACCTTTTCAGGACAGCTGACTACTGAAAGCTAATTACTTGGATAAGTACTCACCTTCCTGCTGTATAGTGACAAGAGGTGGAGGCGGCTTCTCCCCTCTCCGTTTACTGGGTGCTGTCGCATCCACACCTGTGTGTTTGTTGCTCTCTCCCGCCAGCAGTACCGGATCCGACGAGCGGAGGCAGTGGCCACCTGGGAATTCGGGACTTGGCGGTTCCAGTACTCCCAGGGTTCGGTGGCAGAGGAGATCTGGGTGGTTCCGGTTCGACTGGGACGGACGTCTCCTACCTTCGAGCCTGCCCACACGACACCAGCGGATTTCGACCTAAACCCCAAATTATTGGTTGTTGTATTAGTTGTGCTCGTTTCACAACAGTAAAACTTGTTATTCACCTTTCTCCATTGTCCGTTCATTACGCCCCCTGTTGTGGGTCCGTGTACCTACACTTTCACAACAGGTTTGCTCTGTTGTGGGCATTAAGATAAGATCGCCTTTATTGATCCTTGAGTACAGAAACAGCACAGACAAGATGAGTTCATCAGTGAAATCATCTGATGGAGTTGGTGGTTACAACGAAACCTGCACCCTCGCTGTCCTTTCTGGAGTCAGGCTGTAGTGGTCGTGGCTTGTTTTTTGACTGGTATTCTCCGTATTTTCATACTCATATTAGCATGGTGTTAACTTTGTGGAGTCCATGTGTTTAGTGTTGCCATTCAAGTTCTGTTTCGATTAATGCTGCATGCCAGTTTTGCTGCTTTTACATCATCTGAAACAGCAGGTACTGACTAAATGACCAAATGTAGGACTACTGTAAGCCACTGGACAGACACTGGGTCTATAAACTCAGCCGGCTGTAAGATATTTAAACACAGTAGGATGGTTGATCAGAGCACCAGACATCCCAAACCAGTATACTGAGGACAAGTTTGAATTTAAGCACGACAGGATTCCACCAAGATCCTCTAATGCCCCCATCCCCAAAAAATACATACACACTTGACTGAACAGGTTATTGATTATTGTAATCTCTTATCCCTGAGCTGTGGTATTTTTTCTTCTTTGTCAGGACCTGATCCAGTCAGCCATAAAAACACGTCTACTTTTGATCCGTGTTCATATTATAAACCTTCCAGGTTTAAAGCAGAACTGCCAGATTTCTGCCCAAGTCCCAGTGTGGTAGCTTTGTCAGGTCAGAAACACAGCTGGTTGTTTTTAATTTCTATTTATTTCAAATACAGTCTTAGAACCCAAAAGACAAACTTCAAGGGATTTCTCCTAATTTATCTACTGGTCAGGAGCTCCAGCTAGTTAAAGGACGCGGTCACTGTGTGTGTTGGGGACTAGCATTGGCACTCTGTGCACGTTAAATCAGTTAAAGATTTGCACTCATGGAGGCCTCCACGTTTTAACTGAGCATTAATGAAGCAAGATCTCAACTGACACCAGTTCAAAGTCCCACATTCTGTGATAATCACAGGACACGTGTTCGTCTGTAACATGGCAGCAGACCGACGAGTGTCACGTCTGAGAGATGAGAGTCAAAGGGCGACATGTTCAGATAATAATCCAGAATGGAGGAGGAGTCCATCTTCACATGTTGCAAGACATCTGGCGTGCACAAGTGGATGATGGTACAATGATATCAGGACAACACTAATAGTCCAGATTGGGATTATGATTACCACTGGCAGACACACAAACAGGTTTTATTCTGTACCTCCATCTAAAACACCGCAACAACAAAAAATCCAAGATGTGAACGTTTCACCAAATCCTCTTCTATCAACTCTTCACTGGCATCCAAGTCATAAAACTCAGTTAGTGACACCAAACCAGCTAATTTCATCACAGCAGACAAAGATCTGGTTTGTTGCTATTGTTCATCTGCACACTCAGCCATCTGCAGCTCCTCTGTGTTTCTCTGTCAATCCCCTTGTGGCTTCCCTCACCTCCTCCCCCTCCCAGCAGACACTCTCATCCCTGTGTTTGCCTCCCATCTTACCCTTTTGTTTCAGAGCTGAGGATGCCCGTGAGGCTAACCAGGCCTGATTCAGCAGTAACCATGGCCCCGCCCAGTGCTCGCTCCCTGTCATAGCTTTCTTTAAATCTCCTCCTCTTAATGCTCCTTCACGGCCGCATCACGCTGCCCTCATTAGCGGGCTCCGAGGCGCAGACTGCTTTTACTGCACAGAAAAAAAAGCTCTCCCCCGTGGCTGGAGCTCTCCGTTCACCAGAGGACAAACACATCATCTCAAATGTAACATTACAGAGTCGCCGCTGACATTTTGCTTCTTCACTCACTGTGTCACCACAGTGAATATCATCACAAACTGAACTCTTTAAAATCAACAGGACTGGTTTTATGGATTTGGTTATGAAATATTTGATTTAAAACTAGAAGCACTCAGAGAGTGCAAACCTCCGCCAAGGCCATGGGGTCACTGACGCCATAACATCTACACGCCGTGGAATCATTGAACCTAAAAAAGTCTAACAATGATGTTTGCTCAGTAGTAAAAAAAATTTCATCTGCTGTGACTGGATAGCATGTATCCTTAGCGCTTGGCATCACAGTTTGTTGCAACTTGCACCTTTCCCAGAAGCTACTGTCATCTCATATTGATATTGCATGTGCTTATAGACAAAAACAAATAAGACAAAATTCAATTTATTATTCAACTAAACTGCAAATATATGAATTTTTTTAACATTTATGAAACACTTCTCTAAACAAGGCCATAGGGTCACTGACCCTAAAGAGATTCCCTCCTTGGCACAGTCAGACCCGGCGCCACGAGGGGGCGTTTGGGGGTGACGCCCCCCCTCACGTCATCAACCCAGTGCGGCAGAGGGCAAGGATCCTGAGTCCAGCGATTATGGCAAGGTGGACGAACTAAAGCATGCTCGATTTATTCAAGCAGTGTCAGAGCTGGAGTTCCTGGGATTCGTCAAGTCCTCAAGCAAAAGGCAGATCATGCAGCACGACTCACTTGGGAAGGGTGTTAATGCTACATTTACACATAACGACAACAAGTCACGAATGCCACAAAGTACACATTCTTGGCCGCTGATCATGAATGTGATGATTCGAGGCAGAGGCGTCAGGTGTCCTCAGGAACTGCTGCAACCTGTTACCACACGATACGATTAATGGCACGTGTTGGTGGAGAATTATCAGGAACCATTACGCACGGTCAAGAATAGTGTTCTGTGTTGTTGCGCATCGTTAAGTTCTGTCACGTTGTGAATGAGGTGAATTGTCTCTACACACACACCCATATTCATCCAACCGAATTCAGATCGCTCCAGTTTTTCAGAAGAACTTTGTGACTGCATGCGTAGTTGGGCTCTGTGCCATGGAGTGGCACACATGCCCAATTGCGCTGTGTTTGCGCTTGTGATGGAGGGCTGTATGTGGGGTTAATCTACTGTCTCGTGTCGTTTCTCAGATCAGTTGTTGGTTTGGTTTTGTGGTATGCAGGAAATCACTTGACCGAGGGTCTATACGTTCAAATAACAATTAAAACTAGGACTGCAAGCAGTCATATACGGGCCCTCGTTCCGCGCAACCGCCTACCCAGGCCAGTGGGTGCCCTTGTGACCACATGTGGGCATGTGCATGCAGGGGCAACCACTCATCACACAGTTAATTCAGGGTGGAGCCCTCATCATGTCCAGCAAGTTTGAAGGATCTACGATGAAGTATGTGGGCGTGACAGCCGTTCGAAGTGAAATGGCGTGCTCCGAAAAGCTGGCCAAAGTTTGACGACCCCTAGTAGCCACGCCTTTTGACTTAATTAGAATCTTTTTATAACTTTTGATCACCATTGTGTTGTGATGATTTTGACCAAATTTGAAGACGATCGGATGAAATCCCTAGGACGAGTTTGTTCAAATGTAAGTAGTGGAAATGGCCAAAAATGGCAAAAATTTGCTCAAAATCGCAACTTAAAATCAAAATGGCCGACTTCCTGTCGATATTTCACCATGACAGTAAGAGACTTTTTCGTGCGTCCTGGCATGGTAAATATGTGTACCGAATTTCGTAAGGCTACGACGAAAAAAGCCCAAAGCGGAGGGGTTTTTGAAAATTACTAGGGGGCGCTATTTCGTGATTTTTCTGCGACCATGTGCGACACCCCTAAAATATCGAATTTCGGATCCGGCTGGACGACTTTGGAAAGTTTGGTGAGTTTTTGAGCATGGGAAGAGGCCGAAATTTCGATTTCAAGAGTGAGAATAATAATAATAACTAGGACTGCAAGCAGTCATATACGGGCCCTCGTTCCGCGCAACCGCCTACCCAGGCCAGTGGTGCCCTTGTGACCACATGTGGGCATGTGCATGCAGGGGCAACCACTCATCACACAGTTAAAATTTTAAACAAATCACACAATGCATCAAGGAGTTATGACATATTGATTGTTCATCCACTAGGGGGCGCTCAATGTACAAACAGAGGGGCTGGTTGTGTTCAGGGGCCAACCATCATCATACATGTGAAGTTTCAAGTCAATCAGGCAAAGCATGAAGGAGTTATCATGACTTGATGTTCCATGGCAAAGGGTCAAAATGGCGGTACCATAGCGGCCACACCCTTCAACATAGAGAAAAACTTTCGATAACTTTTGGTCAGTATCATCTTTGAATGCTGTCAAAGAAATTTGAAATGCATTGGACAAAATCCCTAGGAGGAGTTCATTCAAATCCAACATGTGGAAATCATTGCAAAATGAGAAGAAAATTCAAAATGGCCGACTTCCTGTTTGGAGTAGATTGATGGTGCAAGAGACTTTTTTGTATGTCTATGCAAGTCACACGTGTAGCAATTTTCATCTCCCTACTCCAAAAAAAACCCCTATGGGGAGGGGTTTCTGAAAGTTTCAAGGGGGCGCTATTGAGACATTTTGCCCCGCCCATGGGCGACACCCCTATGAATTGTAAGAGGTTGTCGTGCTCGACCTGTGTATCAATTTTCATGATCATTTGACAACATTAAAGCCGTCAAAAGGAAGAACGTAATTTCATGGCGAATGGGCAATATTCGGCACGCCGCCACACGGACGCCGTTACTCGTAACTTCACGGCGTTCATCACCTATGTCCACCAATTTGTTCTGCATGTTTTAGAACTGGAATGAAGTTGATTGGGTTAAGTATGTGACATCAGGACCTCTTAAAGTAAAAATAGGACATTTCTCACCACCACCGGGGGGCGCTATGGTGGAGGTGGGAACTTAAGATATGCAGACGTTCAGGGCGGAGCCCTCATCATGTCCAGCAAGTTTAAAGGATCTATGATGAAGTTTGTGGGCGTGACAGCCGTTCGAAGTGAAATGGTGTGCTCCGAAAAGCTCGCCAAAGTTTGACGACCCCTAGCAGCCACGCCTTTTGACTTAATTAGAATCTTTTGATATCTTTTGATTATCATTGTGTTGTGATGATTTTGACCAAATTTGAAGACAATCGGATGAAATCCCTAGGACGAGTTCGTTCAAATGTAAGTAGTGGAAATGGCCAAAAATGGCAATAATTTGCTCAAAATCGAAACTTAAAATCAAAATGGCCAACTTCCTGTCGATATTTCACCATGACAGTAAGAGACTTTTTCGTGCGTCCTGGCATGGTAAATATGTGTACCGAATTTCATGAGGCTACGACGAAAAAAGCCCAATGCGGAGGGGTTTTTGTAAATTTCTCGGGGGCGCTATTTCGAGATTTTTGTGCGACCATGTGCGATGCCCCCAAAATATCGAATTTTGGATCCGGCCGGACGACTTTGGGAAGTTTGGTGAGTTTTTGAGCATGGGAAGAGGCCGAAATTTCGATTTCAAAAGTGGCAAGAATAATAATAATAATAACTAGGACTGCAAGCAGTCATATACGGGCCCTCGTTCCGCGCAACCGCCTACCCAGGCCAGTGGGTGCCCTTGTGACCACATGTGGGCATGTGCATGCAGGGGCAACCACTCATTACACAGTTAAAATTTTAAACAAATCACACAATGCATCAAGGAGTTATGACATGTTGATTGTTCATCCCCTAGGGGGCGCTCAGTGTACACACAGAGGGGCTGGTTGTGTTCAGGGGCCAACCATCATCATACATGTGAAGTTTCAAGTCAATCAGGCAAAGCATGTAGGAGTTATCATGACTTGATGTTCCATGGCAAAGGGTCAAAATGGTTGCACCATAGCGGCCACACCCTTCAACATAGAGAAAAGCTTTCGATAACTTTTGGTCAGTATCATCTTTGGATGTTGTCAAAGAAATTTGAAGTGTATTGGACAAAATCCCTAGGAGGAGTTCGTTCAAATACAACATGTGGAAATCTCGCCATAATGAGAAGAAAATTCAAAATGGCCAACTTCCTGTTTGAAGTAGACTCATGGTGCAAGAGACTTTTTTGTACGTCTATGCAAGTCAGACATGTGTACCAATTTTCATCTCCCTACTCCAAAAACAACCCTATGGGGAGGGGTTTTGGAAATTTTCAAGGGGGCGCTATTGAGGCACTTAGCCCCGCCCATGGGCGAGGCCCCTATGAATTGTAGGAGGTTGTCATGCTTGACCTGTGTATCAATTTTCATGATGATATGACAAAATTAAAGCCGTCAAAAGGAAGAACGTAATTTCATGGCGAAGGGGCGATATTCGGTACGCCGCCACACAGAAGCCGTTACTCGTAAGTTGATTGGAATGAAGTTGATTGGGTTAAGTATGTGACATCAGGACCTCTTAAAGTAAAAATAGGACATTTCCCGCCACCAGCGGGGGGCGCTATGGCGCAGGTGGGAACGTAAGATATGTAGACGTTCAGGGTGGAGCCCTCATCATGTCCAGCAAGTTTGAAGGATCTACGATGAAGTATGTGGGCGTGACAGCCGTTCGAAGTGAAATGGCGTGCTCCGAAAAGCTCGCCAAAGTTTGACGACCCCTAGCAGCCACGCCTTTTGACTTAATTAGAATCTTTTGATGACTTTTGATCACCATTGTGTTGTGATGATTTTGACCAAATTTGAAGACAATCGGATGAAATCCCTAGGACGAGTTCGTTCAAATGTAAGTAGTGGAAATGGCCAAAAATGGCAAAAATTTGCTCAAAATCGAAAATTAAAATCAAAATTGCTGACTTCCTGTCGATATTTCACCATGACAGTAAGAGACTTTTTCGTGCGTCCTGGCATGGTAAATATGTGTACTGAATTTCGTGAGGCTACGATGAAAAAAGCCCAAAGAGGAGGGGTTTTTGAAAATTTCTCAGGGGCGCTATTTCGCGATTTTTCTGCAACCATGTGCGACGCCCCCAAAATATCGAATTTCAGATCCGGCCGGACGACTTTGGAAAGTTTGGTGAGTTTTTGAGCATGGGAAGAGGCCGAAATTTCGATTTCAAAAGTGATAATAATAATAATAATAATAATAATAATAATAATAAACAGCGCAATTACAATAGGGTCCTTGTAGGACATTGCCTACTCGGGCCCTAATAATAATAATAATAAATAATAATAATAATAATAATAATAATAATAAACAGCGCAATTACAATAGGGTCCTCGTAGGACGTTGCCTACTCGGGCCCTAATAATAAATAATAATAATAATAAACAGTGCAATTACAATAGGGTCCTCGTAGGATGTTGCCTACTCGGGCCCTAAAATACTGTCATCACTCTTTACTCTTAGTCAGTCTCTTACAACGGTGTAGCCTAAATACACGAGCTTTCCAGGAGCGCACCCAATTCATTACGCACGCTCAGAGGCACGTCCCCTCCGATGCGCACTTTTTTTTGGGGGGGGGGTCACGACCCCACCCCCTGTGATAAACTCATCGCCCCCTTAATATTTTTTTTTCTGGCGCCGGGCCTGGGCACAGTGATCTATTTCTTTTTGTCTCTTTCTCTAAAATTGTATATAATAATCATTAGATTATTAATATATAAACAAAAATAAATTTAAGAAATATTAGAATTTGAAAACAAATGCACCTGAACGTGATGACAGCTGCAACTGCTTAATGCTAACTTTTAACATTGAAAATGCCATAGACATGCTAATGCATTAGCATTGTGAAATTTAATCACTTGTTCTTCTTGTCATTTCCAACCACTCCACAAAATTTCATCAAAATCTGTTCAAAACTTTTTGAGTTATCCTGCTGACAGACAGACAGACAGACAGACAAACAAACAAACAAACGCGACCGAAAACATAACCTCCTTGGCGGAGGTAAAAATTAATATATGAAATCTGTTGACCATAAAATAGTAATTTAATAAATTTTGGGATCATCACTTTCTTGTCATAATAATAATAATAATAATAATAATAATAATGACTGGGAAAAATGTATCTGATTTGTTAGGATCACTTCAACAATTGAGGTCAGAGGTCAAGGTCAAATTCCCAGCCTCATGGTAATATATAAGAAAATGGTGATTTTTATGGAAATTTAAGTTTAATTGGGGGGTTGTTGTCAACTGAAGTACCTTCCTTTTTACAGTGGAGAGAGAAGGATAAGCTGTTTAACATTGTTAGATAGGATGTTTTTCATGCCATTGTAACTGTATAGTTCTAGTTTTGTTTTCAGTTTGACACTGTTTCTGGAGTTAAAGTGCTCATATTGTGCAATATACTCAACAAAAATATAAACGCAACACTTTTGGTTTTGCTCCCATTTTGTATGAGATGAACTCAAAGATCTAAATCTTTTTCCACGTACACAATATCACCATTTTCTCAAATATTGTTCACAAACCAGTCTAAATCTGTGATAGTGAGCACTTCTCCTTTGCTGAGATAATCCATCCCACCTCACAGGTGTGCCATATCAAGATGCTGATTAGACACCATGATTAGTGCACAGGTGTGCCTTAGACTGCCCACAATAAAAGGCCACTCTGAAAGGTGCAGTTTTATCACACAGCACAATGCCACAGATGTCGCAAGATTTGAGGGAGCGTGCAATTGGCATGCTGACAGCAGGAATGTCAACCAGAGCTGTTGCTCGTGTATTGAATGTTCATTTCTCTACCATAAGCCGTCTCCAAAGGCGTTTCAGAGAATTTGGCAGTACATCCAACCAGCCTCACAACCGCAGACCACGTGTAACCACACCAGCCCAGGACCTCCACATCCAGCATGTTCACCTCCAAGATCGTCTGAGACCAGCCACTCGGACAGCTGCTGAAACAATCGGTTTGCATAACCAAAGAATTTCTGCACAAACTGTCAGAAACCTTCTCAGGGAAGCTCATCTGCATGCTCGTCGTCCTCATCGGGGTCTCGACCTGACTCCAGTTCATCGTCGTGACCGACTTGAGTGGGCAAATGCTCACATTCGCTGGCGTTTGGCACGTTGGAGAGGTGTTCTCTTCATGGACGATGCGAAGGAGATGTGTTGCACTCCATGAGGCAAATGGTGGTCACACCAGATACTGACTGGTATCCCCCCCCAATAAAACAAAACTGCACCTTTCAGAGTGGCCTTTTATTGTGGACAGTCTAAGGCACACCTGTGCACTAATCATGGTGTCTAATCAGCATCTTGATATGGCACACCTGTGAGGTGGGATGGATTATCTCAGCAAAGGAGAAGTGCTCACTATCACAGATTTAGACTGGTTTGTGAACAATATTTGAGGGAAATGGTGATATTGTGTATGTGGAAAAAGTTTTAGATCTTTGAGTTCACCTCATACAAAATGGGAGCAAAACCAAAAGTGTTGCGTTTATATATATATGTATGTATATATATAAAAATAAATAAAAACCAGTTTTGCACAATATGAGCACTTTAACTCCAGAAACAGTGTCAAACTGAAAACAAAACTAGAACTATACAGTTACAATGGCATATATAGCACCACAGATACAATGTTTTTCTGATGGAGACGTATAGAATCAATCAATCAATCAATTTTATTTATATAGCGCCAAATCACAACAAACAGTTGCCCCAAGGCGCTTTATATTGTAAGGCAAGGCCATACAATAATTACGTAAAAACCCCAACGGTCAAAACGACCCCCTGTGAGCAAGCACTTGGCGACAGTGGGAAGGAAAAACTCCCTTTTAACAGGAAGAAACCTCCAGCAGAACCAGGCTCAGGGAGGGGCAGTCTTCTGCTGGGACTGGTTGGGGCTGAGGGAGAGAACCAGGAAAAAGACATGCTGTGGAGGGGAGCAGAGATCGATCACTAATGATTAAATGCAGAGTGGTGCATACAGAGCAAAAAGAGAAAGAAACAGTGCATCATGGGAACCCCCCAGCAGTCTACGTCTATAGCAGCATAACTAAGGGATGGTTCAGGGTCACCTGATCCAGCCCTAACTATAAGCTTTAACAAAAAGGAAAGTTTTAAGCCTAATCTTAAAAATAGAGAGGGTGTCTGTCTCCCTGATCCGAATTCGGAGCTGGTTCCACAGGAGAGGAGCCTGAAAGCTGAAGGCTCTGCCTCCCATTCTACTCTTACAAACCCTAGGAACTACAAGTAAGCCTGCAATCTGAGAGCGAAGCGCTCTATTGGGGTGATATGGTACTATGAGGTCCCTAAGATAAGATGGGACCTGATTATTCAAAACCTTATAAGTAAGAAGAAGAATTTTAAATTCTATTCTAGAATTAACAGGAAGCCAATGAAGAGAGGCCAATATGGGTGAGATATGCTCTCTCCTTCTAGTCCCCGTCAGTACTCTAGCTGCAGCATTTTGAATTAACTGAAGGCTTTTCAGGGAACTTTTAGGACAACCTGATAATAATGAATTACAATAGTCCAGCCTAGAGGAATAAATGCATGAATTAGTTTTTCAGCATCACTCTGAGACAAGACCTTTCTAATTTTAGAGATATTGCATAAATGCAAAAAAGCACTCCTACATATTTGTTTAATATGCGCTTTGAATGACATATCCTGATCAAAAATGACTCCAAGATTTCTCACAGTATTACTAGAGGTCAGGGTAATGCCATCCAGAGTAAGGATCTGGTTAGACACCATGTTTCTAAGATTTGTGGGGCCAAGTACAATAACTTCAGTTTTATCTGAGTTTAAAAGCAGGAAATTAGAGGTCATCCATGTGTTTATGTCTGTAAGACAATCCTGCAGTTTAGCTAATTGGTGTGTTTCCTCTGGCTTCATGGATAGATAAAGCTGGGTATCATCTGCGTAACAATGAAAATTTAAGCAATGCCGTCTAATAACACTGCCTAAGGGAAGCATGTATAAAGTGAATAAAATTGGTCCTAGCACAGAACCTTGTGGAACTCCATAATTAACCTTAGTCTGTGAAGAAGATTCCCCATTTACATGAACAAATTGTAATCTTACCAAATTTACACTTAGCCTTAGCCAGCAGTTTCAAATTTCCTTCAATGTCACCTGCTCTGGCCCCCGGAAGACAATTGAATATGGTTGCTGGTGTCGCTAACTTCACATTTCTCAAAACAGAGTCGCCAATAACCAGAGTTTGATCCTCGGTGGGTGTGTCGTCGAGTGGGGAAAAAACGGTTAGAAATGTGAACGGGGTTGGCGGTGTACACGGGGCTTCTGTTTAGGACTACGCTTCCTCCTCACAGTCACCCAGTCGGCCTGCTTTCCCGGCTGCTCGGGATCTGCCAGAAGGAAACTAACGGCGGCTAAGCTACCTTGGTCCGCACTGACTACAGGGGCCTGGCTAGCTGTAGAATTTTCCACGGTGCGGAGCCAAGTCTCCAATTCGCCCAGCCTGGCCTCCAAAGCTACGAATAAGCTACACTTATTACAGGTACCATTACTGCTAAAGGAGGCCGAGGAATAACTAAACATTTCACACCGAGAGCAGAAAAGTGCGGGAGAGACAGGAGAAGCCGCCATGCTAAATCGGCTAAGAGCTAGTAGCTGCGCTAAGCTAGCGGATTCCTAAAAACACACAAAGTGAATAATTTAGAGGTGATTCAGCAGAGGGAGTGCTTTAGTTAAGGCACGTGAAGATTACACTGTGAAACAAATCGTTATCTAGTTAACTAGATCAATCTAACTACGCAGATTAAACAGCTAACAGATACAGCAAAACACCGCTGTGCTCCGGAACAGGAAGTGATACAATACCGCAGTGAGAGCCAACCACCAGTAGAGGCAAGCAAGAGCTTGCAATCCAAAAGGCCAGGAGTTACATTGTGTGTTTGTGGATTTGGAGAAAGCTTATGACAGCGTGCCAAGAGAAGACATGTGGCATTGCATGAGGAAGACTGGAGTGGAAGTGAAGTACCTGAGGGTAGTGCAGGACATATACAGTTGTTCTCAAAAGTTTACATACCCTGGCAGAATTTTCTCTTTTTTTGGCTGTTTTTCAGAGAATATGAATGATAAACCCAAACCTTTTTTTTCACTCATGGTTAGTGGTTGGGTGAAGCCATTTATTATCAAACAGTTTTACTCTTTTCAAATCATAACGACAACAGAAACTAACCAAATGACCCTGATCAAAAGTTTACATCCCCTGGTGATTTTGGCCTGATAACATGCACACACGTTGACACACACAGGTTTGAATGGCTACTAAAGGTAACCTTCCTCACCTGTGATCTGTTTGCTTGTAATCAGTGTGTGTGTGTGCATAAAAGATCAGTGATTTTCTGCACTCCTGGCAGACCCTTGCATCTTTCATCCAGTGCTGCACTGATGTTTCTGAGTCATAGGGAAGATGCCCAGTAGGAATGACAGACTCATTCAAGTTAAAGGTGGGATTACATCAAGGATCAGCTCTGAATCTTTTCTTATTATGAGCAGGTTGAAACGAGCCTGGAGATGTGGAGATACGCTCTGGAGAGACGGAGAATGAAAAGAAGTAGAATGACAGTCAGTAGGAGCAAGATTGAGTGCAGGATGAGATGGAAACCATTGATCTGCTGTGGCAACCCCTAACGGGAGAAGGAGTGCAACAAAATCTGCTGTTTTAGCTTGTTGAAAAGGTGAATAATTTGGCCACTTTAATTATTTTTGCTTAAAACGAGGTACCTAGTGGTGATAGAAGAACTTTTATACATTCAAACATAATATTTTCTTTCGATTTCTATGACTCAGTGTTTCACAAGTGGAATGGGCGGGAAAAAAAAGCAATTAAAGCATAAATAGAAAAGTTTGATTTGTTCCACAAATTCAACCATCAATAAATAAATACTGATAATAAGTAAACGTAATTGCTTTTAAAAGTTGCTGATGATACAAAGCAAACAAAGTGCCATTAATGTTCCATGCATTATTAAAGTTAATATCACCCCGTGGTCGATGTTTTCCTGCTCGCTGTTCTCAGCTCGTCACGCTGCAGGGACACACCGATTACAGTCCTGTCTTTGGTTGTACCCCATCTGTGTGTGTGTGTGTGTGTGTGTGTAGGTGTGTGTCCCATCTACTAAGTCTCATTAGTGACAAAACCCAAAACAGTGCAGACGGCTGTGGGCTGAGGCTGAAGAGTCGGGCGTGTTAGAGCAGACGGCTTCTTAGGTCAGTGCAGTGCATCAGTGAGGTGATGGTGAGTCCAACTGTCCCGGGTTGGATTTAGAAGACATCAAGCTAGATACTTTGATGTCAAAGAAAGAAGTGATAAAATATTTCCAAATATTAGGTAGTTAATGCAAAAGTAAATCTTAGCTTTAACTGGATAACTTTAGTTCAACTAAGATTAGTTAAAAAAAGAAAATTTATGTTTCCTTCGTTCAGAAGTGGCATTGACTCCTCTGGGCTCAGGGGCTTCTGGTTGGGATCTTCACACAGTGAAACGTATGTTCAGACAAATCAATATTCTAGATGGTTTTTTGGAAGAAATGGACGCTGTGTGCTTCAGACCAAAGACAAAAAGAACCATCCAGTAACACGTCCAACGTCCACACAAAACAAAAAAGAAAAGAAAGAAGAAGAAATCAGGTGTTTGATTGAATGGAGACTCCATCAAAAAAACAAGAAAATGCCTGATTTCTTCTTCTTTTTGAATTTTGATGTTCAAGTATTATAAATTTATATTAGTTTAAATTTCAATTTAATCAGCTTATAAAGCACCAAATCACAACAAAAGCCATCTCAAGACGCCTCACACAAAACAGTTCAACATAAAAATTAAAATAAATAAATAATAAAAAAATTCTAATACATAATTTAAAACAGAAGTAAAAGAATAAAACAGATAAAAATAAGCTAAAAAAAAATAAAAATAAAAACAATTCATAAGAAAGAGAATAAAAATAGGTTGAAGTCTTGACTTAAAAATGTCCGTGGACTCTGACTGCCTCACGGTCGCAGGAAGACTGTTCCACAGGGTGGGTGCATGATAAGAAAAAGCTCTTTGACCTGCTGACTTCTCTGTGTTCCCAGGGTGAAGAAGAAGTCCTGCATCCTGCGACCGCAAAGCCCAGGCCGGCACGTAGGGTTCCACTGCATCGGCCAGATAAGATGGCGCCAGTCCATGAACAACTTTTTAAGTCAATAAAACCATAATATCTGCTCTCACAGAGACAGGGAGCCAGCGTAAAGATGCCAAAATGGGTGTGATATGTTCAAACCTTCTGCTTTGTGTCAAACGTCTGGCAGCAGCGTTCTGAACCAGCTGAAGACCCCTAATGCTTTACTGCAGTAACCCTGCAAATAGGATATTCCAATAATTTAGTCTAGAAGAAAAAAAACATGAATCAGGGTCTCAGCATCAGCCATAGACAGGATGGGGCGGATCTTCGCTATATTTCACAGATGGAAAAATAACATCCTAATGACATCCCTGATGTGGAGGTCAAAGGACAACGTGGGATCAAAAATTATTATAATATATATAATATAAATTAATTAACCCAAGGTTCCTCACTTTCTCTGTATGATGTATGACACATGAACCTAGGCTGAGCGCCAGCTGGTCAAATTGATGGAGATGTCTCACTGGACCAAGAACCATCATCTCAGTCTTATCAGAGTTTAAAAGTAGGAAGTTACTAGACATCCAGCTTCTCACTGATAAAAGACAGTCCTCCAGGGATTTTATGGGAGTGAGATTTCCCGCAGTTATTGGCATGTACAACTGAGTATCATCAGCATAACAATGAAAGGCAATCCCAAACACTGCAGTATACGCCCAAGGGGTGCTACATATAGAGAAAAAAGCAAGGCGCCTAAAATGGATCCCTGTAGAACCCCGAATCTCACGTCATTAAGGTTAGAGGTAGTATTATTATACAAAACACATTGAGAAGGACTGGTCAGGTATGACGTCAACCACGCAAGGGCACTTCCAGTAATCCTAAAAGATTCTCCAACCTATCCAGTAAAATATGATGATCCACGGTATCAAATGCAGCACTGAGATCTAACAGCACAAAACCATAGTGGTGTCTGAGACCTTGCAGAAGATCATTCACTACTTTAGTGAGCGCCGTCTCTGTGGAGTGATATTTCCTAAAAGCAGACTGCAACGGCTCAAAAAGATCATTCTCAGTGAGGTGGTCTACGAGCTTGCCGTGAAACCACCTTTTCAAAAATTTTGGAACAGAATGCTAGCTTTGATATTGCCTGTAATTTTTCAATACACTCGGGTCAAATATGATGTGTTAGGTAATGATTTAATCACTTGCAGGTTTAAAACATTTTGGAACAGATCCAAGGTTAATGACAGATTGGTACATTTTCAGCATAGTTGGCCCAGAGTGGGCCACAGGTCCTTAAATAGTTTTTGTTGGTACTTGTTAGTTGAATTTATATTTGTTTGCATTTTCTCTACAGAAGGACACCGTTAAATCAGTTTGTCAACATGCCGGTTGATAAGTTTGTGATAACTGTTATCACCAATCACGCATATTTCCTGGAACTCACATTGATCCTTTTAGTACTTGTTGTAACAGTCTGAAAAAATATCTATGCAAAATGTACATCAGTTTTTCTCGTTGAGTCAGCAGTTGCGTTTTGAGTGTGGTGATTTCTCAGTTTTTCTAATTTTTAATAAATTTGTAAAAATCTCATAAAAACATTGTTCATATTGTCATTATTGGGTATTGTGTGTAGAATTTTTGAGGAAAAAAAAAATCAATTCATCCATTTTGGAATAAAGCTGTACCATAACAAATGTGGAAAAAGTGAAGTGCTGTGAAAGCTTTCTGGATACAATTTATTAATTCCAGTGAGCTTGTCAATTGCTAAGGAGTGACAAAACAAACAAAGACTGGCCATTTAATCATCATCATCATCATTTCAAGTGTGTTTCATAAAGGACCACATTGGTGGACGCCCCCCTGAGCAAGCCATGACTAAGGTAGGGAGCATGGATTAGATTTTAAAGAGGACAGTCAAATTTTAGCAGCCAGATTAAGGAGTAGTTTGGTCAAAAGTACAGGCCAGTGGTCTGAATAATACTTTTTATTTTATATATCAACAACTAAAAAGCCTAGATGGATGATCTAAAGTATACATTCATCTGCCACTTTATTAGGTACACCTGTTCAATTACTTGTTACCACAAATACCTACTCAGCCAATCACACGGCAGCAAAACAAATTGCTGAAGTTCAAACCGAACATCAGAATGTGGCAGAAAGGGGATTTAAGTGACTTTGAACATGCATGGTTGTTGGTTTCCAGATGGGCTGATCTGGGTAATTTCAGAAACTACTGATCTACTGATATGTTAACACACAACCATACAGAGAATGGTCCCAAAAAAGAGAAGATATCCAGTGAGCAGCAGCTATGGTGGATTGAAAATGCCTTGTTGATGTCAGAGGTCAGAGGATGATGGACAGACTGGCTGAATGGACAGACTGGGTGATGTCATCATGTCTGTATGGACCAACATCTCTGAGGAATGTTTCCAAAACCTTGTTGAATTTATGCCATAAAGAATTAAAAGGGGGTTCAACCCGGTACTAGCATAGTGTACCTAATAAAGTGGCTGGTGAGTGTATATTGATCAGCAAGATATTTGTAATTGATTGGTATGAACATCTTCCTAATGACATCATCACACCGTTACAGACGTGTGTGTGTGTGTGTGTGTTTGTATTTAGATTGTTCTGGATAGGGATTTATTTGTATTTAAAGCTAATGTGTGTCAGATCACACGTCCTGACCTGTGCTTCCATTTTGGCTAAGTCCATTCTTGTTTTCAAATTTTGGACACAAAGAGCAAAAGTGCCCCCTCGACAAAAACAAGACAACTTTTCCACCCTACTCTGTGCATGTGAGGAGCACTCTCTGCCTCTGTCTCACACACACGCACGGTGAGAGGTGCATGTGGGGGAAGGGCCGGGATGCTGAAACCCCTTCCAGACTGCCTGCAGCCTCCTGCGAGCAGAGCCGCCCCGTTTGGGATTATGTAACTCAGTTACATAAAACTTAATCACAGTTCTCAACATGACTGCTCAACTGATTTGCTGTCATGTGACAATCGACACACAGCATCGCAGACACCGTGCATGCAGCATTTACACTCCTGAGTTTTGTTTTTGGAGAATCTGACTGGATTTTTTCCTCATCCTGCCGCACTTCATGTTTTTTTTTCCTCCACTTCTTCTTCCTTGAGTGTATTTGCGTAATAGCAGAGTTCTGGCTACCTGCTCTGGGAACAGCTTACTCTCGGCATGCCCGAGAGACAAACAGACTTCCTATGTGGACAATTACAGCACAAAGTGAGGGAGGTGCAGCCCAGAAACTCTGAACCTACAACCACCAGAGCATTCCATTGCCTCAGTGATCAGGACAGAAGAGGGAGGTGTGTTTTTGGATGAAAAAATGGGTCAGGAGTCAATCCAGCTCCACCCACAGCGCACCCCGTCCCACTGAAACATTTACTCCACTGGACTCAAAGACACGGTTCCTGTGGACCAGCTGCTCGTGTGTGTCTGACAGGCAGAAGCTGCCCAGGAGGAGAAGCACAGATTAATAATCACCTCCTGAGCTCCTCATCCTGCAAACATCTGTCCTCTACTTTCTCACAAAGCTTTAGGAAACCCCGTGCAGTTAACCCCACACAACTTTCCACTTCACACCCACACACAGTGTTCGTACATGCATGAGTGTCAAAATAACTCCAAGAGGTTTAATGGCATTTGGAATGGCATCTTAATGGAATAACTGAGGGTCAGTCAAGGACAAAGTTATTTGATTTTGAGCAAAATTGGTTAAAGGTCAACATGACAGGCTGAGGTCCAAACGTCTGGCCTGATACTTAAAAAATGCGGTAATGTATATTTCCTCAATTACTGTGGAGGAAACCATGGCGCTAAAGTCACCAAACAGTCCAAACATACAAATCAAACAACATGCAAATTTCACTCGATGGAAATATGGAAATACTGGAACACAGACGTCTTTGACTGTCCGTTGTTACAAAGTGCAATTTAGCACTAAATTATCTCAGATATTTACAATAAAATCCTCGGAAAGAACAGATATGGTCATTCTACTGCAGTGAGCAGGGCTCAAAGTGACCACGCCCCTAAATATTCATAACTGTGTGGCTTAAAATTTTCTTGAACGAGTTTATTTTCAAAGTGCCCCCAAACAGGTGTCATGGCTGCAAAGACAATCCATCCTTTTTACGAGGCTGTAATGTTCATTTTTGCTGTTAAAGTTGGACTTGGTTTCTGTTATGGATATTTGAGAAAATACAGGTTTGGACATTTCCATTTTGACTTCAGTTTTCAGTAAACATTTTATTTTGCTTGTTCATGCAAATGAGTAAGAGACACGGTGAATACAGAATAAAACCACCAGCAACACCACGGTCCAGAGAATCCAAAACCTTTTCCCCAGATGAAGCAGATACTTTCCAAAACCAATCCTCTTCCAAGCACATTTGCAGAATTTGGCTGGTGTTGCCATTAGAGCATGAAGACACACAACCCCCCTGATGTCTCTCTCTCTCTCTCTCTCTCTCTCTCAGGCTGAGGATACCATCTGTTCTCTCCACTGAGCTGGAGCTGAACACACAGAATGACATCACTGGCTTTTACTGACAGAAAAACTGCAAGGAAACAATATGACACTTATGATCACTTTTCCGCTGGGGCGCTCTGATTTGTGCACGCCACTTTGCATAGATGGTGTGAGGCTGTCGCATCCTTGACTCCTGCAGTTGGCTTCATGTCCCTGTGGAGAATCATTCTACATTTCAGACATCACAGAACTCAAATGTCTGACCTCTTGCTTGAAAAAGTAGAATAGAATAGAGCCTTTATTGTTATTGTACAACTAAAGCCAGCAACACGCAAGTGTCCTTCTTAATAAAGGTTTTAATGTCTTACAGCAAGGCAACAGGATCAGGATCTTCCTCACACTGAGGAAGACCTAGTCAAAACGTGTCTGTGCTCCTGATCCTGTTGCCTTGCCATGAGACAGTAAAACCTTTATTAAGAAGGACACGAGTATTGCTGGCTTTATTTCTATATGACTTGTTCTTGAGCCGTGCACCTCCACTTCTGGTCCCTGTGAGTGCTTTTCCTCTGCTTTGATTGTACATGTACAACCCAATTCCAGTGAAGTTGGACATTGTGTAAAATGTAAATAAAAACAAAATACAATGATTTACAAATCCTCTTCAACATATATTCAATTGAATACACCATAAAGACAAGATATTTAATGTTCAAACTGAAAAACTTTATTGTTTTTGTGCAAATATTTGCTCATTTCAAAATGGATAACTGCATCACTTTTCAAAAAAGCTGGGACAGGGGCAACAAAAGACTGGAAAAATTGATGAATACTCAAAGAACACCTGTTTGTAACATTCCACAGGTGAACAGGTTAATTGGAAACAGGTGAGTGTCATGATTGGTATAACAGGAGCATCCCCAAAAGGCTCAGCTGTTCACAAGCAATGATGGCACGAGGATCACCGCTTTATGAACAACTGCATGAAAAAAAAAACATTCCAACAGTTTAACAACAATGTTTCTCAATGTTCAATCGCAAGGAATGTAGGGATTCCATCATCTACAGTCCATAATATAATCAGAAGATTCAGAGCATCTGGAGAAACTTTCTACAACCCCTGGTCAAAAATTATGGAATCAACCGGCCTCGGAGGATGTTCATTCAGTTGTTTAATTTTGTAGAAAAAAGCAGATCACAGACATGACACAAAACTAAAGTCATTTCAAATGGCAACTTTCTGGCTTTAAGAAACACTATAAGAAATCAGGAAAAAAAAATTGTGGCAGTCAGTAATGGTTACTTTTTTAGACCAAGCAGAGGGAAAAAATATGGAATCACTCAATTCTGAGGAAAAAATTATGGAATCATGAAAACAAAAGAACGCTCCAACACATCACTAGTATTTTGTTGCACCACCTCTGACTTTTATAACAGCTTGCAGTCTCTGAGGCATGGACTTAATGAGTGACAAACAGTACTCTTCATCAATCTGGCTCCAACTTTCTCTGATTGCTGTTGCCAGATCAGCTTTGCAGGTTGGAGCCTTGTCATGGACCATTTTCTACAACTTCCACCAAAGATTTTCAATTGGATTAAGATCTGGACTATTTGCAGGCCATGACATTGACCCTATGTGTCTTTTTGCAAGGAATGTTTTCACAGTTTTTGCTCTATGGCAAGATGCATTATCATCTTGAAAAATTATTTCATCATCCTCAAACATCCTTTCAATTGATGGGATAAGAAAAGTGTCCAAGATATCAACGTAAACTTGTGCATTTATTGATGATGTAATGACAGCCATCTCCCCAGTGCCTTTACCTGACATGCAGCCCCATATCATCGACGACTGTGGAAATTTGCATGTTCTCTTCAGGCAGTCATCTTTATAAATCTCATTGGAACGGCACCAAACAAAAGTTCCAGCATCATCACCTTACCCAATGCAGATTCAAGATTCATCACTGAATATGACTTTCATCCAGTCATCCACAGTCCACGATTGCTTTTCCTTAGCCTATTGTAACCTTGTTTTTTTTTTCCTCTTTAGGTGTTAATGATGGCTTTCGTTTAGCTTTTCTGTATGTAAATCCCATTTCCTTTAGGCGGTTTCTTACAGTTCGGTCACAGACGTTGACTCCAGTTTCCTCCCATTCGTTCCTCATTTGTTTTGTTGTGCATTTTTGATTTTTGAGACATATTGCTTTAAGTTTTCTGTCTTGACGCTTTGATGTCTTCCTTGGTCTACCAGTATGTTTGCCTTTAACAACCTTCCCATGTTGTTTGTATTTGGTCCAGAGTTTAGACACAGCTGACTGTGAACAACCAACATCTTTTGCAACATTGCGTGATGATTTACTCTCTTTTAAGAGTTTGATAATCCTCTCCTTTGTTTCAATTGACATCTCTCGTGTTGGAGCCATGATTCATGTCAGTCCACTTGGTGCAACAGCTCTCCAAGGTGTGATCACTCCTTTTTAGATGCAGACTAACGAGCAGATCTGATTTGATGCAGGTGTTAGTTTTGGGGATGAAAATCTACAGGGTGATTCCATAATTTATTCCTCAGAATTGAGTCCATATTTTTTTCCTCTGCTTGGTCTAAAAAAGTAACCGTTACTGACTGCCACAATTATTTTTCCTGATTTCTTATAGTGTTTCTTAAAGCCAGGAAGTTGCCATTTGAAATTACTTTAGTTTTGTGTCATGTCTGTGATCTGCTTTTTTTTCTACAAAATTAAGCAACTGAACGAACATCCTCTGAGGCTGGTGATTCCACAATTATGGCCAGGGGTTGTATAACAGTCTTTACAGTGTGCAAACTGATTAAAAATGGATCAGAAAAGTTGCAAATTTCCAGGAAAATGTTCAGTTTACCTTTGATTTAGAGGCAATGATTGTAGAAAGAAAAGCCTGTTGAAGGTCAAATTACTGAATGACTGAATGAACATCCTCCGAGGCCGGTGATTCCATAATTTTTGCCAGGGGTTGTACATGTAAGCAGCAAGGCTGAAACCAAGACAGCAAGACAATGCCAAGCCACATTCTGCGCGTTACAACAGTGTGGCTTCGTAGTAAAAGAGTGCGGGTACTAGACTGGCCTGCCTGCAGTCCAGACCTGTCGCCCATTGAAAATGTGTGGTGCATTATGAAGAGCAAAATACCACAACAGAGACCCCGGACTGTTGAACAACTGAAGTCGTACATCAAGCAAGAATGTGAAAGAATTCCACCTACAAAGCTTCAACAATTAGTATCCTCAGTTCCCAAACGCTTATTGCAACACAGTGGGAAACATACCACTGTACCAGCTTTTTGGAAACGTGTTGCAGGCATCCATTTCAAAATGAGCAAATATTTGCACATTGCATGTTGACCTGATTTGGATGAATCTTTGGTCAGGAGTCAGTCCTGGTCCAAGTTACTGAAAAGCAGCCGAGGACAAAGTGATTTGATTCAAAGGGATCAACACAACTATTGCATTAATGTTTGTGTCTATCGTCCCTCCATTTTCAGAGCCCATAAGAAAGAGAATGAACATAAGGACTAAAGCGAGCGGAAATCATTTATTTTTGAGACAGGTCAGGGGTCAGGGGATGGACAGAGGCACATTTCCATGTCACTAAATATGTGTTGGACTTCATTTACTTTAATAAAAAATAAAGAAATACAAACAGTCCTTTAAAAACACTCATAGAAAGGCTTTTATTGATATGATCAGAGAAACTGTGCAGAGTGGATCTTTTATCTGTTACATCACTTTTACAGCCTTCATGCCAAAAGAGAGCTTTAAATCAGAAGTGCCTGACTCCGTGGTATAACTCACAAACTCGTAGCTTAAAGCAGATAACCCGTAAATTGGAGAGGAAATGGCGTCTCACTAATTTAGAAGATCTTCACTTAGCCTGGAAAAAGAGTCTGTTGCTCTATAAAAAAGCCCTTCATAAAGCTAGGACATCTTTATACTCATCACTAATTGAAGAAAATAAGAACAACCCCAGGGTTTATTTGCATTTATTTCCTCTAGGCTGGACTATTGTAATTCATTATTATCAGGTTGTCCTAAAAGTTCCCTAAAAAGCCTTCAGTTAATTCAAAATGCTGCAGTTAGAGTACTAACGGGGACTAGAAGGAGAGAGCATATCTCACCCATATTGGCCTCTCTTCATTGGCTTCCTGTTAATTCTAGAATAGAATTTAAAATTCTTCTTCTTACTTATAAGGTTTTGAATAATCAGGTCCCATCTTATCTTAGGGACCTCGTAGTACCATATCACCCCAATAGAGCGCTTCGCTCTCAGACTGCAGGCTTACTTGTAGTTCCTAGGGTTTGTAAGAGTAGAATGGGAGGCAGAGCCTTCAGCTTTCAGGCTCCTCTCCTGTGGAACCAGCTCCCAATTCAGATCAGGGAGACAGACACCCTCTCTACTTTTAAGATTAGGCTTAAAACTTTCCTTTTTGCTAAAGCTTATAGTTAGGGCTGGATCAGGTGACCCTGAACCATCCCTTAGTTATGCTGCTATAGACGTAGACTGCTGGACGGTTCCCATGATGCACTGAGTGTTTCTTTCTCTTTTTGCTCTGTATGCACCACTCTGCATTTAATCATTAGTGATCGATCTCTGCTCCCCTCCACAGCATGTCTTTTTCCTGGTTCTCTCCCTCAGCCCCAACCAGTCCCAGCAGAAGACTGCCCCTCCCTGAGCCTGGTTCTGCTGGGGGTTTCTTCCTGTTAAGGGGGAGTTTTTCCTTCCCACTGTAGCCAAGTGCTTGCTCACAGGGGGTCGTTTTGACCGTTGGGGTTTTACATAATTATTGTATGGCCTTGCCTTACAATATAAAGCGCCTTGGGGCAGCTGTTTGTTGTGATTTGGCGCTATATAAAAAAATTGATTGATTGATTGATGATGGAGCCGAACATAGAAGAAATTTGGAATAACTTTAACCACCTTTTAACACATATTAAATGAAAATTTAAAATATATCAATTTGAAATCAAACTGAAATTCACTTTCAGAAATCACAGAGATCCATCTCATTTTAAGTTACCAAATTAATGAAATGTGAAATGCTCTCAATGTTGTCCTGTGTATGATAATGGTAGGAATTTAAATTTTGCAAAAATGGCATTTATCTTGTTCTGGAAATACGCGTAAACTCTTCATTTTCAGCTGCAGTTTGTCAGAGTCCATGTGGGCGACTCCAGCCTGTTACAGATGTGTTTTCTCTTATGAAAATCCATCTCTGCTCTGCTCCACCATGAAGCTGTGGCTGATGGCGCAAAAGACAAACGTTCTTTGTGCAGTTTCTGTTGTTACAGCCACAGAAATCTGTAACTCCTTTGAAGTTGTCTGGGTGTCTTCTCTTGCTGCGTGTCTTGGTGGCTTCCCTCACTAGTCTCACGGCCACAGAAACCTCTAACTCCTTTGGAGTTGTCTGGGTATCTTGGTGGCTTCCCTCACTGGATGTCTTAGTGGCTTCCCTCACTTTTCTCATAGCCACAGAAATATGTAACTCCTTTGGAATTGTCTGGGTGTCTTGGTGGCTTCCCTCACTAGTCTCCTTCATGCACGGTCACTCTTTTTTTGAGAACTTCTTGCTTTGGTTGAATGCCATCTGTTTTCTTGATGACTGATTTAATTGCACTAAAAAAATATCAACTCTGACTTGTTAATTAAATAATGACTGAAAAACACACACCTGGCAACACATTCCTTCAACAAAGAGTTCAGTATGGGACCACTTCATTTGGTGAAGTGATTTATGTGTGATTATTTCCCATTCTGACAGACTGGCATCCTGTCCAGGGTGTAACCTGCCTCGCGCTCTATGACTGTTGGGATAGGCTTCAGCCCCCCGCGACCCTTAATTGGACTAAGCGGTTGAAGATGAGCGTGTGTGTGTATTTCCCATTCCACCAAAATCCTGCACTGTCCTCGAAAATGTAAATCAAGGCAAAATCATGACAAGAGTAAAAATAGATCTAAAGTTTATAATATTTTCAGCACAGTATCACTGAGTCACATTGATCTGCTCGTCCTGTTGCCAGAATAACGGTAAGCTAAAAATAATCTGAAAACAAACAGGCTGGGTGAAGTTAACTGAAGATGAATAAAGTCCCAGCGTTCACATCTCCATAACGCCGGCCGTTTCTACAAAAGCACCAGGATTCAGAACAAATGACTTGATTAATAACAAATACATTGAAATCAGTAACATTGATTGATTATTCATGCAAGAAGCTCAAATCTGCAGGGGGATCCAAACAGCATCATGCTATCAGTTATCTACATGAAGCTGGAATTGGAAAATTGCATGTATTTTTATTATTATAATCCTTTTTTAATTTTATCAAGATCGGATTGTCACCTTATTTATTTATTTATCTTTAATCCATTTACTGGTGCACATATTTATTCATTTTCATTGTGTATGCTCTATGCACTGTATATTTTCATTCATTTCATTTTTAATGCTTATCCAGGTCAGTAAAGTTGAATTGAATAGTATTTTCTGAATTCTTTCCTCTCCAGTATTGATAAGGTTATGTTTTCGCATTTTGTGGATGTTTGAATTTAATATTGAAAAGCCCATTTGGTGCACATTTTGCATTATATCTCAATCAAAAGTGCCTCAATCACAATCATTTTTTTCTGTTATGGATTTACCTACACCACCAAAAAAGGGTTCTGCCAGCGGTGGAAATGCAAACCAAGCCAAACTTAAATGTTCTGACCCGTACCATACCGAGCCGGATCACTCGGTGGAAATGGGGCTCTCAGTATAGGCTGACTAAATCGTCAAGGTGGGACAGGGCTCTTATGAAAAGCCACTTTTAACAGGACTTTGACCTTGAAAATGTTTTCTAAAGGTAAAAACTTATGGAATTGGAAACTAGTGTTAACGGAGGTTTGCGCTTTATGAGCGCGGTGCTCTAGTTTAGAATGAAAACACCATTGTGGGCTAACCAGCCAATTAGTGTTATTAAACAGGGAAATAAGAAACACTAAGTAAACTGCTTCTTGTTGCCCCTGAACAGACAAAAATTGTGACAGATGTATGAATTGAACCGCAAAACACAAACTGTGCACTCAGAGTTAAATGATGAGGTATTTATTTCACAGAGTGCAAAGGGCTTGGTGGGGAGCAAATTTGTCCTTGGTCCTTGTCCCTGGAGGCTCAGTGTGAGCAAACAGGAAGTAAGACTGGGAAAACACAGCAAACAAGCAAAGTTAAAGGCAGGCTTAAAAAGTTCAAACAAAACACACTGATCTGAAAACTACGAATTAAAGTCAAGTGTCCCAAAGAGGAAAGTCAACAAACTGGTGAGAAGTGGAAGAATGAGCTGGTCTTTAAACTGCACAGGATTGGATGATAGATTGCAGGTGCGAGATGCCAAAAGGTCAGACACGCTCAGCCTAGACTCACAATACAAAAACAGAGGACATTACCAGAAAACGTAAAATCCTAATACAAATGTACAGTTGTATGTAAAAGTTTGGGCACCCATGATAATTTCCATGATTTTCCTTTATAAATCATTGGTCATCTGGATCAGAAATTTCAGTTAAATATATCATATAGCAGATGAACACACTGATATTTGAAAAGTGAAATTAAGTTTCTAGTATTTACAGAAAGTGTGCAATAATTAATTAAACAAAATTGGGCAGGTCCATAAATTTGGGCACCCTTGTCATTTTACTGATTTGAATACATTTAGCACTAATTATTGGGACACAAAATTGGTTTGGTAAGCTCATTGACCCTTGACCTCCTTACACAGGTGAATCCAATCATGAGAAAGGGTATTTAAGGTGGTCATTTGCAAATGTTTCCCTCTTTGCATCTTTTCTAATGAGTGGCAACATGGGAGCCTCTAAACAACTCTCAAATGACCTGTAAACAAAGATTGTTCAACATCATGGTTTAGGGGAAGGATACAAAAAGCTATCTCAGAGATTTCAGCTGTCAGTTTCCACTGTGAGGAACATAGTGAGGAAATGGAAGACCACAGGCACAGTACTACACTCAACAAAAATATAAACGCAACACTTTTGGTTTTGCTCCCATTTTGTATGAGATGAACTCAAACCTCAAACACCTCAAACACCTCTCCAACGTGCCAAATGCCAGCGAATGTGAGCATTTGCCCACTCAAGTCGGTTATGACGACGAACTGGAGTCAGGTCGAGACCCCGAAGAGGATGACGAGCATGCAGATGAGCTTCCCTGAGACAGTTTCTGACAGTTTGTGCAGAAATTCTTTGGTTATGCAAACTGACTGTTTCAGCAGCTGTCCGAGTGGCTGGTCTCAGACAATCTTGGAGGTGAACATGCTGGATGTGGAGGTCCTGACAGAAATGAACATTCAATACATGAGCAACAGCTCTGGTTGACATTCCTGCTGTCAACATGCCAATTGCACGCTCCCTCAAATCTTGCGACAGCTGTGGCATTGTGCTGTGTGATAAAACTGCACCTTTCAGAGTGGCCTTTTATTGTGGGCAGTCTAAGGCACACCTGTGCACTAATCATGGTGTCTAATCAGCATCTTGATATGGCACACCTGTGAGGTGGGATGGATTATCTCAGCAAAGGAGAAGTGCTCACTATCACAGATTTAGACTGGTTTGTGAACAATATTTGAGGGAAATGGTGATATTGTGTATGTGGAAAAAGTTTTAGATCTTTGAGTTCATCTCATACAAAATGGGAGCAAAACCAAAACTGTTGCGTTTATATTTTTGTTGAGTGTAGTTAAGGCCTGAAGTGGCAGGCCAAGAAAAATCTCAGATAAGCTGAAGCGACGGATGTTGAGAACAGTCATAGTCAACCCACAGACCTGCAACATAAAGTGTTGCGGACTGATGAAATTAAAATTGAGTTATTTGGAATTATAAAGGGGCGGTATGCATGGCTGAAAAAGAACACAGCATTCCAAGAAAAACACTTGCTACCTAGAGTAAAATTTGGAGGTGGTTCCATCATGCTGTGGGGCTGTGTGGCCAGTGCAGGTACTGGGAATCTTGTTAAAGTTGAGGGCCACATGGATTCCAGTCAGTATCAGCAGATTCTTGAGAACATGTTCATGACTCAGTGACAAGTTGAAGTTGCCGGGGCTGGATCTTCAACAAGACGGCCTTAAACACTGCTCAAAATCTATTAAGGCATTCATGCAGAGGACAAGTACAATGTTCTGGAATGGCCATCTCAGTCCCCAGACCTGAATATCTATGAGATGTTTTGTAAAGAAGAATGGTCCAAAATACCTTCAACCAGAAATCCAGACTCTCATTGGAAGCTATAGGAAACATTTTGAGGCTGCTATTTCTGCAAAAGGATGATTGACTAAATATTGATGTATTTTTTCTGTTGGGGTGCCCAAATGTAGGCACCTTCCTAATTTTGTTTAAAGAATTATTCCACACCTTCTGTAAATACTAGAAACACATTTCACTTCTCAATATCAGTGTGTTCCTCTGCTATATGATATATTTAACGAAATTGCTGATCCAACAACAATGATTTATAAGGAAAATCATGGAAATCATCATACAACTGTAATTCAAAATGTTTACTAGCATGGAATAGCCATAAAAACTCAATGTGTGACCGTAAAATCCAGCATTAACATCCGCAAAATCATCAGACACAACAGGGTCAGTCTCTAAATAGTCACCATTCTGAAACGGGACATTGCTTCTATTAAGAATTCTTTAGTTGTTCCACAGTTAACTGAGTGGTCTTGGAGTTGTTGTTGTCCCAGCATGCACCATGCACTGACACTGCCAGAACAAAATAGTGTGAACCCTAACAAGATTTATGGAAGAAAATGCAACAGTTTTAGGTTTGTTTCATTTACCAAAGTCAAGGAAGGAAAACCTAATCTAACATGCGTCTCTCCAACTTTTAATTCAAATAGTTTGACAACTCAATTTATAGTAATTTGGATTAGTTAAACAGCTGTTTTGCTTCACTGTTGAAGAACTTCTATTAGTGCAGCAGAGGAATCCTTCAAATGGTGATGCAAGCATTAAATTCGGCACAAATACTCCTTAGACATTAACTCTTTTGCAAACAACAACAAAAATCTAAACAAAACAGAATGGTGACTTGAATTTTCAATAGGAGCCAGGTAGGGGTCAATGAAGAATTACACAGGGGTCAACATTTAAAAATGCTACAATCATATTGAAAATTATACAACATTTTTTTGCACCATCTGTGACTGAATGTTATAGAGTTATGGCGTAAAAACAGGAAAAATGGTGATAAAGATCAATTTCAGTTTGTACAGGGGTCTAAAGTTAAAGTTGCTTCAATTTGGGTTAAAAGTGGTGCAAATTATTGGTTGAGTTAATAGGATTAATAAATGGAATAGTTTTGACTGCGTTGAATGTTTGGTCTTCAAATTAAAGGGCAAACAATGTCGACGTCCACTGGATTCTATGACATGTGACATATATTACCCCGTAACATGATAATTTGCATGACACATGGTGCAAATTATGTTGGGGAAGTGTAATGACACGGACCCACAACAGGGGGCGCAAATGAACGGTCAGTGGGTAATAAATACAATTTATTGTGGCAAATGTGCACAACAGGTCGAATACTATTTTTAGACAGTCAATTACAAAAGTCAACAGGTGACGTGTGGGCAGGTCCGAGGGTAGGAGACGCCTATCCAGAGAAGAGCCGGGGCCCACAAGGTTCTGCCGCCAACGAAGACCTGTAGTATACCGAAGCCGCCAAGTCCCGAGTCCCCAGGTGGCCTCTACTTCAGCTGTCAGATCCGGTACTGCTGGCAGGAACAGAAGACAGGTTAATGGTGGGTGTGTGCACACCCAGCAGAACAATCAGCAATTCAGTTCGATTCCGTTTGTGGGAGAATCTCCACCTCTGACACAAAAACACAGATACGTGCAGTGACCGACTGATACTTCTCTGGTTTTGGAAAAAGGAGTGAAGTCCGCCACTCCTCAAACGTCCAAAACCCACCTCCAGCTGATTTGAAGATAACAGGTCCATCTGCAAAGGTTCTCAAAGAAAGACAATGAGTAGTGCGTTGAGCACAGACAAGGCTGAGAGTTTTACCTGAGTGGTAAACTGATATCTCGGCAGAGATGTGGTGTCTCCTCCAGTCTTATATGGGATGGGATGGTGATGAGATGATTTCTGACAGATGGTAGTCCTGGCTCCTGGGTGGTGACTGCGCCCTCTGGTGCCTGAAACCCGACAACAGGCAGGGCGCCCTCTGGAGTTGGCCAGCAGTACCTCCTCTTCGGGCGGCCCACATAACAGGACCCCCCCCCCCCCAACGGGCGCCTCCTGGCGCCCGACCCGGCTTGTCAGGGTGTCACTGGTAGAACTCGGCCAGGAGGGCCGGGTCCAGGATGAAGCTCCTCTTCACCCAGGAGCGTTCTTCAGGTCCATAACCCTCCCAGTCCACCAGATATTGGAGACCCCGACCCCTCCGGCGAACATCCAGGAGCCTGCGGACAGTCCATGCAGGCTCGCCGTCGATGATGCAGGCAGGAGGCGGCGCAGGTCCGGGGGTGCAAAGGTCCGAGGTGTGGTATGGTTTGATCTTGGAGACATGAAAAACAGGATGGATCTGCAGTGAAGCCGGGAGTTTCAGCTTCACTGCGGCTGGACTGATGATTTTGGTGATCCGAAATGGTCCGATATATCTGTCCATCAGCTTTTGCGACTCCGTGTTGAGAGGAATGTTCTTTGTTGACAGCCAGACCTCCTGCCCGGGCTGATATTCTGGGGCCAGGTCACGTTGGCGGTCTGCATGGCTCTTTGCCCTCGTCCGGGCTTTCAGCAGGGCAGAGCGGGCTGTACGCCACACCCGACGGCACCTCCTGAAGTGGGCCTGGACCGAGGGAACCCCGACCTCTCCCTCCACTGCCGGAAACAATGGGGGCTGGTACCCCAAACATGCCTCAAATGGGGAGAGGCCGGTTGCTGAGGAAACTTAACTGTTATGAGCGTACTCGTTCCAGGCCAGATGTTGACTCCAGGCCGTCGGGTGCGCGGAGGTCATACACCGCAGGGCCTGTTCCAGCTCTTGATTAGCCCGCTCTGCTTTCAGGCTCCTCTCCTGTGGAACCAGCTCCCAATTCAGATCAGGGAGACAGACACCCTCTCTACTTTTAAGATTAGGCTAAATACTTTCCTTTTTGCTAAAGCTTATAGTTAGGGCTGGATCAGGTGACCCTAAACCATCCCTTAGTTATGCTGCTATAGACGTAGACTGCTGGGGGGTTCCCATGATGCACTGTTTCTTTCTCCTTTTGCTCTGTATGCACCACTGCATTTAATCATTAGTGATCGATCTCTGCTCCCCTCCACAGCATGTCTTTTTCCTGGTTCTCTCCCTCAGCCCAACCAGTCCCCAGCAGAAGACTGCCCCCTCCTGAGCCTGGTTTCTGCTGGAGGTTTCTTTCCTGTTAAAAGGGAGTTTTCCTTCCCACTGTAGCCAAGTGCTTGCTCACAGGGGGTCGTTTTGACCGTTGGGGTTTTACATAATTATTGTATGGCCTTGCCTTACAATATAAAGCGCCTTGGGGCAACTGTTTGTTGTGATTTGGCGCTATATAAAAAAATTGATTGATTGATTGATTTACGTGCAGTACCCGCATGTGTGTTATGGCCCACCCTTAGCCCAGTTTCTAAAGGTGAGCGTTGGTGTTATGACCGAGTGGGGCATTGTTTCTGCAGATGCTTGTTAGAGCCGCAGAAAAAGCACTCTCCGTGGGCCAGCCTCCTCTGTCTGTTTTCTAATTTTATTTTGGCCCTGCTCGTGTCCATAGCTTTGTCAGCAGAGGGAGCTGTTGTCACACGGAGCATTTGGGCTCTGGAGCGTGGGGAAGGCGGGGGCTGCTTCAGAACGGGAAGGGGAGAGGGGCGGCGCGTGCCCGGCCACGTCCTTCGTCTCGCTCCCGTCGACGTTCTTCCAATCGGTTGTCTAACCGTATAACCAGATCAATAAGCCCATCTAAATCCCGCGGCTCATCCTTAGCCACCAGATGCTCCTTCAGGACTGACGACAGTCCGTTTACGAAGGCGGCGTGGAGTGCAGCGGTATTCCATCCGGACCTCGCAGCTGCTATGCGGAAGTCGACCGCATACTCAGCTGCACTCCGACGCCCCTGTCTCATTGACAGCAGCGTTGTAGAAGCAGTCTCGCCTCTGTTTGGGTGATCAAAGACTGTTCTGAACTCCCTCACAAACCCAGTATAAGAGCTAAGGAAGCCGTGAATTCTGCTCCTAGAGCGCCGTAGCCAGGCACGTGCCTCGCCCTCAAAGCAAATTAATTACATAAGCCACCCTGCTGGCGTCCGACTCGTACATCACGGGATGCTGTGAAAAGACGAGGCGAACACTACATTGAAAAGTCCGCGCACGTCTCCACACAACCCCCGTATGGCTCTGGGGGACTTATGTATGCTTCAGGGGATGGTGGGTGGGGGTCGTTGAATGACCAGTGGAATGTCTATATTCGACACCGGTCAGCAGGAGGAGGAGCTGCAGCAGCGCCCTGAGGCGCGCGCTTCCACCTGCGCGGTGGTTGAGAGCCTCCATTCTACGATTGAGGATGACGTTCTGCTCGGTCATTAGATCCAACCGAGCAGTAAAGGCGGTGAGGATTTGCTGCAACTCACCAATCACGCCTCCTGCAGACGCCTGTGCACCCTGCTCTTCCATTGGCTGTTCAACTGGTGGTTGACGCCCCTCGGGATCCATGACGTTGGCTGGAGATATCCTGTTGGGGAAATGTAATGACACGGACCCACAACAGGGGGCGCAATGAACAGTCAATGGGTAGTCAAATAAATACAATTTATTGTGGCAAATGTGCACAACAGGTCGAATACTATTTTTAGACAGTCAATTACAAAGTCAACAGGTGACGTGTGGGCAGGTCCGAGGGTAGGAGAAGCCTATCCAGAGAAGAGCCGGGGACCACAAGGTTCCGCCGCCAACGAAGACCTGCAGTACACCGAAGCCGCCAAGTCCCGAGTCCCCAGGTGGCCTCTACTTCAGCTGTCAGATCTGGTACTGCTGGCAGGAACAGAAGACAGGTTAATGGTAGGTGTGTGCACACCCAGCAGAACAATCAGCAATTCAGTTTCGATTCCATTTGTGGGAGAATCTCCACCTCCGACACAAAACACAGATACGTGCAGTGACCGGACTGATACTTCTCTGGTTTTGGTAACAGGATAGTGAAGTCCGCCACTCCTCAAATGTCCAAAACCCAGCTCCAGCTGATTTGAAGATAACAGGTCCGTCTGCAAAGGTTCTCAAAGAAAGACAATGAGTAGTGCGTTGAGCACAGACACAGCTGAGAGTTTTACCTGAGTGGTAAACTGATATCTCGGCAGAGATGTGGTGTCTCCTCCAGTCTTATATGGGATGGGATGGTGATGAGATGATTTCTGACAGCTGGTAGTCCTGGCTCCTGGGTGGTGACTGCGCCCTCTGGTGCCTGAAACCCGACAACAGGCAGGGCGCCCTCTGGCGTTGGCCAGCAGTACCTCCTCTTCGGGCGGCCCACATAACAAATTATTCCTTTTTAACTATTCCTTAATAATTCAACCAATAATTTGCATCCGTTTTTTTTTTTTAACAAAATTTAAGCAACTTTAAGTTTTGATCCTGGTACAAACTTAAATTGACTTTTGTTGCCATTCTTCCTGTTTTTAACCCATAACTTTCAGTCATAGATTGACCAAACTATACCTTTTTGGGATATTTATTATCAGGAAAATAATGTTGTATAGTTTTCGATATGATCGGAGCATTTTTAAAGTTTGACCCCTGTGTAATTCTTCAATTGACCCCCTACCTGGCTGCCTATTGAAAATTCAAGTAGCCAGTCTGTTTTGTTCATAATGTCTAGTATTTGTGTCGAATTTGGTGCTTGCATCACCATTTGAAGGATTGTTTGTTATCTGCTGCACTATATTAGATAGACTTTATCACAGACTCAGGGTCCAGATAAAAGAAACAAAACACCATACATAACAACAACAAAAGAAAAAAAAATAATAATATGGGGACAGTTTATCCACAGATGTGCAGTGTACAAAATGCTTTAAACAAAGCCAGCTTCCTTTCGTTGGAACAGCAGCCAAATTTTATATTGAAATGGACTTAAGTTCAAGCTAAGCAATACAAAAACTACAATTACAAGAGGAAGTGGGCGCCAGAGGCGAGCCAATGACCCGCCATGTTCCCCGTGACGGCGCGCATCGTTGGTCCATTTATTTGGGGTTTGGGGCGCTCGCGCTCAGAGGAGTAGTGGTCACGGTGAGAGCGGAGCGCCGCAGTAGCTCGGAGACGGTGGGTGCGACGACAAAACCCATCTTTTACAGCCAGTAAACGTGCCGAGGTTATTCTGCTTTCTTTAGTTGAGTGAGAGTGGTGCAGAAGGCGCAGCCGTCCTGAGTCTGATGGTGATTTTTGTGTTTGGCGTTTTGTTGTCGGTCGTGTTGCTAAGTGAGCTAACGGCGCTTTTGTTGGTCTTTTAAAACTTTAAATCTCACGAGTGTGCGCTTATTGTGTTTGGTGGCAGTTCGGTAATTCTTTGTACGGATGGACGCAGACAGACGTAATTGACGTAGGTTTTGTTGTCTGTTGTCCCTCGACGGCTCCTGTAGGCGTGTGAATAAATCTCCGTTCGATCTCCGTCAGTGTGTCTTTGTTTGCAGCTGCTCGTCACGTTGCTGTCAAAAGCTCCTTTGTTTGACCATTTGGTCACTAACACCAGAGAGTTCAAAGAAAAAGTGGCTTTAAATGATCACTGCTGGCTCAATAAAACGTTTGTTTTTATTATTATTTCTGACGTTAGAAGGCGCGTTCTGTGGTAACGTGACGGAGCCAAAACGACACAAATGTGGTGTTTAAGTGTGAATGTAAAAGAAGTGCTCAATGTTCAGGAGATGTAAAGGGAAAAAAAAATCACGGGAGCTTCGTCAATAACCATCAACTCAATTTTCAGTTTTTTTTATTTCTATAGCGCCAAATCACGAGAGCTGGGGCTTCACCTCAAGTGAAAGTCTAACATCAGCAGACTTTTTTATTTGAACCAAATAAAACTGACAGTTGCTCTGGATTGTATTATTCAAGATGTCAGTTTTTTGTAAGTGGTATTGTGCATCACTTCCGAAATTGTCTATTCCGTTTTTGTTCTCTGTAGCTGCAGGCTCCGATAACCCGAGTTGACGCCCCTCCTGTTGGACTCAGTTAAACAGGTGCACGTTTCCACCTCCCCTGGGTGTCCTCATTCTTGTTTAATCTGATTTGTGATGGTGTGTGTGTTGGTGTTTTTCCCTCTGTCGGTGCAGCGGGCTCAGTCTCTGCCTGTCTGCACCTGGCACTGCCACCACCCGCCCGATCAGCCTTTTGTCTCCGTTAAACGTGTCTTGCTGTCGTTGGTTCCAACACTGTAGTTTGCTTTTCAAACGCCCCCTTGTCGTTTCTGGAGTGACATGGCTGCTTGTGTAGTGATTTTTAGGGGTGCTGCGGCCACATGTTGGACAAACGGCGGCTGTTGAATGCAGTCGGTTGAGGGTCGGTGCCGTTTTGTGTGGATTGATGGGCGGTGGTTTCTTGCACTGCCGTAGACTACCAGAGGGGGTCGCCAGTGGATGTTGAAAATTGGCGTGTCTTGGCTCGTCTAGTCAGTAGAATCTTGAAAAACCATCCACTTGAGGCAATTTCAGAGGGATGGAGGCTAATTTTACTTTGCCCCCTCTAATTCCAGTTAAATTGACCTGCCAGTGCACTGAAAGATGGCTACTCCTGAAGGTATGCTAGGAGATCTTGTCTTCTCTCACAAGTTGCACTGCGTCACTTCATGTTTTTTTTGTATTTGTTGATAGATATTCAGGTTCAAGGAACTGGACAAGAGGGCCTCCGGACAGGCCTTTGAGGTCCTCCTGGGTGCTCCTGATGGCAAGGGTGAATTCCCTTTGTCTCCTCCCAAGAAGAAGGATGTCTCACTGGAGGAAATCCAGAGGAAGCTGGATGCTGCAGAAGAGAGACGTAAGGTAAAACCTGATCACATGGGGGAAGAGAATCACTCATTAAAAGTCCTTGTACAGGGATTCCACAGGAATCAAAGCACTAAAGAAAATAAACAACAATAAAATGCATGATAGCAATGCACAAAAATCCTAAGTTAAAGAGCAGATGTTACAGAAACTGTACCACATGTACTCTGGAATATGATGCATATCAGACTTTAGGTCCTCATTCTGACCTCAGGTGTGTGTGGGTGTTAATGTAGAATATTGATCTGATGTCCCACTCCACTCAGAACCATGAAGCTGAGGTTCTGAAGCACTTGGCTGAGAAGCGTGAGCATGGGAAGGAGGTCCAGCAGAAGGCTTTGGAGGAGAACAACAACTTCAGCAAGATGGCAGAGGAGAAACTCATCAGAAGATGGAGGCAAACAAAGAAAACCGCACAGCAAATTATGGCAGCGATGAATGAGAAATTCAAAGAGAAGGTCATTGTCACATCAGCTATCACATTTGATAGAGGTGGTGCTTTTATTGTGAAATAACTCTCTGTCCTTTGACAGGACAAAAAGTTGGTAAGAAGTACGAAAGAACAAAGAAACCAAAGAGGGGCGGCTCGGAAGAAGGAACCTCGGAAGACTGAAACATGCACTTGGGGGGGATTGTATAGGGTTTTTTACGTATCCAAAGAATGATTTATTTTTTGTTTGGCCAGTATTTTGTTGTGTTCACTACCCCACCTTCTTGAAATGAACACACGTTCCAATTTTTCAGTTGTGCCTCAGAGGGTATTTGTGCTGGTTTTTAGATGCGAGTTGCTCCCCCCCATCCACCTTGAGTCCATTCCAGTTGGATATGTGGCTTTGTCTGCAGCTTCTGGCCCTTCATTTGCATACTATCATGTGTACTTGCCTTTTTTATGAAGCATGCTTCTATTGCATTGGTCCTTGCCTAGTTCATAGTACGTTTTTTTGAAAATGTGTGAACTGTTCCAGCAATCGAGTGTAAATTTAAAGTAGCACAAGGCGTCAGCTGTTACACACGCAGGTGTTTTGTGCAGCTTTGCTCCCCGTATTTGGTCTCTCCTGAAATCATGCTTTGTGCCACTGCTGTCCTATTGGCTTTTGTATTTTGAAGCTCTGAAGCACAGGTCTCCTTGCTGTGAATTAACTGCCAGACGTGAATCGATGTCGTGTTGGACATCAGTGGGACGGGGTCTATAGGTGGAATGCAAATGAGCAATACACTTTGGCATCTGGATAGTTACAGTGACTAGCTGACTTGAACTGTTGTACTAAAACAAATAAAAACTTGAACAAATTCTTGTTTTTTTTTTTTCTTTTTTAATTTATCAGTTGGCCAGTGAGATGTTGGATTGTAATTGTTCTGATCAGTTGCGTATTGGCCAGAACGATGGACCAGTATGTCCTTGTCCCCGTGTTGCAGCTTTCAGCTGGTGTAAATATGTGAACAGTCTGTCTTTTGACGTCTTAATGCACCTAAATTCAATGGTTTTTCACAAGCTGGTGTGACAAAATTCTGCTTGCACAGTCTCTCCCTTTGGTGGCGCTGTACAGTAAAGACAAGCTCTGCAAACCTCTGGTTCAGCACCTTGCAGGTGATTTTTGAGCTCTGGTTAGGCCTTAGAGCCTATTTCACCAAAATCACATACCCATACATTATGATTTATGTCTCAGCTTGTAAAATGTCAAAAATGCGAAAGTTTGGATCAGCTAAAAGGTCCTAGGGGATGTTGTGTATGTGGGGGGGGGGGGGGGGGAGACTGAAACTAAATGATACTTGGTAGGAGTAAATGAGTCCCCCCACCCCAAAAAAAACGAATTCCGATTTGTCTTGTTTGCTTGGCGATTGCAGCTGTGGTTAGTTGATATGTGATTGAAGTGGATACTTTTCTAGGAGACTTTGCTTGACATTTTGATTTATAATAAGTGTGTTAGTGTCAGCATTTGGTAGTTATGAGTGCTCAAATGTTCCAAAACAGGGCGAGTCCCCAAATTTGGGAACTCTAGGGTTTAAGAGGTTAAATCATTGATTTGTTGTTGCACCATGAATTGAAATGTTGACATTAAAGTGACTAAACAAAAATGTTGAGTAGCTTTGCCGTAGTTGAGTCCAACGATCAAAATGAGACATGTAAGCGATGGGGGGGATTTGCTTTGATCAAGAGACTCAAAGCAGTTCGACAACTTTAAGTGTTGGTTTAGCTTAATTTGTTACCATGGTAATGCCTTTCTGAAAGTGTTACAGCCTAGACAATTTGTTACAAAGAATGCAACATGAAATGAAAGTCAGGGCTGCTGTGCACAGCTGTACACGTTCACATGATATAAATGCACATATGTTTATCACAGTGTGTAACTGACTACATTATGAAGTCATTCATACTAATCTGTCACAAATCTTGCTGAATGACACTTATAGTTTCTAGCTTGGCTTCTTGAGATATTTTCAGACCGTTTTGTCACCTTTGACCAGATTCATCCAGCTGGTTTTGAGTTTCTCGTCTACAGACCGCTGTGATAATGACTCTGCTTTGCTGATGCACCGGATCGTGAACGTTAAATGACCAATGTTACTTCAACAAAAGCTCACAACACGTCAATTTTAGATCCACACCTCAGTGAGCAGAGTTGGTTTAGTCGAAGTAATAATTGAAAGAGTTGAAATAGACTTTAGAATATCAAGAGTTGGTTCTGGTCCTTTAACAGTTTTTTTGTAATCAACAAATCGTTCAGATTGAAAAACCTGGGTAAATTTGGGTTCCAGTGTGTTGGGTCAATGCATCTAGCGGAGATACAACTTGCCCGGTGGACGAGAGCTTCAATGTGGTTTCTGATGACCTTTGTCACTGCAAACCATCACACAGACACAACCACATCTGGGTTATGTGAACAAACATGACAAAAACACAATGATTTGTGTTCCTGAAGGAAGCAGATGAGTCGTGATGACAAGGGAAAGTCCAATGAATCACACCGATCAGCTTTATGTGATGGAAGATTTTGGTACCATTCTTTTGTCCAGATGTGACCATGAGAAGAAAGGACTTCCCCTGTCGTGCTGTTAGACCAGTTTGGCTCATGTGTGCTTTGGAATGCCCCCCTTTCAGGCAGAATGCTGCAACATGCAGATACAGTATATTTAGGGAATAACTGTGTCTGGTGATTTGCGGGCATTCATGCTGGTTATACGGTCACAAATTGAGTAAAGAGGAGTTATCCTGGCCACACATTAGTGGAGCCAGTAAAACTAATATTTGTGACTGTATAACAGCATGAATGTCTGTCTGCAAATCATCAGAAGGTGGTGATTCCCATTCTAATCCAATTCCATTGGCACGGTTTATTTTTCTGTAGATAATTTGGTCGGTGAGCCTTACCGTGAGGTAGCGTCACTCCAGGGCGTGGAGTAATCCATCACATGTGAAATGGTAATTCTGTGTCAGAATTTACATCAGTACTTTCGTATGGTAGCTTAAAATTCACTAGTTTCTGCAGCGGGGGCGGCACGCGACTCTCGCTCTCAGCTAACTGCCATTATGGCATCAGCGTAGCAGCGCATGCAGCCGGGTGTTCTGTCGAATTGTGTGTAGCAACAGTTGTATCAACAGTTCCACAAATGTGTGTTAGCTCGCTGTGTGGGACCAGGGTATAAGCGGATTAAACAACTTGAAGCTGTGCATTATACATTTTGAATGCACAACGCGGAGTCTAAAACACGACGCAAAGCACGACGCGAAGCGTTGTTTTAGACTCCGCGTTGTGCATTCAAAATGTATAATGCACAGCTTCAAGTTGTTTAATCCTTACATGTGAAACGGTTGAATATTTTGCCACCGTTACCCTGATACGGTCTGAAATCTCGCATGATTAACCAATCAGATTTGTGGAAAAAATTAATTGGATTAGAGTCCTGCTTGGACGGGGTCTCTTGTTTTGCCAGTGCTCTTCGCTAATGTTAAAACTGCTTGGCTGGCAAGTTGTACATCCGGGTATATTTGGGATGATGCATGCACACAACACGCTACTAGCCAGACCATGATGACGGCTGTGCACGAAGTGATGAAACTAGCGGGATGAAAGTCCCGGGTCCCAATTGAAAAGATGTTCCCGCTAGCTTGGCTAACGGGGAGTTCCCCTTTGGCTGACCTGGTAGAGGAATAGTCTTTTGTGTGAGCCGCGTGGGTTCGATCCCCACCATCGTCACGGCCACGAAGGTCCTGCTGCTTCAAAAGGACCCGGAATATGGGGTTGTTTCGAGGTTAGCACGGAAAGACTTCGGAAACACAAGTCGCTATGGATGAAGAATGTTACATCATGTCTGTATTGGCACTTTTGAACTGCAGAACTCACTTGTTACCCCTGGGATCTTGTTGGGTTGATCTGAGGTGAATCAGGGTTGTGACTGTGGTCACTGACATAACGCCGGTGAGCTCCTCATCTGGGCTTCAAACTGTATGTTTGGCACAAAATAAGTGAGAAGGTCAGTCTGTGTTACTGGAATCAATAAAAAATAACTGAGGCAGAAACGCCAGAAAAATCGACAAACTATTCCTATTTTTTCCTTCAATGCTTCTCTACAACATCGCCCCCTGGCTGCGGTGTGACAGAGACAAAAAAGTTAATTTCTGCAAAAATGCAGACCTGTAACTCTCTTCATTCAGGTAGAAAGAAGTCAGAATAGGAGGGCAGGTCCTCTAAATATTGTTTCTGATGAGATGTTAACCTGTTACCAAGATCCAAACATGGAGTCAGTTAAAACTGTCACAAGATCATTTTACTACAGAACAGTATTTAAGTGTATTTTAGTGCACAAGTGTCTCCTCTGAATTCAGCTCTCTGGATTCCACCAAAAGTTCAACCATCTTCAAAAGCTACCACATCAGTCAAGCAGACAATGGAAGATCTCAAGATATCTGTACTTTCCTCAGATACTCAGGTACCATTCAAACTCTAAAGATTACAATTAGCCACAAGACCATTTTTTTGTCTTTCAACAAAAAAAGTCACGGGCCCATTCTAGCACATCAGGAATCACCTTTAAACACACCTGTACTGTCGCATCACATCTTATATGTTGCTGTGTCCAGAGTTGGAACCTCACCCACCGTACATGTCAAGAGTCCAGCCAATGACGCAGACGTGTCTTCTATCCAGAAGTAGCTGCATGTGTGTGCAGAGAAAGCTCACATAGAGTGTCAAGACAGGAGTTGTGTTTTTTTAGAGTATGTGAGGGTGGTGCAGGATATGAATGAGGACAATGTGATAGTGTTGAGATGCACAATAGGAATGCTGAGCCTTTAAAACACACTTGTACATCACATTTTCTTATACTCATCATTACCAAAGCTGCAAAAGAAGCCAGCAAGTGTCAGGGCTGTTCATCAGGGGTGTCAAATCCAGCTTCAGAGAGTAAAAGTCCAGCCACATATTTGTTCCATCTTCCCAATAAACCAGCTGATCGTAATTAGTTCAGCTCTTCAGGCAGGTGGATGAGCTAATTATTGAGATCACCTGCTTTAGGTGCACAGGTAGAAGCAACACATGGGAAGGTTTTTACTTTCTGAAGCCGGATTTGACACCTCTGCTGTTCACTCTTTAAACTTTAGGCTGTTATAGTTGAGCAGATGACTCTGATGTTGACAAGGAGGATACAATTGTACATTTTTGTTCTTTGTGTTCTACTAAATTATCCTTTTCCACCCCTTCATGCTGTTCATCCTCCTGTCTCATTGAGGAGCTGATGAAGCTTCACATACTGCCTCTGTACGTGGTGTAACAAATTACATTAATTTAATTGGAATGAATGGCACCTCATGGAGGCATCAGTTTAATGTAGTGAATGAGTAGTTAAGCCTCGCAATGTGTTATTGGCCTCACGGAGAGCACCAAAAATATGTACTGAAAGAATTGTTTAACTCCCAAATTAAATTAAACTGGCTTAGACCTCATTTAATGGGTCACCAAAATAATTAACAATTTTAGGGTTTAATAATTATTTAATTAGAATAATATCTTATTACCTCAGGGAACCACCTATTTAAAGCATAGGTACTTTAATTTAAACATGATTAAACAGTCTCAATTAATCAATCAGTTTCAATTTAATTAATCAGTCTCAGGTCTGAAAGTCTGAATTCTACGATACGATTGACCAAAGGTTTCCTTCTGAACACAAAATGAACCACAGCAGAAATATTTACATTTTATTTACAAATATACAAGACATGAACAGTTTACTGGCATTTTGAGTGGACAGTGATTAAATAAGTTCATTTATGGACACAATTTGCTTACTCATGAGACATTGAAAGAAAGGGGGTGGTGGCCAAGTGGTTAATGCACTTGGTTTCAGTTCAGAAGGTTCCGGGTTCAAATCCCACCCCTGCCACATTTCTCCATGTAATGTGGAGTTGCGTCAGGAAGGGCATCCGGCGTAAAACTTGTGCCAATTCAACATGCAGATCCACCTTGGATTTGCTGTGGCGACCCCGAGTGCAAACAAGGGAGCAGCCGAAGGGACTTACTTTATGAGACGTTGAAAGAAAGTAGTGAGGTAAAGTTTAAAGACGTTAAGTAAATAAATCTGATTTGAATTTAGTAATGAAATTTGAAGCCAATTATTATTAAGAAAATTATTAAACAACTATATGAATATATTTAAAAACAAGCCACTTTGCATCCATTGACAACAAAACCCTTTTTCTGCAACCTTTAACTGGGTCACTTAGTTGATCTGTTGAAGTGATGAAGATGATGATCTGTTGAATTTTTTATGTAATTATTGTATGGCCTTGCCTTACAATATAAAGTGCCTTGGGGCAACTGTTTGTTGTGATTTGGCGCTATATAAATAAAATTGATTGATTGATTGATTGATTGATGGTTCGGATGAACCATCCGTCTGTCCTTGATGTGTTAGGCTCTTTGCAGCGTGAGCTCACTTGGGTCAGGGGTTAAACCAGTGGTCTCCCCGGCGATCCCAAGGCTTCAGTGTCAGCTGGTTGTACCGACAGGATGGCTGATGCTTTGCAGTCAGGTCTATCATCAGCTTGCTTGACCCCAGAGGTGGAAGATGTTTGTTGAAAATGGGTTCTGGTAGCTTTTAAAAAGTTTGTTGGAGCCAGATTAAAAGTCCTTGTGAATTTAGAAAAAAGTTGAAAACTTTAAGAGCAGCGTTGGAAAGTACAGAAAAGGAAAGTCACTTTTCTGTAAATCCGCTATTATTTTGAAAAGTTTAGCTCTGCAGTTCCCTTAAAAATTTGAAAGACTTGACAAACCTTAACAATATCAGGCTATTAATTTGTTAAAAGGTATCAAAGAATAAAACAACAAATGAAGCCACGTGTAGCTTAGCTAGGCTAGCATGGGGCCTTGTTGACCCAAAAATAAAGTTAAGCATTTTAGAAAGGAAGCGAGAAGAGAGGCAGAAGAGGCTGAAAAGAGGAGAAGAAGGGCTGAAGAGCTCCTTTGCAAAACTTTTAAAGGGGGCTTACGTCATTAAACCCCACCTACGTGGATGGGTAACTTCACAGACTTCATGTGAAGAGAAAGACAAAGAAATGATTTAACTATTTAAACACATTAACTATTTTGGTATACTATTTGTTCTAAGACATTTTTGGGATGAATATAACATAACAGAATATTCCATTATCACAACATGGATAAGTCAGAAAAATAACATCACATTTAAACACAACAGCAGTTACAAAGAACACATAATTTAAATGAAGTGAATATATGCAAAGCATTTTGTTTGAATAATCAACACAAACAACATTAGAATTTTATATAAGCATAACATAAAATACTGGTCTTGTGCATTCCTATTTAAACAAAACTCTCCTCACCTATACCTATGGTATACCTAGATAACAGCTGGTTACCAAGGCTCAAAGTTTATGGCCACATCTTATCATGGAAGATATCCTATTGCAGTCTGGAGAGGTTCTGGCCTTGGTGTGAGACCATAAAATGTGGATTCTCCTGGCCTGGGAAATTTCAGATTCTGAAGTGAAGCAATTATAATGACATGTAATTCACAGTGACTGAAATTTAACTGATAAACAAGCAAGGGCTCCTTTGAAACTCTGAGTTACAGTTCTGTTGTGATGTGGGGCCAGAGTGGAGGCCCACAGGTGGTGTCTCCAAAGCTTATCTCCAGATGGAACCGGGAATTTCCCAGTTAGGAGTGAAACACACAACAGTCTCTGTCCTCAGTTCAAAACCTCAGGTTTTTGTTGAGAAAACATTAATGCATTTATTTAATTACGGTGAATTGAGGCCATGTGCTACAATGGTTTAGCAGCTGCACAGGGAAAACAGGAAAGAGCTCCAGAGAAGATCACTGGGTGACCTCTACCCACACTGGGGGACCTTCATGGCTCTTAGTGTCTCAGGAGAGCCAACACCATCCTAAAGGACTCGTCCCACCCTGGACGCTCTCTGTTTGAGCTGCTGCCATCAGGCAGACGGCACAGGACCATTAAAGCAAGAACAAAGACTGAAAAACAGTTTCTACCCAACTGCTGTTAGAGTTTTGAATGGAACCAAACAGCCAGGTCACATGACACACTGGGAATGAGGGAAATTTTTGTTTATGTGCAAATATCCCACAGTTTCTGTACTTACGTTTCTCTTTTTTTTGCATATTCTACTACGTCCTTATAACTTTTCTTTTTCTTAAGCTGCACTCTGAACACACCTTTTTCTTTCTGTTACATTTTAGGTCTATTTTCTTTTAAGACCTTTTAGGTCTGCGTGTGGTTTACCTTCACACCTTATTTTCTGTTGCACTTGTTACAACGACAATAAAGAATCTAAATGAAAACATGAGAGGGAGATGTGGCTGGAATAAACGGTGAAAGAGGAAAATACTACAAATGACCAGAAATAACTTTAGCCAGGAGAACAAAACACTGACTTTCTACTTCGGGGCCTGTGTCTTTCTGCAACATTTTTGGTGCTTCATAAGAGGAAACACTTGACTTATCAACATGAACAGAACAGGCTTTTTTTTTTAATAGAGGTGATACAGTTTAAAATCATTTGATATTTAAGTGCCCAGGACACTGACACTGTGATGAACTGACTGAACCACTAGAGGGCAGTGCTGTTCCTTCTGTTGTCTTCTTAACCACATCATTTTTGGATAATTTTAATGTATTTTTTTTTTACATGTTTACTTCCTTGCTCATGAATCTCTTCACTTAGTTGTAATTAGTAATATCTATCTGCATCATTTACAAAAATCAGCAGCTGAGCATGGATTTCTCAACATTAGAGGAATAAACTGTGCACATGATTAAATTTTAAATATTAAATTGTTCACGTAGTGATGAGTTCTGGTGTTCATCAGGGATGTGTTCAGGCTCAGACTCCGATCAGCGCTCTGGACCAGATGCTGGGTGAGGTCGTGGAGATCGGAGCACCTTGGGTGTCAGTCGGTGAGGACGTGGTCTTGACTTTGCAGACAATACTGTGATATTTGTAGAATCAATGGATGAAGCATTTGAGAAGCCCAGTGAGCGTCTGGGTTTGTGATCCTCCTTGATGAAGACAAAGATCCACAGTGTCAGTGAATTTCCTGGACTTAGCCATCAGAAGTGTTGAACTGACTGACAGTCACTTTTGTCGGCCGTGAGGTTCACGTCTCAAGGACTTTGTGGCCTTTTAGACTTAAATGTGACTTGAAATAATTTATGGAGTCATGAGGTCCCTGGACGGAGATATTTGGTTACGATCTCAGGAGAACAAAAATCCAGTTCTTCAGGGTCGTGAGGCCTCATTTTTAAACTGATGTGTGCGCACACACACACACACACACACACACACACACACACACACACACACACACACACACACACACACACACACACACACACACACACACACACACACACAAGGACTAAAAGATGTGCACAACAATGCATATGCTGAGATTTATAAAACACAAACTAGAGACCAAAATGTTTGCAAACTGTGACCCATGAATACGAACATGTTTCTGTGTAGCAGCATTACACACATATAAAAATAATATTACATTATACGAGGTCTGTCAATAAAGTATCGTACCTTTTTATTTTTTTCAAAAACTATATGGATTTCATTCATATGTTTTTACGTCAGACAAGCTTGAACCCTCGTGCGCATGCGTGAGTTTTTCCACGCCTGTCGGTCACATCATTTGCCTGTGAGCACTCCTTGGGAAGGAGTGGTCCCGCCCCCTCGGCTCATTTTCATTCTCAGGAAATGGCGGAATGAAAAGGACTTTTTTCCATCAGAATTTTTTCAGAAGCTGTTAGAGACTGGCACCTGGAAACCATTCGAAAAATTTATCTGGCTTTTGGTGAAAATTTTATGGGCTTCACAGAGAATAAGTTCTGTTACCAAAGCTTTAAGGACCCCTTTAAGGACGCTCGGCGCGCTGCGCTCCAATCTGCGACGACGAGGCACAAACCACCGGATCATTTCTAAGCTGATGGCTCTGTGGATACGAGACCGTCGTGTGCTCTTTCTCTGGTTATCACAAGAGCTGGACATCAGCCATTTTCTGGCAGATTTCACTTTTAACAAGAGATTTTGTCATGGAAAGCCGTGCGGAGGCTTCGCGCGTCACGACCGGTTCGCTGTGGAAGCAAGACAAAGGAACACCTCCGTTTTGGCGTGTCAGAGGACAAGTTTGGACATGCCCAGCTCTCCACAATTTCTCTGATACTTACTGGACTGGTAAGCATTGAAAGCTGAGATAGACATGTCGGGGGTCGGGACCACTCCTTCCCAAGGCGTGTTCACAGGCGAATGACGTAACCGACAGGCGTGGAAAAACTCAGGCATGCGCACGAGGGTTGAAGCATGTCTGACGTAAAAACATATGAATGAAATCCATATAGTTTTTTTGAAAAAATAAAAAGGACCGTTACTTTATTGACAGACCTTGTAGGGTGATACTGTGCGTGAGTGAGTCATAACTTGTACATTTAATTACAAATAATGACTTTAGAATATTAGTGTTATTAGAGATGATCGTGAGCCAAAATTACTCCAATGAGACCGTTAAATTATTAAAGCTTTAATCTGAATCACATAAAACCACACGTTTAATAATTCATCAACACACAGCAGCTGCTGAAATGAAAATTAGTGGTCATGACTGGATTATCACCGTCATTTGGACAAGATCCTGCCTCCTTCAGTGGGATTAAACAAATGTTTAAACAATGTTTTTGAAATTTTATATTAAAAATGGGCTCAGATTATTTTTGCTGCTCAGATTTTATCTTAAAGTTGTTCCACCTCTGGGCTCAAGTCAGAAAAAAAAAAAAAATCTTTAGCACCACTATAACTGGAAACTTTAAATTGTCTGTAGGTGTGCATGTATGTGTGTGTTTGTCTGTATGTGTCCCTGTGACAGACTGGCATCCTGTCCAGGGTGAACCCGCCTCACCCCCGTGACCCTTAATTAGAGTAAGCAGGTATAAAAGTGGATGGATGAATCACTATAATTTTATTTCTCAGCAGTTATATAATAGATTCATAATGATTAAAATTTGCAGCATCTGTAAACCATTTAGAATTTCTGCCCCTGAACGACAGAAGCACAATTCTTCGACAGCCAATCGGAGTAAAGAAAGGCAGCGTGACGTCAGCTGGCTGCTCGTGTAAACAAAATAAATCAAGACAGTGGAAAATGTTCTGAAACAGTTTATTTCTGTATAAATCTAATATATTATACATATGTTTTGGAAAAGTTAGTGAGAAATAAAACACTTGTAAATCTAGAAACACTGTTTTTGTAACCAGATCTGAAGTGATTTACAGATGTCTCATGGATATTAGAATGCACGTCCCAGGAACACATTCAGCAAGTGTGTCAGGTCAAAGGTCAGCTCAAAACCTCATGCATGTCCACGTACACTTCCTCCAGTTGTCTTCATTTAAACAAGTTGTGATTTTGCATCATGTTACAAAAATAAACCAACATGATAATGCTTGGCTTTCTACCACTGGATTTGTTGGTAGAAATTACATTTTGTCATTTTTTTTTGACATTTGAAAGGATGTACAGCTTCAACAAAGACAGCAGTACTTTTACATCACAACAGCCCAAACAGTTCTGGGAGAACTGTACCATGAATAAAAAATTCATTCATTCAGTTCCTCCAATTAAGGGTCACGGGGGCCTGGAGCCCATCCCGGGGAGGATGGAGGGCGGTGGGGCCTATCCCAGCAGTCAGAGGGTGTGAGGCAGGTTCACCCTGGACAGGACGCCAGTCTGTCACAGGGACACACACAGACAAACAAACACATTCACACCTATGGTTGGTTTAGAGTCACCAGTCTGACTTTGTCTGTGGGATGAAGCCAGATCACCTGCAGGGAACCCACACAGACGCGGGGAGAAAACGCAAACTCCACACAGGAAGGCCACAAGTGGGAATCGATCCTATGACCACCACAACAACAACAGCAATATCTAGATGTTCTGTGATTTGTAAAGTTTAATTGACGGTGATGTTGATATTAAGCAGAAACATGGAGTGAGTGATTCATTTTGATTGACTGGGTTCAAAACAACTTATTGTCGCCCCCTAGTGTTGCTACTTTCTGGATTTATATTTTATTTTTCGGGTCAAACCACTGCTGTTATCACACACACACACACACACACACACACACACACACACACACACACACACACACACACACACACACACACACACACACACACACACACACGGTATTCAGTTTCAGATGGACTTTTTCTGCTTTTCCTCTCCGTTTCCATGATAAGTACATGTTTGGAGCATATGTTTGAATATTCATGAAGTGTGTTGCATATTTGTGGTTGAATGTGGGCGTGTCGAGGGCAGACATCAGGCAGGTCAATGTGTGCACAATTCAAACTTCTGTGTAATTTATAAAGTTGATTTTGCTTGCAGTCTGGTTTTTGATGTTAGTACGTCATCTTTGCATTATGTCCATACATACCTGTTGGTCTACCCACCATAAAGTTGGTATGTAGACATGGGTTTGAATCCTGCTCACGCTGCCTGTCTGTGACCTCACACAAGACATTTAATCTGCATTGTCTCGATCCATCACCTGTAAACAGGTACTGGTCTCAGCTGGGGAAGTGACCTGCTTCAGACTGGCGTCCTGTCCAGGGGGAGTCGTAGACTCCTCTGCTCAGTGTTACGGAATCAGGAGATGAGCGGTGGCACTGACAGGCCTCCGGTTTTGGGACCTGTCCCCATGGTATATGACAGACAGGGTTACTTTGCCTCAAAGACAGCAAAAAAGAAATTCCTCCTAATTCTTTCTCTGGGTTTTGAGTTATTGTGCACACAATCAGACATGTGGTCACATGCCCTCCGCCCCCCCTCCTCTGGAGATGTGCCTGACATGTACATGTTCTTTCCACTGTTCCACTAGTAGCTGCTGTTGAGCCTGATGTTGAATATTAACTGTAAAATCTGAGCTCATTAATGCAGGATTCTTGAGAAAATCAAAGCAGCCCGTTGAACAGGTCGTCTGTGGGCTCCTTCCAAAGACCACCTGCAGGCTGAACACATGCTGTGTTTAATAACGGCGACAGCCAGCGTTCCAGCGACAAGCCTGCAGTGCGCTTTCTCACACAATATAACACGTCAACAAAAGAAGTCTCACAGCTGTTCAGAGGCCTCATTCTCTATGCTTGAAGCTCTCTGTGTTTCCTCCAAACAGCACAAAGTCATTAAGAAAAGCACGTTCGGTTCAAGGCGGTTTTGGAGAACCGTAGGTCAAGAAGTTAAAAAGAAATAACAAAACCCGAGTAGCTCTACGGGGGAACTTCAACGCGATAGACACGTGAACCATGATGACCTTTTCTTTTTGTCGTTGTTGTTGTTGAAGCACAGCAGCATGACGGCTCAGTAATGCACCTCGTGCACAATCATTACCGGCACACACGCAGCCAAAAAGAACATTTTCACTCATTATTACTTTTTGCAGTGTTTGATGCCAAGCTTGTGCTAATTTGCACAACACGCCGTGCTCCCAGTTTGAGCAATCCGACTCAGCTGAACACACCGACGATGGCATTGGCTCGGCAGCCATTACAACTTCCTGTCTCCTAATAGAACACAGCAAGCAGATTATCGTCTTATTAATCATCTTCATTTACTGCACTCAACCCTGTTGTTTGCCGACATCATCGAAAATTAAAATGAACAAGCAGAGCGTCTCCTGAATGTGTTCCAACACCTTTTGGTGACAGTTTGATGAGTCAGACGCGACTGGAGAATTCCGTTTTTTTTTTAATCCAACTTTGTTTCCTGAATTATGAGTTCAAATTCACAGCTTTGATGTGAACATCAAACTATAATGTGTGTTTGTTGCTCTGCTGGTCCCAGATATTTTATCCAGTTGATGTGATTCTTGGTGCTTGAATAAGAAGGTCAGTGGCAGAAATGCCTTTAAAAAGGGTTTGTTTCTGCAAAAGGTCAGTCAAGGTTAAGGTTTTTTTTGTCAAAAAGGTCAAACTTTGGCTCTTTAGGTGACATCAGACTTGCCCAGGTGAAATCAAATTAACCAAAGGTCAATCGTTGGGGTAAAGGATACGGCAATCAAAAACGGTCAAAATTTGAGTTTCTTTCTGATTTGTAACAAAACGTGACAAACATGCAGAGGCGGGTTCAGTTCTGGAATCGCCAAAGTGAGCTTCAGTTGACCAAATATCAATCTTTGTGGTCAAAAGGACAAAAATCAGTTTTTCACCAAACTTGGCCCACGTGGATATGGGATCTAGAATTGCCCGGAAAGGTCAAACTTAAGTTTTGTGCTGTGTACCCCATTTGCACACAGTGTAAAACTTCTAAAACCACCCAGTCATGTTTGGCGATCTGATCACGTCTTTGGTGTCTCTGTGTTGTTCTTTTGGTGATTGTGTTGCCAGTTAATTCTACTCCATGATGCTTTTTTCTGTATTATCTGTTTTCTCAAGTTTTTTTTTTGTGAATTCTCTTATTCTGAAACATCTGCTCCTTATGCTTTTTCTTGGCTTTACTTCCTGTTCACAGGCAATCATGTTTCCAGTTTCAGCCACACACTCATTTCCTTGTTCATTGACTCACTTTATTATTTATAATAAAGTTCTTGTTTAAGCTGTAAAACATCAAGCCCAAGTATCATTTCATTACCATTTGTTATGTGTCTATAGATCATCAGATATACACTCAACAAAAATATAAACACAACACTTTTGGTTTTGCTCCCATTTTGTATGAGATGAACTCAAAGATCTAAAACTTTTTCCACATACACAATATCACCATTTCCCTCAAATATTGTTCACAAACCAGTCTAAATCTGTGATAGTGAGCACTTCTCCTTTGCTGAGATAATCCACCCACCTCACAGGTGTGCCATATCAAGATGCTGATTAGACACCATGATTAGTGCACAGGTGTGCCTTAGACTGCCCACAATAAAAGGCCACTCTGAAAGGTGCAGTTTTATCACACAGCACAATGCCACAGATGTCGCAAGATTTGAGGGAGCGTGCAATTGGCATGCTGACAGCAGGAATGTCAACCAGAGCTGTTGCTCGTGTATTGAATGTTCATTTCTCTACCATAAGCTCTACAATGGCTGTGTGAAGTTGCTGGATATTGGCAGGAACTGGTACACGCTGTCGTATACGCCGGTCCAGAGCATCCCAAACATGCTCAATGGGTGACATGTCCGGTGAGTATGCAGGCCATGCAAGAACTGGGACATTTTCAGCTTCCAAGAATTGTGTACAGATCCTTCCAACATGGGGCCGTGCATTATCCTGCTGCAACATGAGGTGATGTTCTTGGATGTATGGCACAACAATTGGCCTCAGGATCTCGTCACGGTATCTCTGTGCATTCAAAATGCCATCAATAAAATGCACCTGTGTTCTTCGTCCATAACAGACGCCTGCCCATACCATAACCCCACCGCCACCATGGGCCACTTGATCCACAACATTGACATCAGAAAACACACTGTCTGCCATCTGCCCTGGACAGTGTGAACCGGGATTCATCCATGAAGAGAACACCTCTCCAACATGCCAAACGCTAGCGAATGTGAGCATTTGCCCACTCAAGTCGGTTATGACGACAAACTGGAGTCAGGTCGAGACCCCGATGAGGACGACGAGCATGCAGATGAGCTTCCCTGAGACGGTTTCTGACAGTTTGTGCAGAAATTCTTTGGTTATGCAAACCGATTGTTCCAGCAGCTGTCCGAGTGGCTGGTCTCAGACGATCTTGGAGGTGAACATGCTGGATGTGGAGGTCCTGGGCTGGTGTGGTTACACGTGGTCTGCGGTTGTGAGGCTGGTTGGATGTACTGCCAAATTCTCTGAAACGCCTTTGGAGACGGCTTATGGTAGAGAAATGAACATTCAATACACGAGCAACAGCTCTGGTTGACATTCCTGCTGTCAGCATGCCAATTGCACGCTCCCTCAAATCTTGCGACATCTGTGGCATTGTGCTGTGTGATAAAACTGCACCTTTCAGAGTGGCCTTTTATTGTGGGCAGTCTAAGGCACACCTGTGCACTAATCATGGTGTCTAATCAGCATCTTGATATGGCACACCTGTGAGGTGGGATGGATTATCTCAGCAAAGGAGAAGTGCTCACTATCACAGATTTAGACTGGTTTGTGAACCATATTTGAGGGAAATGGTGATATTGTGTATGTGGAAAAAGTTTTAGATCTTTGAGTTCATCTCATACAAAATGGGAGCAAAACCAAAAGTGTTGCATTTATATTTTTGTTGAGTGTATATCAGTGCTGTCAGTATCGGCCTCCAGATATCTAGAGTATATTGGCCAGACTCAATTCTCAACGTTGTTATCCGGCACGACCAACCAGGAGACAGTCGTGGTAATCCCTCGGTGGTGAGCAGGCCCAGATCCAGACCGGTTTGGACTGATGCAGTTGCATTGGTCAGATTTCTTTACGCATCGTTCGTCAAAAAAAATCTTGAATAATCCCGGATAGTGCCGAACATGTCCCTGCGGTGAACACAGCTTTTGATTTGATCCCACAATGCACCACGCAGGTGTACAGAGGAAAATTCAAACTGGATCAAACAAACATAGCGTCAGTCCAGTCGAGTCGATGATCATGGCATCCGGGAAAAAAGTTGTGCAAGGAAAATTGGGCGCTTATTTCAGCAAGAAAGGTGAGTGGTTTATAAATAGATTTCAGACAATAGGCATTCTATGATGACTGAAATTACACTTTCGGTGGTTTTCTGACCACATGTTTCTGACCACCTCATTTTTGAAGCTGCTAACAACATTAATAATGCCAGATTTCATTATCTTTTAATGGAACTTATTAATTTCCAAATATTGCAAGTAGTCAGAGTTCAGTGAAAAAAAAAAATCATCTTCCAGTTATATTCAGCTTTCATGAGGCACGTTTTTCAAAATTAAGGGCCTGAAACTGCTTCTTCAGTTTCAGACCTTCTGATGAAAAATTTAGTTTTTTTTTTTTTTTTTTTAAAAAGGTGCAACATAAAGTTTTACATTGTTAATCACATTTTAATTCCTGTGTTTGAACAGATTGTAAACTCATCCAGAGATAATGAGCCATTTACCAACTTTCTTGGTTGCCTACAAACAGCCTTGTTATTGTCCTCAGCGTAAAGGAGTCCATTTGGATTTCCGTCGCCCTCCGAGTTGTCTTGTCCTGTACAGGACATCCAGACAGGATTGTGATTTGTGTCCCACAAATGATTTTGTGACTGGCAACAAGGAACCAGGTAACGGCAACAAATGGCCAGTTTCCAACACAACACAGACTTAAAAAACAAACAAACAAAAAAAAAGGTGTATTTGCTGAAGACAAGCCCCAACATTAGGCTTTTAAAAATAAATCACACCCAGAAGAAAAAAAAGTTGCAGTTCCTCGAATGGCCACTTGAGGCTGGCTCCACAGAATCCTATGTTAAAATGTTCAACTGTAAATCTGTTTACAGACTGGTTAAAAAAACAAAACAAAAACAAAACAAACAGTAATAAAGCATTATAACTGTAACTCATCAGACCAAACCGAAACAGATCAACATCTGGGGAAAATATGGATCCATATCCCTTCACACAGTTTTTGAGAAATGGTGGCACATCTGCTTATTTTTCTTTAAGCCAACCATGAGTTGGCTTTCATTCGATTGGACAGGAGAGCTAACAATACAGAATAAAGTGAACATAGTGCAACTGTGTTTTTTTTGGCAATTGAGGCAACATTACCGTGCGTGCCATCGTCAGTCAGTTGCTAACTACCAAGTCATTTGCTCTCCATAATGTATCAGTACTGTGGATCTTGAACATAAAGCATTTGTGTTCTGGCAGAAAAGTGTCAGTGTGGTGGTGAGGAGCGCTTCATCCCACCGCTTTCATTAAAATAAAGGTGTGGGACATTGGTTTGGTATGAAAACAATAAGCTTAAAAAGCAGAGGTGATAAAAGTGCAACACTCACCAGGCACCATTTAGTTTCAATCCAATCTGCTCCCCTCGATTTGTCTCGAACGTGACAGATTTTGTGTGATATTTCAGCTCTGCTGTCTTCAGTCTGGTGTATTTCTATCACAGGCACCAGAACGCTCGTTCATGAGCTCATGGGCATGTTCATGGGTGCAGGCTTGGAGAGAGCGGGTGAGGATTGGTTTCAATCTGAAACCTTACCAGTAGATGTTAAAAGCTCCATAATGCACCTTTCAAGGTTTTCTTTGAAAAATTTAAAATGAAGCCCTTGTTACTGTCTAGTTAATATCAAGATTTTTTTTTTGGGTCATCTGATGTCGCATTTGGTTCACGATCCGAAAATGTGATTGTCCTCGATGTGGAAATTTGACTTTTCATGATGAATCACAGTGAGGTAGTGTGTATTTTCATTCTTCTTTCATAAATGTGATTAAAAACCAAACTGATTGTCCAAGAATGCATTTGGATCCATTACCTTTGTAGAGATTCAAATTTTGAATCATATTCGTAGAACATGTTGCACCAAAATCATAATTTAGATTTAAGCTGTTAGTGGCCATCTGATGATCCACCGGGATTACTTTGTGCACTTCTGTGCCTGGTTTCAAAGTATATGTTATTTGCAGCAAACAGCTATGAGACATCCGATAACAAAGTACACGTGAGTACTCGGGTGTTTCCGACAAGTGACAGTTACTAGAAGCGTCCCAGCGTGCGCTTCAATGGAATGCAGCTGATAACATTAAGAAATGAGGCACAGATTAATTCCGAAGTTGACATAAGTGTGATGTCGTGTTATGGGAAGCCCTACCATTATTTAATGCTTCGATCTTAAATATGATCAATCTATCTTTGTTAGTTGGCTATGTACCACAGGCTTTTAAGGTGGCAGTAATTAAACCATTACTTAAAAAGCCATCACTTGACCCAGCTATCTTAGCTAATTATAGGCCAATCTCCAACCTTCCTTTTCTCTCAAAAATTCTTGAAAGGGTAGTTGTAAAACAGCTAACTGATCATCTGCAGAGGAATGGTCTATTTGAAGAGTTTCAGTCAGGTTTTAGAATTCATCATAGTACAGAAACAGCATTAGTGAAGGTTACAAATGATCTTCTTATGGCCTCGGACAGTGGACTCATCTCTGTGCTTGTTCTGTTAGACCTCAGTGCTGCTTTTGATACTGTTGACCATAAAATTTTATTACAGAGATTAGAGCATGCCATAGGTATTAAAGGCACTGCGCTGCGGTGGTTTGAATCATATGTGTCTAATAGATTACAATTTGTTCATGTAAATGGGGAATCTTCTTCACAGACTAAAGTTAATTATGGAGTTCCACAAGGTTCTGTGCTAGGACCAATTTTATTTACTTTATACATGCTTCCCTTAGGCAGTATTATTAGACGGTATTGCTTAAATTTTCATTGTTACGCAGATGATACCCAGCTTTATCTATCCATGAAGCCAGAGGACACACACCAATTAGCTAAACTGCAGGATTGTCTTACAGACATAAAGACATGGATGACCTCTAATTTCCTGCTTTTAAACTCAGATAAAACTGAAGTTATTGTACTTGGCCCCACAAATCTTAGAAACATGGTGTCTAACCAGATCCTTACTCTGGATGGCATTACCCTGACCTCTAGTAATACTGTGAGAAATCTTGGAGTCATTTTTGATCAGGATATGTCATTCAAAGCGCATATTAAACAAATATGTAGGACTGCTTTTTTGCATTTACGCAATATCTCTAAAATCAGAAAGGTCTTGTCTCAGAGTGATGCTGAAAAACTAATTAATGCATTTATTTCCTCTAGGCTGGACTATTGTAATTCATTATTATCAGGTTGTCCTAAAAGTTCCCTAAAAAGCCTTCAGTTAATTCAAAATGCTGCAGCTAGAGTACTGACGGGGACTAGAAGGAGAGAGCATATCTCACCCATATTGGCCTCTCTTCATTGGCTTCCTGTTAATTCTAGAATAGAATTTAAAATTCTTCTTCTTACTTATAAGGTTTTGAATAATCAGGTCCCATCTTATCTTAGGGACCTCGTAGTACCATATCACCCCAATAGAGCGCTTCGCTCTCAGACTGCAGGCTTACTTGTAGTTCCTAGGGTTTGTAAGAGTAGAATGGGAGGCAGAGCCTTCAGCTTTCAGGTTCCTCTCCTGTGGAACCAGCTCCCAATTCAGATCAGGGAGACAGACACCCTCTCTACTTTTAAGATTAGGCTTAAAACTTTCCTTTTTGCTAAAGCTTATAGTTAGGGCTGGATCAGGTGACCCTGAACCATCCCTTAGTTATGCTGCTATAGACGTAGACTGCTGGGGGGTTCCCATGATGCACTGTTTCTTTCTCTTTTTGCTCTGTATGCACCACTCTGCATTTAATCATTAGTGATTGATCTCTGCTCCCCTCCACAGCATGTCTTTTTCCTGGTTCTCTCCCTCAGCCCCAACCAGTCCCAGCAGAAGACTGCCCCTCCCTGAGCCTGGTTCTGCTGGAGGTTTCTTCCTGTTAAAAGGGAGTTTTTCCTTCCCACTGTAGCCAAGTGCTTGCTCACAGGGGGTCGTTTTGACCGTTGGGGTTTTACATAATTGTTGTATGGCCTTGCCTTACAATATAAGGCGCCTTGGGGCAACTGTTTGTTGTGATTTGGCGCTATATAAAAAAATTGACTGATTGAATTGATTGATTGATTATGATGACTCGTTTCTAAGTGATAACTGTCAATTTTAATGCAGTCACGATAAAAGGGTTTCTGTGCACCTGCACGTCCATGAGTCAGAAACGCAACCTGTCAATAACCATCTCTGCTCCAGGATCAGCTTTGTGCACAATTAACTGAGTGTTGTTATCAATAAAATCTAAAAAAAATACATCTGCTGCCGGAGGAGAATGAGCGTCTCATCAGCTGCGCGCACACACACACACACACACACACACACACACACGCACACGCACGCACACGCACACACACGCACACACACGCACACACACACACACACACACGCACGCACGCACGCACGCACGCACGCACGCACGCACGCACGCACGCACGCACGCACGCACGCACGCACACACACACACACACAGCTCCAAATTTACACTCTCTTACAGTAAAAAAGAAAAAGTGTTATGTGTCGACGCGGGTTGAGGAGCGGACCTGCGTCAGACGGAACCCAGCGCTAAAAATAACCAGAAAGCGGTTCCAAAAAACAATTTATTGATTTCATCCGCTGGTGCATAATAAAGTGTTAAAACTAAAATAGCGTCCTTCTGGTGGAGTGAAGGCTGGCACGCTCTCCAGCGCCCAAAAGCATCGAAGCCCGGTGCTCCTGGACTCACCACTACCGCCAAACACCCCCCAGGTGGACACGACAAACCGACTCTCTGCGAAGGATTAGAAGAGGTGAGGTAAGTCAGCAGTTACAACAATTATCCTTCAAAAGACACATACTATCAGCAACACATTCAGGTCTGTATTTTAAACTTTATGCAAATGAGCAGCTTCTCACAACAGGTGGAGGATCACTCGTCCGCACGCCACAGCAGTGAGAAGCAAGCTGCACAATTCTCATCTCAAATTCAAGTATACTGCGTAACAAAATACCAAGTTATTATCAACAATTAGTCAAACACTTAATCACCTTTGATGTGTGCTGACAGCATGTGTCCTCACCCTTCCTTGCTTCACGGGCTCGATGTGTCAAACCCAGGCACGGTCCTCAGCGTCTCACAAACGAACATCACAAGGTCGAGTTCCCGGCAGTTCTGCTTGAATCACACATGACTTAAATGCAGAACGCCATCCAATTATCTGCTTCAGCTGAAAGTCTTTAAGGTTGCATGTGAGCACCAGTCACAGGTGCTACACATGATGTTGATGAGGGTGAAAGACTCTTCAGCCAGCACCTTCTCCACAGACAAATCAGTTCTCATGCCACCTGGAGAGCAAAGAAAAGAAAAGAACACCAAAATATCCAGCCACACCCCCCAACATACAACAAAAAGAAATCTATCCACAAAACACAAAAGGGGAACATGCCACACTCACCGTTGTGTTATGGATTAATGTCCGAATGTAAATTTCATGCGATCAACGAAACGTGCATGTGTGAAATTGCCGGCTGCATCTCTCTCTCTCGATTGTGGCACATAAAATATTGTCCATTAATTCCTGGAAATAATGTATTCTGACTTTCCAATGTAACAAATCCATCTCTGTGCCCAGGCAGCCTGTTAAAAACAGTGTCAGATGTCCCACGTCCATGTCCACAGCTTCATTAGACAGCATCCACACAAACAGCGCATTCCTTTAGGCTCAAAAATCACACTCTGAAAAAGTTAAGAATTTCGGGGTGAAGCGTGTCGTCTCCTCTCTGTAAATCTGAGCCATCACTTTCGAACGGCAGCTCAGAAACTTTGTTTTCGGATGGGGCAGGTTCATTTCCCTCTGTCTGTCAGTCACTGAGAGGTTTCTGTTTTGCTCATAAGGATGTCACACACTGAAAAATGCAGAGGACTGTCAAAAACGTTTTCCAGAAATGCACCCGCTAACGCTCAGAGTGAGAGGAATAAAATAGATCAGAGATCACTAATTATTTGTGCAGAGACACTTACAATCATGAGTAGTTTTATGCTGTTACTAAGATGTTAAATAAACGTGAGACATGTCCTTTAAGCTTGATCTTGACAGTCTACGGTGCACGGCCTGAAGCGTGTGTGCGCATGTGGGGCAAGGCCAATTCTTTTTTTTTTTTTAATATCCAGATGGTACATTGTCTGAGCACAAAGTAGAGCAGGATGTAAAGGGATTAGATATATATAGTCCTCTAATTAGTCAGGTATGTTAGCATCATTTGTTATTACTTTTAAGAGTCGGATTGTGGCAGGAAATTGGAACACTTATTTCAAAAAGTGAACTTAAAGGTGCTATGAATGACATTTTAAGAAGATTAATACAGCAGCCAACAGTTGTTTTCTACGTGGAGATTTAGAGGCTTAATGGTTTCCTGTGCGGAGAATGAAGCAAAACTTTGTGTGTCCTCTAAATTTGTCTGTCCTATTTACTGTAAATTCAGTGTCCAGTCATGCATTCATGATTAGGTTATTTCGTCTTGTCCCGTGAAACTGTTACTCCTCCCCCTTGATGAAGAAACAGCAGTATTTATTACTCACTGTGTAGCTGCTGAATCTTTCAGGATGGTGGATAACAATTACTTTGTCAAAATAATTAAAAAAATTGCCTTCAAAGGCTAAAAAAGAACATTGCCAGACACAAAACCATGCACATCTGGCTTTTCCCACATAGAGAAAAGCTGTTTGACCTGTTAAGAATTCAACTTCTGTTATTCTGCTCAATATAGAGGAGGAGGAAGGTTTGAAGAGGAGTGGCCGAGTAGGGAAGCTTTGCTTATGTCGTCAAGTGTGACAACTGCAATATTTAGTGACATAAAAATCATAGCACCTTCAAGTGAGAGGTAATCTGTCGCATTAAGGGATCTTTGCTGAGTGCACCAGCAAATAGCAGCCACCAAAGATCCCTGAAGTGAAGCAGATGACCATTTGTATTTTTCAGTTGCTTATTTTTATTTCATTTAATGTTTGTTTTCTGTTCAGTTTCATTGTGTGGACAAGCACAGTGTACGTGCATTGTGACCCCCCTTATGTGAGGCACATCTGAATATTACACCAAATAAATACAACAATGAAAATAGTTCAGTAGTTTTACTTTGTGTTTTAGATGTAATGAATTCTTGTAATACTCAACATTCTGCACTTTTAGAATGCCATGTGCAGTGAATTTTGCATCACATCCCATGTGCGGTAAAGATAACGAGTTTAAGCAGCAACAGTTTTAAAGGTCTGCAACAGTGACCGGACGTGGATCAATGTTTCTGCTGTCGTGGTGTCACTGAGGTGTTTAAGCAGACAGGACTTAACCAACCCTAACTACTGCCATCACTATAACATTAACATTTTTATAAACAATAACAAAAAACTGAGATAGATGTTTTCCACACAAAACAACTTTGCATGGATTAATATTAACTGATACGCTGATTTAGCCATTTGAACAGGTGGAGGATGGTTGAGAACCCAATGCAGAGAAATGACAGGTTGGTGTAAGAAAAACTGTTTTATTTGCCAGAGCCAGATATTGTACAATGGTCAGTATACAGGAAAGCAATCAGTAACAAGCAACAATCTTCAATAAGTAACAGGCAACCTTAAAAAAAAATACACAAGGGGAAAACCAGGTTCACCATCAAGAAGCCATTTGCAAGGGAAACACTAGAAAACTATGTACAAGAAGAGAACAAAAAGTACAACATCCAGGCAGCACAGGAGTAAGAACACAGGGGTATAAATACACACTGAAGGCAATCACACAAATGGGACTCAGGTGAGGGTGAATACAAATTGAAAACAGCTGTGGAAGAGACACAGGAAGAAAGTTAACCAGAGCACACAAGGAAACCATGCCCACCAAGACAAAACAGGAAGTGCAGGAGAAAGACAGAACAGTGACAGAGCCAAACCCAGTAATAGTCACAAGGGGGAGCCAGAGGACAAGGACAGACACAACCATGTATAAACAATTAGAAACAAAAAGTTAAATTACTGAAATACATGTTCCTGTCGTTTAAAACTGCTTTAAAAACAGTTTAATTGCAAAACCCTCTTACCTTTACCTCACATATTAATGACTATGGGAAAAATGGTTGCTGTTGTACAGCGAGCAACCAAGTTAATGCATATGCAAAAAGTACAGAGAACTAGTTCTGGTCACCACAGTGGAGCTTAAAACAATTACTTCTCTGTGGGAGATTTGACAGGGTGATAAGTCTGTATGGATGTCTAATACCATAATCTGAGCCATCTTTGTCTGTTTCTTTGTTTCCCTACTCCTCCTGCCTTGATCCCTTGGTCCTTCACCCGGTTTCTACCATCGTTGTAGTGCTGTGATGCTTGGCTTTGGCCTTAAGACCCCAAATGCACTTGTACTGTCAGTTTTAGATTGAGTGCTGTAGACTGTTGCGATGAGGTGTTTTTGGCTTGGAGTGTCTTGATCACCGATCGACTGCTCATGAGTCCTGCATGGCAACCACAGGTCTTGTGCTATTTCTTGATGACTGTACTGAAAATGTGGATTTTCAAGCTGGAACATTTGAACATTAAAAAGCCTTTTGTCTGCATTCTGCAAAGTGAAATACCGACTCTTGTAAATAAGTCCTTTTGGCTTCTTTCTTTTAAAGTTGAGGTCACGAGAGCATAACAGTTTCAGCTCTGCAGGTTGATTTGGCAGATGGTTCACGCTGGACGCCCTTCCTGATGCAATTTCACATTTCACAGAGAACAGGCACAGACAGTCGTGAACCGCGAACCATCTATTTCGTAAGCAAGTGTACTAACCGCGAGGCCCCCATGGACAGAGCTCTACTCTCTAGTCATTATTTTTAACACAGTTTTTATTTTAAACACTGGAAATCTTCTAATTCTGCAGGCAGCAGCGTTCATCAATCATCCTTTGTGTATGCAAGATCTCTGCCATATTTTATCACACCTTTGGTTGCAGTCCCCTCCCCCCAACATCTGCCACTGCTCTGAGAATAGAGCTGATTGTGGGTCTTTGGTTAGTTTTGAACTCTACTTTGTGTTTGATAGAAACTACACCATTGATGGTTGAAAACAAAATGATACATTTGGGGTAAAACTGAGTAAGTGATGCTGAACACAGGAGGTTATTTTAGCATCACAAACTATTATCTCAGGAAGCCAAGTGCCTCTTGACGTGTAGCTGCATAACATGTATTACTGTTTGTGGGTCCATTGAGGCTCATCCAACCCCCGCAGTTGACCCGGTGTCAAGCAGCTAAAATCTAACCTCATTTCTTTGTCCCCACTATTGTGCAAAATAAGATACTGTCAGGTTGTTAGCGTGCTTCGCCCCCATGATGCAGCCCCTTCACGCATCACTCCCAAAGTTGATTTATGCAAAGCCGCTGTTGAGAAGTCATCTAAACCCTGACTGGTGAACGTGGCGTTTCAAAGAGGTGCAGCGCCCTCCTGGAAGTGATGTGGAGTCACACTAACTCAGGAGTCTGTAATGAAGCGCAGATAAACGAGCTGCCACATCAATGTGAAAGGGAAGAAGAAGTTCACAGGCAGAAATTTTGCTTCATGTTGCCGCCTGGAAATTGACGAGCTTTGAAAGAGCGTGAACGTGTGTGCGTCTGGTGCTGATTAAACTGTAAGAACGCCTAATTATCGACATCAACTTCAGCTCACTAACACATGTGTATCCAAATATTTCAGAGCTACAACTGCAAGACTCTGATAAAGACCGTCTGAAGCCGAAATGGTCCAAATTACCATTCTGAAGTAAAATTTGCATGTTGAGTCTGTTGAGGCACTTTTTGGAACATGCACCAGAAGATGCAGTTTAATTTATGAGTGTGACTGCTGCAGGTGGCATGTGACATGCACTCTGAAATGTAAAGTTTTTAGTCCACCTTATTCTACACGTCCAAATACCTGCCCCCCCACCTGCAATTAATACATGTGAACCACGGATTAATTGCAAGTTGTCAGAAAGAGTGTGAAACACAGATTTATTGTCATTGTGACTAGTTTACTTGTTTCTACGGAAAGTAATAATTATGCAAATTTTGATGCAGAATTACAGTGAAATCCAAGCAGGTGAGCCTTTATTTGAACCAAGTTTGTTAAAAGCAGCAACTCAGACTCAACGTGTACTGAACTGCATAAAAGGTCCAAACATGGAAAAGAATCACAAAACAGCTGCAGTTGAGCGCTTCCTGTTGGGGTGCTGTTTGGTTGGGGTACTTTATAGAAACAACCAAAAATAACTCCAATGCACTCACATAACAAAAAAGATAAAAAAAAGTATTAAGTCATTATGAACATTTAAAACTAAAAAAAAAAAAAAAACTTGTTTTGGCGTTACACCTTCATCAGGGAGTCAAACTATTCTGACAGGGAAGAGGAGGTTTTTATGATCATAGTTCACCAATCACAAGCCCCCCCCCCCCCCCACCCCCCATTAAATGTGATATTCTGGTTTCAAATGCAAATTTGAAAGTAGATTCAAATTCAGTGCATTCAGAAAGTATTCAGAGCACTTCACTTTTTCCATATTTTATGTTGCAGCCTTATTCCAAAATGGAGTGAATTCATTTTCCCCCCAAACATCTATACACAACACCCCATAATGACAATGTGAAAAACGTTTTTGCAAAAAATGAGAGATTTTTGCAAATTTATTAAAAATAAAAAAACAAAAAGAAATCACATGTACATAAGTATTCACAGTCTTTGCCATGAACCTCAAAACTGTGCATCTCATTTCCACTGGTCATCCTTCAGATGTTTCTCCAGCTTAACTGGAGTCCACCTGGGGTAAATTCGGTTGGCAGTTGGACTTGATTTGGAAAGACACACACCTGTCTACATATAAGGTCCCACAATTGACAGTCAGAGCACAAACCAAGCATGAAGTCAAAGGAATTGTCTGTAGACCTCTGAAACAGGATTGTCTGGAGGCTCAAATCTGGGGAAGGGTACAGAAACATTTCTGCTGCTTTGAAGGTCCCAATGAGCACAGTGACCTCCATCATCCATAAGTGGAAGAAGATCAGATCCACCAGGACTCTTCCGAGAACTGGCCGCCCATCTAAACTGAGTGTTCGGGGGAGAAAGACCTTAGTCAGGGAGGTGACCAAGAACCCGATGGTCTGTCAGAGCTCCAGCATTCCTCTGTGGAGAGAGGAGAACCTTCCAGAAGGACAACCATCTCTACAATAATCCACCAATCAGGCCTGTATGGTAGAGTCTCCAGACGGAAGCAACTCCTTAGTAAAAGGCACATGGCAGCCCACCTGGAGTTTGACAAAAGGCACCTGAAGGACTCTCAGACCAGGAGAAACAAAATTCTCTGGTCTGATGAGAGAAAGACTGAACTCTTTGGCGTCATGTTTGGAGGAAACCAAACCACCATGAGTGAAGCATGATGGTGGCAACATCATGCTGTGGGGATGTTTTTCAGCAGCAGGAACTGGGAGACTAGTCAGGATTGATGGAAAGATGAATGCAGCAATATACAGAGACATCCTGGATGAAAATCTGCTCCAGAGCGCTCTTGACCTCAGACTGGAGCGACGGTTCATCTTTCAGCAGGACAATGACCCTAAGCACACAGCCAAGATATCAAAGGAGTGGCTTCAGGACAACTCTGTGAATGTCCTTGAGTGGCCCATCCAGAGCCCAGACCTGAATCAGACTGAACATCTCTGGAGAGATCCAAAAATGTCTGTAAACCCTGACGCTCCCCATCCAACCTGATGGAGCTTGAGAGGTGCTGCAAAGAGGAATGGACAAAACTGCCCAAAGATAGGTGCACCAAGCTTGTGGCATCATATTCAAGAAGACTTGAGGCTGTAATTGCTGCCAAGGTGCATCAACAAAGTATTGAGCAAAGGCTGTGAATAGTTATGGACGTGTGATTTCTTAGTTTACATTTTTAAGAAGATTTGCAAATTAAAAAAGTTTTCATGTTGTCATTATGGGGTTCTGTGATTAGAAATTTGAGGGGAAAAAATGAATTTACTCTATTTTGGAATAAAGCTGTAACATAACAAAATGTGGAAAAAGTGAAGCGCTGTGAATACTTTCTGGCTGCACTGTACATATAAAATCCAGCAGATGTCACTCTAACCACTCATTGACACATACACTTCATAAAACATACAATCACACTGTGTGTCAAACACTTACATTAAAAACAATCAAATGTCCAGGTCTAAACAAAGAGCTAGAATTAAGTATCTTTACCCCAAGACAAATGAACGAGGCATTGATTCGATGCTGTAGGATTTTTTTTTACGTGTCGTCGGCTGTGGTGTTTGTTTTTACTTTTCTGTACTATTCCATCTTTTTCTGACCTAGAGTTGTTGATTCCCATTTGATACAGTTGCAAAACCTAGAATGACCCATCAACCTTTAAGTAGTTCAGATTTATTAGCTGATGTAAATTAGAAATGACATCATTCAGCTTTCTCTACCCACGTTAGGGAACTTTGATATCATTTCACCGCAGAACCAATCTGAAATTGTGTTTAGAGCTAAAGGTTCTAGGTGAGTTTTGGCCCATTACCTGCTTAGCTTGTGAAAAATCTGTGGTCAATACTTGGACCCTTTTTGCTGATGATTGTGAACTTATCGTTGGATGTGTCCCTGCTAGTCTGATGACTGTTTCTTCACACACCCAGTTTGGTTTCTGGGTTGTTAACAAATTATAGACAAAACATGCAGACACTATCAGCACCCACAAAATGCCCTTTTGACTTTGATAAATCACGTTGCATATGCAAAACATCACCTATTTGCATGTTTCCTCCCATAGTTTTGCACACTTGGGTAGACAAACCTCAGATTGTATATTTATGAAGGCATACAAGCTAAATGGACAATACACACTATTTTGCACATTTGAAACACACAATCCTTAGGACACTCTGTTAGTAAATCAGCATACACTTTTTTTGTGAGTGCCATGGTGTTTGCACACACCTTTAAACATGCAAACCTGATCAGACCTGAAGCGTCTTATCCAAGGACAGAGGATGTGTGAGTGCAATATTCAAAACCAGCTCCACATGCAGCTCCATTTACACTGAGCTACCTACCTCATAAAGGACAAATATAAAATCATATTTTACCTTCCTACTGTCACATGAGCTTTGACTTTCAAAGGTCTAAATCAAGGTCATAACTGTTTGTCTCAAACAGTTCGGAGCCCGTACAGATTAAACATGTTTGAAGGGTTGTTGATTCTCCAAGGATAAAGTGATCAAACTGATCACACTTCAAGGCCACACAGAACCATATTACAGTATCACTGAATCATAAAGAATGAATTGACATAGATGTGAGTCAAACACGTAGGTGCACCCTCTGGTTTGTCATGTGACTCTGTCCTCTGGGTGAACATACACAGAATATTCAAGGTTACTTGATAGTTAGGAAATCTTTATCTGCGCTGATGTCGAAGAACAGAAGATGACATACAGATTTATGCCTACATTACCAAATTACTGCACCAGTTATTTTGAATAAATTGCATTCGCAGAGTCAGTGCACGTCATATTTTGTCAGCAATGCCCTCTGGAAAGAGATGACTGCAGGGAGGGAGGCACAGCTGCTCGACGGGACCGATTTCCCTGGTTATCTTCTGTCCTTACATTCATTGTGATATTCCAGGATTTAAATCCCTTAACAGACCCAGAATCAGCAAAGGGACAGAGAGTAATTTAAAAAAATATAAAAAAAACACTTGAGTCAATTAAAGTCTTTGTGTTGTGTGGCATCGTGCTCCTTGTAAAGCACGTTGTTTCCTGCTCGGATCACAGCGAGCAACATTTATCAGCCCAGATCTGGATGTGTGAAATGAAAAAGATTAAGAAGATGATGATGAAAATTAAAAGAGGTGTGAAATGAGAGGCAGAGGAGGGGTATAAATTTAAGAGGCAGCACGTTCTCTCACAATATGAACGGCTGTGAGTTACTCCACAATTACTTGTTGAAATGATTTCCACGTCATTTCAACACACATTACTCCCACTTAGATGGTGACACTTTTCACAGCCTCATAGCACAAATAAATACATATTATAGTATCATCCGTCTTCAGAAGGTGGAATTTTTAAAAATCCATCCAAAATATCTCATCTTACCGAGTGTCAGTGAGCCTGCAGTACCTGTTATGAGAAACTCTGAGTTTCTCACACGGATATTCAAAACGTCAGAGCCGTGAAGTGGAACTAAAGGCCAGACAAAGACACAAAGCTCCAAAATCTCTTTCTAATGACAAGGAACGTGGGCTTTTTGGAACACTGCACTGGAGATGTTGGTGTTCAAATGAACTGCTCATATCAGACCTGGCTGCCATTCTTTGTGTGGACAATCCAGTTAATCCAGTTAATGTGCTTCTTCAAACCCACGTAAGGCTTTGATTTGACAAGGTGGAGTCAAGTCTTCCCTTACTAAAAAGAAGTTTACCCAAGTTAACTAGCAGTACACTCCTTTTAAACTAAAAATAAGCAAGTATACTAACAGTTTACTTATGTACTTATCAGATATATACTTAACAGATTACACTTTGTTTAACAGTTATGCTTGTGGTTTATACTTGCAGCTACATATAAGAAGAAACTGTCTTTGTGTAACACATAAATCAACATTGCGTTGAGGTCTGGGACAGTGCCTAAGGAGGGGCAAACTGGGGTGGTGGTCCCCATATGTTAAAAAAAGGGGACCAAAGATTGTGTGTCAACTACAGGGGCCTACTCACCCTCCCTGGTAAAGTCTACTCCAGGGTGCTGGAAAGGAGGGTTCGGCTGATAGCTGAACCTCTGATTGAAGAGGAACAATGTGGGTTCCGTCCTGGTCGTGGAACAACCGACCAGCTCTTCACTCTCACAAGGATCCTGGAGGGTGCCTGGGAGTATGCCCATCCAGTCTACGTGTCTTTTGTGGACTTGGAGAAGGCATATAATCGGGTACCCCGGGAGATACTGTGGGAGGTGCTGTGGGAGTGTGGAGTGAGAGGGCCCCTTCTCAGGGCCGTCCAATCTCTGTACTCACAAAACGAGAGCTGTGTTCGGGTGCTCAGCAGTAAGTCAGACTCATTTCCAGTGGAGGTTGGGCTCCGCCAGGGCTGTGCCTTGTCACTAATCCTGTTTGTGATGTTCATGGACAGGATATCAAGGCGTAGTCGGGGGGAGGAGAGTTTCCAGTTTGGTGGCTCAAGGTCTCATCACTGCTTTTTGCAGATGATGTGGTCCCGTTGGCTTCATCGGCCTGTGACCTCCAACATTCACTGGATCGGTTCACAGCCAAGTGTGAAGCAGCTGGGATGAGGATTAGCACCTCTAAATCTGAGGCCATGGTTCTCAGCAGGAAACCAATGGATTGCCTACTCTGGGTGGAGAATGAGGTCTTGCCCCAAGTGAAGGAGTTCAAGTACCTCGGGGTCTTGTTCACAAGCGAGGGGACAATGGAGCATGAGATTGGCTGGAGAATCGGCGCAGCAGGGGTGGTGCTGGATTCACTCTACCATCCTGTTCTGATGAAAAGGGAGCCGAGCCAAAAGGCGAAGCTCTTGATCTACTGGTCAGTCTTCATTCCTACTCTCACCTATGGTCATGAGGGTTGGGTCATGACCAGAAGAACTAGATTGCGAGTACAAGCAGCTGAAATGGGCTTCCTTAGGAGGGTGGCTGTTGGCTCCCTTGGAGATAAGGTGAGAAGTTCAGTCATCCGTTGCTGTGCCTCTGTCTCTTGTCGCTAATGTGACCGATGGGGTAATAGTGAGGTTTCAGGGCGTGTTACAGGATCATTATTGAAAGATTATTATTAAAACTCTCTTGTTATCAATGCACTGGTCACAACTGGTACCTCCCCTAAGACCAGCACAGCCAATGGTTGGGCGGAGTTTGTGAAGTCATTCCTTTTGCCGTCTAATCCTGTTGACATAAAACACACCTGTTTCTGAGGTTTTCTTTTTCAAATATGTCACTCTTTATTATGATTCAGAGTCTTGCTCAAGGCCACCTACAGCCCCTTTCAATGTATTTAATTTATTTATTTTCATTTATATAGCGCCAAATCACAACAAAATTGCCTCAAGACACTTCACACAAGGTCTAACCTTACCGACCCCTAGAGCAAACACACAGGCGACAGTGGTAAGGAAAAACTCCCTCTGAGGAAAAAAGCTCAAGCAGACCAGACTCAAAGGGGTGACCTTCTGTTTGGGCCATGCTACTGCCTACCAACATGGTTTGCTAGCATGGTACCTGTGGTTTGGGGATGTGATAGTCTAGTGGTTAAGTGTTGGGCTTGAGACCAGAGGATCCTCAGTTCAAACCGATGTCAGAGATCTCAGAGAGACAGGAAGCGAGTGAAGAGATGCTAAAATGGGTGTAATGTGATCAAACATTCTGCTTCCTGTCAAAAGTCTGGCAGCAGCATTTTGAACCGATTGGAGAGCCCCAATGCTGGACTGCAGTAAACCAGAAAATAGAACATTGCAGTACTCCAGTCTAGAAGAGATAAACGCATGGATCAGGGTCTCAGCATCAGCCATAGACAGGATGGGAGGAATCTTCGCTATATTTCACAGGTGGAAGAAAGCAGTCCTCATAATATCTCTAATGTCATGTCAAAAGACAACATCGGATCAAAAGTTATCCCAAGGTTCCTCACTTTGTCAGTGTGATGTATGACACACACTGCGTCCAGTGCTCTAAGCTGATTTTTTGCGGACCCCTTTCTGTCCCTCATCATTCTGCCACATTGGGCTGCATATGCTCGCCGTTGTTGTTGCACCACATTACGCAATTCTATGTTGGCCTGGCGTGAAAGGGGTTTTAGTGATTTGGACATGGCTACAGGTACGAGACATTTCTGTGCTTGCAGCAGCAGAACTGAATACCGACACTCTGAGCACCTATGACAGGTCCCAGGAGGATGAAGAATAAAGGGTAGTACTTAATTAATTAATTACCAGCCACACAGTGGAGCTGTAAATGTGGCCAGGAATAAATTTTCACATCTACCTTGTGATTACCGCTGCAGTTGCTCGGCACACAAATTCAACACTAAACAACAGATTTTGTTAAGAAATAAAACCTGTTTTTTCTCCTGTACTGAAGACGTGATGAGTGCATCCTGCACAGTGACGACGGCTTTGACTCAGCTGCTGCTGTGAGCTAAACTTTAACACCTTTTACAGTTAAGGTTTTCATCTGGGTAACACTGAATAATTGGCCCTTGGGGTATTGATTCGTGCCTCTGTGTTCCCCTGAATAGATTACTGTGATGTTACTGGTTTATTTACTGATTTATGACAAAAGAGTTGAATAGTTTTGTCTTCATATGATTCAGAACACGCCTGCTGCACTTTGAGCTCGAAACTAGTGCACCTTTGGTTGCCTGTGAGTCTTGAGAGGAGATTTTAAGATGATGTTACTGACCAAAAGGTGGTGCACCATCTTATCTTGTGAGGGTAAGCTGAAAAGTTCTAAGGCTCACCAAGAAGGAGAAATGCCATTTCAATAAAACTTGGCATGCATTAAGTTCAACTCTTCTGATGACTAACTGTGTTATTTTCTTCCAGGTTGTGAGATAGTTTGTGGTTCATAGCCAAGTTTGAAAGTTTGTGGTAGAGGGAAACGACAAAAATGGACAAAATCTGCCATCGCGGTGCGATTAAGTACCTGTATAAGAAGGGGTTAAAGCCCAAGGACATTCATGCGGATATGGTTGCTACATTAGGGGATGAAGCTCCCTCCATATCTACAGTGCAGAAGTGGGCAGCTGAATTTAAGAGGGGCAGAGAGAGCCTTGAAGACGACCCAAGGCCTGGACGGCCTGCAACAGTCACAACCCCAGAAAAAACATTGACCTTGTTCATGAAATGGTGATGGACGACAGACGATCGATGATTAATCAGCTGGCAGATGCTGTGGGAATATCCTGTGAGAGAACTGAACACATTCTGCATGAAGAACTTGGAATGTCAAAAGTGTCAGCTCGGTGGGTGCCACGTCTTCTGATGCCTGATCAGAAACGCACCAGGCTATAGTCATGTCGAAGGCAAACTTGGCGCAATTTGAAGAGGATCCAGCCATTACATGGAATGTTTCTTACCCAGGATGAGTGCTGGGTTCACCACTTTGAACCAGAGACAAAAAAACAATCAATGCAGTTGGAAACCCCAAGGTCACCACCTCCAAAGAAGGCAAAGGTCGTTTTGTCTGCGGGGAAGGTCATGATTTCAGTTTTCTGGGATGCCAAGGGCATTGTGTTCGTGCACTATCTTGAAAGGGACAAACATAAATGGACAGTACTATTATCTAACCTACTGAGACAGTTACGCGAGGCTATCAAAAAGAAGCGACCAGGAAAGCTGACGAAAGGGGTGCTGTTCCATCAGAGACAATGCCCCAGCTCACAAGTCACAGTGGCCATGGCCACTATCCACGAATGTGGATTCGAACTGGTAGATCACCCACCATACTCCCCTGACTTGGCACCCTCTGACTTTCATCTGTTCCCAAACCTGAAAAAAAAACTTGGCTGGGAAGCACTATTGGAGCAATGATGAGGTGATGGCTGCCGTTGAGGACTATTTGACTCTCAAGATGAAAGCTTCTATGCCAAGGGAATCAAAGCACTCAAGCACCGCTGGAAGAAGTGTGTGGAGTTACAGGGAGACTATGTAGAAAAATAACCCTGAATTTGTTCAATTCGACACTGCATCATAGTCAGCCTTAGAACTTTTCAGCCTAGTATGTTCCATGTTGTGGGCCTTCAGTCTCAGGATGCACATTTTGTCCATGTTCCAAAGGCTATGAAGAGTTTGTCAGCAGAGGTCCTCTTCAGCTGCTCCTGTTTTTAACTTGGAGTCACCACAGTAGCTCTGAGGTGGATCTTGCATGTTGATTTTGGCACACTTTTACACCTCAATTCAATTAAGTTGGGACGTTGTGTAAAATGTAAATAAAAACAGAATACAATGATTTGCAAATCCTCTTCAACCTATATTCAATTGAAAACACCACAAAAAACAGATATTTAATGTTCAAACTGATTAAACTTTATTGTTTTTGTGCAAATATTTGCTCATTTTGAAATGGATGCCTGCAACACGTTTTCTAAAAAGCTGGGACAGTGGTATGTTTCCCACTGTGTTTACATCACCTTTCCTTCTAACAACACTCAATAAGCCGTTTGTTAACTGAGGACACTAAATGTTGAAAGCTTTTTAGGTGGAATTCTTTCCCATTCTTGCTTGATAATACGACTTCAGTTGTTCAACAGTCCGGGGGTCTCCGTTGTCCGTATTTGCGCTTCATAATGTGTTACACATTTTCAATGGGCGACAGGTCTGGACTGCAGGCAGGCCAGTCTAGTACCTGCACTCTTTTACTACGAAGCCACGCTGTTGTAACATGTGCAGAATGTGGCTTGGCATTGTCTTGCTGAAATAAGCAGGGATGTCCCTGAAAAAGATGTTGCTTGGATGGCAACCTCGATGGTGTATTTTGACACCTTCCCGGAAGTGAGGCATTGCAGTTCCTTGACTGGCCACTTGAGGCTGGCTCCAAAACAAAACACATTCCCTCTATAGATAGTTTCCTCCTCCAGGACAACTGTGTGGGGGTGATTTTTTTCCCCTAACTTCTTAGTTTGAGATGTTTTAAGCCATATCGTTCTGTGTAATTGTGGCCTGTGAACTTCACTCGTTCAGAATCAAAGATGGCGGCATGTTCAGGGTTCATTCGCCCTACACACAGGGCGTCGCCAATGCAGCCCAGTCTCACGCTTTTTTCATGTTTCTCTGATGAAAGGAGTCACATTTTGTGCTGTGTTTCTTTCTTTTTATTTTATTTGACTATTTCTAGCCCTCCGTATCTCAGAGGCGTTGTATCATCAAATGGCTCATCAAACCAAAAAAAGCTATGTAACACCAAATTTACTTATCTCATGTCGCCTTTGGGGAAACTCCTCTCCTGTTAATTCAAAAATGAAAACCTCAAACTGAAGACAAAACTCATGGTCTACCAGGCAGTAGTTGCCTCCAGCCTCCTTTACAGCTGTGAAACATGGACAATGTATCAATGTGATTTGAAGAAACTCAAACCATTCCATCAGAGTGAAGTTTGATGCATTCTTGACATCAAATGGGAGGATTATTCCACCAACATCTCTGCCCTCAGCAATGAAAACTCCAAAAGCATCGAAAGCAATGATAGAAAACACCGTCTCAGATGAGCTGGGCATGTTATCAGGATGACCGAAAATCACTTGCCCCACCACGTCACCCTCTACAGTGAACCATTATTATTTGGAAATGCCCCCTTGGTTGCCTCTACACAGCTTCAAGGACCAACTGAAAGGCACAACTCAAGAAAACTGACATTGACTTCAAGTCCTTTGAAATGTTAGTGTAAGGTTGGTCATCCTGGAGAAATACCATCAAACTCAGAATGTACATCTGGAGGAGGCAGTGGAAAAAAGCAGGAAAGAAGAAAAGCAAAACTCCTTCAACCAAGATGCCCACGACCATTCCATGTCCTGACTGTGGCTGAAAATTCCCCACTCCTATCGGCCTCATCGGGCACTGAAAAACGCAAAGAGGAAAATGAAGATGAAGATGAAAACCCCTCGGACTACGAGGAACTGCTGAGATTTCTATCCCCCCGTGTCACTCCACATTTCATGATACTATCATGAAAATGTGGTGCATTTCATGATGGTATCATGAAGTAATAGATGAATTTCCTTTTGGTGATGTCATCATGAAATGGCGTGAGATCGGGTTGTGTCAACACTCCACCTCTGTGGCCAAACACGGGTTGACCATGATGTAGGCGACGTGAACACTGCCAACATGAGGACACACAGAGCAGCAATTTTATGGGCTTCAAAACAGCTCCTGTGGGTCTGTAGAGAAAACCTCTGGATGACGGCACATAGGGTTTGTCCAGGATATACGGCACAGTCTATGATCTGAACTTTGAGGAAAGCATCTTCCCAGAGAATTGAACTGTACTATTGCTTCATTCCAGGGATTCGTAGATTGGGACAATTATTCCACCTCAGCTCCAGCTACACATACTGTATGCACCATCTGCCTACATCTGAAGTTTATGTCGAGGCAAAAACAAGCAAACCACCTGATAAGTGATATCACACACATGCCATGTCTGTTTTTTAGTGGACTGTGTGTAAAACTGCTACAGTGCTGGTGATAATAAGAACCATACAGCAGGTGAGACAGAGGAAATGTTGTAAGTGGGCATAAAAAGGACAGTGATGGAGATATTGTACTTGCTGAGAGAATAGTTCTGTTCTTTGAGGCTACAAAACTGACACAGGAAATGAAAGATGTTAAATCAAGAAGTTTAAATCCACTTTCTACACTTTCTGCACCTCTTCCTGTAAAAGAAGCTCTAAACGAAAGGCAGAAAACTGCTGAAGCAGGTACAGTACACCTGACATGCTCTACACACCATGATATAAAAATATAATTAAATATGTCTGTAATGGTTTTTTTGACCAAGTATGACTTCATCATGTGACTTCATTATGGCGTAATTCATACAATCCCAAGTATTTTGATGATCAATATATACTTTAGATCATCAATGGTAATTGGTAAGAAGATTGTGGACTTCAGAAGACAATAGACCCGCCCAAAGCCAATTACCATCAATGGAACAGAGGTGGACTTTGTGGACTACTACAAGTACCTGGGTGTCCACACAGACAACAAACTGGACTGGACTGTAAACACAGATGCTGTGTATAAGAAAGGTCAGAGCTGACTGTACTTCCTCAGGAGGCTCAGATCTTTCAATGTCTGCATAAATATGTTGCAGATGTTTTATCACTCAGTGGTCTTCAGCGTCATCTTCTACCCTGCAGTGTGCTGAAGCAGCAGGCTGAAGGCAGCTGTCATGAACAGAGTCAGCAACCTCATCAGGAGAGCTGGCTCTGTCCTGGGGGTGGAGCTGGAGTCTGTGGTGGGGGTGTCAGAGAGGAGGATGCTGAGGAAAACTGCTCACTCAGCATCCTGGGCAGCACCTCCCACCCCCTGCATGCCGCACTGATGTCCTGTCAGAGCACCTTCAGCCACAGACTGAGACCACCAAGGTGCACCACAGAATGCCACAGGAGGTCTTTCCTACCTGTGGCAATCAGACTGTATAACTCCTCCCCCTTCTGCAGGATGAATTCATAACCAACAGAGTTATGCAGAGTTATTCAGGTATGTGCAATACTGTTGAACATAAACAGTCTTAAAAAACAATTTCACTGTTTACTGTCACTGTTTCAGTACTCTGGAAAAATCATTTCCTTTGGGATAAATAAAGTTGATCTAATTTGTGTACAAAAAAAAGGGGGGTATCTTCAGACCACCTTTCCTGATCTTTGACTAAATTGTCACCTCTTGATATCTATTCAAGTAATTTTTCTACCATGTCTGAAGGAAATCAGTCCAGCCATTTCTGAGGTATCTTACCCACGCACTCACATGCGCTACTGAAAACAAAACCTCGCTATCGCCAGTTCACTGTCGCTCTGAGTAATTGCACCTTGTGACAAATAAATAAGACACTTTTTTTCTTCCAGTGACAATAATAGTTTCTGGGTTTGGCTTTTAGAAACACAGTCCAGCCCATGTTTCATCTCACTTGGTGCAATAAAACCTATCAAACGTACAAGTTGTGCTGACACGCGGCACCGTGTGTATAGAAGAGCAGGAATATTCCAGCAGCTCCGTCTTCACTCAGTGAGCCGCAGAAGCACAATTTGACTTTAAATCACCTGCTCACTTCCTCCATATTCCTGCTTGCTTCTGACTCCGAACTTTGGTTTCTGATCAATTCATGGATTTGCTGAATGGTTTTTGCAGTACTACAAGTTATGGCACGCAGAGGCCTTAAAACAATATCCCATTAGCATACTACCCCTCCCATCCATCAGGAGGCAGCGCTGGGCCTCGGCAACCATTCATCACGTTGGTGCCACTGAGCTCGCTCGCTCGCCCGCCTCGGGGCTCCGGCAGCGCTGCTTATAAAGAGATGTATGAATACGACATGAATACACGGGGCTAAGATAAAGACTAATACAGCCCCGATTCAACTCTGAGCATGAAGATAAATGTTTTAAAAGAAAACTGTGACAAGATGACTGATAGTTTTAATACAAGCAGTGAATAAGCAATCCGCGTTGTGGTTAGCTTAGCATGTTTATTTTCAAGAACTCAGGGGTGATATAAAAAGATCATTCTGTCCCAGAGGTATACATTCATTTTTCTTTTCGTGACTCTGTGTTCAGTTCAGTTCTGGATGCTACGCTAGCTGCAGCGGGAGCTCCTGTCTATTAAGCTAGCTCCGGGGAGAGGCTGAGAATTAATTTTAATGGACACTCGTCTCTGTGAATACTGACGAGGGGCTCTTTACTAAGTACCGCTGCGTGTCTCCCACTGTTATTTATTTCACCGCTGAGGTGATAATGTGCGAGACATCGAGCTGACATTCTCAGAGCGTAGCGGCGGTTCTCCTGTTCGCAGCTGATCACTCCTTTTCTTCTTTCCTGGCGAGCAGCTCTCCATTAATGCCAATTAGCAAAAAATTTTAAACCAATTAGGGCTGCTTTTGTGCTCAGTAAATCTGATTATTAATAGCGTGTAGATCTTCTGTGGAGTCGCCACCTGATGCTGTTCTGCAGATGTGCCGGATCCGTCGGTCTGCTGGCGGAGCAGCGCCTCCTTCACTGCCCTCGCTCACTCTCTCTCGCCTTCTAATCTGACTATAATGACATTTACGTAAGGAAATGAACAGTGTTGTGCTTCACTTTTTCAGGACTCCGCCAGCCACCGCACACATCAAAGACATTTTTATGGCTCCTGGGTGTAATATTTCCCTCATTTGCATAATGATGTCCCATGTTTATTATAAACCTGTGCATCCATCTCACTGAGGCCCATTGAACAAGCAGTAGATTTGTACAAAATTAGAATGCAAATGCAGTGTAATATTGTTGCACTACCAGTGATGGGCCAACAAACTACCCCCCCCCTACAGTCACACACCTACACAATCTTTTAAACTCCAAACATCACATCAATCAGCTGTGTAGCAGAAACTTTTCAGCAGGTGCTTCAGGCAAGTGACATTAAAGAAAATGACACAATCATAAACCAAACTCTACTTCCTTGTTGCAGCAAAACTGAAAAAGCTGCTCCAACGTGAAAGCAGCTGATATCGGCTGCTGATGAACTTATTTCAACTTCAACTTATTTTCATTTATATAGCGCCAACTCACAACAGAGTTGCCTCAAAGTGCTTCACACAGGTAAGGTCTAACCTTACCAACCCCCAGAGCAACAGTGGTAAGGAAAACTCCCTCTGAGGAAGAAACCTCAAGCAGACCAGACTCAAAGGGGTGACCCTCTGCTTGGGCCATGATACAGACACAAATTACAGAACAATTCACAGAACAATTCACGGACGAATATACAAGAAATGCAATTGGCGCACAGGACAGGAGGGTCGCCAACACGAATACAACTCCCATATCTGGATGGAGCTGCACCTTAAACAGAGAAAAAACAGAATCAGGCATCAGAAAGAGAAGAAATACTGTATAATTTGTCAGCATTAAACAACAAGAATTACAGAGAAATACTAAGGTGATCGCCGGCCACTAGCCCTAAACTTCACTAAAAGACCCAGAATTTAGGTAAAGTTGAGGTCGCGGCCTGCTTCAATTACTAATAAAATGAATTAAAAGAGTAAAAAGCGTAAAATAAAACTGTATCAGTATGCTACCATATGAAAGGGAAAATAAGTGCATCTTAAGTCTGGACTTGAAAGTCTCCACAGAATCTGACTGTTTTATTGATGCAGGGAGATCATTCATTCATTCATTTTAACCAACTGGAGAGCCCTAATGCTGGACTGCAGTAAACCAGAAAATAGAACATTGCAGTAGTCCAATCTAGAAGAGATAAATGCATGGATCAGGGTCTCAGCATCAGCCATAGACAGGATGGGACGAATCTTCACTATATTTGCAGGTGTAAGAAAGCAGTCCTCGTAATATTTCTAATGTGGAGGCCAAAGGACAACGAAGGATTAAAAATTACCCCAAGGTTCCTCACTTTATCAGTGTGATGTATGACACACAAGCCGAGGCTGAGTGTTAACTGGCCAAATTGATGCTGATGTCTCACTGGACCAAGAACCATCATTTCAGTCTTATCAGAGTTTAAAAGTAGGAAGTTTCTTGACATCCAACTTCTCACTGCTGCAAGGCAATCTTCTAAGGATTTTATGTGGACGAGATTACCAGCAGTTACTGGCATGTATAACTGAGTATCATTTGCATAGCAGTGAAAGGTAATCCCAAAACGCTGCAATATGTGCCCAAGGAGTGCTATATAAAGGGAGAAAAGCAGGGTGCCCAAGACAGACCCCTGTGAAACCCCAAATTTCATGTCACTAAAGTTAGAGGTAGTGTTACTGTACAAAACACAGTGAGAACGACTGGTCAGGTATGACATCAGCGATGCAAGGGCACTCCCAGTAATCCCAAAATGATTTTCCAGCCTATCAAGTAGAATATGATGATCCACTGTATCAAATGATGACAATTCTGTTCTCGTGGATCTTCTGACCCTTGAGATGAGTGACCCCTGTCAAGAAAGATGACTTTAAGCTTGCTTTCAGCTTGTTTTCATCTTGGAATATAATACGTGCCATTGGATTAATACACACGTTGTTGGAATAAACTAAACAGTGTTTGGTACTTTCCTGGAGTGACTGAGGTCATACCGGACTTTTCCATTGCAGATGGAGAGGCCCACGGGATGAACTCAGTGGTGAAGATGATGGAATATGTCTAAGATGATTTTAAAATGACAAAGTATGATCAAATGAACTATTAATGTAATAACAGTAAGAGTTGATTAGAAAATGTATGTTACAAATAAGTAAAATGAATGATTATATGAGTTGTTTTTCTGGCAGTTAGAAAGAAGAACTGAGGAAAAGTTGTTTTGTGCAGAGGCAGAGACAGAAAAGGAAGTTAATGATGTTGCAAGCAAGGCCAGAAGAGCTGATAATAAAAACAACTGTTCAGAACAATAAGATGTAATAAGATATCAATCAATCAATCAATCAACTTTTTTCTTGTATAGCGCCAAATCACAACAAACAGTTGCCCCAAGGCGCTCCACATTGCAAGGCAAGGCCATACAATAATTATGAAACACAGTCTACGTCTAAAGCAACATAACCAAGGGATGGTCCAGGGTCACCCGATCCAGCCCTAACTATAAGCCTTAGCGAAAAGGAAAGTTTTAAGCCTAATCTTAAAAGTAGAGAGGGTATCTGTCTCCCTGATCTGAATTGGGAGCTGGTTCCACAGGAGAGGAGCCTGAAAGCTGAAGGCTCTGCCTCCCATTCTACTCTTACAAACCCTAGGAACTACAAGTAAGCCCGCAGTCTGAGAGCGAAGCGCTCTAATGGGGTAATATGGTACTATGAGGTCCCTAAGATAAGATGGGACCTGATTATTCAAACCTTATAAGTAAGAAGAAGAATTTTAAATTCTATTCTAGCATTAACAGGAAGCCAATGAAGGGAGGCCAACACGGGTGAGATATGCTCTCTCCTGCTAGTCCCCGTCAGTACTCTAGCTGCAGCATTCTGAACCAACTGAAGGCTTTTTAGGGAACTTTTAGGACAACCTGATAATAATGAATTACAATAGTCCAGCCTAAAGGAAACAAATGCATGAATTAGTTTTTCAGCATCACTCTGGGACAAGACCTTTCTGATTTTAGAGATATTGCGTAAATGCAAAAAGGCAGTCCTACATATTTGTTTAATATGCGCTTTGAATGACATATCCTGATCAAAAATAACTCCAAGATTTCTCACAGTATTACTAGAGATCAGGGAAATGCCATCCAGAGTAACGATCTGGTTAGACACCATGCTTCTAAGATTTGTGGGGCCAAGTACAATAACTTCAGTTTTATCTGAGTTTAAAAGCAGGAAATTAGAGGTCATCCATGTCTTTATGTCTGTAAGACAATCCTGCAGTTTAGCTAATTGGTGCGTATCCTCTGGCTTCATGGATAGATAAAGCTGGGTATCATCTGCGTAACAATGAAATTTAAGCAATACCGTCTAATAATACTGCCCAAGGGAAGCATGTATAAAGTGAATAAATTGGTCCTAGCACAGAACCTTGTGGAACTCCATAATTAACTTTAGTCTGTGAAGAAGATTCCCCATTTACATGAACAAACTGTAATCTATTAGACAAATATGATTCAAACCACCGCAGCGCAATGCCTTTAATACCTATGACATGCTCTAATCTCTGTAATAAAATTTTATGGTCAACAGTATCAAAAGCAGCACTGAGGTCCAACAGAACAAGCACAGAGATAAGTCCACTGTCCGAAGCCATAAGAAGATCATTTGTAACCTTCACTAATGCTGTTTCTGTACTATGATGAATTCTAAAACCTGACTGAAACTCTTCAAATAGACCATTCCTCTGCAGGTGATCAGTTAGCTGTTTTACAACTACCCTCTCAAGAATCTTTGAGAGAAAAGGAAGGTTGGAGATTGGCCTATAATTAGCTAAGATAGCTGGGTCAAGTGATGGCTTTTTAAGTAATGGTTTAATTACTGCCACCTTAAAGGCCTGTGGTACATAACCAACTAACAAAGATAGATTGATCATATTTAAGATTGAAGCATTAAATAATGGTAGGACTTCCTTGAGCAGCCTGGCAGGAATGGGGTCTAATAAGCATATTGATGGTTTGGATGAAGTAACTAATGAAAATAACTCAGACAGAACAATCGGAGAGAAAGAGTCTAACCAAATACCGGCATCACTGAAAGCAGCCAAAGATAACGATACATCTTTGGGATGGTTATGAGTAATTTTTTCTCTAATAGTCAAATTTTGTTAGCAAAGAAAGTCATGAAGTCATTACTAGTTAAAGTTAATGGAATACTCAGCTCAATAGAGCTCTGACTCTTTGTCAGCCTGGCTACAGTGCTGAAAAGAAACCTGGGGTTGTTCTTATTTTCTTCAATTAGTGATGAGTAGAAAGATGTCCTAGCTTTACGGAGGGCTTTCTTATAGAGCAACAAACTCTTTTTCCAGGCTAAGTGAAGATCTTCTAAATTAGTGAGACGCCATTTCCTCTCCAACTTACGGGTTATCTGCTTTAAGCTACGAGTTTGTGAGTTATACCACGGAGTCAGACACTTCTGATTTAAAGCTCTCTTTTTCAGAGGAGCTACAGCATCCAAAGTTGTCTTCAATGAGGATGTAAAACTATTGACAAGATACTCTAACTCCCTTACAGAGTTTAGGTAGCTACTCTGCTCTGTGTTGGTATATGACATTAGAGAACATAAAGAAGGAATCATATCCTTAAACCTAGTTACAGCGCTTTCTGAAAGACTTCTAGTGTAATGAAACTTATTCCCCACTGCAGGGTAGTCCATCAGGGTAAATGTAAATGTTATTAAAAAATGATCAGACAAAAGGGAGTTTTCAGGGAATACTGTTAAGTCTTCTATTTCCATACCATAAGTCAGAACAAGATCTAAAATATGATTAAAGTGGTGGGTGGACTCATTTACTTTTTGAGCAAAGCCGATAGAGTCTAATAATAGATTAAATGCAGTGTTGAGGCTGTCATTCTCAGCATCTGTGTGGATGTTAAAATCGCCCACTATAATTATCTTGTCTGAGCTAAGCACTAAGTCAGACAAAAGGTCTGAAAATTCACAGAGAAACTCACAGTAACGACCAGGTGGACGATAGATAATAACAAATAAAACTGGTTTTTGGGACTTCCAATTTGGATGGACAAGACTAAGAGACAAGCTTTCAAATGAATTAAAGCTCTGTCTAGGTTTTTGATTAATTAATAAGCTGGAATGGAAGATTGCTGCTAATCCTCCGCCCCGGCCCATGCTACGAGCATTCTGACAGTTAGTGTGACTCGGGGGTGTTGATTCATTTAAACTAACATATTCATCCTGCTGTAACCAAGTTTCTGTTAGGCAGAATAAATCAATACGTTGATCAATTATTATATCATTTACCAACAGGGACTTAGAAGAAAGAGACCTAATGTTTAATAGACCACATTTAACTGTTTTAGTCTGTGGTGCAATTGAAGGTGCTATATTATTTTTTCTTTTTGAATTTTTATGCTTAAATAGATTTTTGCTAGTTATTGGTGGTCTGGGAGCAGGCACCGTCTCTACGGGGATGGGGTAATAGGGGGATGGCAGGGGGAGAGAAGCTGCAGAGAGGTGTATAAGACCACAGCTCTGCCTCCTGGTCCCAACGCTAGACAGTCACAGTTTGGAGGATCCCAAAAAATTGGCCAGATTTCTAGAAATGAGAGCTGCTCCCTCTAAAGTGGGATGGATGCCGTCTCTCCTAACAAGACCAGGTTTTCCCCAGAAGCTTTGCCAATTATCAATGAAGCCCACCTCATTTTTTGGACACCACTCAGACAGCCAGCAATTCAAGGAGAACATGCGGCTAAACATGTCACTCCCGGTCTGATTGGGGAGGGGCCCAGAGAAAACAACAGAGTCCGACATTGTTTTTGCAAAGTTACACACCGATTCAATGTTAATTTTAGTGACCTCCGATTGGCGTAACCGAGTGTCATTACTGCCGACGTGAATTACAATCTTACCAAATTTACGCTTAGCCTTAGCCAGCAATTTCAAATGTCCTTCGATGTCGCCTGCTCTGGCCCCCGGAAGACAATTGACAATGGTTGCTGGTGTCGCTAACTTCACATTTCTCAAAACAGAGTCGCCAATAACCAGAGTTTGATCCTCGGCGAGTGTATCGTCGAGTGGGGAAAAACGGTTAGAGATGTGAACGGGTTGACGGTGTACACGGGGCTTCTGTTTAGGGCTACGCTTCCTCCTCACAGTCACCCAGTCAGCCTGCCTTCCCGACTGCACGGGGTCTGCCAGGGGGGGAACTAACGGCGGCTAAGCTACCTTGGTCCGCACCGACTACAGGGCCTGGCTAGCTGTAGAATTTTCCACGGTGCGGAGCCGAGCCTCCAATTCGCCCAGCCTGGCCTCCAAAGCTACGAATAAGCTGCACTTATTACATGTACCGTTACTGCTAAAAGAGGCCGAGGAATAACTAAACATTTCACACCCAGAGCAGAAAAGTACGGGAGAGACAGGAGAAGCCGCCATGCTAAAACGGCTAAGAGCTAGTAGCTACGCTAAGCTAGCGGATTCCCAAACAGGGAATCCGACACTAGACAGGCTGTGGAGCAGCACAGGTAACGCACGACAACAGTGCTAAAATAAAATAAAAATCCACTAGACAGGCTGTGGAGCAGCACAGGTAACGCACAACAACAGTGCTAAAAAATAAAATAAAATAAAAATAAAAATCCACTGGACAGGCTGTGGAGCAGCACAGGCAACGCACGACAACAGTGCTAAAACAAAATAAAAATCCACTAGACAGGCTGTGGAGCAGCACAGGTAACGCACGACAACAGTGCTAAAATAAAATAAAAATCCACTAGACAGGCTGTGGAGCAGCACAGGTAACGCACAACAACAGTGCTAAAAAATAAAAATAAAAATCCACTGGACAGGCTGTGGAGCAGCACAGGCAACGCACAACAACAGTGCTAAAAAATAAAATAAAAATAAAAATCCACTGGACAGGCTGTGGAGCAGCACAGGCAACGCACGACAACAGTGCTAAAACAAAATAAAAATCCACTAGACAGGCTGTGGAGCAGCACAGGTAACGCACGACAACAGCGCTAAATAAAAATCCACTGGACAGGCTGTGGAGCAGCACAGGTAACGCACGACAACAGCGCCCAAAAAAATAAAATAAAAATCAAAATCCACTGGACAGGCTGTGGAGCAGCACAGGTAACGCACGACAACAGTGGTAAAAAATAAAATAAAAATCCACTGGACAGGCTGTGGAGCAGCACAGGTAACGCACGACAACAGTGCTAAAAAATAAAATAAAAATCCACTGGACAGGCTGTGGAGCAGCACAGGTAACACACGACAACAGTGGTAAAAAATAAAATAAAAATCCACTAGACAGGCTGTGGAGCAGCACAGGTAACACACGACAACAGTGCCAAAAAAATAAAATCAAAATCAAAATCCACTGGACAGGCTGTGGAGCAGCACAGGCAACGCACGACAACAGTGCTAAAAATAAATAAATAAATAAATAAATAAAATAAAATAATAAAATAAAAATCCACTGGACAGGCTGTGGAGCAGCACAGGTAACACACGACAACAGTGCTAAAAATAAATAAATAAATAAATAAATAAAATAAAATAATAAAATAAAAATCCACTGGACAGGCTGCGGAGCAGCACAGGTAACACACGACAACAGTGGTAAAAAATAAAATAAAAATCCACTAGACAGGCTGTGGAGCAGCACAGGTAACACACGACAACAGTGCCAAAAAAAATAAAATCAAAATCAAAATCCACTGGACAGGCTGTGGAGCAGCACAGGCAACGCACGACAACAGTGCTAAAACAAAATAAAAATCCACTAGACAGGCTGTGGAGCAGCACAGGTAACGCACGACAACAGTGGTAAAAATAAAATAAAAATCCACTGGACAGGCTGTGGAGCAGCACAGGTAACACACGACAACAGTGCTAAAACAAAATAAAAATCCACTGGACAGGCTGTGGAGCAGCACAGGTAACACACGACAACAGTGCCAAAAAAATAAAATCAAAATCAAAATCCACTGGACAGGCTGTGGAGCAGCACAGGCAACGCACGACAACAGTGCTAAAACAAAATAAAAATCCACTAGACAGGCTGTGGAGCAGCACAGGTAACGCACGACAACAGTGCTAAAATAAAATAAAAATCCACTAGACAGGCTGTGGAGCAGCACAGGTAACGCACAACAACAGTGCTAAAAATAAAATAAAATAAAAATAAAAATCCACTGGACAGGCTGTGGAGCAGCACAGGCAACGCACGACAACAGTGCTAAAACAAAATAAAAATCCACTAGACAGGCTGTGGAGCAGCACAGGTAACGCACAACAACAGTGCTAAAAAATAAAATAAAATAAAAATAAAAATCCACTGGACAGGCTGTGGAGCAGCACAGGCAACGCACGACAACAGTGCTAAAACAAAATAAAATCCACTAGACAGGCTGTGGAGCAGCACAGGTAACGCACAACAACAGTGCTAAAAAATAAAATAAAATAAAAATAAAAATCCACTGGACAGGCTGTGGAGCAGCACAGGCAACGCACGACAACAGTGCTAAAACAAAATAAAAATCCACTAGACAGGCTGTGGAGCAGCACAGGTAACGCACGACAACAGCGCTAAATAAAATCCACTGGACAGGCTGTGGAGCAGCACAGGTAACGCACGACAACAGCGCCCAAAAAATAAAATAAAAATCAAAATCCACTGGACAGGCTGTGGAGCAGCACAGGTAACGCACGACAACAGTGCTAAAAAATAAAATAAAAATCCACTGGACAGGCTGTGGAGCAGCACAGGTAACGCACGACAACAGTGCTAAAAAATAAATAAAATAAAAATAAAAATCCACTGGACAGGCTGTGGAGCAGCACAGGCAACGCACGACAACAGTGCTAAAACAAAATAAAAATCCACTAGACAGGCTGTGGAGCAGCACAGGTAACGCACGACAACAGCGCTAAATAAAAATCCACTGGACAGGCTGTGGAGCAGCACAGGTAACGCACGACAACAGCGCCCAAAAAAATAAAATCAAAATCAAAATCCACTGGACAGGCTGTGGAGCAGCACAGGTAACGCACGACAACAGTGCTAAAAAATAAAATAAAAATCCACTGGACAGGCTGTGGAGCAGCACAGGTAACGCACGACAACAGTGCTAAAAAAAAAAAATAAAAAAAAAATAAAAAAAAATCCACTGGACAGGCTGCGGAGCAGCACAGGTAACACACGACAACAGTGGTAAAAAATAAAATAAAAATCAAAATCCACTGGACAGGCTGTGGAGCAGCACAGGTAACACACGACAACAGTGCCAAAAAACAAAACAAAAATCCACTGAACAGGCTGTGGAGCAGCACAGGTAACACACGACAACAGTGGTAAAAAATAAAATAAAAATCCACTGGACAGGCTGTGGAACAGCACAGGTAACGCACGACAACAGTGCTAAAAAATAAAATAAAAATCCACTGAACAGGCTGTGGAGCAGCACAGGTAACGCACGACAACAGTGCTAAAAATAAAATAAAAATCCACTGGACAGGCTGTGGAGCAGCACAGGTAACACACGACAACAGTGGTAAAAAATAAAATAAAAATCCACTGAACAGGCTGTGGAGCAGCACAGGTAACGCACGACAACAGTGCTAAAAATAAAATAAAAATCCACTGAACAGGCTGTGGAGCAGCACAGGTAACGCACGACAACAGCGCCAAAAAATAAAATAAAAAATGAATAATAATGAATGAAATGTTGTATATGATCATATGAATTGCTTTTATGTGAAAAAGAGTTGAAATGAAATGATTGAATATGATTAAATGTGATTGATGTAACATGATTTAGAAAAGATGTGTTTCTCGGAAAAGATGTGTTCAGAAAAACAGGAAACTTGCGCAATAGATTTATTGACAATCGGGACATCAGTTATCGTCAGTCAGGAAATGTTCTCCAGATGGCTTCCAGTAAAAGAAGGGGGTAAGGGAGGAGGTTTGGACTCATCATCATCCCCATGGTAACCAAGATCACCTCATCAACAACAAGAGTTTTCATATAAAAACTTTACAACAACAGGAAACGGGGTTATTCTTCCAGGGAGAGGTGCTGTTGTCACTTCTCCGCTGCTACGAGGAGATCACAAGACTTGACCATCTTGTGAGCTGCAATTGGAATCGAGGAGCGAGAGGATTGGAGACATAAGAGATTATTTGAGAGAGTTTTCAACTCCCACTCAGGCCGTCCAGTCATGGAGTAGCAGAGCATTGGAGAATAATCACTGGCCTTAAGTCTGAGTGGGGAAGTTTCAACGCTTTCTCTCTCATGGAGCATCACATCTTTCCAGAATGGATTAGATCAACTTTTGGTTGATTGAAGAAGGAATAAACTCTTATGTGGATTTATTTCCTGAAGGATATAAACTCTTATGTGGATTTATTTCCTGAAGGATTACAACATCACAAGGATCGTGGTCAGCTAACAACTAAAAGCTGATGAAGAGGAGACCAAGTTCATCGAACTGGGGATTTTAACATCAAAAAACCTCCTTCCCTCACTCCTAGAAAATTTGTTGAGAAGTTAATCCAGTCCAGTCAGAGTAAGATCAGATAGCATTATTGAATCAAAAACAAAAATCTCTGCCAATTATTATTCTGATTATATTTGAATTACTGTTGTGAAATTATCATCATATAACCGATTTTGATTATGTTGTCAGCACTTGCAAAACCTGCAATAAATTTCCAAGCATGCAGTTAAAGTGTTACGGCTCGGACATTGGATTTATTGATTCTTCTTAAGGTGTAAAAGTTAAAGTTTTTTGGGTGTATAACATCAAAAAGTGCTCTAAAAGGTTAATCTGGTTTTTAACGAAATTAACGCATCCTGGGGACTCGCTGTATGAGTCACTAAATTTAAAATCTAGCAACATTCCAAGAGCCCTGATCCATAAGAGGAGAGCTGCCGTTAACGGGCGTGGCCGGCTCGTATCCTGGTTCCAGAAGGAGGCTATTCGACCGGGGTGCGAGATCAGCGTCAGCGGGGTGGACGTCCGGATGGAGGCAGTGAGCGGCTAGACGAATCTCCTCGCCACCAGCTTAAACAGCCTTTGTGCAGCCCCGCCGGGTAATACCCGCGGAGACACGAAGGTCGGACCCCAGAGACGGAGAGCTGGTCTTATATAAAGCGGGATCTGACACCCCTCATCTCAGACTCAAAGTATCCAGAAGGACTTTGCATAAACCTGCATCCTTCTCACATTATTCTAAAAGGCTTGAAGGTGAGAATAACTTTGCTCCAGTACCAGCCTTTTGTAACGTGACACACAACACAATCATCAAACACACCGAGTGGTCAGGTGCACTTCTATGTGGCAGATCTTGTGAAGCCTTACATGTTTTCCCAGTGCCCACTGTTCACAAAAATCAGGCTGTTTGTATCCCAAAGGTGAAAAAGAAGTCAGCAGGTCACTTATCGACTATGTGGCTGTGGATTCAGTGTGACTGCACTCTAACTGAAGCTGTTTAACCCAAACGTGGTTCACTCCCGTTCATGTTAAAATGGTTTTAATGCCTTAGTGTGAATAGTTTTTGCTCTTTTAAATTGTATTATGCAACCCCCCCTCCTTTCCTAAACTCTATTACTTGTCTTTGTACTTGTTTTTTTCCCCACTCTTCTTGTCCTCTTTTCATCTTCAAGAGACATTCAGATGAAATCTCTTTAAAATATTTATGTTGTATTTATACTGACAATGACTTTAGCTTTTAGAACCAAGGAATGCTTAACTTATAAATTCAAAAGTCAATTCTGCCATATGCACAGGACATACAGTGTGTTGAAATTATGTTTCTCTCAGACCCACAGTGGAATAAAAAGGTGTGGCATATAAAAATTACATAAAACTACAAGTATGCACAAAAAGGAGCAATAAAGCAAATGGTTGTTTGTATGTGGTTGTGCTAACTTTATCAGACAAGATGAAATATATTCATCAACAACCATTTTTTTAATGATTAATATGAAAGGATGTCAGTGTTCTATAACACGGAGAAGATGATATTAACATGCATTATTGTTGAGGAAAAAAGACGAGACTAAAATGTTTCGCATGAAATAAAATCTCTCTTCATTTTCATCTTCAAGCGCTTACGACTTCAAAATGTTTCCAAAATATTTTGCATTCAGAATGTTGCACAGCCACCCGCTGGCTTTCCTGTCTGACACCTGCCACCTTGTGGCTGCAACACAAAATTACATGGAGTGAAGAGATCTGGTCCTAACGTACCAGCGAGGAAGAAATGCCCTGGTATCTGGTCCCATTTTAAGTATCACTATACTGACAAGAAAACCGAATGTCGAATTGCATCTGGATTCAAAATATCGCTGAAAAACACCACAATCATTCAACAAGTGTATTTTATCAGGAAATGATAACATTCATTATACTTCAGGTATTGACTGAGATGGTAATCAAAATTAATCTAATTGTTTTTTAATGAAAGACTAAAATGTCTCAAGCGAAACGAGACTAAAATACATTCAGTTCTCTTTTGACTAAAACCAGATTAAAATAACCAGACTTTTAGTTGACAAAAACAAAATGGTATGTGGTATGTGAACATGTTGTCTGAATGATGAAATATGACAAAAACTAAAAAGGACATTTGACACAAGACTAAGACTAAATTAAAAAAAACAGGTGACAAAATTAACACTAGAATATGGGTACATGAAGGGTTAATAAATACTAGTGTGTTGTGTGTGGGGATCCATGGACTCTAGATTGGGTAGTGTTTATAAAATAGGTAGCTGACATTTTTCAAAGGTGGTAATAAATTATGCAAAGGTTCTATAATGATTTGGAATGGTCCACTGTTCAGTGTTGTTATCTAATATCCATAGTTTCTCCAAAAATATTAGTCCTATCAACTTTCCCTTTTGGCAACGTTCATCCTTGACCCAAAATACATAAACGTATAAATACAAATCCAAACAAATGTCAGCTCTCCAGTTTGTCCACGATTGAAGGCACACAGAGGCCACTTGGCTATTAATCTCTCTCTCTCTCTCTCTCTCTCTATATATATAAAAAATATTTTGAAGTTGTGCAAAAAATCAGAGCCAAAGGTTCTATATGGTTTTGGTTCTGTTTTCCGTTCTTTGACTTGTCATCTTTGACAGATGTTTTTCTTCAAAGTTGATATCTGATATCTGAGCTTGACCAAAGAGACAGCGTGTCGCCATAAACAAAGATAAATAAAAGAAGTTGCTTTGCTTTTTCTTTGAACATTACAGCTCAGTTCAAGACAAGTGTGGCCTGTAAAGGACAAACAGGCACTTTTGTGCCATCTAAAGAACAAAACAAAACAAAAATGTTTCTTTAATTTTGTTATTTCTGCATTGAAATCTTTGATATACATACAAATACTATGTTTGTCATACAGACAATCAAACAGTTCTGATCAGAATCTTGGCCTTTGTGACCACAGCCGTCGACAAAGTTAGCTTTGCACTGGAGTCCATATTTGTCTTTTCTTGTGAGGTTACACCGTCAGGCCGAGACCCAACAATCTAAAGAATTTTCTGTAATTTTATTCAGTCAATGAACTTATTATGTGAATTAATTATCTGAGTTTTAAATCTTTCTCAGTGGAGCACTGATGCCCTTGACTAAGGACACTGAGCGACTCCTTAAACTGTCTCTCGTCCCTCGTCCCCCGGCATTTCTCATAGCAGCATCAATATATCCACACAATAATTAAGATGCACACAAGAGACATTTCTTTGTGGATGGCAGATACAGTTTTGATATCGCTTTATCAAATGCCAACGCAAAATAAGAACTCTTGATTATCCAAAGAAAATGGCATTTCCTCATGAAATATTAATGCTGCTGGTGTTCTGTCTTTGTCCCCTCGGCTGGCTCTGAATATCAACGCATTTTTGGCATTTAAATTACATTACTGGCAAGATAAATTCAACTAAGCCACAAACAAAATGCTCTGCGACAACTGCTGACTCAGGTGGCCACGAGCAAATCCAGACAAAAATCAGCAATCCGACTCAAACCCAAACACTTCCTTGATTTTAGTTTTTTTTTTTTTTTTTTTGTGAACGTGGCTTCTTATGGGAATGAAAAGGCAGGTTTCTGACTGGATTGAGACAATCTTGCAGCAGTCACTCAATATTTTTGCAACTTCAAAGTTTTTTCTCACTCCAACTTCTGTCTTCAGTGAGGGCAGAACACCTCAGGGAAAACACTTCATGGTCGGAATAAAATTTGGAATGTTGTACCTCAAAAAATATCCAGATGCAATGGTTTATTAAAATTCAAAATCCTCCCTCAGGTATTTTATTTCCGAGTGAGTCGACACACTTAGAGATTGTAAGTTCTCAGTCAGGACGTTTCAAATGTGAAATGCATCAAGTGTGGATAATTTTAGTCTTTGCAGTTGTGCCATTTTAAGCACCTGTTCCAATTGAAATGTGGAATGTGAATGTGAGGACGCATTTGGTTCAAAGGAGTGAGACTTTTTTCACAAATAATTTAACAGCAGTGAGAAATGGAGTGGACTTGAGCCATCAAGCAGAAGGTGTCAGAGGAGGAGGATTTAATCAGCACTCGGATAGTCTAATGAGGGGAAGTCACAGCAGAGCCTACCCAAGACGTTTAGCGCTCAGCGTGGTGTCGGAGCGCAGATACATAGTTATTTAGTTATTGGATAATTAGGCTGCATCTCAGTGAAGAGGTGATAGCAGGGAACTACTTTCACTGGTGTGTGTGTGTGTGTGTGTGTGTGTCTGTGTGTATGTGTATGGACAAGAGAACTTGAAAACAGCTGGACAGATTTTCAATCTTACCTGTTTAGAGACCTACAGGTGAGAAGATTTAGGAGTAGTTTGGCCAAAGGTCAAAGACAAGGAAAACATGGTCTTTTTTTGTTGTACATCTCATCAACCAAGAAGCTGAGATGGATGATCGGAAGCACATATCAACATCATATTTCTGATTGATTTCTACGAATGACTTCATAAGTCATCTGATGAAAGCTCACATAGTCAAAAACACAGTTACACACACACACACACACACACATATATATATATATGTGGATCGGTGCAGCGTCTGCAGTGATGCGGTCGCTGTATCAGACCGTTGTGGTGAAGAGAGAGCTGAGTAGGGGGGCAAAGCTCTCGATTTACCGATCGATCTACGTTCCGATCCTCACCTATGGTCATGAGATTTGGCTCATGACCGAAAGAACGAGATCACGAGTACAAGCAGCTGAGATGAGTTTCCTCCGCAGGGTGGCTGGGCGCCCTTGGAGATAGGGTGAGGAGCTCGGTCACTCGGGAGGAGCTCGGAGTCGAGCCGCTGCTCCTCCACGTTGAAAGGAGTCAGCTGAGGTGGCTCGGCATCTTTTCCGGATGCCCCCTGGACGCCTCGCTGGAGAGGTGTTCCAGGCACGTCCCATTGGGAGGAGGCCCCGGGGAAGACCCAGGACATGCTGGAGGGACTACATCTCTCGGCTGGCTTGGGAACGCCTTGGGGTTCCCCCGGAGGAGCTGGGGAAGGTGTGTGTGGATCGGGAGGTCTGGGCAGCTTTGCTTGAGCTGCTGCCCCCGCGACCTGACTCCAGATAAAGCGGAAGAAAATGGATGGATGGATGGATATATATATATGTGTGTGTGTGTGTATGTATGTATGTAAAGGGATAAATAAATACTGTCAATCAGCATGAACACAAAAACTATTGAACAGCCTATTTACATGGATTTGCCTATTTAAATAGGGACATGGACAGGGTGGAGTCTGGTACGTCTGCATGTGCACTCAGTTCCATGTTCAGTGGGATGTACAAATGGTACTTGCTTGGATCCATGCGTATGCACACTTTGATACATCTGGATATTTTGTGTTTACATCACTTAGTTTTGGTGTACGCCACGTTTCAGTAGGAAATCCACGTACGTTTTTGTACATGAGGCCCCTGAAGTTGTGAGTTTATGTCCGGTAAAGAACAATACAATTTACAGAGGGACCTCGTGACTCCATAAGGTCGTCCCAGGCACTGGTCAGTGTAAATGACTTAAGTCCCAGAGACATTAACGTCAATGCTGTGCTGAGAATAAATACTTTTGGATGTATGGACTTTCACCACTGAATCATCATTCTGAGATCAAATGGGGAGTTTGTTTTTTCTGCTGTTTGTCTGTCTGTTAGCTGGATTACACAAAAACTATCTGACTACTTTTCCTGAAACGTGGTGTCCTCCTTGACCCATATCCCTCCCTTCCACCATTATCTTGTGGATCCAATACAGGTGGTGAATCCAGGAATTTTTTTTAAACTTTAATCCTGACAGATAGTATGATTTAGTAGATTGTCATTCTTTCTCAGAAATTAATGCACAAACTGCCATGAAAAAATTTAACATTTATATATTATATTTAACTGGAATGTCAATCCAAAGAAAGATCCACAATTTATTGCTCCAAGTGTGAATTTTAGTCATGTTGTTTCATTCACCCCATCAGAAATAAACATTATGTTTTTTATGCTCACAAAATATGTGGAAAAAATAGAGTTACAGGTTTCTAGTCCAATGTGATAACTTACATTATCCCAGTATAATTGAGGAAACCGGCTTTCCCATCAGCCTTCCCGTTATGCCACAGGAGATAATTATCCTTCTTTTCCTTCAGATTTCTCTTTGTGAAAACATGTTTAAAATATGTGCTGAAGTAACAGAGCAGGGATTCGCTCTCTGAGCACTGCTAACTTAAAAAAAATAGATTCACATTTTTCAGTCGTTTTGCAGGTTCAGGCTGAGAAAAGCTCGAGTCAGAGTGAGTGAGGCTGGTTGTCTGTTTCCCCTCAAACACAATAAGATGACCGTTTCATTAGTGCACAGGGACGTCTTTCCTCTACTCTTTGTGTTTCATATAAACTGTTCTTGTGCTCTTTTTCTGCGTTTAGCTTCACATCAAGCACACTCATCCTGCAGAGACGACACATTTCCGTTGCGAGCAGCAGGGGGCAGTAGTGGGACACGGGTGGCCTTCTCAATTCTCTCACTAAAGCCTCCTGATGGTGAGATGAAAATCCATGTTCAACCACAGCTCATTAATATCTCCTGAAAACGAATCATTGTGCTCCCTGTTTGCTGCATTCGTGTTCACCTAAAGCTGCCAGTGTCATAAATCGTGTGAGACAGACACCACTTTAGTTTCAGTCCTCGACACCAATATGAAGAGATTTGTGTCTGACTGATTTATTTGGAGTTTTATCGGTTGTGGTGCTGCATGGATTCCAGTGAAAATTCCGATTAGAAGGCTTTAGTCGTTGTTCCAGACGGCTGGAATTATTTTTGTGAATTAACTGTCAAAACACTATGGGTGGGGTGGGGGGTGGGGGGGGGGTGTCCTACTAGATAATTCCAAGAACTGAGAGATCTGAACTGATTTGATGATTAAATTATTTATTGGAAAGCAACGCTGCAGCTGTGCGGGAACACCTACTGCTCACATTTTGAGTTTATTCTTAACGTCCAAAACGAACACATTTGGAACCCAAATTTCTGCAGCAGTGAGAAATGCTCACGGACTGAAAGTAATCAGATTTTTCATACGTCGCTTTCCACTGGTGGCCATCTGCAACTGGTATGAAAAATATCACACAGCTTGTTGTTGGCTTGTGTTGAAGTGTCTGTTTCTTTTTCCGCTCTGTTGGCCATGTTTCTATCTGCATGCTATCGGCCGGCGATCGTCTGCTTGAAAACAAGTCATCCGGAGACACAGGGCGCCGAGCTTGTTAAAGGATTTCTGCAACTTTGTGGCCGATCAAATGGCTTCTGAATCCTCACAGTCCCTGAGCTGTCTTTGTCTCTCTCCATCAGCACGGCCACTGTGGCTTTTTGATGCTTTCGCAGATTCCCAAAGTCATGGCTATCGCTTTAATCTCACCACCTTGCTGTTTTTGGCTTTAAATAAAGTTTCACACTATAAAGCCACAGTGGTACACTGGGTGTTAGAAGTCTCAAACTGGAGGCCTGATGGCTGGATGTGGCCTGTGAGCCAGAGCATCGCAGCTGGTGGGATTAAGGTGTCTCTGATTATCAAGAAGGACTCTGTGGTCCTCTGTGGTTCTGTGTCTATACAGTGTTTGTTGTTTTTTTTTCTTCTGGGAAGCAGAACCTTTTTTCAGTTGTTCTAAATGAGAACCTGCAACCAGCATCTTTTTAAAGAGCAGGCTGCGTTTTTTTGTGTGGCTGGTCTGAATGCTTTTATGTTGAAAATCCCTGAACATTTCACAAACAGGCTGTAACATCGCTGTGGAGCCTTTTCAGGCAACTAGAGGAGAGATTTATTTTTGCTGATTTGTCACTCAAAATGTATCACAATAGTTACAAAAAACACTAAACAAACAAACAAAAACAAACCCTCATCTGTGATAGCAGATTGGACAGATGCTTAGTTTTTGCTGAGGGTGAGAACTTTTTTTCATCTTTCATTATAAAGTACTTGTTAGTTGTTTAGAGCCGGTGCCTGCTCCCAGACCACCAATAACCAGCAAAAATCTATTTAAGCATAAAAATTCAAAAAGAAAAAATAATATAGCACCTTCAACTGCACCACAGACTAAAACAGTTAAATGTGCTCTATTAAACATTAGGTCTCTCTCTTCTAAGTCCCTGTTAGTAAATTATATAATAATTGATCAACATATTGATTTATTCTGCCTTACAGAAACCTGGTTACAGCAGGATGAATATGTTAGTTTAAATGAGTCAACACCCCCGAGTCACACTAACTGCCAGAATGCTCGTAGCACGGGCTGAGGCGGAGGATTAGCAGCAATCTTCCATTCCAGCTTATTAATTAATCAAAAACCCAGACAGAGCTTTAATTCATTTGAAAGCTTGTCTCTTAGTCATGTCCATCCAAATTGGAAGTCCCAAAAAACAGTTTTATTTGTTATTATCTATCGTCCACCTAGTGGGCGATTTTAACATCCACACAGATGCTGAGAATGACAGCCTCAACACTGCATTTAATCTATTATTAGACTCTACTGGCTTTGCTCAAAAAGTAAATGAGTCCACCTGTTGTGTGGGCCGCTGAAGAGGAGGTACGGCTGGCCCACCACCACCAGAGGGCGCCCTGCCTGGAGTGCGGGCTCCAGGCACCAGAGGGCGCTGCCGCCTTACGAGAGCAGTCAGGGTGACAGCTGTCACCCATTACTGGACACAGCTGACTCCACTCAGCACGGAGGTATATCATCAGGACGGCGTCTCCACCTCAGTGCCGAGATATCGCCTTAAGATTGAGGTAACGTTCTCTGCACGCATATTCTGCATAACCAGATAAAACTTGTTAAACCTTTTCAGGACAGCTGACTACTGAAAGCTAATTACTTGGATAAGTACTCACCTTCCTGCTGTATAGTGACAAGAGGTGGAGGCGGCTTCTCCCCTCTCCGTTTACTGGGTGCTGTCGCATCCACACCTGTGTGTTTGTTGCTCTCTCCCGCCAGCAGTACCAGATCCGACGAGCGGAGGCAGTGGCCACCTGGGAATTCGGGACTTGGCGGTTCCAGTACTCCCAGGGTTCGGTGGCAGAGGAGATCTGGGTGGTTCCGGTTCGACTGGGACGGACGTCTCCTACCTTCGAGCCTGCCCACACGACACCAGCGGATTTCGACCTAAACCCCAAATTATTGGTTGTTGTATTAGTTGTGCTCGTTTCACAACAGTAAAACTTGTTATTCACCTTTCTCCATTGTCCGTTCATTACGCCCCCTGTTGTGGGTCCGTGTACCTACACTTTCACAACACCACCCACCACTTTAATCATATCTTAGATCTTGTTCTGACTTATGGTATGGAAATAGAAGACTTAACAGTATTCCCTGAAAACTCCCTTCTGTCTGATCATTTCTTAATAACATTTACATTTACTCTGATGGACTACCCAGCAGTGGGGAATAAGTTTCATTACACTAGAAGTCTTTCAGAAAGCGCTGTAACTAGGTTTAAGGATATGATTCCTTCTTTATGTTCTCTAATGCCATATACCAACACAGTGCAGAGTAGCTACCTAAACTCTATAAGTGAGATAGAGTATCTCGTCAATAGTTTTACATCCTCATTGAAGACAACTTTGGATGCTGTAGCTCCTCTGAAAAAGAGAGCTTTAAATCAGAAGTGCCTGACTCCGTGGTATAACTCACAAACTCGTAGCTTAAAGCAGATAACCCGTAAGTTGGAGAGGAAATGGCGTCTCACTAATTTAGAAGATCTTCACTTAGCCTGGAAAAAGAGTCTGTTGCTCTATAAAAAAGCCCTCCGTAAAGCTAGGACATCTTTCTACTCATCACTAATTGAAGAAAATAAGAACAACCCCAGGTTTCTTTTCAGCACTGTAGCCAGGCTGACAAAGAGTCAGAGCTCTATTGAGCTGAGTATTCCATTAACTTTCCATTAACTCATAACCATCCCAAAGACGTATCATTATCTTTGGCTGCTTTCAGTGATGCCGGTATTTGGTTAGACTCTTTCTCTCCGATTGTTCTGTCTGAGTTATTTTCATTAGTTACTTCATCCAAACCATCAACATGTTTATTAGACCCCATTCCTACCAGGCTGCTCAAGGAAGCCCTACCATTATTTAATGCTTCGATCTTAAATATGATCAATCTATCTTTGTTAGTTGGCTATGTACCACAGGCTTTTAAGGTGGCAGTAATTAAACCATTACTTAAAAAGCCATCACTTGACCCAGCTATCTTAGCTAATCTTAGCTAATTATAGGCTAATCTCCAACCTTCCTTTTCTCTCAAAACTTCTTGAAAGGGTAGTTGTAAAACAGCTAACTGATCATCTGCAGAGGAATGGTCTATTTGAAGAGTTTCAGTCAGGTTTTAGAATTCATCATAGTACAGAAACAGCATTAGTGAAGGTTACAAATGATCTTCTTATGGCCTCGGACAGTGGACTCATCTCTATGCTTGTTCTGTTAGACCTCAGTGCTGCTTTTGATACTGTTGACCATAAAATTTTATTACAGAGATTAGAGCATGCCATAGGTATTAAAGGCACTGCGCTGCGGTGGTTTGAATCATATTTGTCTAATAGATTACAATTTGTTTATGTAAATGGGGAATCTTCTTCACAGACTAAAGTTAATTATGGAGTTCCACAAGGTTCTGTGCTAGGACCAATTTTATTCACTTTATACATGCTTCCCTTAGGCAGTATTATTAGACGGTATTGCTTAAATTTTCATTGTTACGCAGATGATACCCAGCTTTATCTATCCATGAAGCCAATTAGCTAAACTGCAGGATTGTCTTACAGACATAAAGACATGGATGACCTCTAATTTCCTGCTTTTAAACTCAGATAAAACTGAAGTTATTGTACTTGGCCCCACAAATCGTAGAAACATGGTGTCTAACCAGATCCTTACTCTGGATGGCATTACCCTGACCTCTAGTAATACTGTGAGAAATCTTGGAGTCATTTTTGATCAGGATATGTCATTCAAAGCCCATATTAAACAAATATGTAGGACTGCTTTTTTGCATTTATGCAATATCTCTAAAATTAGAAAGGTCTTGTCTCAGAGTGATGCTGAAAAACTAATTCATGCATTTATTTCCTCTAGGCTGGACTATTGTAATTCATTATTATCAGGTTGTCCTAAAAGTTCTGTTGGGAAAGTGTAGTGACACGAACCCACAACAGGGGGCGCAAATGAACGGTCAATAGATGAGCCAAAAGGTAACAATTTAATGTTGTGAATTGTGCACAACGAACATACAGACAATCTCAGAATATCATTACAGTCAATCCACAAAGGTGACGTGTGGGCAGGCTCGAGGATAGAAGACGTCCGTCCTGAGAAGAGCCGGAACCACACGATTTCCGCCAGCCACAGAACCTGGTGAATACTGGAGCCGCCAAGTCCCGAATTCCCAGGTGATCACCGTCCCCGACTGTCGGATCTGGTACTGCTGGCGAAGAACAAAGACAGTCAAGTGTGGGTGTGTGTACACCCAGTAACAACAGCGGTGGGAATGCCACCTCCACCTCTCACTCAATATGTTGCAGCGATCCCTCAGAGGAAAAAGAGTGCCGTCTTGCACAGCCTCCACAAAAAGGACTGGTACTCCTGCAAACACTCACAATAAACAGATTTACAAAAGGCTGAGGATATTACCTCCAATGAAGTATGATATCTCGGCGATGAGGTGGAGATGACGTCTGGGTTTTATGGAGTGAGATGATGAAGAATGAGTGACAGCTGTCAGGAAGTAATGAGTAACAGCTGTCACTCCCGGCTGAGTCCGTGGCGGCAGCGCCCTCTCGTGCCTGAAGCCCGCACTTCAGGCAGGGCGCCCTCTGGTGGTGGGCCAGCAGTACCTCTTCTGGCGGCCCACACAAGTTCCCTAAAAAGCCTTCAGTTAATTCAAAATGCTGCAGCTAGAGTACTAACGGGGACTAGAAGGAGAGAGCATATCTCACCCATATTGGACTCTCTTCATTGGCTTCCTGTTAATTCTAGAATAGAATTTAAAATTCTTCTTCTTACTTATAAGGTTTTGAATAATCAGGTCCCATCTTATATTAGGGACCTCATAGTACCATATCACCCCAATAGAGCGCTTCGCTCTCAGACTGCAGGCTTACTTGTAGTTCCTAGGGTTTGTAAGAGTAGAATGGGAGGCAGAGCCTTCAGCTTTCAGGCTCCTCTCCTGTGGAACCAGCTCCCAATTCAGATCACAGACACCCTCTCTACTTTTAAGATTAGGCTTAAAACTGTTAAGGATTTTATATATATATATATATATATATGTTATCACTGTTAAACATTTGTACCTTCGTCTTCTTTCTTATGAAAACGGTGTTGTGCTGTTTGCACTTCACCCTGAGAATGTATGTGTTATTCAACCTTGTTTTAGCTTTGTCTTCTTTCTCATGAGAACGGTGTTGTGCTGTTTTGCACCTGTCTTAACCAAGCCTGAGAATTCAATTTTGTTTTAGCACTCTGGGGTCAATCTGAGCTGGGAATGAAGGGCTGGATGTACTTATTATTATAATATAACTTTGTTTTCGCAGCCTCTAATGACTGGGAGTAAGAGAACGTTTTGACTGTTGTGATGTGGTGCTTAGTGTGAAGGAGTGTGAAGGACAGGACACTTCAGGCAGATGCAGAACAGCTGATAACTGCAACAGACGAACGAGATGTGCTGACCTGTGTAAAAGAAAGTGTCCTTCCTTACAGCTGCACTTATTGACGTATGCGTTTATGTTACGGGAAGAAACTTGTCTTGCGTCATCACCCCCACCCTTAGGACAAGTTTTTTGTTTATGTGATGAGGGCGTCTCTTAATAAAAAGAGCGGAAAAGCAGGCCAGACTTTAGTGTAGCCTTGGTGTACAGCCTGGCCGCACTCCGCGCGTAAAATTTGACTTTCTGTCTCACTGGTGTTTCTTGACTCTGTTTGTCTTGTTAAAGGTTTAAAAATGTTTGGAGGAGAAAATACCCAACAAAAACTTTCCTTTTTGCTAAAGCTTATAGTTAGGGCTGGATCAGGTGACCCTGAACCATCCCTTAGTTATGCTGCTATAGACATAGACTGCTGGGGGGTTCCCATGATGCACTGTTTCTTTCTCTTTTTGCTCTGTATGCACCACTCTGCATTTAATCATTAGTGATCGATCTCTGCCCCCCTCCACAGCATGTCTTTTTCCTGGTTCTCTCCCTCAGCCCCAACCAGTCCCAGCAGAAGACTGCCCCTCCCTGAGCCTGGTTCTGCTGGAAGTTTCTTCCTGTTAAAAGGGAGTTTTTCCTTCCCACTGTAGCCAAGTGCTTGCTCACAGGGGGTCGTTTTGACCGTTGGGGTTTTACATAATTATTGTATGGCCTTGCCTTACAATATAAAGCGCCTTGGGGCAACTGTTTGTTGTGATGTGGCGCTATATAAAAAAAAAAATTGAATTGAATTGAATTTATTTTTGTCATTGAACAAAAAAATTCACATACAATTCATTTTTTTTCTTCCACAGGAAAATGCTGAAACTACTGGGACCAAGTGTTCATGGTGCTCGCTCAGTGCGCTCAGTACAGTGTAATATGGACAAAGGGTCTCTCTTTATAATCAAAGTGGCTACGGGTACGTACATCCGTATCTTCTGCGGTACTGCTAAAGGTACATACCGAGGTTCACTGAGTGGACGTACGTGACACCGGTGGGAAATACACACGTGGAACAAGAGGTGAAGCTCTTAACAGACACAGAATATTTTACGTCCACTAATGCTTCAGCTGAACTGTGCTGTTTCTTGCTTTGCCTTACAATATAAAGAGCCTTGAGGCAACTGTTTGTTGTGATTTGGCGCTATATAAATAAAATTGATTTGATTTGATTTCTTTTTTCTCCCTTGTTTCAGAAGCCATAACTGGCAACTGTCTTCTAGTGTTAGCAGAGGTTAGTCTCTAAGCTCGCCGTCATGCTGATAATCATTTGAGTACATTTGTTTAATGAAGCTGCTGTAAATGAAGAAATTCATCAAATGTAAATGAAGAAATTCATCAAAATATCGACGTAAATTGCAAATGTGTTTTGCTTCTTTCATCGTCCATCCACCTCAAGTTCTAGGCGCTGTTTTCTAAGCGAGGCGGAAAGAATTGTACGTGACACCGGACCTTTAGCCGCATATGGTGCGGGTATGGACATATTTGCGCATTCTGATTGGTTGGTAAGACACCCTCCGTATTTTTAGAACGGTCTTTGTAGATACGGGTCCGTACCCGTAGCCACAGCCTTTTATAATAGCAGTGTACACTTTTCAAAACTTTGGAAAAGGAGGGATTTAGTGTTATTAAGCACCATTTCCACTTTCATGGATATGCAGAAGTTCCAGTTTGAAACATGTTCTAAACTTGGAAAATCGTCAAGAGCTTGGTAGGGTTTACGTGATGAACCTGGATATTTCGCCTTTCATTCATTCATGGTATTAATTTCAAACATGCTCAGACATTATCATTTCATATTTCCTTCTCCCAACATTTTCAAAATGGAATAGGCAGAAGTACAAACCTATATTCTTACCCCGTTCTCAGTGTAACCAGGGACCTTCTGCACCAAAAGCAAGTGCACCAACCACTTTGCCACCAGCCCTGCTAGAGTGTTTATGAAGTCAACTCATGTTGTGTGCTTTCATATCATCCCTCACCACAGCAACCAAATGTTGCTGTTATCAGACACATGCAGTAATTCTGAAGCAATAGAAATAACTGGAATTCAAACATGTATTTACTTACTTCTTTTAAGTTTTGCTTAAGTTATCCTTTGAGGTTTTGCTTACTTAATATACAATTTGTTGAGGTCAATCAAAAATTCCAAGTTTACTTAACTCAAAATGTAAGAGCACGTTACACAAATGTGAAATTTTTAAGTAAGTACAACATTTTTAAAATTTTGAGTTTATACTACTTAAGCTATTTAATTAATCTGAGCATTCAGGTTTACATTGTATGTATACCTCCCCATATCCAATTGGACCCAGACAGCGCAACCCCCCCCCCGATGCTCCTGTGGCCAGCGATGACGCGGTGCTCTCAGTGTACAAACCTACAAAGAAAATCTGAGTAAAAATATGGTGCAAACCTGTTATGGTCTGAACCCAAACAGAGTGATGGACCCAAATGCAGAAAACTGTTTAAGGACCTGTGGCCCACTCTTGGGCCGACTGTGCTGGAAATTATTAATCTTTCTTTAACTTCTGGATCTGTTCCTAAATGTTTCAAATTTGCAGTGATTAAACCTTTACTTAAGAAACCTAATCTTGACCCTAGTATACTGAAAAACTATCGGCTGATATCAAATCTATCATTTTTCTCTAAAATTCTGGAAAATGTGGTGTCACGGCAGCTTGTGGACTATCTTACTGAGAATAATCTCTTTGAGCCACTGCAGTCTGCTTTTAGAAAATATGATTCCACAGAGACGGTTCTCACTAAAGTGGTGAATGATCTTCTGCTTACAATGGATTCGGACACCACTACGGTTCTGTTGCTGTTAGATCTCAGTGTTGCATTTGATACCGTGGATCATCATATTCTACTTGATAGGCTGGAAAATCATTTTGGGATTACTGGGAGTGCCCTTGCATGGCTGACGTCATACTTGACCAGTTGTTCTCACTGTGTTTTGTACAGTAACACTACCTCTAACCTTAGTGACATGAAATTTGGGGTTCCACTCTGTCTTAGGCCCCCTGCTTTTCTCCCTTTATATAGCACCCCTTGGGGCACATATTGTGGCATTTTGAGTACCTTTCACTGCTATGCAGATGATACTCAGTTATACATGCCGATAACTGCTGGTTATCTCGTTCACATAAAATCCTTAGAAGATTGCCTTGCAGCAGTGAGAAGTTGGATGTCTAGAAACTTCCTACTTTTAAACTCAGATAAGACTGAAATGATGGTTCTTGGTCCAGTGAGACGTCGGCATCATCGGCAAGCATATGCAGCCCAATGTAGCAAAATGATGAAGGACAGAAAGGGGTCCGCAAAAAATCAGCTTAGAGCACTGGACGCAGTGTGTGTCATACATCACACTGACAAAGTGAGGAACCTTGGGATAACTTTTGATCCGATGTTGTCCTTTGGCATCCACATTAGAAATATTACTAGGACTGCTTTCTTCCACCTGTGAAATATAGTGAAGATTCATCCCATCCTGTCTATGGCTGATGCTGAGACCCTGATCCATGCGTTCATCTCTTCTAGATTGGACTACTGCAATGTTCTATTTTCTGGTTTACTGCAGTCTAGCATTAGGGGTCTCCAATTGGTTCAAAATGCTGCAGCCAGACTTTTGACATGAAGCAGAAAGTTCGACCACATTACACCCATTTTGGCATCCCTTCACTGGCTTCCTGTCCCAGTGAGATCGATTTTAAGGTTCTGCTACTAACCTATAAATGTATTCACGGACTGGCACCTCCCTACCTAGCTGACCTAATTAAACCTTACGTACCGGCCCGGGCTTTATGTTCTCAGGGTGCAGAACTACTTTGTGTCCCTAAGGTGAATAAGAAGTCTGTGGGTCACAGAGCTTTCTCTTATCGTGCCCCTGTTCTGTGGAATGATCTCCCTGCATCAATAAAACAGTCAGATTCTGTGGAGACTTTCAAGTCCAGACTTAAGACGCACTTCTTTTTCCTTTCATACGGCTAGCATACTGTTACAGTTTTGTTTTATGCTTTTTACTCTTTTAATTCATTTATTAGTAATTGGAGCGGACCGCGGCCTCAACTTTACCTAAATTCTGGGTCTTTTAGTGAAGTTTAGGGCTAGTGGCCGGCGATCACCTTAGTATTTCTCTGTTTTTCTTGTTGTTTAATGCTGACAAATTATACTGTATTTTTTGTCTTTCTGATGCCTGATTCTGTTTTTTCTCTCTGTTTAAGGTGCAGCTCCATCCAGAGATGGGAGTTGTGTTTGTGCTGGCGATCCGCCTGTCCTGTGCGCCAATAGCATTTCTTGTATATTCGTCCGTGAATTGTTCTGTGAATTGTTCTGTAATTTGTGTCTGTATCATGGCCCAAGCAGAGGGTCACCCCTTTGAGTCTGGTCTGCTTGAGGTTTCTTCCTCAGAGGGAGTTTTTCCTTACCACTGTTGCTCTGGGGGTTGGTAAGGTTAGACCTTACCTGTGTGAAGCGCTTTGAGGCAACTCTGTTGTGATTTGGTGCTATATAAATGAAAATAAATTGAAATTGAAATTGAAACACAAATCAATGAACCGGATTTATTGGAACACTTTTTTTGGAGCCGCAGTCCACCTGAACCAAAGCCAGAGGTGAGGAGGTAGCCAGAGGATGATGTAGTGGACGGATGACTGGTGTCGCCGACTGAACGGTCCCCCCTAAAACTTGGTCCCCCCCTGCCTTCACAGCGCCTTCAGTGTGGCAGCATCGTCATTTCTAAGCCTCAAGCCTAATTTCTAAGACTGCACTCCAGTCATCATCTATTTCAGCAACAGATATCTGAAGCAACAATCATTTCCATATAAATTCAGCATTATTTCATCATAAAAAACGGGGGAGCGATCAGAGTGCCACAGCTGCACGGCAGACGTTTGACGTGGGTTTCGGTGTGTCAGCAATGAAATGAGGCGATTATCACCTCGTTTCTGCTTTAAACTGATTTTAGAATGATTTAAGAGGTTTTACTTTGTCATCTGATGGTTAATAAATACATTAATCCATTTGATCTCTTTTGGTGTAGAGAGTCAGAGTCAGACTCAGACGTGCTGCTGTGGTCCCAAATGACGCATGCGCAGTGAAGGCAGGGCGGACTGATTTTTAGGGGGGACCGTTTGGTCTGCGACACCGGTGCCAGGTGGTAGCCCACAGAGCTGACAGGATATGATGTCACTGTGGGAGGAACAGAAGGAAAGGTAAGAGTTGGTGTGGAACACCCACACACACCCACAGAGTACCTAGCGTGCAGAATGCTCAAAAAACATGGAGTTTGATAAGGCAGCGTAGGAACACACAGAACTAAAAAAGGAATTGTGTAGGAACGCAGAATAACTCAAGCTTGAGAGAGGCCAGTTACCAAGCTGTGACAAATGAGTTTCCAGTGAAGATTGAGGTGCTGAACCGGGGTTTAAATGCAGGTGTGCTGATCAGCTGGACACCACCTGGGGACAGAGAGAGAGAAAAAAGGCAGGAACCAGCAGACATCAAGGCAGCAAAGAAACCAGAGTTAACTTAATAAAGTTTTGCTTTTACTTAATTTGAATTTTTGTTTTTCAGTTCAGTTTTATGTGCACAAGTCTTAAACCTTGGTTGGAGAAGAAACCTGAGAAGTAATGATTTATTGTCATTATAACAAGTACAACAAAATGATCTTCACACCCAATTACCTCAGAAATACAGCAGTTAATCCACAATTATTGGTTGAATGTAATAATGGCACACATCAGAATTGAAACAACCACACATATACATTTGATTTGTTTATATACGCTAAACTTGGAAGCAGTACGTCATCCGAATTGAGGCAAAGTGAGTGTAGGCCACAGCAGAGTCCCACGCAGCTGAGCTGGGGGAGGGGGGTGGGGACGCTGCAGCTGAGCCGCGTGGTCTCCCGGAGTGACAGATTGGAGGCTGGGGTGGGGCGGGGGGTGTGCATCATGTGTGCAGATGAGTTCATATCAGCCTCTGTCCGTGTGTGCATAGAGTCTGTAGGGGAGGGCAAAGAGGGAGCCCAATGCTTCACCAAGGCTGTTGAAATCCTTCTGGAGGAAAACAGCGGGGCATTTTGGCCTTCAGTGGCTGCCATGTTTGGGTTTGGCAGAGAGACACAGAATTCCAATACAGCCTCTCTTTAACCCTTCAGATCCAACATCAATTTCATTTTATGGTAGATAATTGCTCCCAGATGGTTTCCAACTTGCGTTTAAGTTCAAAAGTTAATGCAGTCTGAGATGGTATCGCCTTGCCCACCTCATTAATCATGATGGACAGATGTGGGGTTGTGGTTTTGATAGCAGCCGTTTTGACAGTTTTCCAGTAGGTCAGGGCAGTGCATAACCCAAGCAGCAAAAGACCTCCTACCATAAAGGCAAATAAGAATAAATCCTCAACGTCTTCCATGGAGAGTGGTGCCAAGCACTCAACACGCCACTTCTCCCAGGCTTCGAGAACTTAGCCCGCAGGATAGGTTCCATCTGGGCATGCATAGATAGAGGCAGAGATAGAGATAAACACAGAAGGAGAGGAGAGAGGAGGAGATGCAACCACCCTCGCCGGAGGCCCAAGCAAAAATTTACTCCATTTTGAAATTAGGCTGTAACATAACAAAATGTGGAAAAAATTAAGAACTGTGAATTCTTACTGGGTGCACTGTATTTCCACAGTTTTTAACCAATCACTATAAGCAAGGACATGATGATTTTGTAGTGGGGCTTTAGAGCTATCCTTGGGTACTACTGCAATGACTTTCTGTCAAATAAACGGTCACATAGGGAGACTAAGATGAGTAGTATCACTTGCATTGTGAGAGACTATCAGGTCCAACATTTCGGTGATGTGGCCTGTTTCCCTGGACATGCTCCAGCATGCGGGTGGCTCAGTGTTCAGGATCCCAGTGCCTGAAGAAGGTCAAGGGGATGCCCCAGCTTCACCTGGCTGTAGCAAATAAATTACTATTTTCGTGAGGTGGGGATGCATCAGTTGCCTACTGGAAATCATAGGGAGGTGATGGTCAAAAGTTAAAATTTGGCGGGTGTGAGACCAGAGGGTTTTGCTTCAAATCCCCATCAGACTGGAAAATTGCCTAAGCGAATCACATTCGCAAGGTCCTTAATCCCCAAGTGGGCGCTGGTGTGCATCTGATCGCTTTGCATGGCAGCACATTGATATTGGGCTGTGAATGTGAGGCATCATTGTGAAGCACACTGAGTGCTATAGCTGTACAGTCCATTTTACCTGAGTGGTTAGTGTCCAGGTCCGAAGTCAGTTCCATAGTGTGGTGAGTGCAGATCAGCTGTTAATGTACAGCCTTTCACTTTGACTGACCCATACACAGTACAAAAACTCCATTTTCCATTATAGAACTGGCCACTGGAAATTTGGTGGATTTACACTGGAATCATCAGTTTTTTTTCACATCTCCTGTGTTGGACACGTCAATCCACCTCCGACAGTTTGTTCCAAGCACCCAGTGGCGATGCAGTAGTGGAATTTAAAACTACTCTTGTTTATTTTTGACACTATTTTGTGACTATTTCAGGAAATTGTGAGTGGACGCCTGCCTTGAGGTCTGCTGTACAACCATGCACGACGCCTCCACCAGCTAGTCATCACTGCCCACTGAGGTGTGACCACAGTGCTCCAGGGAGCTTGTCCTATCAGTCATCAACCTACCTCAGCCCTGCCATCCCATCATGCCACGCTCAGCTCTGCTCCATGCTTGGCTTCCCTATCAATGCAAAGTTGGCCATGTAGAAAAGTCCACTGATAGAGGGGACTTGCGCGGTGGCTTCTGATTTATTGTCTTATCCTATAAGCGTTGTTGGTGTCAAAAATCCTGCAGAGAGCTTCTCTGTCTCTCTTCTCTTTGGTCCCATTCCATCTCGCGTGTTTCCATATAATTGATCCTATTTCAGCTTATTCTTTAAATCCTTCCGTTCTTTTCTTCTCTGCACCCCTTTAGGATTCATCATCACATTGCACTTCCTCACTGCTGCCTGATGAAGAAAACAGATCCCACATCCTACACGTGTTACATTTTAAAAGGCATATCTTCCCAGAAATGGCTTCCCAGAAATAAAACATAATCACCCGTCTCTTACAGCAGAGTCTGCAGGATAAGTGCACACAAGGTGGAATAACTTGCATGTAGCCTTGTAATTATGCAATGGACAGTAATAATTTAGTGTTGCAGAGTCGTGGGGGGAGAGGGGTCGTCACGTCAGCTGCTATCGGTGCCCTAAGGTGAAAGTACTACACTTACATCTCTTTTAACTTCTTTCACTGCTTTCATTTATCATGCTGCATGCACAAGGCAGCTGTATGCGGGCTGTTATTGACATTTTGTGCGTAAACCTGCATATAGTTCAGGCACGGCAAATTCTGTTTATGACTCTGGGCAGTGACATTTGATTCTTTGTCAATGGGCCTGTCACATATTGGATGAAATCACCAGTGTTTTGAACATGATAATTACTTTTTATTCAACCCCCAAACCACAGACATTGGCACAATATGGAAACTGCTATTAAAAAAAGAAAAAGGTACATGTACTTCATGAAATCCATCCACACTATATTGATATAGTTTAGGTCAATTTGTTCAATTTATAGACTGAATAGACACTGGACAAACCCTGTGTGATGTCTCTCCTAGGATTTCTATAGCGACCTGGAAAAGCCGTTTGGAAGTGCAATAATAGCTCTGGGTGATGTCATGTTGACAGTACCTAGTCTATGTACGTCATGCCTAACCCATATATGGATAACGATGTGGGGCTGGGGTGAGGCCAAGCATGACCTGGGCGGGACAAATGAAGCCCAGACAAGTCCACATGTTTGAGATACTGACCAAGCTAAGCTAACAGGCTAACCTCAGCTCAGGCATTTATTTGTCTTTTTTTTTTGGGTGGGGTGGATGGTGGTTTAATAACAGTTTGCTATTGTTTGGGCATAACACATTATTTCCTCAGTAATCATGGGTTAACTGGAGCTAATGGCATCAAGCTGCCAACAGATGCTCAGAGTATTTACACCGTTAGGATACAAAAACAAGAGGATGAACATTTCACACAACGGAAATACTGCAGCACAGTGAGCTTAGATGATCCATTAGGACAACTGGCTGCACAAGAAGCCAATTTACTACAAATATTTATAATAAGATGCTCAGAAAGGTCCTCCACAACAGCTAGTAGCGACCGGAGCTCTCAGCACTCCAATCAGTGGCACAGAATAGCTGTCACTCAAAGCAACCATGCACAATAATTATACGTAACTTTATAGCTTAAAACTTCCTAAACTAAGGAGTTAGAAAAAAATCACCACTGTACAATTTACATGGAGGGGAAACTTGCTCTCAACACCAAAACTGTTTTTTGTACTAGGCTGTAAACTTAAACTACTTATTTCTGTTCTAAAGTTGGACAAAGCTATATTTACTGCTATGAGACATGACTGCATCCACTGATGCATCCACTGTGATGTGTCCTGCTCACTGACGGCCCACAGACCTCACATGCAAAATGCCTGAATGAATGTAAAGATAAGGTCCCCAGGTCATTCCACACAGACTACTGCAGCTCCTTTAATGGTAAGAAAACAACTGTTGACATGAAGTGACTTTTTTTTCTATTTCTGTTAAGGTCAGAGAGTGTAAATGGAGTTTATGTGTTTTTATACATAAAAGAGAGGTAATAAAAGGAGTTGTGTGTGTTCATGTGTCTGTGTGTGTGTGTGTCTGGTGAACGACTCTTCGTCATGATAACTCATCAAAGCTTCCAGGTGTCACTTTCATATCAGGTAGACTTGCTCTCTGGACCAAAAGTGAAGTATTTTCTTGAAAAGAAAATGCAAAAATTCACCTTCAGTTGACCAGAAGGTACAAAGGAGACATGAGCCTAGATATGATCTGTTTTCTTCATTCTTTGCTCCACTCCACCATGAAGCTGTGACTGGTGATGTAACACACAAAGAGTCAAGTTCAAGTTCAAGTTTATTTGCCATTTACAGTATTAAAACCACAATGGAAAAAGGGTGCAAGGAGCTCAAAGTCCACTAGTAAGACATACACAAAACAATAAAAGACATAAAGGACATAAAAATGACATAAAAACGATGAAGCCACAAAATAATTTAAGATACATTTAGAAGTAGTCAAAGAGTATTGATCATTGCCACGGCTTGTAGGAAGAAACTTTTCATGTAACATGATGTCCCACATTTAATCGACCGATAGCACCTACCCAAGGGACATAGCTCAAACAGGTCCCTGGCTGGATGCAGGTCTTTAGTAATAGCCAAAGATCAGGACTGAAGTCTTTTTTGTAAATGTCCTCCAGGACAGACAGTTCCACACCAATGGTCCTACTGGCTGAATGAGTCAATCTGTTCAAAGCCTTCCTTTCTTTAGCAGTGGCATTTCCAAACCATGCAGTTATAGCGTTTGTAAGAAGACTTTCAATGCAGCTGTGATAGAAATTTAAAAGAATATTCTTAAGAGTGAATTCTTTCAGCTTATGCAGAAAAAAAGCTGCTGTTGAGACTTTTTAACAATTTCACTGGTGTTAAGATTCCAGCTCAAGTCATCAGATAAAAACACTCCAAGAAATTTACAGTTTTCAACTGTTTTCACCTCAGCGCCATTTAATATGATGGGAACATAAGATCTATTCTTACTGAAATCAACAACCAACTCAAAAGTGTTTGCAGTATTTAACTTCAAATTGTTTTCCTCACTCCAGGAAACCACGTTTTGCACTTCAGATCTACAAACAGTTGTCATGAGAAGAGATCAAACCAGTAACTTAATTATCAAATTGTTAGGAAAGGACGCAACACAGTCATAAGTGTACAAAGTGTACAGCAGTGGGCTTAAAAGTTCAGCAGAGACACAGCCATTGATCTTGACTCTTTGTGGTCTTCCAGTTAAAAAACTAAAAGTCCATTTGCAAATGGCATCACTCAAACCCAAAAATATCAGTTTCTGGATGAGCCTTGCGTGAACAAGGGAATTAAAAGCAGAGCTGTAGTCAATAAAAAGCATTCTAGCCTGGGATTTTTCCTTCTCCAGGTGTTTGTACACTGAGTTCAAGGCAAATGAAATAGCATCCTCCACGCTTCTGTTCTGTCTATATGTGAACTGGAGTGGATCAACAGTTGCATTATGCACAGTTTCTCCAAACAGCCATAGAAGCCCATAATTACTTCAGAGCTGTGTGGGTATCTTGGTGGCTTCCTTCACCTCAGGTAAAGAAGGGTGTGACATTAGGTTCTGAGGAAACGAGGTAACCTTCTGAGTACATATCCTTTGTGAGTCTCCCGTCGTTTGTCTGACGCTGCTCGCTAACACGCACCCGTCTCTTCTTGTCGTTCCACTGAGCTGGCACTCTGTCATTCTGAGAAGCTGTTTAAAGGACAAAAGAAGTAATTGTTAATTCAGAAAAGGATTTGAGGTGTCTGGTTGTTTAACAGCATTATTTTCTGCTTTTCAATTTGGAAGTAGCGTTTAAGGGCCAAAGAAGCCATAAAAAGCAGCTCATTTTCTTTTCTTTTTTTTTTTTTTAGCACTTTTATGTCCACAAACACGAGTCTGAACCTCGTCTGAAACAACAATTAAGTCAAGATGTCAATCAAAGGCTGTCAATCCATTGAGCGCTGTCCAGCTGCTGTTTCAGCGCTGGAGGAAGGACACAGACGTGTGAAAACAGCAAATCTGTCCGCTGTGTCCTTGGACACGGCGTGAGCAGAATAACTAATTCCAGGCTTAACATCCACTGTTCTGGTGGGGGAAAGGTGCTCTGTCACCTCAGAAGGCTGAATATTTTCCTTTGGCACAGTCTGAGAGCTTAACAGTGGAATAAAGATATCCTTCTGCAAATCCTTAAATGACAGCTACTCCTTGTCTCCAAAGTGAAGTTAATCCGTTCCTCTCGACCCACTGGTGGGTATCTGAACAGTACATTAACACCAGCCCTTCACCAGTACAAGTGCTGACAGCTTCAGATTCACAATTCAAATATGTTACAGATACTAAGGAGCCGCCGTCATGAAGCAGGATTTGCTGCTGAATGAAGGAAGAGAAGAATATACTGGCAGGTACATAGATATTTGGACAGTGATGCAATTTTTGTAATTTTGTGTCAAAACATCACCGTGATGAAGTTGAAATGAAACAATTAGTGCAGGTCCAAGTCTTCAGGGTCCCGGAGCTTCCTGCCATACTGTATGGTTTTGAGAGTTGGACACAACCAGAAATTAAGGCAACAACAAGATGTCATTGGTCCAAAGACTATTTTATGGATTCTTGTGTACTGCTAGAATGACTTTACATCAAAGAAAAAGTTGTTTAGGGATGCTCAGATGAGGAGAACAACTTTGCACTGTTAAGGGCCCTTCACACATAACACGAAGGATGCAGAAACCGGAAGAAAATCCGTGAACAAACGCGAAATGGAGAACCACAAAACATTCTGCTTGCTGTTTTGAGGGACATACAGGCATGCGTGACACACCGGCGATGATTTCATGCACGAGCGTGCATGAAACCATTGCCGGCGTGAGCAGAGCGAGCAGCTGGAACATGTTGCACCACATCACACCTCTGCTGTGGAGAAAATAAAAACTAAAAACCACAGACCATAAAAAACACCACATTTTATTGATTCCCTCTTACCGAGCACACAATACAAGTATGAACCATCTGTTCCTCTGTAGATGACCCATGGTCACAGACGTACAGTCATGACATGAATGAAGCAGTGCGCTCTTATCATGTCCACATCTGCTGGCCCGGCGTGTCCAGTCAGCCCCGCAAGCATGTCCTGTGGGCGGCGCAATGCAGCACAGATACTGCAGAGCTCACGTTAAATAAAAAATAAATGCTACTAGAGGGATTCGAATCTGCAATTTACAAACGCTATGATTAGCAGACGGAAACGTTACCAATGCGCTACCATTGATCTTATAAATGTATTTTAAAAAAGAGAAATTAGACAATTCAGATGAAGTTCTCACCCATATTGGCCTCTCTTCATTGGCTTCCTGTTAATTCTAGAATAGAATTTAAAATGCTTCTTCTTACTTATAAGGTTTTGAATAATCAGGTCCCATCTTATCTTAGGGACCTCGTAGTACCATATCACCCCAATAGAGCGCTTCGCTCTCAGACTGCAGGCTTACTTGTAGTTCCTAGGGTTTGTAAGAGTAGAATGGGAGGCAGAGCCTTCAGCTTTCAGGCTCCTCTCCTGTGGAACCAGCTCCCAATTCAGATCAGGGAGACAGACACCCTCTCTACTTTTAAGATTAGGCTTAAAACTTTCCTTTTTGCTAAAGCTTATAGTTAGGGCTGGATCAGGTGACCCTGAACCATCCCTTAGTTATGCTGCTATAGATGTAGACTGCTGGGGGGTTCCCATGATGCACTGTTTCTTTCTCTTTTTGCTCTGTATGCGCCACTCTGCATTTAATCATTAGTGATCGATCTCTGCTCCCCTCCACAGCATGTCTTTTTCCTGGTTCTCTCCCTCAGCCCCAACCAGTCCCAGCAGAAGACTGCCCCTCCCTGAGCCTGGTTCTGCTGGAGGTTTCTTCCTGTTAAAAGGGAGTTTTTCCTTCCCACTGTAGCCAAGTGCTTGCTCACAGGGGGTCGTTTTGACCGTTGGTGTTTTACATAATTATTGTATGGCCTTGCCTTACAATATAAAGCGCCTTGGGGCAACTGTTTGTTGTGATTTGGCACTATATAAAAAAAAAATTGATTGATTGATTGAAGTTTTTGCCTTCTTTAATTATGGTGAAGAAAGCGCCGTAATAATTGACAAAACACTGTTTTTATGTTGTATTTTTGGTGATACGTGACTGATGATATGTGGCATATTTGTGGCACTGTTGACTTGGCATAGTCCTGCAGCACACAGCTCACAGGACACACGTGTCCTGTCAGACAGATGTGACATTCAGCTCACCCGCTGCACATCAGATCCCCGTCATATCACACATGATCTGATGGTCCTTTTCACCTGGGACAGCCTTTCAGTGTGCACGCTGTGTGCTCGTTCACTGCAGCTCATCGCAACAGCGATATTTGTTTTTTGTATGTCCATGTGAGGACAGCAAGCAGACACACACACATCACAGTGGACAGTTGTAAGGCCATATCCTTCAAAACACTGTCCATGTTCTCCAGCCATGACGTCCAGAACCAGAGATCTCAACAACTGCTGCTGTCGGCGGCCACACCCCCGTCAGTTCAGTGCACACACCAGTGTGTCACTTTTTCTGTTTCTGTGTTATGTGATCATTTTTTTGTTATTTTGTTATGTAATTGGGTATGTAGTTATTGTAGTACTTATTAACATACCTGTCCTGGCTGTGGTCTCTGTTTTTAATGTGACACGTCGTGTGCACTGAGCCGTCATTTGCAGTGTCTCTCAACAGCAATCAGCTGGGAAGCAGCTGTCTGTGCTAAGTGCGCTCTGACGTGGCTGGCCAGTCCCCATCTATCAGCATTCTGTGCAAGTGTGCTCCCCCCCCCCCCCCCCCCCGGCATGGCACATGTGTTGGGGAAGGGGGGCGAAACACACACATGGTACATGTGTTGAGGGAGGAGCCGACACTCTGGCATGCTACATATGTGTTGTTTTGCAACACCACACTCGTGGGAGCACTTAGACAAATTTCACATCCAGCTTGAAAGTGATCGTCTGCTCACTGTTTTCGTGCAAATTTCACATCCAGCTTGAAAGTGATCGTCTGCTCACTGTTTTCATGCAAACAGTGCGAATGGCCACACATTTTCTAAGTGTGCAGTGAGCAGTGTCGGATGTTTGTGTGTGTCACCTGGAATTTGGCTGACACCTGCCAAGAGAGGGATCGAATGAGCACGCGCAGGGCATTTGCGGTCTTTCAGCCGCTTGTGTACGCGAATGTTGTGGCGACAGGTGCACAGGGCATTTGAGGTGGCTCCGATTTTTCACAAATGGCATGCAATTTCTCCTTCGTGTGCTAGTTGGTTTCAATTGTGTTATGTGTGAAGGGGCCTTGAGGAACCTCAGCTGCGTCATTTTGGCCATATGACGCAATTCTTGTCTACAATTCTGCACGTAGTTGCCTCAGTGTTCAGAGCCCCACCTGCTGGCAAGCCAAGGGATGTCCACGTTTCACGTGGCTGCTGCAGACAGATGGTTGCCTTTGAGAGGTGGGGATGGACCAGTTGTCTATTAAAAAGAAAGAGAACTAATATTATGTTAAAGCCTCTTTATATAGATTATCTGTTGTTTCATTGTCTTTCAGCAGCTCTTTATCTGCACTTCTTGGATGAACCCTTTCTTTCCTCTGCTCGGATGCCCTTTCTCCTTTATCCTGCAGGAGCTCTTCTTTTACTTCACCAGATTTTGAATGATGAGACTTTTTCATTTCTTTTCTTGTTCTTTTTCTGTTTCTTCATCTTAACTTATGCACTTGGCCACCACCCCTGCTGGCTTAAGGATCTTAGTAATTATTTTTGGTTTTTGCCAAACAGGCAATTGCACTGAGGATCTTCTGGTTCCAAGCCTGCCTCTCTAATTTCCAAAAATCACCCATTGAGAATCGTGCATGTGTCTGCACGGTGTCACCATCAAACAGAGTAAGAGTTTTACAGCGCTGTAGATAATAATCAGCACCACGGAGAGTTCTTATTTGTGGCGTGAGGATGTGAGTGTCCAGTCGGGTGCGCCAGAACAAGTGTGTGGTTTTACATTTCTGAAATTGTGATCTTGGCTTGGAGAAACTGTACAGTCACACTCTCCATTACTCTGGACCTGTTTGTTCAGCAACACTGCAATTATAATCAAAATAAATGGATGAATTATGGGATGAGTTAAAAATTCAACCCTTAATAACAGGAAATAATCATTAATATATTGTGACCACAACTGTGTCCCAGGAATGCCCAAGTCACAGTACATTAGGAAGTAGGCATGTGGAGATTAACTGATACGAATCAGTATCTAGATACAAACGTGCGCAATGCAAGTGTATCAATTCATTTAGTGTGCAGTTGACAGGTGAAATGATGATCGCATTGGTCATTGCGTGCTTGCATCGATTTTTTCTGAGGCACATTGAAGGCACCATCCCTGCTTCGTGTTTTGTTTTGAACACGGACGAAAGCCAGAAAGCACATTTCTACCACAGCAAAATGGAGGTCCGCGAGCGGTTGGAGATTTTTGACACCTAAAACATTTAAATCAGGCATTTGGAGATACTTTGGCTGTTCTAAAAAAGATGGGAAACTTGACAAGATGCAGGTTGTTTGTAAAGAACGCCGTGCTGCTAAACCATGTGGCTGCTGCTGCTCCACTCGGATATTCCTCAGACTGAATCCTCCACCAAAACTCTGGTGAGAAAAATATCTCAGTTTACTTTTACCAAGGCTCCCTCAGTGAGTGACTCACTTTAAGTCACTCACTGAGAGTGACATTGTCTTACTGTTTACTGTTTAAGTTCTGACAGTGTGATCAAACAAGTTCCAAATATGATGGAACCAATTCCTGTTCCTTAATGTTGAATCTGGTAAATTTGCTGCTTAGAAGGAGTAAAACAAATCCTCTGCCTCTAGTAGAATAAGAAAAAGAAGAATGCCATAGTACCATACTGAATTGCAGCTTCTTATTTTCTATTTAAATTTTTGGTATAATTTCTTTGCATCATGTTGAGTTGCATCATATCACACTCTGAGGAACTGAATCGCCATCAAACGCATATCAAATCACATCAAATCAGGAACGAGGGTGAATCGTATTGTCAGGTATCGCTATATGTATCTCTACATGTATCATATCGCTGGTAGTGTATCGAGATGCATATTGAATCGTTGTCAGTGTTGAGATTCACATGCCTATTAGGAAGGCGTGGTTAATGAGCTGTGATGCATCCAGCCAATATGGGACAAGAAAAACATTTTGGTTTAACTCCTGAAAAGCTGTCTAAGATGGCATTTGATTGGTGCTTTGTATGTCACATCAATCAATCAATCAATCAATTTTTTGGGTATGGCGGGTTAATTTCTGACGTGATTTTTTTTTTTGTCTGCACTGAGGATGTACACATCTTTTTCTTGGTAGTACACCCGCGCACAAGTGCCGACCCGGTTGTGTGTGCGCGTGCATGGGGGACAACGACTCTACCAACACGACGATTTGATTGAGCTAACTCACACTGCTATTTGTTGTAACACACACACACACACACACACACACACACACACACACACACACACACACACACACACACACACACACACACACACACACACACACACACACACACACACAAACCACTCCGCTGTAAGCCGTCTGGATGCATGAAGAACTGTTCAGATGAAAAGCTGGCATGATTTTTGGCTGGAGTTGGAGTTTTTTAATGGAAGTCTGAAGTCAGTGCACAGCATCACTGGACTACATGTCACAATTTGGACTTTAGCAACAGCGGAACACCAAGATGTAAGTCCCTTTTCTGTTGTTTATAATTAATAAAATATCAAATGACAAAGATCTATTTTAGTCATTATATAAAACAAATATGAAGGTTTTTTTTTACATTATTTCAATGGAATGAATATTTAATTCGGTGAAAGCTGGAACATACCATTCAACTCAGCTTCGCCTCGTTGAATGGTATGTTCCAGCTTTCACCTCATGAAATATTTGTACCATTGAACTCATAAACTCACACACACACACACACACACACACACACACACACACACACACACACACACACACACACACACACACACACACATATATATATATATATATATATGAAATGGGAGTAATTAAAGTCAGTGCGAGGTGCTGATGCCTCTGTTTACCACCAACACACATCTGTAAGACCACTAGTTTTTCACGGCCCGGTGCGCTCCATCACGTCCACTGACTGCGCTGCCTGCCGCTCGTTGTCATTTGTAATGAGCAAATCATTATGAGAGCAAATGCCAACTGACCAGAAAATGAAATAAGAACAGTGCACTGCATCCATCTCTCTGGCTTCTCTTTCAGAGCCTCAGATACGAGGTCTGTTAAAAAACTATCCGACCTTTTTATTTTTTGCAAAAACTATATGGATTTGAATCATGTGTGATTGGATCAGCCAAGTTTGAACCTTCGTGCGCATGCGTGAGTTTCTTCACGCCTGTCGGTTGCGTCATTCGCCTGTGAGCATGCCTTGTGGGAGGAGTGGTCAGCCCCCTCGTCGGATTTTCATTGTCAGGAAATTGGCTGATCGACTGCCGCTTTGCTTCATCAGATTTTTTTCCGAAAGTGTGAGAGACAACCAGGTGGAAACCATTTGGAAAATTCAGATGGCTTTCGGTGAAACTTGTATGGGGATCACACAGATTAAGGACAATTACAACTGGATTAAAGCTGGCCCACAGCGGCGGATGGCGCGCCGCGCACCGAGCGGTGATCGACAGGCTCAAACGACCAGATCGTTTCCAAAGTGAATGCTTTGTTGATCCGGGACGTCCTCTGACTACCAGAGAAATGGCAAGACAGCTGGACATAGCACTTTTTCGGCAGGTTGTGTGTGGTGTTACAGGAGTTTTTGTAATGGAAAGAGGAGCGGAGAAATTCGCCACGGAGCCGCTCATGGCGCGGGACGAAAGCACCTCCGTGTTGGTCTCACAGGACAAGCCCTAACATGCCCAGCTCTTGCACCATTCGGAAAATTCAGACGGCTTTCGGTGGCTTTTCAGTCGTGTGACTATCCGAGAAATTGTGGACAACATGTCTTGTGAGGCTTCATCACGGCGTTGCTTTTTGTTCTGCGCCCTGCGCCTCCGTCCCGACGCACGAAGTCCTCCGCACGTCTTGTCATGACACAAAACTCCTGTAACAGTGGAATGTGCCGTTCATTTGCAAAGTAAACGCTTTGTTGATCTGGGACGTCGTCTGACTACCACAGAAATGGCAGAAGAGTTTGACATCAGCACTTTTTTGGCATGGTAGTCAGACGACGTCCCGGATCAACAAAGCGTTCACTTTGGAAATGATCTGGTCGTTTGAGCCTGTCGATCGCCGCTCGGTGCGCGGCACGCCATCTGCCGCTGTGGGCCATCTTTAATCCATTTGTAATTGTCCTTAATCTGTGTGATCCCCATAAGATCGTCACCGAAAGCCATCTGAATTTTCCAAATGTTTCCACTTGGCTGTCTCTCACACTTTCTGAAAATTTTTTGATGAAGCAAAGCGGCAGTCGATCAGCCAATTTCCTGACAATGAAAATCTGACGAGGGGGCTGGACCACTCCTCACTCAAAGCCTGCTCACAGACGAATGACGCAACCGACAGGCGTGAAAAAACTCACGCATGCGCACGAAGGTTCAAGATTGGCTGATGCAATCACACATGATTCAAATCCATATGGTTTTTGCAAAAAATAAAAAGGTCAGATAGTTTTCTAACAGACCTCTTAAGTGACTCTCGCTCAGAGTCCACCAACAGGTTGCCACACGTGTCCTCAGTGTATCTATGTTCATACATGAAGGCTGACGGTCACGGGTTGTTATCGCTAGTGTTGTGGCCCACCAGCGGGTCTTTTAGGCCTGAATTATGCGCTGGCTGCTAAATGTTTGGGCTAGAAGAGCCCCGCGGTCACTGTAATCTCTCTCAATTGTTCTCTGGAGCATTTTCATTGTTTAAGGACCCGTCACTGTTTTTTTTTTTGTTTGTTTGTTTTTACCACATGGTAACGGGTGTCAAGGTCCAGCCTTTTAATGTCCTGCGACAGGTTTTTAATGGAGCTATCATCTGTTGAGATGTTCAACTGGCACAGATTTACAGGACATCAGGTCAAAGTCTTTCGCTCATTTCCTGTCTTCCTCTTGGAGGTCAACACACTGACATCTGGGACATCATGTGATTTGATTCATATTTTCGTGGTCTTACTTTTTTCCCGTGCATCAAATATGTACTTATCTTATATCAGAGACTTTGATTTCAAAAACCCTGCTCTGGTCTTTAGATATACTTTATCGCCAGTCACACCAACATTTTTGCTGTGAAACAGGAGAGAAAGTTTCCATTTAGTTTCATGATTCGGATGGTGGTTGATCTTATCTGCGAGATGTCTTGTGGAATTCACCTTTTTTTCATGTACTTTTAAGTATAAATTGTTTCAAAACTGATATAATTTGCATTTAAGACAAGTTAGCACAAATACTTTCCAGTGATAAATATTGGAAAGCTACTGTAAAATAAAATTGTAATTTTTCCACAGCCCCATAATGAAGTTGGAACAATCATCCATCACAGTAAATGTCATAGCGGTGTGAAGACGCTGTCTCATTTCGAAGGCTTCGTGGAAAGCTGCCAATGAATGGAGCCTACTTTCCCATGAAAATTAAGGTGTATGGCTTTTGACCCAAATAGTCTGAAGAGTCATTCCACAAATTTTTCCCTGCCAAGACAAAATGGTTGGTAAATTAAATGAGATTTTTGTCTCCATGTATACGATTGTAAATAAGAAATAAGTATTGACAAATTATTACAAAACTATGGGTTAGGGTTACTATGATAGCTTGTTGTGTGTAGCTGTCAGTGTTGCCAGATGGTAGGGGGTTCCATTGGGGATCACGCGATAGCAAAATGCACCGTGGGCCAGACCGTCTCATTTCAGAACGGGTGGATCGGCCTCACTTGTCTGGTTTGAGCTTCTTAGGATGCAGCCTTAGAAGGATGCAGGTTTAATTCAAGGTGATTAACAAATCATCTCATTAACGGCGTTACATAATGCAGGTGGTGTGCAGTCTTGTTGCAGACTGTAGCAGACGGCTGAAGTGTCACTGTGCTGTGACGTATGAGGTGGGCAACAACACCAAGCAGAAAGCAAGATAATCCTTCAGAAAGGAAGGCCTGTTTTTCTCTCTCTCTTTTTTCTTACACAGACTCACCAGGTGTTCAAATAGAAAAATAAATTCCTGCACAAATACCTTGTTTTACCAGTGATATTTAAATGAAGCTAGATGCTCTAACTGATATCTTAAATATCATGAAGCAGCAGGCTGCAGGATTCTTACGTCTATGAAGGAAACTCGCACTTAAACACAATCTAATATTTTCTTGCCACCTTTTGACCTTATAAAGTTCCGAGGCTCATGTTGAGGTAATACATCAGTAGATTAATGTTAGTGGAAACAGCTTTTCTCCACCACATGGAGCTGCTCCCTGGAGAGTCTTTGACTGATCCTCATCTGTATCATTGCCAGAAAATGAAACCCCTCAGAGCCAATGGAGCTGTGCGACTGTCAGAACTCTCCCCTGTGAAACACAGGATCTTCTCCAGCTGCTGCTCCACCATATGTTAAAGCAAAAACAGAGGCGCACACACACACACACACACACAAACAGCGGAGTTTTGCATGACTTGAGCCCTGGGGAAGAGTGAGGGAGCAGAGATAGCGTCCCGTTGTCACCAACATATGGCTTCTGCGGCTCTGCCTGATGGCTGCCATTGTTGTTGAGTTTCATTTTACAACGTCAGGCTCCAAAGGATGCGCTGCTGGTTTGTTTTCATGCCCAGTAGCTTCTTTAGAGGAAACTGATTAAAAAGACCTAATGATCCTTTCCAAGGTAATCCCTTTATCTCGACTGTGCTTGATGAAAGTCTCATGTGATTGTTATTGAGATGCGTGTGGTTTTAAACTTCAGACGCCATGAATCAAAGGATTAGCAAAGATCGGCAAGATAACGCTGCTTTTTGTGATGCAGAAATGGGACAAGCAAAGAAGCTGTGCTCGACAGCGTGCAGACGCTTTCTGTTGTTTCAGCCAAACCTGTCTCCGTTTTCACTGTTAGCATGCTAGTGCCCGGCTCACTTGGTATTCCTGTGTGTGCCCCATTCTACAGAGCGGAGCGTTACTGGGTAATGCAATACTGGATGGCCACTCCTATTAATCACTTCCTCTTGAGGAAAAGGGTTCGTTAGGAAGCGATTCTCTTAATGGAGACTGGAATGGCCCGAAGTTTAAGTGGTGCGAGTCGGGGCAGGGGAGCTAAATCCGTCTGCTCGGTGTCAACGTCTGAACAGGGGCGGAGGGGCCGGTCCCGCGGGTACTGCTAAATGACATTATCTATGGATGCAGGGACCACTCACATAAATAAACCTGGACACAGTCCAGTGTGGGGAAACACTCCGACCTGCACGGTCACACGCTGCTGAGCCGCGACGATTCGATCAGTCACACGAGGGGAAAATATTCAACAGAGGAAATATGACAAATTAATCTCATGATATAATGCCAGTGTCTCGCTGACGAACGATGATGGAATACACGAGCAGGGCAGGTAATTATACCGAAATGAACATGTCAGAGTTTGTACACTCCAGTTAGTATTTGTTTTATATTAAGTGTCGTCGGCACGCAGCTCAGAGACAAACAATTCCCCACACAGTGTTCGACACAGTGATACGTCATCTCTGCTGCGTCACTTCAAATTACACCAAGAAAAAACCTTTATGGAGGTGAAAAGAAAGATTTTTTTTCTTAGCTGTGATGGAAAGTTGAGGAAAGTGCAGCTTAAGCTTTGGTCCATTTTCTTTCAAAGGGAATGACATATGAGCAATGACTTAATAGCACTTATTTACTGGAGCATCTAGTTCTCAGAGTTACTGCTAATTACAGTAATAGGTCAGTGTCTCCCTTTTACTTATTGGCAGGACAGTTTGCTCTCTGGACAGGAAATCACAAAATCATTAAGATTTTACACACAGTAGTACTGTCCAAAGATTCTAGGGACTTGTTCAAAAAAAGGGACAATTTGAAAAGTAATACCATGAATACTTGATAGTTCCTCTGGATATCTTCCATCTGCACAGGGAGCTCAGCATTATGCATCTTGACTACTGCGTCGACCATCCTCAAGGCTGCCTTATGTGGAAGCACATTTGGAAACATCCATCTGCCTTGAAAGTGCATCTGATGAGAGACTTTGCTCCCACAGTCAGACCACAGACCTGTTGTGAGCGGGTCAGTGTTGCCATGCTATAACCCAATAAGCAGTCTTGATACTGACATCGTGGGGCATGCAAACGTTGCTGGGGCTGATGCGAGGTCATTGAAAATAAGATTTGATGTGTAACAGTGAGAACTTTGGTAGATTTGTGCTTGTTTGTGAAACTGGCATGTCAGCAGTAATGGAGGATCCAAAAATGGCATTAGGTGATTTTAGAAGGTGCACAGTGGTTACCAGTACTTGTAAGGACTTTTTATTTATTTATTGAAAGAAACAGGGACTGGAGGTGGGCAGCAAGAATGAGGATCTGGTTGGCTGAGCTTTTGTGGAGACTTATTTAAAAAAAAACGTTTGTTTCCTATAATATTTATTCATTCATTTTCTGTACCTGCTTACTCCACTCAAGGGTCACAGTGGGGAGTGGGGGCTGGAGCCTATCTCTGCAGTAAAAGGGTGTGAGGTGGGGTACACGCCAGACAGGACACTGTCACATGATATAGATGGACAATGACATTCATACCTGTACGCACACATACGGGTTCGAATCCTACTCATGTTACCTGTCTGCCTCCTTGGACAAGACACATTGGCCCAATCTCAATTCCCCTTTTGTATCCCTTGGCCCTACCCCTACGCCGACTCCTTTAAAACAAGGGGTAAGGACAAGGGGTATGCCTCTAGCTGTATGAATGGAGACACCACTCCGCCTTAGGGGGGAAAAATCTGCCCATCTCATGAGTTTGACGTCATCATGTTGTGTCGGTTAAAGTGCCGTCTTCACTCTTCATCAAGATGGCAACCGAAGCGCAACTTGTTGCAGTAGCCTGTTTCCTCTTTTTATTTTCTCGCCTTTCTGCATCAATGCACAAAATACAAGGAATCGCAGATTTCTTCAACACATCGCAATCATGTCGGACAATTTTGTGGTATTAATAATGAATTGAATTAATTAGTAATTGACAATACTAATAATTAATAGTATTAATAATTAAATTAGTAATTAATTAATGTTAATAATAATTAATCATTAATAATAGTAATAGTTAATGTTGTTGATTAATAATTAATTGATTGTTTAGTAATTCATTAATTAGTAATTAAAATAAATAAACACTTGAAATATATCAGTCTGTGTGCAATGAATGTACACATTATACAAGTTTGACTTTTTGAATGGAATGACTGAAATAAATCCACTTTTTCATGATATTCTAATTATATGACCAGCACCTGTTTTCTTTTTCAAATTATCCCATATTTTACATGCAGCTCTATTTCCTTTAGAAATTTCCTTGACAAATAATATCAGTCTGTCAGGACGTCAGGTTGTGTGTTACACATGTACATGTGTGTGTAGATATTTTCCATCTTATTCCCATTGATGAAACTTCTCCTCATTTTCTGCCTCATTTTCTTATTAGGAGTCGAGTGTGTTCAGGGCTCCCTCACGCCTCAGTGCACGAGCGAAGTTACGATATTCTTCAGAACGACAATATACACAACATGCATCCAGCAGCAGACACGTTACTGTCATAGACAACAGCCTGTAAAGTTTATGGCAAGTTATAACTTTCTAAACAGCGTAGTTTGTAATGAAAGCTGCTTCCATTTGTGCGGCTCTTTCAGCGCCATGTTTGTTTCTATGGAGACAGCGGTAAGCTCCTCCTACTCCTTCAAACAGAGTGTGCATCCAGATTCAGTCTGTTTGAAGGGGTTTGTAGCCCCCCCGTCTTCCCCTCCCCCTCGCTCCAAAAGGAGAATTGAGACACCCCTCTGTCTCTCGTGCCCGCGCAAAACAGAGGGGAAGGGGTAAGGGGAGGGGCTGAGGGTATTCTACATTGTCTCAGTCCACCCAGCTGTAAATGGGTACTGACTGGGGATGTGACCTGTGTAGGACTGGCATCCTATCCAGGCGGATTCGTAGCCTCTCATCTGCTTAATGCGGTGGAATCGGGAGTTGCAGCAGCACCAAAGGGCTTCAGGGTAAGACTTACCTCGTCTTATAGATGTCAGATTAATATTAGAGAGTTTCAGAATTATTACAAGAACTTTGTACTTTTATTTTTGATTGTGGGAGAGTTTTGGCAACAATGCAAGACATTTTAAAGTATTTGATTTTATTTGAAAGACTTGTTCGTACAACTTTTTCCTGCTCTACTGCAGTCATGTTGGGCCACATTACACCACATATGTTTGTTAATTTGCCCCCCGGATAAAGCAGCAGGACTTATTGTGCTGTGAGGTACATCATCTGCCTGCCACACTTCATTGTGTTTGTGTTCAGGTCTGTGATTAGTGTGGATGGCAAAACCTCTCCAGCTCAAATCTTTTCCCAGTCAAATATTAATGATGTTTTTCTCAGGTGCTCACAGAGAGTTCAGAGGCAGGTAACTGAGAGTACACCCAACCCCACAGCCGGGCTGCACCAAACACACAAAGCTTCCTAAAATGCTGAAGGCAGTTTGCAGTCTGTCCTCTGCTCTGTCCATCACCTCATCAGGCTGAATAATCGTTGGAGCGTAAAGAAACAATGACCTGGAAGTGAGAATTGTCCTCTGGCTCACCGTTCTTTCCTTTTCAGGTTGTCAGTGCATTTCTGAAAAGAAACCAGAGTGCAGCTGTATCCATTTCCAACAAATGAGACAAGGCTGAAAGAGACTTTGTGTTTTGATTGTCTCGTACTCCAGAGGCTTCCTTCTTTTAAGTGTCAGAAATCAATGCTGCCATCCGAAAAAATAACTTCACTGCCGGTAAATAAAAAAGATGGACGGATACTAACTGACTGATTTCACATCAGGATTTCTGACATTCTTACATTTTTTATTTTAGCTCTGAAAGTTTTCACAGAGCTTTGTTAAAATTCTATTTCTCTCTGTCATGCGAATATAAAATTGGTGAAATAACAGGCACAGTGTGTTTGTGCATGCTCTCTCTTTCCTCCTGCTAACAGATCTTCTGCATTAGATCCTACAACATATCGTCTCCTTTTTCAGCTCTTCTGTGCTTCCATCTGGTCCAGGTGCTTTTCCATTTTTCATCATCTTCAAAACCTATGACTTACTTCTTCCTACTTCTGGCTGTTAACTCTCAATTAAGGACTCTAGCCTCCAATACCACTCTTGGATTTTCTTTATTTAACAACTTTTGTGTTTTCAGTTCCTCATACACGTCCTTGATGCCTGTCCCTTGGCTCTTGCCACTGTCTGCCTCATCTCCTTATTTGCTTGATGACACATTTCTTTTATGAGTTTCTCTGAGATGGTTTCTGACAGTTTGTGCAGAATTTGAGGCTGGGTGGGTGTACTGCCAAATCACACCACAAAAAAAAAAAAAATCCACCACACCACAGCACCGCTCCGGATCCTCAATTGCAACCACCCAAGCACAGAAGCCATCCAACCCTATCGAAGGTAACCATCTATTTGTCACAGCTAGCTGAAGATGAAACATGGATGTTTCTGTGGCCTTCTCCATCTGCTTGGGGCCTGAACACTGAGGCACCCGTGTGCTGGATCACACACAGAGAAATGCACCCCACAGGACCAAAATGTTGTAACTGATACTTCCTCACAATACAAGCGGTACTCCTCATCTTTAGTAAGTAAGCAGGTCCTTATAGGCTCTGTGGCCCATTGATCTGGTGCTTTTCTTCAGTTTCCATGGTGTGAAGCAGACAAGAATCCATGTCTCTTCCTCCTGTATAGGGCGCCAGTCCATCACAGGTTACTTCCCAACCAAAGCTGGTAACCATTTTATAGCTGGGTGGACTCAGACACTGCAGATTAAATGCCTTGTCTAAAGACACACACAGCTAGTGCGAGTGGATTCGAACCCAGGTCTACATATTAGCAAACCATCTCCTTATCCATTGAGCTACCTGCTCTTACTCCTCATCTTAGTCTCCTAAAAAGCACATTTAATAAAAAAATTGTTATGGTCTTACCTTTACTTATAACTGAAGTCCATGTGCCACTCCTTGTGAACAAAAGCATCAATGACTTGCTTGTGGAAGTTTTCCTTATCTTTCTTCAGTTTTAAAAGTTTCAGTGGAGATCACTGCCAGGGAACAAAGTTGTCCATCAGTCCTGTTCTGACTTAATGTTTTCAGCCTTTTGTGGCTTTGAATCTGAGTGGTCGACCACTCGTGTTTGATAAGACGTCTTTGTAAATTGTTCAGGTCACAATATCCCGTCTGAGTCCAGATATTGCCACAAGTTGAGAAAAGGAAACAGAAAAAGGCAGTTTCTTACTGGATGTCCACACAGCCAGACTTTAGTATGTCCTCTCTCTGTCTGAAAACAGAGGCTCTTCTGTTGTCTGGAGCAAACCTTTCAGCTGTGGCGTTGGTCTTCCTTTAATCATTACGGCTTCGGCTGAAAGTCCAGTTTAGAAAATTGTTTCAGTTTGTATATGAAACCTCCATTCAGAAAGTAAAGTCCAGGTGAGAGGGGAAAAAAAAATGAACGGCTGCTGTTGGAGCTTGCTGTCACTTATTCTGCAGCTGCAATAAGACTCCCTGGGCTCACTAGTACCCCCTACCATGAGGCAGGGGAACTGCGTGCCTCACCTAGTGCCTTTTTGCAGCTGTTTTATGATCGCTCAGCACACGAAAAACATTATACACGTTTTGTGAATTGTTCTGTAATTTATGTCTGTATCATGGCCCAAGCAGAGGGTCACCCCTTTGAGTCTGGTCTGCTTGAGGTTTCTTCCTAAGAGGGAGTTTTTCCTTACCAATGTTGCTCTGGGGTTAGTAAGGTTAGACCTTACCTGTGTGAAGCGCTTTGAGGCAACTCTCTTGTGATTTGGCGCTATATAAATTAAAATAAATTGAAACTGAAATACACACACATACAGCTGTTGACAAAAAACACTGTACATTATGTACATCAGATAAACTATGGAATTTAAGTTCATACAGCCAAAGTGTTTTAATGGAGACATACAGAGAGACAGTGAGACAGTCTGACTGCACAGCATGTCAGCAGTTAGTCCAGTGATTGAACAATCCAAGGTGAGGGACAGCGGGCTGCCGCCTCACCGCACGTCTCTTCTCAGTATTTGAATGGCAAATGTGAAAATTCAGCAATTTTGAATAAAAAAATTATCTAAAACTGGTGACGTTAAAAGGAAAATAACTTCGTAGTATAAATCACTGGATAAATATAACCATTTCATTTATTTTTTCATTTTACATTTTTCTTTCCACGATGACAGGTGAGGCACAGACCCACCTGCTTCCCCTGACCACACGTCACTGTTTCTGAGACACCTTTACAATTTAAAGTCCAACACTGTAGTTTAACAGCAGACAACCAAAGGCTGTGGTTCTGAAGAGACCTGGAAGAGCCATTTTTAAGCTCAAAAACTGTTCCTCTGGGTGTCGCCATATGGGCACTGTTTGCCAAAGTCCTGGTCAACCCGTATTTGGATAAAGAAGTTGAGTGTGGGCAGGACCCTGCTTGACACCGATGGAATGAATAAAGCCTTAACACGCCCCATCTAAGCTAAGCAAATAGGCTAGCATCCGTTCAGATGTTTATTAATCATATTTCTGGGGACTGGGTGGTGGTTTTCATCATGTATTGCTTTGGTGTGGGCACTAAAAATGATGCGTGGCTTATTTCCTAAATAATCATGAATTAAAGTGTAGGTGACATCAAAAATCAAAATGTGCACAAATAATCACTAAAAATGATAAAATGTTGATATTGAAAAAAAATTCCTAAACAATAAAAGTCAATGATAAGTGCACCTGTGGAGGATAAACAGCAGCTGTCTGAAGCCTGGGCTCTATTTAAAAAAATCTAAAAAATGTTATTACAGAGATTAGAGCATGCCATAGGTATTAAAGGCACTGCGCTGCGGTGGTTTGAATCATATTTATCTAATAGATTGTGTTTTTCCTGTGGCGGAGCGTCGCGGCGACTGCGTGCCGACGCTGCAATCCGCCCGCACGTCTTTCATTAAAAAAATCTCCTTTAACAGTGGAATATCCGGATAAAATGCTGAAACCGACTTCTTCTGAAACGTCTCTGTTCTCTCACGACGTCCTGGATCAATAGAGCCTGAAATGTGGAGGTTTTCAGCTTGAAACAGGCTGACGACGGCGGCTGAGAGCGCTGAGCGATCTCTCGCTCCGTGGGAAGTCCTTAAAGCGACAGTATCACCTCAAAATCTCTCATCAGCCGTTAAAATTTTCACCGAAAACCAGCTGAATTTTTCAAACCGTGTCCACTTCGATGTGTCTCACAGGTTTAGAAAAAATTTTGATCAAACAAAGCGCCAGTCTCTCAGCAACTTCTCAGACAAAGGAATTCCGACGAGGGGCTGGACGACTCCTCCCACAAGGAGTGCTCACAGGCGAATGACGTCACCGACAGGCGTGGAAAAACTCACGCATGCGCACGAGGGTTCAAGCATGTCTGACGTAAAAACATATGAATGAAATCCATATAGTTTTTGAAAAAAATAAAAAGGACCGTTACTTTATTGACAGACCTCATAGAATACAACTGCAGCTTTTCCTTCTTCTGAGTGGCTTCATTTTTGACAGTCAATCTTGATCCTAACAACATAACCAACACTGCACTCCACAAGAACTAAAAAATAAAACTTTTCAATACCTCATGCTATTCAGCATAAAAAAAACCCAACAAAATAACAGGCAGATATCTTTGAAAACGTTATGGACGGCATTCAGCAGCTGTTCCAGTACTTCAGGACAGAACATGGACCACAGCAACTGTACATTTAAGCAGAGCTGACACCAGCAGAGCTTCACCCATCTTTGACAGCCTGCACTTTCCCCACACACACTGCAGAAAAATCACCAGCCGACCTCTTGTTGTCATGGAAACCCTTAACATGATTTTGGGTGTCCTTGATGCACCTTGCCTCAGTCCACAAAGCCAATCCAGAAGAAGTTGCAAATCAATAGCAGCAGACAGTGCTGCCATGCTTTGCTGCTTTGTTGAGATTCACCGGCAGTGTCCATGTGGCCTGTTTGAAAATGCAAAGAATAATGGAAATTAAGGAGCGCACCAATCTGTCCGCCTTCATGGCGAGCCTGAGACAAGAGAGACGGGATGGGGGAAAGATGCAGTGCAAGATTGAGAGAGGGAGAAATGTGACACATTGACAATTTTCAAACCACCCGGTCTATCAGCGCGGGGATGAACTTGGATGCGACTTTACTCTGAGATAATGTGCCGGTCCATTTGGATGCTGCTCTGAAGGAAGACTCCCTGTTTCACCTGAACTAAAGAGTTCATCTAATGCATCCATTGCTCTCCCTTTCACTGCCTCGCTCACCTTGACATGAGGGAAGGGAGCTTCACGTCTGCCCACAAACTGATTGAATCTCTGTGTGAAAGATTTAGCTGAAGCACAGACTTTGTGTCCCCTGTGCCAACTCCTGATTGGATCTCTCGGGGCTCTTGGCATTTCTCATCCCACCATTCAAAGCGTCTGATTGGTGATCTTAACTTCTTTGACCTGGCAGAGATGCGCTGAATGCATTGTTGTATCTTATCTTGCAGAAAAGAGACCATAAAAAACAAACAAACAAACAAACAAAAAAAAGTGCAAAAAAAAAAAAAATTTAAAGCAACAGTGTGTTTCACTTAGCGACATCTAGTGGTAAGACTGCAGGTTGCATTATGCCTTTGCTGGTTATGAGTTTGAGTCCATCCATGCTTTGCCTGCTTGCCTTTTCTTTTGATTTGCAGAGTATATGACAAAAATAGGGTTTTCAAATTTGTTAGCTGAAACAAGTTAAGATTAAAGCAGTAGTTGTTATTAAAGTGCATATCTCTGGTAAATGAAACGCCAAATCAGATGACTATTCTGAATAATTACAGAATTTTGAAAATATTGGTGTATTGTGTTTTATTTTTGGTGCCATATGCCCTGAGAAATTAAGTCATAAACATGGTGAAATTAACTCAATAATCGCTGATAAACACTGACATCATCTTAGGAACCGCCCCCTCACACTCATTTGCCATTTTCAGTGAAACAAATGAGAAAGAATTTTTTTTGCAGCTCCAAATCAATGTTTTAGTGTGGACTTTCACAGTTAATATGTCAGAATGCTGAACAGGTGTGTTTGTAGAAGGTCCAACAACACCAGTCATGATTTTTATTAGTTGTCCACAGAGAAGTGTTTTGTGGTTGAAGTTGAAGTGTTTTCTACATGCCTCCCAGAAAGAGTGCAGAAATTGGGAGATGGGCTTCAAAAAAACACTTGGATCTATTCCTTCAGTTTAGTTTGTGTGGCCAGCATAACTAGGCATGTTGCCTCTCCCAAAAGCGCAGAATGGGAGGTTTTTTGTTTTTTGCTGCTGTCACAGAAATGAAATGTCTCTCTTTCCCATGCACCATCGGGAGCAGTGATTTGGAGACTGGACCGAAGATTAATCCTGAAAAAAGAAGAATTTTATCCGTGTGTTTGTAAGTGTGACCATGAAGACAGAGGGAAAGTGACTGCTGTTGCAAACTTAAACGGCTGGGGGCTGGTCTGGTGTCTATGTCACAGCTCTGCCATTAATGCCGTTACCTTACCCGATGAGTGACTGTAGACGATCGACAATCAGTTTTTTACTGACTGTCGTGTTCATACAAAGGAGATAAGGACTTGATTTACATATGGATTTGTGTGGAACCAGAGCAGGAGTGATTCTACATGGCTGCTGTGTGTTACACCAGGATGAGAACTCTGCAGGACGCGTCTCTCAGTGTATGTATTTATTACTACATTGTGGTTATTTTAGTTCAGTTTTTTATATTTTTTATTATCTGAATACAAAAGCAGCCCGGATCGACTTACTAGCATTAGTCCAAGCACAGAACTGTAACTGGACGTAGGCGAGTAACCTTCCTGCAGCTAAAAATCTGTTCCAAATGTTACATAATTATTCTGGGAAAAAATGGCTGTGAATCTGTCTGTATTTTTCTGATGCACTCTGGCTTATTTTACTGCCATATCAAGGCCTGAACAAGACGTGGCCACATTAAGACCGAGCACAAACAGCAGAGGACCACTGACTCCACTGTATAAGATAATTTAATAAGTCCCTTTGGCTTCTCCACTGTTTTCACTCTGAGACGCCACGGCAGGTGGATCCGTATGTTGATGTGATAAAAGTCTTACACTTGATGCCCTTCCTGACACAACTCCATATAGGGGAACCTTCCACTGTGGAAACAGGCAAAGTTAACAGCTTGGCCACCACCATCACTAGATAATACAGTCTTCATTTCATCCAGCACAATTTGGGTTAAGAACCTATCTCATTTCTCAGCTTTCTGATCAGTGGCCATCATGGTGACCAGAGCAGCAAAGCTGCAAAATATTTTCTCTTCTTATGACTGCACTGTAAAAAAGAAAAAGTTGAGAAAATGCAAAATATCAAGGCAACATGATGCAAGATATTTTTGAGTTTTCTCAACTTTTGCCTACTGTTGTTGACTTAAATAAGGTTTACAAGTTCTGCCAAGAGTTCTGCCAACTTGGATCTTCTTGTTCACCTAATTAGGATAATCCTGGAAAGCTAACGAAGACATTCTAGTTTCAATGCCATGTATTCCTAAATTCACCAAACACAGATATTCTTGTTGAATAATCATACAATTCTTATTCCAGTGAGTTGAAAATTTAGCTATATAAATAAAGGAAAATATGTGTTGCTGTAATTCTATTTGAAATATGCTCAATAGATACTGAATAAAACAAAGCACAACTGAATATTATCTGAAATCGTATTTATTTGATTGAACAGTGCCTCAACAACATTTCAGAATGTCATGGGTAGTCCACTCAGTTTCTGTAAAAAAGTATTGCCGGCTTCTTTTTTTTTTTGGGGGGGGGGGGGGGGGGGGTGCTTCGAGCACTGCAGCAGACACATTAAAATTAAAGTTCAGAACCAAAAACAAAAACAATGTGGAAAAAAAAGTGTCCAGCAACACAGTCACTCATGTACACACACGGTGACTGTCTTGTAAAAGTTGAACTTAAATGACTTACACATTAAATAAAATAGTGCCACAAATGATTGGCTGTGTACCCAGACACTGAAGTTTTACATGGGCACAACTACAACCCCTGGCAAAAATTATGGAATCACCGGCCTCGGAGGATGTTCATTCTGTTGTTTAATTTTGTAGAAAAAAAGCAGATCACAGACATGACACAAAACTAAAGTCATTTCAAATGGCAACTTTCTGGCTTTAAGAAACACTATAAGAAATCAAGAAAAAAGATTGTGGCAGTCAGTAACGGTTACTTTTTTAGACCAAGCAGAGGAAAAAAATATGGAATCACTCAATTCTGAGGAAAAAATTATGGAATCACCCTGTAAATTTTCATCCCCCAAATTAACACCTGCATCAAATCAGATCTGCTTGTTGACATTGACCCCATGACATTGACCCTATGTGTCTTTTTGCAAGGAATGTTTTTGCAGTTTTTGCTCTATGGCAAGATGCATTATCATCTTGAAAAATGATTTCATCATCCCCAAACATCCTTTCAATTGTCCAAAATATCAACATAAACTTGTGCATTTATTGATGATGTAATGACAGCCATCTCCCCAGCGCCTTTACCTGACATGCAGCCCCATATCATCAATGACTGTGGAAATTTACATGTTCTCTTCAGGCAGTCATCTTTATAAATCTCATTGGAACGGCACCAAACAAAAGTTCCAGCATCATCACCTTGCCCAATGCAGATTCGAGATTCATCACTGAATATGACTTTCATCCAGTCATCCACAGTCCACAATTGCTTTTCCTTAGCCCATTATAACCTTGTTTTTTTCTGTTTAGGTGTTAATGATGCTTTTTGTTTAGCTTTTCTGTATGTAAATCCCATTTCCTTTAGGCGTTTTTTTACAGTTCGGTCACAGACGTTGACTCCAGTTTCCTCCCATTCGTTCCTCATTTGTTTTGTTGTACATTTTTTGATTTTTGAGACATATTGCTTTAAGTTTTCTGTCTTGACGCTTTGATGTCTTCCTTGGTCTACCAGTATGTTTGCCTTTAACAACCTTCCCATGTTATTTGTATTTGGTCCAGAGTTTAGACACAGCTGACTGTGAACAACCAACATCTTTTGCAACATTGCGTGATGATTTACTCTCTTTTAAGAGTTTGATAATCCTCTCCTTTGTTTCAATTGACATCTCTCGTGTTGGAGCCATGATTCATGTCAGTCCACTTGGTGCAACAGCTCTCCAAGGTGTGTTCACTCCTTTTTAGATGCAGACTAACGAGCAGATTTTTCCTCTGCTTGGTCTAAAAAAGTAACCGTTACTGACTGCCACAATCTTTTTTTCTTGATTTCTTATAGTGTTTCTTAAAGCCAGAAAGTTGCCATTTGAAATTACTTTAGTTTTGTGTCATGTCTGTGATCTGCTTTTTTTCTACAAAATTAAACAACTGAATGCACATCCTCCGAGGCCGGTGATTCCATAATTTTTGCCAGGGGTTGTATGATGAACTAGAGCAGTTAAAAGTCCTTAGAAATTTTACCATCAATGAACAGGGAAGCAACAAGTAAAACACCAGTTCAGTGCTTCTTGTGAACTGGACACTACAACAAATCTTTTAAAATACTGCACGACAAAATTTCACCATACGAGGTCTGTTAGAAAAGTATCGGACCTTTTATTTTTTGCAAAAACCTGATGGATTTGAATCACGTGTGCTTGCATGAGCAAACCTTGAACCTTCGTGCGCATGCGTGAACTTTTTCACGCCTGTCGATTGCGTCATTTCCTGGTAAGCAGCCTTTGTGTGAGGACATGTGCAGTGTGTTCGGCGGATTTTCATTTCAAGGAAAAAGACGGAACGACTGGAGCAGCGCCACATCAAATTTTGCCAGAAACTGAGCGACAGCCAGGTGGAAACCATTCAGATGATTCAGACGGCTTTCGGTGACGATGCTCACACAGATTGAGGAGCGGTACAACCGGTTTAAAGACGTCCACACAACGGTGGAGAGTGAGCCACGCTCTGGTCGGCAATCAACATGCTGAAATGACCGGATCATTTCCAAAGTGAACGCTGTGGTGATGTGGGACCGTTGTGTGACTATCCGAGAAATTGTGGAAGAGGTGGACATCAGCACTTTTTCGGTACATTCCACTGTGACAGAAGATTTGGCCATGAAAAGAGTTGCAGCGAAATTCATGCTGCTGCTGACAGCGGAGCAAAAGCGCCTCCATGTTGAAGTCTCACAGGACATGCTGTGACATGCCCACCTCTTCCACAATTTCTCGGATAGTCACACGACTGAAAAGTCACCGAAAGCCGTCTGAATCATCTGAATGGTTTCCACCTGGCTGTCGCCCAGTTTCTGGAAAAATTTGATGCGGCGCTGCTCCAGTCGTTCTGTCTTTTTCCTTGTAATGAAAATCCACCAAGCGCACAACACACGTCCTCACATAAAGGCAGCTTACCAGAAAATGATGCAATCGACAGGCGTGGAAAAGTTCACGCATGCGCACGAAGGTTCAAGGTTGGCTCATGCCAGCACACGTGATTCAAATCCATCAGGTTTTTGCGAAAAATAAAAAGGCCCGATACTTTTCTAACAGACCTCGTATACTGTCAACAACATAGATTCCTCTGACTAAAATTGACATTTCTAATAAAGATTTACCCACTTAACCTTCACATTGTCCAACCAGGTCAAAATACCCATTCTGTTTTGACTGTTCATTCCTTCCTCCCTTCTTTCTTTCCTCCTTCCCTCCCTTCTCCCCCTCCTTCCTTCTTTTCTCCCCTCCTTCCTCTTCCCTTTCTTCCTCCCTCCCTCCTTTCCTTTCTTCCTTCTTCTTTGTTCCTTGACCCAAGGACAACAGGAGGGTTAAGGAACAGTTCACCTTAAAATAAAACTTTCCATCACCTCCTCATCCTTATGCCAGTTGAAACAGAGATGAAGTTTTTTTTTTTCTTTTTTGCAAACATACATTAGTTTTACTTGAACATATATCAACAGTTCAAACACTAAATATGCAACTCTTGGTAACTGTCAAATGATTATATCAGAGGCAAAGGGGTTTAACTTCTGTTTGTTACATGACCCAACTACAATGCACTTGAACAGGCTAAAGAACACAAGTTAAAGTTGTGTCTGGCTTCCCCATTAACAGTCACAGCAAAAGCTTTGTTTTCAAGGACCTTATATGCTGTGAGCATCGAGAGCCACCGAGCTCAAAAAAGATGGCCTGAATTGCTTCAAAGGTATGCCTCATCTGCTTTGGATAATCAATGCTGAGGGCATACAGAAGGCCAAAGAGGTATGTCAAGGCAGTAGAGAGGTCTGGAATGTTATGTAGCACAATGTCCCCTTCCAACACAACTGCCTGGTCTCGCACAGACATCCCAGCATCGTCATCTTGTAGGATGGTGAGGATGGCAACAGATGCACCATTTAGCACTGGTTCCAAAATGTCAGTGTCCTGAAGAAAAGTAACAGATGCATTATTGAGAGGTAAGAAAAACTAAAGACAAAATACATTTCTACTGATCTGAACTTAAACTTCTGTACCATGCTTGTCATTTGACTCATGGGGGTTTTAAAAAGAAAAAGCATCTTTTTCTTTAATTAATGTCACAGTAGCTTTCACCCACCAACCTTGTGATGAGTTTTGTACAAAAGTATTTTCTGCTAAGGAACACCTGCCAACAATGCCCAGCTGCTTCTCAGCAGAAAAAAGGGAGCGAGAGTTATAGACAACTGCAATCCTCACCCTAAAATGATCTGGACTGCACTGAGGAGGTGTACGAGGTCTGTCCAAAAAGTAACAGACCTTTTTATTTTTTTCAAAAACTATATGGATTTGAATCACGTGTGATTGCATCAGCCAAGCTTGAACCTTCGTGCACATGCGTGAGTTTTTCCATGCCTGTTGGTTGTGTCATTCGGTTTCCAACTGACTGTCTAACAGTTTCTGAAAAAAATTTCATGGAGCAAAGCGGCAGCCTCTCAGCAAGTTCTCAGACAAAAGAAATCCGATGGGAGGGGTGGACCAGTACTCACTCAAAGCCTGCCTGAATGACCAACAGACGTGGAAAAACTCATGCATGTGCACGAAGGTTCAAGCTTGGCTGATGTAATCACACGTGATTCAAATCCATATAGATTTTGAAAAAAATAAAAAGGTACAATACTTTTTGGACAGACCTTGTATATTTCCATTTTTGATGAACTCATCCTTTAAAACATCTTATGGGAATAAGGAATTAGTTGTACTTGCATTACTTGTCTATTTGTACTTACCAAGCACTTCAGGAAAACCTTTGTTGCATCTTCTCTGAGGAAAATGGGCAGGCCTCTCAGTGCTGCTGTCTTTCGGTGGGACACAATGTTGGATGTCTAAAAAGTGTCCAGAAGAAAACAAGCACTTCAATTAGTATAGTAACGTAGTGTACTTATACACAATGCAAAAGCATAACTCTTTCATAGTAATGAAGATAAAGCACAGGTCAGAACTAGTAACGTGTAAAACTAAAAAAAACAAACACTGCAACCATGTTAACAATTTTACTTTACTTTTACAAATAAAATTCTGTCAAATCAAATACCGCCAAATAAGAACATAAAGCAATGACTGCTGACATTCATTTTTACTGATACATCCACTAATGTGTTTTTGCTGCAGCCAACATCTTTTTCTGTTTCTCTTATGAGAAAGTATATTCATACTCTTCTAAAAATGCCAGGCAAAGGAGCACCAAGAGCTCGCTTCTTAGACCGGTACAGTTTCAGCAGGCCAGGCACAAATTTGTCAAGGGATGCATTGAAAGTCCCCAGGAAGTCTTTGCTCGTGATGCGATGAAACTCTTCAGATATCTAAACATGACAATCAACAAAATACTGCATTTATTCAGCACAGAAAATTCCTGGGTAGCTGTCTTGTGCAGTCTGCACCATGTTCAATGCCTGACCAAGTTAACAACAGCAAAACCTAAATCAAAAAGCTCTCATGAATATGTCTTTTTCACAGGAATGGAAATACCTTCCACAAAAACCAGTATCAATATGCAAATGTATATTATCACGTTCCAGTGTTGCACCGAAACCTGTGATGATCAGATTCTGTGACCTGCCTTAGTATTCTTTCCCTATTGAGTCACAGATTTTGATGTAACACTGGTGAGAAAGTATGGCATTTGTAAACATGGACCTTGAGGATGGCCAATTCAATAAAAAATTGACTATGACCCCCATTACAGTTGCAGTAAGTGATGTACTCCTTGGGAGGACATAACAAAACAAAAACAGTGGCATTACAAAGTTTTGGACTGATGATGTAGTGGGTGCACTGTGTTGGAGGGGCCTTGAGTGGAGTGGTAGGGCTAAGGTATAATAAAGGTTGTCAATACATTACCCCAGCAAATACTGTACTTCTTCAATTATAGTCAATCTAGTACAGGGGTGGGCAACCTGTTCCAGAAAGGGCCAAGAGGGTGCAAGTTTTCTTTGCAGCCACTGACTCCACCAGGTGATTTCACTGATTAACTGATTCCACCTGCTCAAAGTAATATTAATCAGTAAAATCACCTGGAGGAATCACTGGCTGCAAAGAAAACCTGCGCCCTCTTGGCCCTTTCTGGAACAAGTTGTCCACCTCTGATCTAGTGTAATAACTTGTGCCTAATTTGAATACCAGAATTACTAAATAAATTAGGACAGCCTTGCCATCTCTCCTGGACCTCAGATACCATAGGTTGACACTCCACAACCTCTCTCTGCCTGAGGGAAAATGTCAGCACCATCTTCTGCTGTACGACTGTTTTGTTCTTTTGTTTCTTCTTCATTTCATCGACCAAAGCAACTCTTTAGAATCATCGTGGTGTTGTGGATGATCTGGGACATGATTGACCTCTCCACGTTTGGGCTTTTTAAGGGTGAAAGTACTGCCCTCTTCATCTCTCCCTTTTCTTTTCCTGTTTACATTTACCTCATTGCAGCCTGCTTGATGAAGCTTTGATCTGTAGTTTCCAAGTTTGTGTTTGATACTTGCTTTCCTTCCCTCGTAGCCTGTGATGCTACCTGGCTCCTTAAGACATAGATACTTGAGAACCAGCGCAGAAGCAAGTGACTCAAGCTCATCTTTCTCGGGGTAGCCTTTAATTTCAAAAACTGCCTGTGCAATTTTATCCAAAATCTCTGTCTTCATGTCTCTTGTCACTACAAGGCCCTTCTTAGATTTTTCATATATCACATTAGCCTTACACAATTTCAGTTCAACATCATATGAAAACCTTGGGATAGGAAATGGAGAGGGCCACTCTGAGGCATGCCTTAAGTTCATCTGGATAGAATTGGTCCAGCTAGGCCTGAAATCTTCAGAGTGAACACTTACTGTGTCCTGGGAGGAGACTGAAGCAGAGGACACTGAAGCAGTGGATTGGTTAAGTGGAGATGAATCACAGTTCCACATTATATGCAGGACTGCACGCTCAGATGGTAATTCAGATAATGCCGTAAAGTTGCATAGTGCATTTCCAAACTCTGGATCCTCAAACTGTAGTGAGAAAGCACCTGGAAGTTCAAGTCTCTCTTTAAGTATTTCAATCAATTGCCTCACAGATGCTGGTACTTCAGGAAGGTGGACTCGCCGGGCATCTCTGGAGGAAAGAACTACCCGACGTAGCAAAGTCTGAAAAGAGGAGAGAGAAAAGGTGGGAGAAAATGAATAGTCAAAGCTGATTAGAAGACAGTGGACACGAAATACCATACAGCTGCAAATGAGGACCTTTTTCCAGATCAATCTGCTGATTATGTTTGATTTGCTAATAATTTAACCGACAAATGTAAAAAAAAAAAAAAAAAAAAATCTACAGTCTATATCACTGTACTCAACTGGCCTATACTTGGGAAAGACCTTCAATTCATTCAGCACAAAACTAATGCTTAATGAAAGAAGAAAGGAGAGTGGGGAGAAGAGAAATAGTAAGGAGAAGAAAGAAGAGTGTGGAGAAGAAAAAAAGAGCAAGAAGAAAGGAGTGAGGAAGGGGAGCAGAGGACAGTAGAGGAGAGGAAAGAGGGTGGATGAGAGAGAACATACCATTCTGAGTTGCTTTAATGGAGAAGGAACATCCTTGGGGTCACCATCAGCTTTCCACCAACTGTGTATGCTGTTAGAGGGTGGTAATCCGTCAGCACATCTGGATCCAGGGCAAAAAGGTTAGCAAAGGTGTGTTCAACAAGCTCATAGGACCTGAAAAGTTCATTGTACCAGGAAAACAGTCTTTTACAAATGAATGTCACCTCCTCTGTATTGACAAGAATGGTCACAATCTTTTGGAATTTTGGGAGGCCACTGCATTGCCCAGCAGATAAAATCATGCCCGCCACATACTGTGTCCCACGCAGGTGAATGGTTTTAGACAGAGACACACCATCTAGATGAGGGTACTTCTTCTGTATTTCACGCTTGAGTGATGGATCCAATTCTGAAACTCTGACCACTTTCACATTTTCAACATAGAGTTTTGGCTTGAAAAGGTTTCCACTATCCAGATGGTATGCCATCATCTGCTGGTGTTTTGAGGAAAGAGTGAGCAGCACATTTTTCCAGTTGTGAGTGTCATGGACCACCTTTTTAAAGAAGCTATGTTTTGCTTCGAATCTCATTGTCCACAATTCCACTAAAGGCCCATAGCAGCGAATAAGATGTGGGTAGTGGTCGATGAAGTGGTGTTTTGGCCTCAGTCTGAATTCTGGAAAGGTACGGGTGAGCAACAGGCGATGATCCAGTAGTTTGCAAGATAAATAACCTAATGCTTCCTCAGAGAGTCTGTCTGACACAACAATGTCAACAATTTCCTTGAGGTCCATTATAAAATCTCCCATGCTGGCTCTTGTTCTGGTATCTTACATCCAATTATAAAAGGAAGTAAGCGCAGCAGTGTCCAATTTTCATGTCCATTACCAGCAACTGTTCCTTTTTCAAAGCTTGCTTTTGGAATTTTTTTTAGGCTTGTTTACTTTGTCTGAATATTTGTAGGGAAATGATTTTATGCAGTTGTTTAATGCATCAAATGTAATGAAACCTTTTGAAATCAGATTTTTCAAACATAAGGACAACACCAAAGGGATGACTCCTTCAACAAGGTCATGCAAAACATCTGGAGGAAATCCGGTTATTGGGTGAAAGAACAGTAGATGTTTGCCCAGTACACATTCCCTTTTTACCCCATTAATACTTTGAAGGTTGTCATTCTGCCTAAGGGCCCTGTCCCACTGGCGTTTAGGAGGATTTGCGCATGAAATGAGGAGACAAAAGCTGAGCGTCCGCAACAAAGGTGGGTGGAAATGACAAACGTCCCGGGGTGGATCAGCAAATACATGAGGAAGAAAACATGGACAGGGAACAGAAGTGAAGGCAACCGCGTGAGGGGCACAGCAGCCGTGATGCACTCGCTCCATCCGTGCCCACTCTGTCTGCATGCGCGACATACCATATGCGACTGTGATGTGGCCGTGCTGGGCACGCGTCATATCTGTTTTGCATGCTGTCCCGGTCCGCCGCCAAGCCGCGCAAACCCGTCGGTTGTGGATATCAGCTGATGACAGCGGATATGCAGCGCGTTGGTTGTGTATGTCCTGCGTATGTCTTCAGTATGTGATCAGGCAGTGATGCGGATCTCATCCGCAGCCAGGATTTTTGAGCCGCTCAAAAATCCTGGCTGCGGACATGCGTGCATCTGTGGATGATCACGGACGTGTTCGGATGGCGGCCGACTAATACAGGAATGTTACACGGTTATTGCGGTTGTTTGGCAGATGTGGGCCACTTTTGTGTGCATTCCATCCGCAAAATCCTCCTAAACGCCAGTGGGACAGGGCCCTAAGCTGTTCTAGAAATTCATTGTGTTGATCAACACCCCTCAATTGGAAATCATTAATTTCAGTGGTTGCAATTTGGTCCCGACTTATCAAACAAAAGCGACAGAACTTGTCAACAGTAAAACTTTCATAAAAGCCTGCCAGACCGTGTGCACCAAGGTTATCAACACTTACACAATATACAGTGCCCTTAACAAACTGACCCACAACTTCAACAAAAATTCCCTCTTGTTCTAGACACCTTATATCTTTAATCAATGGCTCAAAAAACTTTTCATAACCATACTGTTTGACATCCACACTTTTACCTAAAAGCGCTAGCTGAATTGAACTGAGATTCGATCGGAATCTGGCTGGTAAATTTAGAACTACCCAATACACAGCAATCTTATGAAGTTTTCTAGAGGTGCCCACTGGGTTACAAACTTCAAAATCATCAATATATAATGCCAAACTGATACAGAGATTTTGCTGTCCCAGTAGCTTATTGTCCTTGTAATACTTGCCGTCTTGAAAAGACTTAAGGTGTCCAGATAAAGCTTCTTGATTAAATACAATTTGGTCCAAAAAATCTTGAGTAAAGTCTCAAGTATCTTAGTGACAGATACATAAACAAAAGAGTTTTTATGAGCTGTGTTGTACAGATATTCTGTGGGTTCTACAACAGAAAAGTTCTCTTTGAAATATATATTCCTTCAGTGATCTGTAGATAGGGAACCCTTCTCTGTTGTTGTTAAAAGGAGTGGATTAGTTTGAACTATAGCATTAGAAATTTCTTGCAAAACAGAATCATTTACATCAATTTCATGTTTTGAAAGGATCTCTTTGACACTGCTGACAGTATGAATGTTAGAGAAAGAGAGCAGGTTACGCAAATCCTCTACAATCTTTTGTGTTGCAGCTCGAGAAACATGCAACACTGTTTGTATACACAGAAAGAGAGAAGCCAGTTTGTGTTCAGGTGTCTCACTATCCACATCTTCTACAATCTCTTCAACCTCATCTGGTCTCACAATATTATAAGCTGGTGTTCCTGCTTCACTATCAGATTGCTCACTTTCAATTATCTCATCTTCAGGAACAGCTCTTGCAATTGTTCAAAAATCCTCAAGTGTACAATTTTTATGGTTTCGACTTCTGTGAGAACTGAAGGTTGGGCGAATGTTTGTTTTAAAGGTACACCTTAGAAAGGGACATCGTACAGTTTCTTGGTTGTTTAAATGATGTCCAAGATGGTTCCAAAAAGTCTTTTCACTGCAAATCTCCTTAAAATCACACAATTCACACTGAAATGTTGAATTTTTGTGGATTTTCACTACTGAGTGTGATCTTGAGAGATGTGATCGTAACACTCCAGATGTTTTAAATACACATACACAGTCTGTGTGAATACAAGGCCAATGTGTGATGAAGGCGAAAAGTTTCAGAAGAGTCTCTTGACTGGAGCTTGTGAATTTGCAAAATCTGCACTGCATGAAATCCACCTCTGACAGAAGAGACACATAGTGTTGTGTGGGCCGCCAGAAGAGGAGGTACTGCTGGCCCACCACCAGAGGGCGACCTGTCTGGAGTCCGTAGGATGGGCCGGGGCTTCCAGTATTTGGTGGACTGGGAGGGGTACGGTCCCGAAGAACACTCCTGGGTGAAGAGGAGCTTCATCCTGGACCCGGCCCTCCTGGCCGATTTCTACCGCCGCCACCCGGACAAGCCTGGTGGCGCCCGTTGAGGGGGGGGTCCTGTTGTGTGGGCCGCCAGAAGAGGAGGTACTGCTGGCCCACCACCAGAGGGCGCCCTGTCTGGAGTGCAGGCTCCAGGCACCAGAGGGCGCAGCCGCCTCACAGGAGCAGCCAGGGTGACAGCTGTCACGCATCACCTGCAACAGCTGTTACCAATCATCTGATCAGCAGGGGTACATCAGCAGGACGACGTCTCCACCTCTTTGCCGAGATATCGTTCTACCTGGAAGGTAACATTCTCAGCTAACTGTGTGACAGTAACCTTTTGTGACTTTTGTGCGTTGTATAACAGACTCCTTTTCCAACAAGAGGTGGAGGTAGTTTTCCTGCCGTGCGGATTGCTGGGTGCAAACGCGCCCACATTTAATTGTTTCTTTGTTCCTCTCCAGCAGTACCAGGTCCGACACGCGGAGGCAGTGGCCACCTGGGAATTCGGGACTTGGCGGCTCCAGTATTCCCGGGGTCTGGTGGCGGAGGAAATCGTGTGGTTCCGGTTCTGCTTTGGACAGACGTCTCCTATCTTCGAGCCTGCCCACACGACACCTTTTGTGATTTGGCTTTTTGTCCATTGTTGTAATCTGTTGTATTTGTTGTGCCCATTCACAACAGTAAAGTGTTGTTATTTGACTTCCTCCATTGTCCGTTAATTTGCGCCCCCTGTTGTGGGTCCGTGTACCTACACTTTCCCAACAGGATATCTCGGCCAACGTCATGGACCCCGTGGGGCGTCAACCGGCTGTTGAACGGCCAATGGAAGAGCAGGGCGCACAGGCGTCTGCAGGAGGAATGATCGGTGAGTTGCAGCGAATCCTCACCGCTTTTATGGCTCGGCTGGATCTGATGACCGAGCAGAACGTCCTCCTTAACCGCAGGGTGGAGGCTCTCGCCCCGCAGGTGGAAGCACGCCCTCAGGGCGCTGCTGCGGCTCCCCCTCCTGTCAATCCTGTGTGCAACAGTGACGTTCCACAGGTCGTTCAACGACCCCTCCCACCCTCCGTACGGGGGTTGTGTGGAGACATGCGCGGACTTTCTTATGCAGTGTTCGCTCGTCTTCGCACAACGTCCCGTCATGTACGCGACTGATGCTAGTAAGATAGCTTATGTAATTAATCTGCTTCGCGGCAAGGCACGCGCTTGGGCTACAGTGCTTTGGGAGCAAAATTCACGGCTCCTTCTGATATATGATGGGTTTGTGAGGGAGTTCAGAACAGTGTTCGATCACCCAAATAGAGGAGAGACCGCTTCAGCCGTGCTGCTGTCAATGAGACAGGGGCGCCGGAGCGCAGCTGTTTATGCAGTCGACTTCCGCATCGCGGCTGCGAGGTCCGGCTGGAATAACACTGCCCTCCGTGCCGCCTTCGTAAACGGACTGTCGTTGGTCCTGAAGGAGCTCCTGGTGGCCAAGGATGAACCGCGGGATTTAGACGGGCTTATTGATCTTGTTATACGATTAGACAATCGGTTAGAATAACGCCGTCGGGAACGAGACGAAGGGCGTGGCTGGGCACGCTCCATCCCTCTCCCTTCCGGTTCCGACCGAGTTCCGCCCTCCCCACGCTCCACGGCCCCTACGCTCCGTGTGGTTACAGCTCCCCCTGCTGATGAAGCTATGGACACGAGCAGGGCCACATTTAGGGCACCAGATAGACAGAGGAGGCTGGCCCGCGGAGCGTGCTTTGTTTGTGGCTCAATAGAGCATCAAGTGAGGGACTGCCCCGAGCGGTTAAAACACCAACGCCCGCCCCTAGAAACTGGGTTAGGGGTGGGTCAAATCATTCACGTGGGACATACCCATATTGCCACACGACTCCCAGTTACAATCCTTTATGAGGATTTAACCCTGAAGGCCCCAGCACTGGTGGACACGGGCTCTGAAGGGAATCTGTTAGACAGCAGATGGGCCAGGGAGGTAGGGCTCCCTCTGGTGGCGCTTACCTCGCCTGTGCAGGTGCGGGCACTAGATGGCTCCCTACTCCCTTTAATCACACATAAGACACCACCAGTAACTCTGGTGGTGTCAGGAAATCACCGGGAGGAGATCGAGTTTTTTGTGACTCCTGCCACCTCCCGTGTGATTCTCGGTTTCCCTTGGATGTTAAAACACAATCCCCGGATCGATTGGCCATCCGGGGTAGTGGTTCAGTGGAGCGAGACCTGCCATCGGGTATGTTTAGGTTCCTCGGTTCCTCCCGGTTCCCAGGCTAAGGAGGAGGTCAGAGTCCCGCCCAATCTAGGGACGGTGCCGGTGGAGTACCATGACCTGGTGGATGTGTTCAGTAAGGATCTGGCGCTCACCCTTCCCCCCCACTGTGCCATTGTGCCATTGATCTGGTTCCAGGCGTTGAGTTCCCGTCCAGCAGGCTGTACAACCTCTCACGACCTGAGCGCGAATCAATGGAGACCTACATCCGGGACTCTTTAGCCGCCGGGTTGATCCGGAATTCCACCTCCCCGATGGGTGCAGGTTTCTTTTTTGTGGGTAAAAAAGACGGCGGACTTCGTCCATGCATTGATTATAGGGGGCTGAACGAAATCACGGTTCGTAATCGATACCCGTTGCCCTTGTTGGATTCAGTGTTCACGCCCCTGCATGGAGCCCAAATATTCACTAAGCTAGATCTTAGAAATGCGTATCACCTGGTTCGGATCCGGAAGGGAGACGAGTGGAAGACGGCATTTAACACCCCGTTAGGTCACTTTGAGTACCTGGTCATGCCATTCGGTCTCACAAACGCCCCCGCGACGTTCCAAGCATTAGTTAATGATGTCTTGCGGGATTTCCTGCACCGATTCGTCTTCGTATATCTAGACGATATACTCATCTTTTCTCCGGATCCTGAGACTCATGTCCGGCATGTACGTCAGGTCCTGCAGCGGTTGTTGGAGAACCGGCTGTTTGTGAAGGGCGAGAAGTGTGAGTTTCACCACACATCTTTGTCCTTCCTGGGGTTTATCATCTCCCCCAACTCCGTCGCTCCTGATCCGGCCAAGGTTGCGGCGGTGAGAGACTGGCCCCAACCCACTAGCCGTAGGAAGCTGCAACAGTTCCTCAGCTTTGCAAATTTCTACAGGAGGTTCATTAAGGGCTACAGTCAGGTAGTTAGCCCCCTGACAGCCCTGACCTCACCAAAAGTCCCCTTCACCTGGTCGGATCGTTGCGATGCCGCGTTCAAGGAGTTGAAACGGCGCTTCTCATCTGCACCCGTTCTGGTGCAGCCCGATCCTATTCGCCAGTTAGTGGTTGAAGTGGACGCCTCGGACTCAGGGATAGGAGCTGTGCTTTCCCACAGCGGGAAGACCGATAAGGTCCTTCACCCGTGTGCCTATTTTTCCCGCAGGTTGACCCCGGCCGAACGGAACTATGACGTCGGCAATCGAGAACTCCTTGTGGTGAAAGAGGCTCTTGAAGAGTGGAGACATCTGTTGGAGGGAATGTCCGTGCCATTCACGGTTTTCACTGACCACCGGAACCTGGAGTATATCAGGACCGCCAAGCGGCTGAACCCCAGGCAAGCCCGCTGGTCACTGTTCTTCGGCCGTTTTGACTTCCGGATCACCTACCGTCCCGGGACCAAGAACCAGAGATCAGATGCCTTGTCCCGGGTACATGAAGATGAAGTCAAAGCAGAGTTGTCGGATCCACCGGAACCCATCATCCCGGAGTCCACTATCGTGGCCACCCTCACCTGGGACGTAGAGAGAACCGTCCGGGAGGCCCTGGTACGAAGCCCGGACCCCGGAACTGGGCCGAAGAACAAACTATACGTCCCACCAGAAGCTAGGGCTGCAGTCCTGGACTTCTGTCACGGCTCCAAGCTCTCCTGTCATCCAGGGGTGCGAAGAACCGTGGCAGTTGTCCGGCAGCGCTTCTGGTGGGCGTCCCTAGAAGCCGACGTCTGGGATTATATCCAGGCCTGCACCACCTGCGCCAGGGGCAAGGCTGACCATTGCAGGGCATCAGGTTTACTCCAGCCGCTGCCTGTGCCTGATCGCCCCTGGTCCCACATCGGCCTGGATTTTGTCACGGGCCTCCCGCCATCCCAGGGTAACACCACCATCCTCATGATAGTGGACCGATTCTCCAAGGCGGCCCACTTCGTGGCCCTCCCGAAGCTCCCAACAGCCCAGGAGACAGCGGACCTCCTGGTCCACCACGTCGTCCGGCTGCATGGGATTCCAAAAGACATGGTCTCCGATCGCGGTCCCCAGTTCTCCTCACAAGTCTGGAGGAGCTTCTGCCGGGAACTGGGGGCCACGGTGAGTCTCTCGTCCGGGTACCACCCTCAGACCAACGGGCAAGCAGAACGGGTAAACCAGGAGGTGGAACAGGCCTTGCGCTGCGTGACTGCCACGCACCCGGCGGCCTGGAGTACCCATTTGGCCTGGATCGAGTATGCCCATAACAGCCAGGTGTTTTCAGCCACCGGCCTCTCCCCTTTTGAGGTATGTCTGGGGTATCAGCCCCCGTTGTTTCCGGTGGTTGAGGGAGAGGTCGGTGTGCCCTCGGTCCGGACGAGGGCAAAAGCCCATGCAGACCGTCGGCGGACCCCGGCCCCTGCGTATCGGCCAGGGCAGGAGGTGTGGTTATCCACAAAGGACATTCCCCTCAAAGTGGACTCCCCCAAGCTACAGGACCGATACATCGGCCCATTCAAGATCCTTAAGGTCATCAGTCCAGCCGCAGTGAGGCTTCAGCTTCCGGCCTCACTGCGGATCCATCCTGTGTTTCATGTGTCCCGGGTTAAACCACATCACACCTCACCCCTCTGTACTCCGGGTCCGGCGCCGCCTCCTGCCCGGATAATCGATGGCGAGCCGGCTTGGACTGTACGCCGGCTTTTGGATGTCCGTAGGATGGGCCGGGGCTTCCAGTATTTGGTGGACTGGGAGGGGTACGGTCCCGAAGAACGCTCCTGGGTGAAGAGGAGCTTCATCCTGGACCCGGCCCTCCTGGCCGATTTCTACCGCCGCCACCCGGACAAGCCTGGTCGGGCGCCAGGAGGCGCCCGTTGAGGGGGGGGTCCTGTTGTGTGGGCCGCCAGAAGAGGAGGTACTGCTGGCCCACCACCAGAGGGCGCCCTGTCTGGAGTGCAGGCTCCAGGCACCAGAGGGCGCAGCCGCCTCACAGGAGCAGCCAGGGTGACAGCTGTCACGCATCACCTGCAACAGCTGTTACCAATCATCTGATCAGCAGGGGTACATCAGCAGGACGACGTCTCCACCTCTTTGCCGAGATATCGTTCTACCTGGAAGGTAACATTCTCAGCTAACTGTGTGACAGTAACCTTTTGTGACTTTTGTGCGTTGTATAACAGACTCCTTTTCCAACAAGAGGTGGAGGTAGTTTTCCTGCCGTGCGGATTGCTGGGTGCAAACGCGCCCACATTTAATTGTTTCTTTGTTCCTCGCCAGCAGTACCAGGTCCGACACGTGGAGGCAGTGGCCACCTGGGAATTCGGGACTTGGCGGCTCCAGTATTCCCGGGGTCTGGTGGCGGAGGAAATCGTGTGGTTCCGGTTCTGCTTTGGACAGACGTCTCCTATCTTCGAGCCTGCCCACACGACACCTTTTGTGATTTGGCTTTTTGTCTATTGTTGTAATCTGTTGTATTTGTTGTGCCCATTGTCAACAGTAAAGTGTTGTTATTTGACTTCCTCCATTGTCCGTTCATTTGTGCCCCCTGTTGTGGGTCCGTGTACCTACACTTTCCCAACACATAGGACACAATCAGTTTTGCTAAAAGCACTTTTGCAACAGTCCCTGTAACATAAAATAACAATACAGCTCTATTTCTCCAATGTGTGACATTCCATGACTGAACAGGCAACGTCCAGGATGAATTTGTCATACAGGGAGATGAGGATTTATCAAATGGCCAGTGTAATTTTCGGACAGAACCGGATTCGTTTTGCTCTGTTTCTGTGTGGGATGAATCTGTTATGCTCTGATCTCCGTCACACACAGAGAAATGTAGAGAATTGCTGAGTTAGATGTTTTTTTGGGAAATGCACCCCTTTCCCTGCTTCGGGAGAGGAATAAAAAGCATCAGAATCCACTAATTATGAGCGCATGTGTGCAGAAAGATTTACTATCATTAGTACTTTGCTGTGCTGCTAACTGGGACGTGCGACATGTCCTTGAAATAACATTAACAACTACTAAATGCGTACTAAATTGGTGGCAGAGGAGAAGCTGCAGACAAACTGACTGCAGCCACTGCGCACTCTGATTTCTCTTCTCGTTTATAGAGGGTTTTCATGTGACGTATTGGTCACGTCATTTTGTGTCCTGTGGCCGTTCTGGATTACCACACGGTGGCCGCTGTGTTACGCTACGTGCATTTGGCGAAAAATTGCAGAAGCTTCAACATTGGTGTGAAGAAGCCTCACGGCACCGTGGCGCAGAGAGAGAGAGATTAATTTTATTTTATTTGGCAATAAAATTATATAAGAATACATAAAAATACTGCCGAGGATAACACAAGAATGCTTCCAATACGGATGCTTATTTACATTGTGGTCATCGAGCACCGAGCTGCTGATCCACAAGCTGCCCTTCTAGCGCCTGGTGAGAGAAATCGCTCAGGACTTCAAGACGACCTCCGCTTTCAGAGCTCCGCTGTGATGCTCTGCAGGAGGCCGGCGAGGCTGACCTGGTCGGCAGCTTCCTAGTTCACAATATCGCAGTGTGACACTGTTGGCCAGTTCGTTACATCACCACTAAATTCACTATCTGGTATAAGATACGGATCCACTGAACCAACTGCTACACATCTATCACCATAAATAGCTTTATCTGGAGGATTTAAAGCATTGTAATAACCAGACATTCTCTCGATTTTTCTATCACGCGTCAGCCTCCTTGTAATCCAGAATGGAGACGGCACCTGTCCTGCAGCAAATCGGTCACGTGATTGAAAACCCTTTATATTTCTTCTTGTGCCAAGCTGCAGGTCTGCGCTCTGAGTTCTGTTATAGTTTATCTTTCCTCCTTTGACCGCGAGATGAATGCGAGAACGTCCGTGTGTAAATGTGGACATGTCAATCAATCAATCAATCAATCAATTTTTTTATATAGCGCCAAATCACAACAAACAGTTGCTCCAAGGTGCTTTATATTGTAAGGCAAGGCCATACAATAATTATGTAAAACCCCAACGGTCAAAACGACCCCCTGTGAGCAAGCACTTGGCTACAGTGGGAAGGAAAAACTCCCTTTTAACAGGAAGAAACCTCCAGCAGAACCAGGCTCAGGGAGGGGCAGTCTTCTGCTGGGACTGGTTGGACATGTCCTGTCTGTGGCAATCAGTCTGCAGGATGTATGTCCTTTTTTACTTTATTTAACACAATTATGAGAGAGTTGGAGCGGAGAGTGAGAACTGCAGCAGCCAGCCAGTTTTTTTTTTTTAATTGTTCACATGTGCGCGTGCGAACAAATCGTCTGTGACCTGACTGGAGATGTCCGGACGTTTTACTTGATATCAGTCTGTGAGCAGGACTTTTATGGACTTTTTTAAACACAGTTGTGAGAGAATTTAAGAGCAAGGAGCTCAATGCAGAAAAAAATTAAACATGTTTAATTTTTGGCGTCCGATTCGCTTCGTCCTTTGCGTCCGTCACTGTGTTCTGGCGTTGAGATAAATCATCTCGGCGCTGGGTTGCTTCCATGTGGCGTCATCATGACGCCGCACAACGCAACTCGAAGCGGCTGGTGTGAAACAGACTTTAGCACAGAAGTAGGTCAAAGGCTGGAAATGTTGTTAGGCGCTTGTAGAAAACTCTAACAACACATTTAATTAGCTTACCTGCTGGTGCAAAATGGTCATTAGCTCCCACTTCTGTCAAGAATCTTCTGGCAGGTCCATCAGGTCTTGTTCAGACAATGTGTGCATGTGCACATTAGTCATCTATGGGGTTTCCCACAGCTTCCCAACTTCACTCAAAAAATCTACTCAAACGTTGATAATCTTTGTTCTGCTGTTTAGAAAATCCTAGTTAAGACAACAATGAGGGAAATTTCCTGGGCAGACAAGTTTTTGTAGGTTGCAAATGGAAAGCTTTGTTTAATTTGAAAACAAATGAAATCAAGAAATACTAGTTATGTTTTTACAGTGTGACTGATAAATCCCTTATTGCATGAAATTATTTGGGTGGAACGCCGTAATGTGTGGGAGGTGGGGTGAAATAATTACCAGGCATCCTCATTATTTGGATTGTGGTATACAGATATTTTCAAAAACCATATGGATTTGAATCACGTGTGATTACATCAGACATGCTTGAACCCTCGTGGGCATGCGAGAGTTTTTTCACGCCTGTCGGTTACGTCATTCGCCTGTGGGCAGTCTTTGAGTGAGGAGTCGCCCACCCTCTCATCGATTTTTTTCATTGTTTAGGAATGGCTCAGAGACTGTTGCTTTGTTTGATCAAAATTTTTTCAAACCTGTAACGCACAACTGAGTGGACACCATTCGATAAATTCAGCTGGTTTTCGTTAAAAATTTTAACGGTTGATGACAGAGTTTGGTCTGGTAGTGTCACTTTAAGGACGGCCCACGGCGCCTGACGGCGATCTGCGCTTCGAGGCGGCAGCGTCTCGCCGTTTCAAGTTGAAAACTTCCACATTTCAGGCTCTGTTGACGCAGTAAGTCGTCAGAGAACAGAGAACTTTCAGAAGAAGTCGGCATGAGGAGTTTATTCTGACATTCCATTGTTAACGGACATTTTGTAATGAAAGAACGTGTGGGCAGAGTCGCATGTCGGGCCGGACCCGACCGCGGGGGTCGTCACGGAAACGACTCGGCGAATTTGCGCGCACGTCTTTCATTACAAAATGCCCTTAAACAGTGGAATGTCCGCATAAAGTCCTCATGCCGGCCTCTTCTGAATCTTCTCTGTTCTCTCATGACGTCCTGGGTGAATTAAGCCTTGAATTAGGATGTTTTCAGCTCGAAACAGGCCGATGACGGCGCCTGGAAGCGCTGCAGGACGTCCCGCTCCGTGGGAAGTCCTTACACCGACAGAAACACCCCATAATCTCTCATCAGCCGTTAAAGTTTTCACCAAAAACCAGCTTAATTTCTCGAATAGTGTCCACTCGGATATTCCTCACAGGTCCAGAAAAAATTTTGATAAAGCAACGCGCGCCGTCTCGAGCAGCGTGTGAAACAAAGGAATTCAGCCGAGAGGGCGGGACCACATCTCACTCAAGGCCTGCCCACAGGGAAATGACGTCAACGACACGTGTGAAAAAACTCACGCATGCGCACGAGGGTTCAAGCATGATTGGTGTAATCGCACGTCATTCAAATCCATATAGTTAAAAAAAAATAAAAGGGTCGGTTTATTATCTAATAGACCTCGTACTTTCTGTAAAATTATCAGGAGTTATGTCAGGTTATATTAATATTGTGTGAACACAAGTGTCTGTGTAAAAGGAGTTTTCCGTTGTTTATGTCCTGTATGGAGGCATGTAAAAAGATGCATTTGATAACCACAGCTTGCACCTTTGGGTTGCCTGCGTTGCTGCACACAAAACAGTCCATGCTCTGAATGCAGAAAAAACAAACAAATCAATCAATAATCCAAACATGTTTTCGTTTGTATGATGCTTTTCATACGGACCACTTTGCAAATTCATCAGTGGAGATGTTCATCTCTTCATGCCCTCCTCCTCCTCACAGTCACTGTTTTTCCTCTTCAGCCTCATTATGCCAGTTTAACCTCTGTGTTGTGTTTCCATCGTCGGTACGTGAACTCAAGAGCTCCTTGACAGGAGGCAGGCACTCTAACCACGAGGCTAAAACCCATTTTCTCTGTTGCCAAAGCTTCTTTTTGGCGTTGGGGAGTGAGGTTTACTGATCTCAACTACACAGTGACTCCTGCTGGCCTCGTCACACCAGCTGCTGACCACAGAGACGGTGCCACACTACCACAGCGGCACGCCAAAACCAAGCTGTCGCTGCATTCTGGTGTTGTCACTCCTATTTTCAGAACACACTCTGCCACGGATTTTCACATGTTGCTGACAGGTTTGTTTTTCTGTGACAGTTGTGCGAATGTGGTACCCACACCTGGTACATTTTGTCGTGAACCTGTGATGGCATCGCCCGGCATGACACGGCCTTTAGCTGTGCCCACTGCTGCGTATACTTATGAAGGTCTCATTCGAAGCAGATGAAAGCATGTTGATTCCTTGTTAAAGGTAGTCACGCCAATGAACAGAAGCCCCTGAAATCCCCCACAGTGTAGCTTTAAAGAGCCAGGCAGATTTGTTTGACTCACAACAACACTCCTTCTCTGACAAAAGCTCACTGCAGGGGGAGAAGCACCGGGGAGGCATTTGATCATTTGCCAGGGGATTGTTGATGCTCCGGGAGCTTTGTGAGAATTCATCGATGCTGCCGCAGTTCTTCCTCCATCTGAAGTATTTAAGAAGTAGAAAAACATTTGACACAATTCATCGCCAGAGAACATTCAAAGAGATCTGTCTTATCGTAATTTAAGACTAAAACAGACGCATGAAAAAATATAATGGCACAGTCGAAAATTTTCTTAGTCCTTTTTTTAAAAAAAAAAGTTTTGTTTACAAGCCAGGAAATGCAGCATTTGAAATGGTGGGATTTTGGAGCTCACTTCACAGCAGGGCCAGAAAACTGCCTCTTGTGTGGTTTCAGCAAGAAGAAGCAGAGATTTACAGAAAGGAAAAACAACTTTGTGAAGTGTGGAAAGACTCCAGAGCGCAGGATGAAAACAGCCCTCAGGTGCTGTTTGACCAGGTGAGATGATACACGATGTTCACACGCGCTGCTGTGTTCACTCGCTGGTTAAATATTTTAAATATTTTTAACCTTGTATCATAACCAGTGGCGGCTCCTGAAAAATTTCTCAGGAGTGGAAATTTTTCTGATAATGATTAAGGCGACACATTCAGAAAATACATTAAGCAAGACAATTGTATCAATTTGTTATTAGCTGATTAACTCATACAGAAATATCTCCACTAGATGGCAGCACACAGCAGAAAGATTTCCCCTCAAGCTACATAAATTACAGGTGGAAGACAGTTACATCCAGGAATGTTCACAAGCAAAATGTTAATTAAAATGAACTAACCCCACAATAAATTAACCAACATATTCATAGTGGAAGCAACTGGGGATTAAGGACCTTGGCCAAGGGCCCTCAGTGATTTTCAGATGGAAAAGTGCTGCATAGATGTGTGCGCTAGTGTTTGTCTGTGTGTGTGTGTGTGTGTGTGTGTGTGTGTGTGTGTGTGTGTGTGTGTGTGTGTGTGTGTGTGTGTGTGTGTGTGTGTGTGTGAAATGTTTTCAGGTAAAATGACAGGATCAGGTTTATTTCTGTTACATATGTCACAGAGGTGGTAAACAAGCTGCAACAAATTATCTTACATCAGGAGAACATCTGTGAAAACACTCATACAATTGTGGGACTTTGGAGATGTGACATAAAAGGGGATTTTTCACAGTATGACCCCTTTAATAATGACCTTATTGGCTCCAAGACCATTTCATTTTTAAATCTGTCTATTGAACATTAAAACCTTAACAAAAAGCATCATGAATCAAACATTTTTAACCTGTTTTAAGCCTGTTGGAGCTCCGTGAAGCTGTTAATTAAAGATTGTTAAATGAATAAACGCCGACATTTGTGATAAAACAATGACAGTACGATGAAAAGTATTTAACATGTACTTTACCTCTGTGTAACCATTTTTTACTAGGGGAGCTATGACCACTAACTTTGCCCCCCCCCCAGGACTAAAACAAACCAATTTTTTTAGGTTCCTTAGATGACTCCAAAACACAAACAGAATGTTCCCAAAAATAAAAACTGGCTTCAAGCCCGTTATCCAAGATGGCGCCCAAGATGGATGCCAAAATAGGGTTTTTCACTGAAACACCTTTAAACAAAATATAAACAACTTAAATATCACACAGATTCAATGGGAAGACCATTGCAGGTCACAGCAAACTCATTTGTGCCTAAATTCATTCATGGGTTTAAGATTCAAAATGGCATCCAAAATGGCCACCAACAGACCCTTATCATTGAATCTCTGTAATATTTAAGTTGTTTATATGTTGTTCAAAGGTGTTTTAGTGAAAAACCCTATTTTGGTGGCCATCTTGGACGGCTTGAGGCCAGTTCTTGTTTTGGGAACATACTGATTGTGTTTTGGGGTCATCTAAGGAACCTAAAAAAGTTGGTTTGGTTTAGTCCTGGCGTGGGGGTGCAAAGGTAGTGGTCATACCTCCCCTAGTATTTCTTGCTGCTCTTTTAAAAAATGTAATCCTTATGATCTGGTGTTGTTGTTTAAACTGTGTATAAAACTGCCCAAAGGTACGAACATCTAACCCAGTTACTGATCGTAAAAACACTTTATCTGCAGACCAAGTCAGTGACATTGGAACAAAACAGAGCAAAGTGCAATTAATCGTGATTGTAAAAAACATGAACACATTATAGGTGCTGTAATGAATTTATGTAAATGAACGTGTTATTTTGTCAACCACAATAAAATAAAAGATATTAATAACAAATGGTTCGTGTGACGGTTACACACTCTCTGGCAGAAATGTCCACCAGAGTGAAGACTTATCACCAAGGCTTCAAACAGACAAATTGCAGACATACTCTCAGCCGCTGAAATTGCTTTTAGCATTGAAAAATTTAATTGCATGTGCAAACCTCACCGATTTAAATGTGCAACACCCACAACACAATATGTGGTATACTGCACATTTGAACATGCGTCATTAGTAGAGCAGCATGCACATTAATTTGCAGGTGTTACAGACTTTGTGCACATTTTTACATGTTTAACCTTTTAATTCAGGCCCACAGTGTGGTACTAGATGGTAAATCTACCTGGAGTAGGCAGTGTTGAAATACAAGTGATTGTGCATGAAGAAGACGAGAAACAGTTTTGTCACATCTGTACTGCGAACTGCAGGCGAAGCTCCTTAGAGAAAAATGCGACCACAAAAAGTTGCAGAGTTCCCCGTTAAGACCAATATATGTGTATCTTTGTGTGACACGTTCAGTACGACAGGTAAGACTCGACATAACACTGAGTGATGAATGTGGATTTGCAGATTCAGGGTTAATACACAAGTGCTGGAGACAAAACCACATTACCACAAAAACAAACAAAAAAGTCTTAAGGTAGTAATGAAAAGTCCTCTGTGTGTGACTCTGGAGTGAAGTGTAAATTGAGGGAGCCACTGAATGCATTTGGTTCATGACGTTACTTCTGTGACCGGCAACTGTCGGGCCGTGCTCTCAGTGCAGACGTCTTTATTTGTTTCTCATTGAGAAATACCAGTGTGGCGATTTTGTTTGAGCCGACGTGACTCACCACAACGAGGAATCAACAATATAATAAAGCAGGAATCTGCCAGGAATGTCTTCTGCAGAAGACATGTGAATGAGGCAGCACATCTGTAGTGAACATTCAGTCTGCCGAGGCCAAAATGACTCACAATTTGCATATCTTCTTCTTCTTCTTCTGGCTGCTCCCATTATTGGGCACCACAATCATCTCCATCTCACCCTGTCCTCTGTGTCTTCCTCTGTCTCACCAACCACCTGCATGTCCTCCCTCAGCACATCCATAAACCTCCTCTTTGGTCTCCCTCTTCTCCTCCTGCCTGGTGGCTCCATCCTCAGCATCCTTCTCTCTATATACCCTGGGTCCCTCCTCTGCACATGTCCAAACCATCTCAGTCTCACCTCTCTGACTTTGTCTCCAAACTGTCCCACCTGAGCTGTCCATCCGATATGTTCATTCCTAATCCTGTCCATTCTCGTCACTCCCAAAGAGAATTGTAACATCTTCAGCTCTGCCTCCTGTCTTTTTGTTAGTGTCACCGTCTCCAAACCGTCCAACATAGCTGGTCTCACTACTGTCTTGTAAACTTTCTCCTTCACTCTTGCTGATATTCTTTGGTCACAAATCACTCCTGCCACCTTTCTCCACCCACTCCACCCTGTCTGCACTCTCTTCTTCACCTCTCTACCACACTCTCTGTTACTTTGGACAGTTGCCCCCAAATATTTAAAGTCACCTACTTTCACCACTTCTACTCCTTGTAACTGCACTATACCACTGGGCTCCCTCTCATTCACACACATGTACTCAGTCTTGCTCCTACTGACTTTCATTCCCCTTCTCTCCAAAGCATATCTCCACCTCTCCAGGCTAGAATCAACCTGCTCTCTACTCTCACCACAGATCACAATGTCATCTGCAAACATCATACTCCATTGGAGACTCCTGTCTGATCTCGCCTGTCAACCTGTCCATCACCATTGTGAACACGAAAGGACTCGGAGCTGATCCTTGGTGTAATCCTGCCTCACTCTGAATGAGTCTGTCATTCCAATTTGCATATGAATAAACAATATTATTGTATTGTCGACTTTGGCAGGGGTGGTAGCCAAGTAGTTAATGCGCTTGGTTTCAGTGCAGAAGGTTCCGGGTTCAAATCCCACCCCTGCCACATTTCTCCACGTAATGTGGAGTTGCGTCAGGAAGGCATCCGGCGTAAAACCTGTGCCAATTCAACATGCAGATCCACCTTGGATTTGCTGTGGCGACCCTGAGTGCAAACAAGGGAGCAGCCGAAGGGACTTACCTTTTATTGTATTGTATTTTAATTTAATTTATTTTCATTTATATAGCACCAAATCACAACAGTTACCTCAAGGTGCTTCACAGAAGTAAGGTCTAACCTTACCAACCCCCAGAGCCGCAGTGGTAAGGCAAAAATCCCTCTGAGGAAGAAAGACGATGGTCATATTAAATCAAGATCACTGTATTACTGGGACTTTGTGAAAAACGCATCAAAAGGTCACATTCTCTGACTACTTTGACAGCAATTACAAGCTTCTTTTCCTGACTGAGAAAATGTTTTTTGAAAACCATGGACCAGAACACAGTTGGCATTGGAGGAGATAACTGAGATAACTGGTCAGGGTGAGCACTACTCCCATATACAATGATCCATGATTTATATATGGGGTTATGATAAGATTCAGGGCTGACAGATTACAGGATGATGCTACGGAATGATTCGCAACAATTTTTTGTCAAAAAAGCAGAGTTATTTATCTTTGCCTGGGTGAAGAGCAGTCATCAAATTGTAAACACTTATCATTAAAAAAAATACACAGACCATTTAAATTAGTGCATCAACATGGTAGACTTGGTGATTTATCACGTGACTTTGCTGTTTTGCATGTTTTTTTCTATTGAGAAGCCCATCTCAACCTAACGGGACGTATGTGAACCGGGGCTTTTACTGAACCTGATTCTCCTCAGCGTGTGTTTGAGATTGCCAACTGTCTATTGGACACTGTTGCCAGCCACCATTGATTGCCTTTTGTGTGTTGACCTTCAGCTCTGTTTCTTTTGACTATCCATCTGTAAATCCCATCACGGACATTCTCGCCTCTACTGGTGGTTGGCTCTCACTGCGGTATTGTATCACTTCCTGTTCCGGAGCACAGCGGTGTTTTGCTGTATCTGTTAGCTGTTTAATCTGCGTAGTTAGATTGATCTAGTTAACTAGATAACGATTTGTTTCACAGTGTAATCTTCACGTGCCTTAACTAAAGCACTCCCTCTGCTGAATCACCTCTAAATTATTTACACATTATTCACTTTGTGTGTCTTTAGGAATCCGCTAGCTTAGCGCAGCTACTAGCTCTTAGCCGGTTTAGCATGGCGGCTTCTCTTGTGTCTCCCGTACTTTTCTGCTCTGGGTGTGAAATGTTTAGTTATTCCTCGGCCTCCTTTAGCAGTAATGGTACTTGTAATAAGTGCAGCTTATTCGTAGCTTTGGAGGCCAGGCTGGGCGAATTGGAGACTCGGCTCCGCACCGTGGAAAATTCTACAGCTAGCCAGGCCCCTGTAGTCGGTGCGGACCAAGGTAACTTAGCCTCCGTTAGTTCCCTTCCAGCAGATCCCAAGCAGCCGGGAAAGCAGGCCGAATGGGTGACTGTGAGGAGGAAGCGTAGTCCTAAACAGAAGCCCCGTGTACACCGCCAACCCGTTCACATCTCTAACCGTTTTTCCCCACTCGGCGACACACCCGCCGAGGATCAAACTCTGGTTATTGGCGACTCTGTTTTGAGAAATGTGAAGTTAGCGACACCAGAACCATAGTCAATTGTCTTCCGGGGGCCAGAGCAGGCGACATTGAAGGAAATTTTAAACTGCTGGCTAAGGCTAAGCGTAAATTTGGTAAGATTGTAATTCACGTCGGCAGTAATGACACCCGGGTACACCAATCGGAGGTCACTAAAATTAACATTGAATCGGTGTGTAACTTTGCAAAAACAATGTCGGACTCTGTAGTTTACTCTGGGCCCCTCCCCAATCGGACCGGGAGTGACATGTTTAGCCGCATGTTCTCCTTGAATTGCTGGCTGTCTGAGTGGTGTCCAAAAAATGAGGTGGGCTTCATAGATAATTGGCAAAGCTTCTGGAGAAAACCTGGTCTTGTTAGGAGAGACAGCATCCATCCCACTTTGGATGGAGCAGCTCTCATTTCTAGAAATCTGGCCAATTTTCTTAAATCCTCCAAACCGTGACTATCCAGGGTTGGGACCAGGAAGCGGAGTTGTAGTCTTACACACCTCTCTGCAGCTTCTCTCCCCCTGCCATCCCCTCATTACCCCATCCCCGTAGAGACGGTGTCTGCTCCCAGACCACCAATAACCAGCAAAAATCTATTTAAGCATAAAAATTCAAAAAGAAAAAATAATATAGCACCTTCAATTGCACCACAGACTAAAACAGTTAAATGTGGTCTATTAAACATTAGGTCTCTCTCTTCTAAGTCCCTGTGAGTAAATGATATAATAATTGATCAACATATTAATTTATTCTGCCTTACAGAAACCTGGTTACAGCAGGATGAATATGTTAGTTTAAATGAGTCAACACCCCCGAGTCACACTAACTGCCAGAATGCTCGTAGCATGGGCCGAGGCGGAGGATTAGCAGCAATCTTCCATTCCAGCTTATTAATTAATCAAAAACCCAGACAGAGCTTTAATTCTTTTGAAAGCTTGACTCTTAGTCTTGTCCATCCAAATTGGAAGTCCCAAAAACCAGTTTTATTTGTTGTTATCTATCGTCCTCCTGGTCATTACTGTGAGTTCTCTGTGAATTTTCAGACCTTTTGTCTGACTTAGTGCTTAGCTCAGATAAGATAATTATAGTGGGCGATTTTAACATCCACACAGATGCTGAGAATGACAGCCTCAGCACTGCATTTAATCTATTATTAGACTCCATTGGCTTTGCTCAAAAAGTAAATGAGTCCACCCACCACTTTAATCATATCTTAGATCTTGTTCTGACTTATGGTATGGAAATTGAAGACTTAACAGTATTCCCCCGAAAACTCCCTTCTGTCTGATCATTTCTTAATAACATTTACATTTACTCTGATGGACTACCCAGCAGTGGGGAATAAGTTTCATTACACTAGAAGTCTTTCAGAAAGCGCTGTAACTAGGTTTAAGGATATGATTCCTTCTTTATGTTCTCTAATGCCATATACCAACACAGTGCAGAGTAGCTACCTAAACTCTGTAAGTGAGATAGAGTATCTCATCAATAGTTTTACATCCTCATTGAAGACAACTTTGGATGCTGTAGCTCCTCTGAAAAAGAGAGCTTTAAATCAGAAGTGCCTGACTCCGTGGTATAACTCACAAACTCGCAGCTTAAAGCAGATAACCTGTAAGTTGGAGAGGAAATGGCATCTCACTAATTTAGAAGATCTTCACTTAGCCTGGAAAAAAAGTCTGTTGCTCTATAAAAAAGCGCTCTGTAAAGCTAGGACAGCTTACTACTCATCACTAATTGAAGAAAATAAGAACAACCCCAGGTTTCTTTTCAGCACTGTAGCCAGGCTGACAAAGAGTCAGCGCTCTACTGAGCCGAGTATTCCTTTAACTTTAACTAGTAATGACTTCATGACTTTCTTTGCTAATAAAATTTTAACTATTAGAGAAAAAATTACTCATAACCATCCCAAAGACGTATCGTTATCTTTGGCTGCTTTCAGTGATGCCGGTATTTGGTTAGACTCTTTCTCTCCGATTGTTCTGTCTGAGTTATTTTCATTAGTTACTTCATCCAAACCATCAACATGTCTATTAGACCCCATTCCTACCAGGCTGCTCAAGGAAGCCCTACCATTAATTAATGCTTCAATCTTAAATATGATCAATCTATCTTTATTAGTTGGCTATGTACCACAGGCTTTTAAGGTGGCAGTAATTAAACCATTACTTAAAAAGCCATCACTTGACCCAGCTATCTTAGCTAATTATAGGCCAATCTCCAACCTTCCTTTTCTCTCAAAAATTCTTGAAAGGGTAGTTGTAAACAGCTAACTGATCATCTGCAGAGGAATGGTCTATTTGAAGAGTTTCAGTCAGGTTTTAGAATTCATCATAGTACAGAAACAGCATTAGTGAAGGTTACAAATGATCTTCTTATGGCCTCAGACAGTGGACTCATCTCTGTGCTTGTTCTGTTAGACCTCAGTGCTGCTTTTGATACTGTTGACCATAAAATTTTATTACAGAGATTAGAGCATGCCATAGGTATTAAAGGCACTGCGCTGCAGTGGTTTGAATCATATTTATCTAATAGATTACAATTTGTTCATGTAAATGGGGAATCTTCTTCACAGACTAAGGTTAATTATCGAGTTCCACAAGGTTCTGTGCTAGGACCAATTTTATTCACTTTATACATGCTTCCCTTAGGCAGTATTATTAGACGGCATTGCTTAAATTTTCATTGTTACGCAGATGATACCCAGCTTTATCTATCCATGAAGCCAGAGGACACACACCAATTAGCTAAACTGCAGGATTGTCTTACAGACATAAAGACATGGATGACCTCTAATTTCCTGCTTTTAAACTCAGATAAAACTGAAGTTATTGTACTTGGCCCCACAAATCTTAGAAACATGGTGTCTAACCAGATCCTTACTCTGGATGGCATTACCCTGACCTCTAGTAATACTGTGAGAAATCTTGGAGTCATTTTTGATCAGCATATGTCATTCAAAGCGCATATTAAACAAATATGTAGGACTGCTTTTTTTGCATTTACGCAATATGTCTAAAATTAGAAAGGTCTTGTCTCAGAGTGATGCTGAAAAACTAATTCATGCATTTATTTCCTCTAGGCTGGACTATTGTAATTCATTATTATCAGGTTGTCCTAAAAGTTCCCTGAAAAGCCTTCAGTTAATTCAAAATGCTGCAGCTAGAGTACTGACGGGGACTAGAAGGAGAGAGCATATCTCACCCATATTGGCCTCTCTTCATTGGCTTCCTGTTAATTCTAGAATAGAATTTAAATTCTTCTTCTTACTTATAAGGTTTTGAATAATCAGTTCCCATCTTATCTTAGGGACCTCATAGTACCATATCACCCCAATAGAGGGCTTCGCTCTCAGACTGCAGGCTTACTTGTAGTTCCTAGGGTTTGTAAGAGTAGAATGGGAGGCAGAGCCTTCAGCTTTCAGGCTCCTCTCCTGTGGAACCAGCTTCCAATTCGGATCAGGGAGACAGACACCCTCTTTACTTTTAAGATTAGGCTTAAAACTTTCCTTTTTGCTAAAGCTTATAGTTAGGGCTGGATCAGGTGACCCTGAACCATCCCTTAGTTATGCTGCTATAGACTTAGACTGCTGGGGGTTCCCCTGATGCACTGAGTGTTTCTTTCTCTTTTTGCTCTGTATGCACCACTCTGCATTTAATCATTAGTGATTGATCTCTGCTCCCCTCCGCAGCATGTCTTTTTCCTGGTTCTCTCACTCAGGCCCCAACCAGTCCCAGCAGAAGACTGCCCCTCCCTGAGCCTGGTTCTGCTGGAGGTTTCTTCCTGTTAAAAGGGAGTTTTTCCTTCCCACTGTCGCCAAGTGCTTGCTCACAGGGGGTCGTTTTGACCGTTGGGGTTTTTCTGTAATTATTGTATGGCCTTGCCTTACAATATAAGCGCCTTGGGGCAAACTGTTTGTTGTGATTTGGCGCTATATAAATATAAATAATAAATAATAAATAAATATTATGCACAGTAGAAGAAACATTCCTCTGCAATCTCTCTTTGAGGAAATAAGTGTTAAACATTTCTGTAATTTTCTCACATTTGTTGATAAGCAGAAGCTCATCTGCCATCTATGTTCTTCAAAGACTTAGATTTAGGAGCTGCTGCTTTTGTAACAAATCATGATTACCATCACCTGTTTGAATACATCATTTAATTTTTTTTCCCTCATTAGTGGCCTTGACTTTCCTTGTTTCCACTGTGTTTTGAATGTGTTACAGGCCTTAAATGCAGAAAAGCATGTTTATTAACAAATTTAATGAATGTAGGACTGAAACATAGGTCAAAATCATATATGAATCAGTGGTGGAGGAGGTGGGAGGTGGATTTGAATTCTCCTCATCATCCCAACTTTTTGATTTTGGTGTTGTCCCACGACCCGATCCCAGAATAAGCCGCTGAAGATAAGTGAGTGAGTTCAGTTGGTTAGGAGCTGGGCTCACAATATGTTGACCTTGGTTGACCAATATGTTGACTGTGTATACATTTTGGTACATATTGTAGAAAAATAACTTTAGCCAATTGAATTTTCAATAGGGGGCCAAGTAGGGGTCAACTGAAGAACTGCATAGGGGTCAAAATTTAAAAAAAATGTTCCAATCATATTGAAAGTGATACCACATTATGTATCTGATGACAATGATTCCAAAAAGGTATAGTTTGGACTATCTATAACTGAATGTTCTGGAGTTATGGGGTAAAAACAGCAAGAATCAAATCAATTTTATTTATATAGCATCAAATCACAACAACAGTCGCCCCAAGGCACTTTATATTGTAAGGCAAAAGCCATACAATAATTACTGAAAAACCCCAACGGTCAAAACGACCCCCTATGAGCAAGCACTTGGCGACAGTGGGAAGGAAAATCTTAAAAGTAGAGAGGGTGTCTGTCTCCCTGATCTGAATTGGGAGCTGGTTCCACAGGAGAGGAGCCTGAAAGCTGAAGCTCTGCCTCCCATTCTACTCTTACAAACCCTAGGAACTACAAGTAAGCCTTCAGTCTGAGAGCGAAGTGCTCTATTGGGGTGATATGGTACTATGATGTCCCTAAGATAAGATGGGACCTGATTATTCAAAACCTTATAAGTAAGAAGAAGAATTTTAAATTCTATTCTAGAATTAACAGGAAGCCAGTGAAGAGAGGGCCAATATGGGTGAGATATGCTCTCTCCTTCTAGTCCCCGTCAGTACTCTAGCTGCAGCATTTGAATTAACTGAAGGCTTTCAGGGAACTTTTAGGACAACCTGATAATAATGAATTACAATAGTCCAGCCTAGAAGAAATAAATGCATGAATTAGTTTTTCAGCAGCACTCTGAGACAAGACCTTTCTAATTTTAGACATATTGCGTAAATGCAAAAAAGCAGTCCTACATATTTGTTTAATATGCGCATTGAAGGACATATCCTGATCAAAAATGACTCCAAGATTCTCACAGTATTACTAGAGGTCAGGGTAATGCCATCCAGAGTAAGGATCTGGTTAGACACCATGTTCTAAGATTTGTGGGGCCAAGTACAATAACTTCAGTTTTATCTGAGTTTAAAAGCAGGAAATTAGAGGTCATCCATGTCTTTATGTCTGTAGAAGAATGGTGACAAAGGTCACTTTCAGTTTGTACAGGGTTAAAAAGTTAAAGTTGCTCCAGTTTTGGTAAAACGTGGTGCAAATTATTAACAAATGGAATAGTTCTGACTGTGTTGAATGTTTGTTCTCCAAAGTAAAGGTCAAACAATGTCGACATCCACTGGATTCAATGACATGTGACATGTTACCACGTAACATGAAACTAAGCATGACACGTGGTGCAAACTATTCCTTTTTTAAAATCCTACTAACTCAACCAATAATTTGCATCATGTTTTACCATAATTGGAGCAACTTTAACTTTTGACCCCTGTAGAAACTGAAACTGACCTTTGTCGCCATGCTTGCTGTGTTTACCCAATAACTCCAGAACATTCAGTCACAGCAGTGGTGGGCACAGATAACCAAAAAATGAACTTCGATAACAGATAACCAGATAACTGAAAAGTTATCTTTGATAAAGATAAAACAATAAACCACCCAAAAATGTATCAGAAGTTACAGATAACCGATAACAGATAAATTCCAATATTACTCTGACAACTACAACAAATTTAATAGCTTATAATAATATTAAAAACAACAGACCCCAAGAATGAGACCACACTTTTCTTTCAACATTTGGCCCCTGCTGGAAGCTCTTGTTTACTATAGCGCCCCAGCACAGAGACACCCGAGAGCAGCCATAAAACCAACTTTTTATCAATTACGATGTTCCGGTCAGGCGCAGGTCTTGAAAAATAAAGTCATGCTGACTTATGTTTGATTATAAATAACATTAATACCGATAGAATAACTCAATTAATGTCAATTATGTCATTTGTACAAAGTTAAAATATAACATATCTTTAATGTTGAATAATGCACTAATTCTGAGGTTTTGTAACAAACAGATCGCAAAGGATTCTGGGTAAAAGTGCCTCTGCTAAACACTGGATGAGTCTCTCTTTTTGGAGCGAGGCAGAGGGGAAGGCGAAGGGCTACAAATCCCTCCGTTTGGAGGGGTAGGAGGAGCTTACTGCTGTCTCTAAAAAAACAAACATGGCGCCTAAAGAGCCGCACAAATTTCATTACAAATTATGCTGTTTAGAAAGTTATCACTTGCCAAAAAACTTTACAGGCAGTTGTCTATGACAGCAACGTGTATGCTGCTGGATGCATGTTGCGTATGTTGTTCTGAAGAATATCGTAACGTCACTCGTGCGCTGTGCACATACACACGAACAATACGATAAGACACTTTTAAAGCTCACAATGGAGAAAATCATGATAAAGGATAAGCATGTTAATTTGTATGTTCATAAATCTTTGGATAATATCAATCCCTGCTGTTGGATTTCAAGGTCTGTAACGTGTGTGTATTTTGTAAACAAACGGAGCCCTAAACACACTCATCTAATAAGCTTTCAGGCAGAAAATGAAAGTTCATCAATGCGAATAAGTTGGAAATATATACACACACATGTACGAGGTCTATTAGACAATAAACGACCCTTTTTTTTAACTATATGGATTTGAATGACGTGCGATTCCACCAATCATGCTTGAACCCTTGTGCGCATGCGTGAGTTTTTTCACGCGTGTCGGTGACGTCATTTCCCTGTGGGCAGGCCTTGAGTGAGATGTGGTCCCGCCCTCTCAGCTGAATTCCTTTGTTTCACACGCTGCTCAGATGGCGCGCGTTGCTTTATCAAAATTTTTTCTGGACCTGTGAGGAATATCCGAGTGGATACTATTCGAGAAATTAAGCTGGTTTTCGGTGAAAAATTTAACGGCTGGGGTGTTTCTGTCGCTGTAAGGACTTCCCACGGAGTGGGACGTCATGCAGCACTTCCAGGCGCCGTCGTCAGCCTGTTTCGAGCTGAAAACATTCTAATTTAAGGCATTCACCCAGGACGTCGTGAGAGAACAGAGACGATTCACAAGAGGCCGGCATGAGGACTTTATGCGGACATTCCACTGTTTAAGGACATTTTTTAATGAAGACGTGCGCGCAAATTCGCCGAGTCGTTTCCGTGATGACTCGGCAAATCTGTGTGCGCCGTGACAGGAAAAACACCTCCGTGTTGAAAACCATTTGTAAAATTCAGGCGGCTTTTGATGGCTTTCAACAAGAGAGTAACTGAGAAATTGTTTAACAGCTTGGGCATGTTCCAACTTGCCCGTTAAGGTTTCCAACACGGAGGGTTTTTCCTGTCACAACCCCCCGCGGTCGGGTCCGGCCCGACATGCGACTCTGCCCGCACGTTCTTTCATCACAAAATGTCCGTTAACAATGGAATGTCCGAATAAACTCCTCATGCCGACTTCTTCTGAAAGTTCTCTGTTCTCTGACGATTACTGGATCAACAGAGCCTGAAATGTGGAAGTTTTCAACTTGAAACGGCGAGACGCTGCCTCGAAGCGCAGATCGCCGTCAGGCGCCGTGGGCCGTCCTTACGGTGACACTACCAGACCAAAATCTCTCATCAGCCGTTAAAATTTTTACCAAAAACCAGCTGAATTTATCGAATAGTGTCCACTCAGTTGTGCCTTACAGCTTTTTATCAAACAAAGCAGCAGTCTCTGAGCCATTCCTAAACAATGAAAAAATCGACGAGAGGGGGCGACTCCTCACTCAAAGACTGCCCACAGGCGAATGACGTAACCGACAGGTGTGAAAAAACTCTCGCATGCCCACGAGGGTTCAAGCATGTCTGATGTAATCACACGTGATTCAAACCTATGGTTTTTGAAAAAAATAATAAGGTCGGATACTTTTCTAATAGACCTCGTATATGTGTAACACATAACCTGACGTCCTAATAGACTGATATTATTTGTCAAGGAAATTTCTAAAGGAAATAAGGCTGGATGCAAAAAATTGGAGAATTTGAAAAAGAAATAAGGTTGTAATTCCATTAAAAAAGTGAAACTTGTATAATGTATACATTCATTGCACACAAAAAAAGCCATTTGCAAAGCCAAAAGTTGATTTGACAATCATCTGACATAACCGGGGTCAAAATAAATAGAACACTGCTATCTACTGGTTGAAAACAAAATTCCAGATACAGTAATCCCTGTCTGCTACATTTAAAATGCGTGGAATTTAACAAACGCAAATAAAACCTACATCTATAAACGCAGAGAATATATTTAAGAGAGTTTTAGGCACTAGAGTTTAATGCTGTTGTCCGTGGAGCCTGAACAGAGTGTCTGAAATGCATTTGTCCTGTCGTGATGTACTGAGATTACATCATCCTACCCAAAATGCATAGCGGGTCACAGGATGTGCTCACAAAACCTTAAAAATTAGCACATTACTTTAAAACTAAAACATATATCTGATATTTTACTTATTAAAACTTCAGACATGACAGTAATTCTAAATAACTTGTCCAAAATTTTTGGTTAAAATTTGAACATAAGTTAAAAACGTATGCCTCTGGATGACTTAGGTGATATCGCCAGCATATTGGCATGGTGTTAAAAGAAATGTTTATTTTTACTTTAGGGGCTGTTTCTGCTTTGTCTGCAGAGGATTGAGATGCTTTTTATACAAGTGGCTCTCTTCTGTTTGCAAAGGTATAGCTGTGTGTCTGTTACAGAACTTTTAACAGCTGACTGCTAAACTAATTTTAAAAATGCTTGTCGCTGTTCAGCTTTGTTTATTGGTTTAAAAGTTATCGGACAAAGATTAATCGGAAGATAATTGGTCTGATAATGGTTTTTAAAGTTAAGATGGAATCTTCCATTCCAGCTTATTAATTTCAAAAACCCAGACAGAGCTTTAATTCATTTGAAAGCTTGACTCTTAGTCTTGTCCATCCAAATTGGAAGTCCCAAAAACCAGTTTTATTTGTTATTATCTATCGTCCACCTGGTCGTTACTGTGAGTTTCTCTGTGAATTTTCAGACCTTTTGTCTGACTTAGTGCTTAGCTCAGATAAGATAATTATAGTGGCCGATTTAACATCCCACAGATGCTGAGAATGACAGCCTCAACACTGCATTTAATCTCTTTTAGACTCTATTGGCTTTGCTCAAAAAGTAAATGAGTCCACCCACCACTTTAATCATATCTTAGATCTTGTTCTGACTTATGGTATGGAAATAGAAGACTTAACAGTATTCCCTGAAAACTCCCTTCTGTCTGATCATTTTTTAATAACATTTACATTTACCTGATGGACTACCCAGCAGTGGGGAATAAGTTTCATTACACTAGAAGTCTTCAGAAAGCGCTGTAACTAGGTTTAAGGATATGATTCCTTCTTTATGTTCTCTAATGCCATACCAACACAGTGCAGAGTAGCTACCTAAACTCTGTAAGTGAGATAGAGTATCGTCAATAGTTTTACATCCTCATTGAAGACAACTTTGGATGCTGTAGCTCCTCTAAAAAAGAGAGCTTTAAATCAGAAGTGCCTGACTCCGTGGTATAACTCACAAATTCGTAGCTAAAGCAGATAACCCGTAAGTTGGAGAGGAAATGGCGTCTCACTAATTTAGAAGATCTTCACTTAGCCTGGAAAAAGAGTCTGTTGCTCTATAAAAAAGCCCTCCGTAAAGCTAGGACATCTTTCTACTCATCACTAATTGAAGAAAATAAGAACAACCCCAGGTTTCTTTTCAGCACTGTAGCCAGGCTGACAAAGAGTCAGAGCTCTATTGAGCTGAGATTCCATTAACTTTAACTAGTAATGACTTCATGACTTTCTTTGCTAACAAAATTTAAATTAGAGAAAAAATTACTCATAACCATCCCAAAGACGTATCGTTATCTTTGGCTGCTTTCAGTGATGCCGGTATTTGGTTAGACTCTTTCTCTCCGATTGTTCTGTCTGAGTTATTTTCATTAGTTACTTCATCCAAACCATCAACATGTTTATTAGACCCTATTCCTACCAGGCTGCTCAAGGAAGCCCTACCATTATTTAATGCTTCGATCTTAAATATGATCAATCTATCTTTGTTAGTTGGCTATGTACCACAGGCTTTTAAGGTGGCAGTAATTAAACCATTACTTAAAAAGCCATCACTTGACCCAGCTATCTTAGCTAATTATAGGCCTTCTCCAACCTTCCTTTTCTCTCAAAAATTCTTGAAAGGGTAGTTGTAAAACAGCTAACTGATCATCTGCAGAGGAATGGTCTATTTGAAGAGTTTCAGTCAGGTTTTAGAATTCGTCATAGTACAGAAACAGCATTAGTGAAGATTACAAATTATCTTCTTATGGCCTCGGACAGTGGACTCATCTCTGTGCTTGTTCTGTTAGACCTCAGTGCTGCTTTTGATACTGTTGACCATAAAATTTTATTACAGAGATTAGAGCATGCCATAGGTATTAAAGGCACTGCGCTGCAGTGGTTTGAATCATATTTGTCTAATAGATTACAATTTGTTCATGTAAATGGGGAATCTTCTTCACAGACTAAAGTTAATTATGGAGTTCCACAAGGTTCTGTGCTAGGACCAATTTTATTCACTTTATACATGCTTCCCTTAGGCAGTATTATTAGACGGTATTGCTTAAATTTTCATTGTTACGCAGATGGTACCCAGCTTTATCTATCCATGAAGCCAGACGACACACCAATTAGCTAAACTGTAGGATTGTCTTACAGACATAAAGACATGGATGACCTCTAATTTCCTGCTTTTAAACTCAGATAAAACTGAAGTTATTGTACTTGGCCCCACAAATCTTAGAAACATGGTGTCTAACCAGATCCTTACTCTGGATGGCATTACCCTGACCTCTAGTAATACTGTGAGAAATCTTGGAGTCATTTTTGATCAGGATATGTCATTCAAAGCGCATATTAAACAAATATGTAGGACTGCTTTTTTGCATTTACGCAATATCTCTAAAATCAGAAAGGTCTTGTCTCAGAGTGATGCTGAAAAACTAATTCATGTATTTATTTCCTCTAGGCTGGACTATTGTAATTCATTATTATCAGGTTGTCCTAAAAGTTCCCTAAAAAGCCTTCAGTTAATTCAAAATGCTGCAGCTAGAGTACTGACGGGGACTAGAAGGAGAGAGCATATCTCACCCATATTGGCCTCTCTTCATTGGCTTCCTGTTAATTCTAGAATAGAATTTAAAATTCTTCTTCTTACTTATAAGGTTTGAATAATCAGGTCCCATCTTATCTTAGGGACCTCGTAGTACCATATCACCCCAATAGAGCGCTTCGCTCTCAGACTGCAGGCTTACTTGTAGTTCCTAGGGTTTGTAAGAGTAGAATGGGAGGCAGAGCCTTCAGCTTTCAGGCTCCTCTCCTGTGGAACCAGCTCCCAATTCAGATCAGGGAGACAGACACCCTCTCTACTTTTAAGATTAGGCTTAAAACTTTCCTTTTTGCTAAAGCTTATAGTTAGGGCTGGTCAGGTGACCCTGAACCATCCCTTAGTTATGCTGCTATAGACGTAGACTGCTGGGGGGTTCCCATGATGCACTGTTTCTTTCTCTTTTTGCTCTGTATGCACCACTCTGCATTTAATCATTAGTGATGATCTCTGCTCCCCTCCACAGCATGTCTTTTTCCTGGTTCTCTCCCTCAGCCCCAACCAGTCCCAGCAGAAGACTGCCCCTCCCTGAGCCTGGTTCTGCTGGAGGTTTCTTCCTGTTAAAAGGGAGTTTTTCCTTCCCACTGTAGCCAAGTGCTTGCTCATAGGGGGTCGTTTTGACCGTTGGGGTTTTACATAATTATTGTATGGCCTTGCCTTACAATATAAAGCGCTTTGGGGCAACTGTTTGTTGTGATTTGGCGCTATAAAAAAAATCATTTGATTGATTGATTGATAAAGTTATCTAAAAAGATAATCCGATAAAGAAACATTATCTTCGATAATTATCTGTTATCGGATTATCGGAAGTGTGCCCACCACTGAGTCACAGATAGTCCAAACTATACCTTTTTGGAATCTTTGTGATCAGACACATAATGTGGTATAGCTTTCAATATGATTGGAACATTTTTTTGACCCCTATGCAGTTCTTCAATTGACCCCTACTTGGCCCCCTTTTGAAAATTCAAATGGTTATCATTAATTTTCTAAAATATGTACCAAAAGGTATACACAGTCAAACCTTGGTAATTGTAACCAGATTTGAATGATTCCTCTGCAAATATTGTTATCTGCTGCACTAAAGGGGAGTGATGCACTCTTATTGGCTTCACACTGCCGTATCTGGGGATAACCAATGGCTCTCAGGACAAATCAGGATTTACTTCCACATCTTTTATACATATTAAATCTTGTATGTACCTGTCAGAAGTGACACAGTAAGTAATGTTTAGACTGAACGTTTTTACTTGTCTGCATGACGATTGATCAGTACAAGATGTTCAAGGCAAATGTGCCTCTGGGGATGTTTAAATACAACTGCCTTCCTTCCTCTCGATCTCAAGTTGGCTACGTGTAGCTAAATGGAGCGGCAGGCGATATGAGCTGGCAGCATGAATGATGGTCATTGCCTCGTTTCACAAATAAGCCGTATGGTGAGCATCGTTAATGAGTGTTGAGGAGCAGGAATTCATTTACTCTCGGTGTGATTAAACTGCGGCACCGGCGTGGCAGCAGACGGAATGGTTGTTTATCTAACAATGCATTGCTCCTATACGTACAATCAATCTGTCCAATTCGCTAAAGCAGACTGAGCTCCAACATTAGCTGCAAATGCAAACACCTTTCAGACACGAGGACCGAGTGTTTGGAAACAGCTGAGCAGGCAGACGGATTAAACATGGGTGTATTTTGCATTTTGCATTGAGGCGGTTTTTCAGCCTGCTGCCTCTTTTTCCACCTAAGAGACATACAATTGATGTTGAAAATGCAATAAAGCTTACAGTTTTTCTGGCAAATGAACATCCTGTAGACTGAATGTGACAGATATGAGCGATGGGAAATCACTAGCTGCTGGCTGTAAGGATCTTAACTGCTTTTCCTTTCATTTCTTTAAGCAGGGCGTCTGATTGTTCTTAACAAATATCAACCCATTTGTCATCGCTAATCTATCCAGTTACCATCAGTGTGCGGGAAGCAGCACACAGATGCAAGATTCATTTGAAATTTAGATGCAGCATTGCATCAGCTTTATTTTTTTAAAGTGTCCTCTTCAGACTCAAAGTATCAACTTCATAGAAATTCAGTAACAGTGGTTTAAATCAGAGGTCTCCAGGAGGCACCACAGATTACATGTTCTGAATGAACATGTCAGTTCTTCTCATTTTAGACTTGGATGCAACTTGAATGAGTTTGAAAAGATGCTATCGTTATCAAGAGGTGGCAGGTGAAATGCATCATCAACTGCTTCTTCAGTGTTGCTCACCTCAGTCAGGTTGTCAGGTATCATGCTAAGAATGTCAAAACCCCAAAGGACATTCCCCTCAAAGTGGACTCCCCCAAGCTACAGGACCGATACATCGGCCCATTCAAGATCCTTAAGGTCATCAGTCCAGCCGCAGTGAGGCTTCAGCTTCCGGCCTCACTGCGGATCCACTGTGTTTCATGTGTCCCGGGTTAAACCACATCACACCTCACCCTCTGTACTCCGGGTCCGGCGCCGCCTCCTGCCCGGATAATCGATGGCGAGCCGGCTTGGACTGTACGCCGGCTTTTGGATGTCCGTAGGATGGGCCGGGGCTTCCAGTATTTGGTGGACTGGGAGGGGTACGGTCCCGAAGAACGCTCCTGGGTGAAGAGGAGCTTCATCCTGGACCCGGCCCTCCTGGCCGATTTCTACCGCCGCCACCCGGACAAGCCTGGTCGGGCGCCAGGAGGCGCCCGTTGAGGGGGGGGTCCTGTTGTGTGGGCCGCCAGAAGAGGAGGTACTGCTGGCCCACCACCAGAGGGCGCCCTGTCTGGAGTGCAGGCTCCAGGCACCAGAGGGCGCAGCCGCCTCACAGGAGCAGCCAGGGTGACAGCTGTCACGCATCACCTGCAACAGCTGTTACCAATCATCTGATCAGCAGGGGTACATCAGCAGGACGACGTCTCCACCTCTTTGCCGAGATATCGTTCTACCTGGAAGGTAACATTCTCAGCTAACTGTGTGACAGTAACCTTTTGTGACTTTTGTGCGTTGTATAACAGACTCCTTTTCCAACAAGAGGTGGAGGTAGTTTTCCTGCCGTGCGGATTGCTGGGTGCAAACGCGCCCACATTTAATTGTTTCTTTGTTCCTCGCCAGCAGTACCAGGTCCGACACGTGGAGGCAGTGGCCACCTGGGAATTCGGGACTTGGCGGCCAGTATTCCCGGGGTCTGGTGGCGGAGGAAATCGTGTGGTTCCGGTTCTGCTTTGGACAGACGTCTCCTATCTTCGAGCCTGCCCACACGACACCTTTTGTGATTTGGCTTTTTGTCTATTGTTGTAATCTGTTGTATTTGTTGTGCCCATTGTCAACAGTAAAGTGTTGTTATTTGACTTCCTCCATTGTCCGTTCATTTGTGCCCCCTGTTGTGGGTCCGTGTACCTACACTTTCCCAACACATAGGACACAATCAGTTTTGCTAAAAGCACTTTTGCAACAGTCCCTGTAACATAAAATAACAATACAGCTCTATTTCTCCAATGTGTGACATTCCATGACTGAACAGGCAACGTCCAGGATGAATTTGTCATACAGGGAGATGAGGATTTATCAAATGGCCAGTGTAATTTTCGGACAGAACCGGATTCGTTTTGCTCTGTTTCTGTGTGGGATGAATCTGTTATGCTCTGATCTCCGTCACACACAGAGAAATGTAGAGAATTGCTGAGTTAGATGTTTTTTTGGGAAATGCACCCCTTTCCCTGCTTCGGGAGAGGAATAAAAAGCATCAGAATCCACTAATTATGAGCGCATGTGTGCAGAAAGATTTACTATCATTAGTACTTTGCTGTGCTGCTAACTGGGACGTGCGACATGTCCTTGAAATAACATTAACAACTACTAAATGCGTACTAAATTGGTGGCAGAGGAGAAGCTGCAGACAAACTGACTGCAGCCACTGCGCACTCTGATTTCTCTTCTCGTTTATAGAGGGTTTTCATGTGACGTATTGGTCACGTCATTTTGTGTCCTGTGGCCGTTCTGGATTACCACACGGTGGCCGCTGTGTTACGCTACGTGCATTTGGCGAAAAATTGCAGAAGCTTCAACATTGGTGTGAAGAAGCCTCACGGCACCGTGGCGCAGAGAGAGAGAGATTAATTTTATTTTATTTGGCAATAAAATTATATAGAATACATAAAAATACTGCCGAGGATAACACAAGAATGCTTCCAATACGGATGCTTATTTACATTGTGGTCATCGAGCACCGAGCTGCTGATCCACAAGCTGCCCTTCTAGCGCCTGGTGAGAGAAATCGCTCAGGACTTCAAGACGACCTCCGCTTTCAGAGCTCCGCTGTGATGCTCTGCAGGAGGCCGGCGAGGCTGACCTGGTCGGCAGCTTCCTAGTTCACAATATCGCAGTGTGACACTGTCGGCCAGTTCGTTACATCACCACTAAATTCACTATCTGGTATAAGATACGGATCCACTGAACCAACTGCTACACATCTATCACCATAAATAGCTTTATCTGGAGGATTTAAAGCATCGTAATAACCAGACATTCTCTCCATTTTTCTATCACGCGTCAGCCTCCTTGTAATCCAGAATGGAGACGGCACCTGTCCTGCAGCAAATCGGTCACGTGATTGAAAACCCTTTATATTTCTTCTTGTGCCAAGCTGCAGGTCTGCGCTCTGAGTTCTGTTATAGTTATCTTTCCTCCTTTGACCGCGAGATGAATGCGAGAACGTCCGTGTGTAAATGTGGACATGTCAATCAATCAATCAATCAATCAATTTTTTTATATAGCGCCAAATCACAACAAACAGTTGCTCCAAGGTGCTTTATATTGTAAGGCAAGGCCATACAATAATTATGTAAAACCCCAACGGTCAAAACGACCCCCTGTGAGCAAGCACTTGGCTACAGTGGGAAGGAAAAACTCCCTTTTAACAGGAAGAAACCTCCAGCAGAACCAGGCTCAGGGAGGGGCAGTCTGCTGGGACTGGTTGGACATGTCCTGTCTGTGGCAATCAGTCTGCAGGATGTATGTCCTTTTTACTTTATTTAACACAATTATGAGAGAGTTGGAGCGGAGAGTGAGAACTGCAGCAGCCAGCCAGTTTTTTTTTTTTAATTGTTCACATGTGCGCGTGCGAACAAATCGTCTGTGACCTGACTGGAGATTCCGGACTTTTACTTGATATCAGTCTGTGAGCAGGACTTTTATGGACTTTTTTAAACACAGTTGTGAGAGAATTTAAGAGCAAGGCGTCTAATGCAGAAAAAAAATTAAACAATGTTTAATTTTTGGCGTCCGATTCGCTTCGTCCTTTGCGTCCGTCACTGTGTTCTGGCGTTGAGATAAATCAATCTCGGCGCTGGGTTGCTTCCATGTGGCGTCCCATCATGACAGCCGCACAACGCAACTCGAAGCGGCTGTGTGAAACAGACTTTAGCACAGAAGTAGGTCAAAGGCTGGAAATGTTGTTAGGCGCTTGTAGAAAACTCTAACAACACATTTAATTAGCTTACCTGCTGGTGCAAAATGGTCATTAGCTCCCACTTCTGTCAAGAATCTTCGGGCAAGGTCCATCAGGTCCTTGTTCAGACAATGTGTGCATGTGCACATTAGGCATCGATGGGGTTTCCCACAGCTTCCCAACTTCACTCAAAAAATCTACTCAAACGTTGATAATCTTGTTCTGCTGTTTAGAAATCCTAGTTAAGACAACAATGAGGGAAATTTCCTGGGCAGACAAGTTTTTGTAGGTTGCAAATGGAAAGCTTTGTTTAATTTGAAAACAAATGAAATCAAGAAATACTAGTTATGTTTTTACAGTGTGACTGATAAATCCCTTATTGCATGAAATTATTTGGGTGGAACGCCGTAATGTGTGGGAGTGGTGTGAAATAATTACCAGGCATCCTCATTATTTGGATTGTGGTATACAGATATTTTCAAAAACCATATGGATTTGAATCACGTGTGATTACATCAGACATGCTTGAACCCTCGTGGGCATGCGAGAGTTTTTTTCACGCCTGTCGGTTACGTCATTCGCCTGTGGGCAGTCTTGAGTGAGGAGGTCGCCCACCCTCTCATCGATTTTTTCATTGTTTAGAATGGCTCAGAGACTGTTGCTTTGTTGATCAAAATTTTTTCAAACCTGTACGCACAACTGAGTGGACACCATTCGATAAATTCAGCTGGTTTTCGTTAAAAATTTTAAACGGTTGATGACAGAGTTTGGTCTGGTAGTGTCACTTTAAGGACGGCCCACGGGCGCCTGACGGCGATCTGCGCTTCGAGGCGGCAGCGTCTCGCCGTTTCAAGTTGAAAACTTCCACATTTCAGGCTCTGTTGACGCAGTAGGTCGTCAGAGAACAGAGAACTTTCAGAAGAAGTCGGCATGAGGAGTTTATTCTGACATTCCATTGTTAACGGACATTTGTAATGAAAGAACGTGTGGCAGAGTCGCATGTCGGCCGGACCCGACCGCGGGGGTCGTCACGGAAACGACTCGGCGAATTTGCGCGCACGTCTTTCATTACAAATGCCCTTAAACAGTGGAATGTCCTCATAAAGTCCTCATGCCGGCCTCTTCTGAATCTTCTCTGTTCTCTCATGACGTCCTGGGTGAATTAAGCCTTGAATTAGGATGTTTTCAGCTCGAAACAGGCCGATGACGGCGCCTGGAAGCGCTGCAGGACGTCCCGCTCCGTGGGAAGTCCTTACACCGACAGAAACACCCCATAATCTCTCATCAGCCGTTAAAGTTTTCACCAAAAACCATCTAATTTCTCGAATAGTGTCCACTCGGATATTCCTCACAGGTCCAGAAAAAATTTTGATAAAGCAACGCGCGCCGTCTCGAGCAGCGTGTGAAACAAAGGAATTCAGCCGAGAGGGCGGGACCACATCTCACTCAAGGCCTGCCCACAGGGAAATGACGTCAACGACACGTGTGAAAAAACTCACGCATGCGCACGAGGGTTCAAGCATGATTGGTGTAATCGCACGTCATTCAAATCCATATAGTTAAAAAAAAATAAAAGGGTCGGTTTATTATCTAATAGACCTCGTACTTTCTGTAAAATTATCAGGAGTTATGTCAGGTTATATTAATATTGTGTGAACACAAGTGTCTGTGTAAAAGGAGTTTCCGTTGTTTATGTCCTGTATGGAGGCATGTAAAAAGATGCATTTGAGAACCACAGCTTGCACCTTTGGGTTGCCTGCGTTGCTGCACACAAAACAGTCCATGCTCTGAATGCAGAAAAAACAAACAAATCAATCAATAATCCAAACATGTTTTCGTTTGTATGATGCTTTTCATACGGACCACGTTGCAAATTCATCAGTGGAGATGTTCATCTCTTCATGCCCTCCTCCTCCTCACAGTCACTGTTTTCCTCTTCAGCCTCATTATGCCAGTTTAAACCTCTGTGTTGTGTTTCCATCGTCGGTACGTGAACTCAAGAGCTCCTTGACAGGAGGCAGGGGCACTCTAACCACGAGGCTAAACCCATTTTCTCTGTTGCCAAAGCTTCTTTTTGGCGTTGGGGAGGTGAGGTTACTGATCTCACTACACAGTGACTCCTGCTGGCCTCGTCACACCAGCTGCTGACCACAGAGACGGTGCCACACTACCACAAGCGGCACGCCAAAACCAAGCTGTCGCTGCATTCTGGTGTTGTCACTCCTATTTTCAGAACACACCTCTGCCACGGATTTTCACATGTTGCTGACAGGTTTGTTTTTCTGTGACAGTTTGTGCGAATGTGGTACCCACACCTGGTACATTTTGTCGTGAACCTGTGATGGCATCGCCCGGCATGACACGGCCTTTAGCTGTGCCCACTGCTGCGTATACTTATGAAGGTCTCATTCGAAGCAGATGAAAGCATGTTGATTCCTTGTTAAAGGTAGTCACGCCAATGAACAGAAGCCCCTGAAATCCCCCACAGTGTAGCTTTAAAGAGCCAGGCAGATTTGTTTGACTCACAACACACACTCCTTCTCTGACAAAAGCTCACTGCAGGGGGAGAAGCACCGGGAGGCATTTGATCATTTGCCAGGGGATTGTTGATGCTCCGGAGCTTGTGAGAATTCACTCGATGCTGCGCAGTTCTTCCTCCATCTGAAGTATGTAAGAAGTAGAAAAACATTTGACACAATTCATCGCCAGAGAACATTCAAAGAGATCTGTCTTATCGTAATTTAAGACTAAAACAGACGCATGAAAAAATATAATGGCACAGTCAAAATTTTCCTTAGTCCTTTTTTTAAAAAAAAAAGTTTTGTTTACAAGCCAGGAAATGCAGCATTTGAAATGGTGGGATTTTGGAGCTCACTTCACAGCAGGGCCAGAAAACTGCCTCTTGTGTGGTTTCAGCAAGAAGAAGCAGAGATTTACAGAAAGGAAAAAACAACTTTGTGAAGTGTGGAAAGACTCCAGAGCGCAGGGGATGAAAACAGCCCTCAGGTGCTGTTGACCAGGTGAGATGATACACGATGTTCACACGCGCTGCTGTGTTCACTCGCTGGGTAAATATTTTAAATATTTTTAACCTTGTATCATAACCAGTGCGGCTCCTGAAAAATTTCTCAGGAGTGGAAATTTTTCTGATAATGATTAAGGCGACACATTCAAGAAAATACATTAAGCAAGACAATTGTATCAATTGTTATTAGCTGATTAACTCATACAGAAATATCTCCACTAGATGGCAGCACACAGCAGAAAGATTTCCCCTCAAGCTACATAAATTACAGGTGGAAGACAGTTACATCCAGGAATGTTCACAAGCAAAATGTTAATTAAAATGAACTAACCCCACAATACATTAACCAACATATTCATAGTGGAAGCAACTGGGGATTAAGGACCTTGGCCAAGGGCCCTCAGTGATTTTCAGATGGAAAAGTGCTGCATAGATGTGTGCGCTAGTGTTTGTCTGTGTGTGTGTGTGTGTGTGTGTGTGTGTGTGTGTGGTGTGTGTGTGTGTGTGTGTGTGTGTGTGTGTGGTGTGGTGTGTGTGTGTGTGTGTGAAATGTTTTCAGGTAAAATGACAGGATCAGGGTTATTTCTGTTACATATGTCACAGAGGTGGTAAACAAGCTGCAACAATTATCTTACATCAGGAGAACATCTGTGAAACACTCATACAATTGTGGGACTTTGGAGATGTGACATAAAAGGGGATTTTTCACAGTATGACCCCTTTAATAATGACCTTATTGGCTCCAAGCCATTTCATTTTTAAATCTGTCTATTGAACATTAAAACCTTAACAAAAAGCATCATGAATCAAACATTTTAACCTGTTTAAAGCCTGTTGGAGCTCCGTGAAGCTGTTAATTAAAGATTGTTAAATGAATAAACGCCGACAATTTGTGATAAAACAATGACGTACGATGAAAAGTATTTAACATGTACTTTACCTCTGTGTAACCATTTTTTACTAGGGGAGCTATGACCACTAACTTTGCCCCCCCCCCCAGGACTAAAACAAACCAATTTTTTTAGGTTCCTTAGATGACTCCAAAACACAAACAGAATGTTCCCAAAAATAAAAACTGGCTTCAAGCCCGTTATCCAAGATGGCGCCCAAGATGGATGCCAAAATAGGGGTTTTTCACTGAAACACCTTTAAACAAAATATAAACAACTTAAATATCACACAGATTCAATGGGAAGACCATTGCAGGTCACAGCAAACTCATTTGGCCTAAATTCATTCATGGTTTAAGATTCAAAATGGCATCCAATGGCCACCAACAGACCCTTATCATTGAATCTCTGTAATATTTAAGTTGTTTATATGTTGTTCAAAGGTGTTTAGTGAAAAACCCTATTTTGGTGGCCATCTTGGACGGCTTGAGGCCAGTTCTTGTTTTGGGGAACATACTGATGTGTTTTGGGGTCATCTAAGGAACCTAAAAAAGTTGTTTGGTTTAGTCCTGGCGTGGGGGGGTGCAAAGGTAGTGGTCATACCTCCCCCTAGTAGTTCTTGCTGCTCTTTTAAAAAATGTAATCCTTATGATCTGGTGTTGTTGTTTAAACTGTGTATAAAACTGCCCAAGGTACGAAACATCTAACCCAGTTACTGATCGTAAAAACACTTTATCTGCAGACCAAGTCAGTGACATTGGAACAAACAGAGCAAAGTGCAATTAATCGTGATTGTAAAAAACATGAACACATTATAGGTGCTGTAATGATTTATGTAAATGAACGTGTTATTTTGTCAACCACAATAAAATAAAAGATATTAATAACAAATGGTTCGTGTGACGGTTACACCTCTCTGGCAGAAATGTCCACCAGAGTGAAGGACTTATCACCAAGGCTTCAAACAGACAAATTGCAGACATACTCTCACCGCTGAAATTGCTTTTAGCATTGAAAAATTTAATTGCATGTGCAAACCTCACCGATTTAAATGTGCAACACCCACAACACAATATGTGGTATACTGCACATTTGAACATGCGTCATTAGTAGAGCAGCATGCACATTAATTGCAGGTGTTACAGACTTTGTGCACATTTTTACATGTTTAACCTTTAATTCAGGCCCACAGTGTGGTACTAGATGTAAATCTACCTGGAGTAGGCAGTGTTGAAATACAAGTGATTGTGGCATGAAGAAGACGAGAAACAGTTTTGTCACATCTGTACTGCGAACTGCAGGCGAAGCTCCTTAGAGAAAAATGCGACCACAAAAAGTTGCAGGAGTTCCCCGTTAAGACCAATATATGTGTATCTTTGTGTGACACGTTCAGTACGACAGGTAAGACTCGACATAACACTGAGTGATGAATGTGGATTTGCAGATTCAGGGTTAATACACAAGTGCTGGAGACAAAACCACATTACCACAAAAACAAACAAAAAAGTCTTAAGGTAGTAATGAAAAGTCCTCTGTGTGTGACTCTGGAGTGAAGTGTAAATTGAGGGAGCCACTGAATGCATTTGGTTCATGACGTTACTTCTGTGACCGGCAACTGTCGGGCCGTGCTCTCAGTGCAGACGTCTTTATTTGTTTCTCATTGAGAAATACCAGTGTGGCGATTTTGTTTGAGCCGACGTGACTCACCACAACGAGGAATCAACAATATAATAAAGCAGGAATCTGCCAGGAATGTCTTCTGCAGAAGACATGTGAATGAGGCAGCACATCTGTAGTGAACATTCAGTCTGCCGAGGCCAAAATGACTCACAATTTGCATATCTTCTTCTTCTTCTTCTGGCTGCTCCCATTATTGGGCACCACAATCATCTCCATCTCACCCTGTCCTCTGTGTCTTCCTCTGTCTCACCAACCACCTGCATGTCCTCCCTCAGCACATCCATAAACCTCCTCTTTGGTCTCCCTCTTCTCCTCCTGCCTGGTGGCTCCATCCTCAGCATCCTTCTCTCTATATACCCTGGGTCCCTCCTCTGCACATGTCCAAACCATCTCAGTCTCACCTCTCTGACTTTGTCTCCAAACTGTCCCACCTGAGCTGTCCATCCGATATGTTCATTCCTAATCCTGTCCATTCTCGTCACTCCCAAAGAGAATTGTAACATCTTCAGCTCTGCCTCCTGTCTTTTTGTTAGTGTCACCGTCTCCAAACCGTCCAACATAGCTGGTCTCACTACTGTCTTGTAAACTTTCTCCTTCACTCTTGCTGATATTCTTTGGTCACAAATCACTCCTGCCACCTTTCTCCACCCACTCCACCCTGTCTGCACTCTCTTCTTCACCTCTCTACCACACTCTCTGTTACTTTGGACAGTTGCCCCCAAAATATTTAAAGTCACCTACTTTCACCACTTCTACTCCTTGTAACTGCACTATACCACTGGCTCCCTCTCATTCACACACATGTACTCAGTCTTGCTCCTACTGACTTTCATTCCCCTTCTCTCCAAAGCATATCTCCACCTCTCCAGGCTAGAATCAACCTGCTCTCTACTCTCACCACAGATCACAATGTCATCTGCAAACATCATACTCCATTGGAGACTCCTGTCTGATCTCGCCTGTCAACCTGTCCATCACCATTGTGAACACGAAAGGACTCGGAGCTGATCCTTGGTGTAATCCTGCCTCACTCTGAATGAGTCTGTCATTCCAATTTGCATATGAATAAACAATATTATTGTATTGTCGACTTTGGCAGGGGTGGTAGCCAAGTAGTTAATGCGCTTGGTTTCAGTGCAGAAGGTTCCGGGTTCAAATCCCACCCCTGCCACATTTCTCCACGTAATGTGGAGTTGCGTCAGGAAGGCATCCGGCGTAAAACCTGTGCCAATTCAACATGCAGATCCACCTTGGATTTGCTGTGGCGACCCTGAGTGCAAACAAGGGAGCAGCCGAAGGGACTTACCTTTTATTGTATTGTATTTTAATTTAATTTATTTTCATTTATATAGCACCAAATCACAACAGTTACCTCAAGGTGCTTCACAGAAGTAAGGTCTAACCTTACCAACCCCCAGAGCCGCAGTGGTAAGGCAAAATCCCTCTGAGGAAGAAAGACGATGGTCATATTAAATCAAGATCACTGTATTACTGGGACTTTGTGAAAAAACGCATCAAAAGGTCACATTCTCTGACTACTTTGACAGCAATTACAAGCTTCTTTTCCTGACTGAGAAAATGTTTTTTGAAAACCATGGACCAGAACACAGTTGGCATTGGAGGAGATAACTGAGATAACTGGTCAGGGTGAGCACTACTCCCATATACAATGATCCATGATTTATATATGGGGTTATGAAAAGATTCAGGGCTGACAGATTACAGGATGATGTTACGGAATGATTCGCAACAATTTTTTGTCAAAAAAGCAGAGTTATTTATCTTTGCCTGGGTGAAGAGCAGTCATCAAATTGTAAACACTTATCATTAAAAAAAATACACAGACCATTTAAATTAGTGCATCAACATGGTAGACTTGGTGATTTATCACGTGACTTTGCTGTTTTGCATGTTTTTTTCTATTGAGAAGCCCATCTCAACCTAACGGGACGTATGTGAACCGGGGCTTTTACTGAACCTGATTCTCCTCAGCGTGTGTTTGAGATTGCCAACTGTCTATTGGACACTGTTGCCAGCCACCATTGATTGCCTTTTGTGTGTTGACCTTCAGCTCTGTTTCTTTTGACTATCCATCTGTAAATCCCATCACGGACATTCTCGCCTCTACTGGTGGTTGGCTCTCACTGCGGTATTGTATCACTTCCTGTTCCGGAGCACAGCGGTGTTTTGCTGTATCTGTTAGCTGTTTAATCTGCGTAGTTAGATTGATCTAGTTAACTAGATAACGATTTGTTTCACAGTGTAATCTTCACGTGCCTTAACTAAAGCACTCCCTCTGCTGAATCACCTCTAAATTATTTACACATTATTCACTTTGTGTGTCTTTAGGAATCCGCTAGCTTAGCGCAGCTACTAGCTCTTAGCCGGTTTAGCATGGCGGCTTCTCTTGTGTCTCCCGTACTTTTCTGCTCTGGGTGTGAAATGTTTAGTTATTCCTCGGCCTCCTTTAGCAGTAATGGTACTTGTAATAAGTGCAGCTTATTCGTAGCTTTGGAGGCCAGGCTGGGCGAATTGGAGACTCGGCTCCGCACCGTGGAAAATTCTACAGCTAGCCAGGCCCCTGTAGTCGGTGCGGACCAAGGTAACTTAGCCTCCGTTAGTTCCCTTCCAGCAGATCCCAAGCAGCCGGGAAAGCAGGCCGAATGGGTGACTGTGAGGAGGAAGCGTAGTCCTAAACAGAAGCCCCGTGTACACCGCCAACCCGTTCACATCTCTAACCGTTTTTCCCCACTCGGCGACACACCCGCCGAGGATCAAACTCTGGTTATTGGCGACTCTGTTTTGAGAAATGTGAAGTTAGCGACACCAGAACCATAGTCAATTGTCTTCCGGGGGCCAGAGCAGGCGACATTGAAGGAAATTTTAAACTGCTGGCTAAGGCTAAGCGTAAATTTGGTAAGATTGTAATTCACGTCGGCAGTAATGACACCCGGGTACACCAATCGGAGGTCACTAAAATTAACATTGAATCGGTGTGTAACTTTGCAAAAACAATGTCGGACTCTGTAGTTTACTCTGGGCCCCTCCCCAATCGGACCGGGAGTGACATGTTTAGCCGCATGTTCTCCTTGAATTGCTGGCTGTCTGAGTGGTGTCCAAAAAATGAGGTGGGCTTCATAGATAATTGGCAAAGCTTCTGGAGAAAACCTGGTCTTGTTAGGAGAGACAGCATCCATCCCACTTTGGATGGAGCAGCTCTCATTTCTAGAAATCTGGCCAATTTTCTTAAATCCTCCAAACCGTGACTATCCAGGGTTGGGACCAGGAAGCGGAGTTGTAGTCTTACACACCTCTCTGCAGCTTCTCTCCCCCTGCCATCCCCTCATTACCCCATCCCCGTAGAGACGGTGTCTGCTCCCAGACCACCAATAACCAGCAAAAATCTATTTAAGCATAAAAATTCAAAAAGAAAAAATAATATAGCACCTTCAATTGCACCACAGACTAAAACAGTTAAATGTGGTCTATTAAACATTAGGTCTCTCTCTTCTAAGTCCCTGTGAGTAAATGATATAATAATTGATCAACATATTAATTTATTCTGCCTTACAGAAACCTGGTTACAGCAGGATGAATATGTTAGTTTAAATGAGTCAACACCCCCGAGTCACACTAACTGCCAGAATGCTCGTAGCATGGGCCGAGGCGGAGGATTAGCAGCAATCTTCCATTCCAGCTTATTAATTAATCAAAAACCCAGACAGAGCTTTAATTCTTTTGAAAGCTTGACTCTTAGTCTTGTCCATCCAAATTGGAAGTCCCAAAAACCAGTTTTATTTGTTGTTATCTATCGTCCTCCTGGTCATTACTGTGAGTTTCTCTGTGAATTTTCAGACCTTTTGTCTGACTTAGTGCTTAGCTCAGATAAGATAATTATAGTGGGCGATTTTAACATCCACACAGATGCTGAGAATGACAGCCTCAGCACTGCATTTAATCTATTATTAGACTCCATTGGCTTTGCTCAAAAAGTAAATGAGTCCACCCACCACTTTAATCATATCTTAGATCTTGTTCTGACTTATGGTATGGAAATTGAAGACTTAACAGTATTCCCCGAAAACTCCCTTCTGTCTGATCATTTCTTAATAACATTTACATTTACTCTGATGGACTACCCAGCAGTGGGGAATAAGTTTCATTACACTAGAAGTCTTTCAGAAAGCGCTGTAACTAGGTTTAAGGATATGATTCCTTCTTTATGTTCTCTAATGCCATATACCAACACAGTGCAGAGTAGCTACCTAAACTCTGTAAGTGAGATAGAGTATCTCATCAATAGTTTTACATCCTCATTGAAGACAACTTTGGATGCTGTAGCTCCTCTGAAAAAGAGAGCTTTAAATCAGAAGTGCCTGACTCCGTGGTATAACTCACAAACTCGCAGCTTAAAGCAGATAACCTGTAAGTTGGAGAGGAAATGGCATCTCACTAATTTAGAAGATCTTCACTTAGCCTGGAAAAAAAGTCTGTTGCTCTATAAAAAAGCGCTCTGTAAAGCTAGGACAGCTTACTACTCATCACTAATTGAAGAAAATAAGAACAACCCCAGGTTTCTTTTCAGCACTGTAGCCAGGCTGACAAAGAGTCAGCGCTCTACTGAGCCGAGTATTCCTTTAACTTTAACTAGTAATGACTTCATGACTTTCTTTGCTAATAAAATTTTAACTATTAGAGAAAAAATTACTCATAACCATCCCAAAGACGTATCGTTATCTTTGGCTGCTTTCAGTGATGCCGGTATTTGGTTAGACTCTTTCTCTCCGATTGTTCTGTCTGAGTTATTTTCATTAGTTACTTCATCCAAACCATCAACATGTCTATTAGACCCCATTCCTACCAGGCTGCTCAAGGAAGCCCTACCATTAATTAATGCTTCAATCTTAAATATGATCAATCTATCTTTATTAGTTGGCTATGTACCACAGGCTTTTAAGGTGGCAGTAATTAAACCATTACTTAAAAAGCCATCACTTGACCCAGCTATCTTAGCTAATTATAGGCCAATCTCCAACCTTCCTTTTCTCTCAAAAATTCTTGAAAGGGTAGTTGTAAAACAGCTAACTGATCATCTGCAGAGGAATGGTCTATTTGAAGAGTTTCAGTCAGGTTTTAGAATTCATCATAGTACAGAAACAGCATTAGTGAAGGTTACAAATGATCTTCTTATGGCCTCAGACAGTGGACTCATCTCTGTGCTTGTTCTGTTAGACCTCAGTGCTGCTTTTGATACTGTTGACCATAAAATTTTATTACAGAGATTAGAGCATGCCATAGGTATTAAAGGCACTGCGCTGCAGTGGTTTGAATCATATTTATCTAATAGATTACAATTTGTTCATGTAAATGGGGAATCTTCTTCACAGACTAAGGTTAATTATCGAGTTCCACAAGGTTCTGTGCTAGGACCAATTTTATTCACTTTATACATGCTTCCCTTAGGCAGTATTATTAGACGGCATTGCTTAAATTTTCATTGTTACGCAGATGATACCCAGCTTTATCTATCCATGAAGCCAGAGGACACACACCAATTAGCTAAACTGCAGGATTGTCTTACAGACATAAAGACATGGATGACCTCTAATTTCCTGCTTTTAAACTCAGATAAAACTGAAGTTATTGTACTTGGCCCCACAAATCTTAGAAACATGGTGTCTAACCAGATCCTTACTCTGGATGGCATTACCCTGACCTCTAGTAATACTGTGAGAAATCTTGGAGTCATTTTGATCAGCATATGTCATTCAAAGCGCATATTAAACAAATATGTAGGACTGCTTTTTTGCATTTACGCAATATGTCTAAAATTAGAAAGGTCTTGTCTCAGAGTGATGCTGAAAAACTAATTCATGCATTTATTTCCTCTAGGCTGGACTATTGTAATTCATTATTATCAGGTTGTCCTAAAAGTTCCCTGAAAAGCCTTCAGTTAATTCAAAATGCTGCAGCTAGAGTACTGACGGGGACTAGAAGGAGAGAGCATATCTCACCCATATTGGCCTCTCTTCATTGGCTTCCTGTTAATTCTAGAATAGAATTTAAAATTCTTCTTCTTACTTATAAGGTTTTGAATAATCAGTTCCCATCTTATCTTAGGGACCTCATAGTACCATATCACCCCAATAGAGGGCTTCGCTCTCAGACTGCAGGCTTACTTGTAGTTCCTAGGGTTTGTAAGAGTAGAATGGGAGGCAGAGCCTTCAGCTTTCAGGCTCCTCTCCTGTGGAACCAGCTTCCAATTCGGATCAGGGAGACAGACACCCTCTTTACTTTTAAGATTAGGCTTAAAACTTTCCTTTTTGCTAAAGCTTATAGTTAGGGCTGGATCAGGTGACCCTGAACCATCCCTTAGTTATGCTGCTATAGACTTAGACTGCTGGGGGGTTCCCATGATGCACTGAGTGTTTCTTTCTCTTTTTGCTCTGTATGCACCACTCTGCATTTAATCATTAGTGATTGATCTCTGCTCCCCTCCACAGCATGTCTTTTTCCTGGTTCTCTCACTCAGCCCCAACCAGTCCCAGCAGAAGACTGCCCCTCCCTGAGCCTGGTTCTGCTGGAGGTTTCTTCCTGTTAAAAGGGAGTTTTTCCTTCCCACTGTCGCCAAGTGCTTGCTCACAGGGGGTCGTTTTGACCGTTGGGGTTTTTCTGTAATTATTGTATGGCCTTGCCTTACAATATAAAGCGCCTTGGGGCAACTGTTTGTTGTGATTTGGCGCTATATAAATATAAATAAATAAATAAATAAATAAATATTATGCACAGTAGAAGAAACATTCCTCTGCAATCTCTCTTTGAGGAAAATAAGTGTTAAACATTTCTGTAATTTTCTCACATTTGTTGATAAGCAGAAGCTCATCTGCCATCTATGTTCTTCAAAGACTTAGATTTAGGAGCTGCTGCTTTTGTAACAAATCATGATTACCATCACCTGTTTGAATAACATCATTTAATTTTTTTTCCCTCATTAGTGGCCTTGACTTTCCTTGTTTCCACTGTGTTTTGAATGTGTTACAGGCCTTAAATGCAGAAAAGCATGTTTATTAACAAATTTAATGAATGTAGGACTGAAACATAGGTCAAAATCAATATATGAATCAGTGGTGGAGGAGGTGGGAGGTGGATTTGAATTCTCCTCATCATCCCAACTTTTTTGATTTTGGTGTTGTCCCACGACCCGATCCCAGATAAGCCGCTGAAGATAAGTGAGTGAGTTCAGTTGGTTAGGAGCTGGGCTCACAATATGTTGACCTTGGTTGACCAATATGTTGACTGTGTATACATTTTGGTACATATTGTAGAAAAATAACTTTAGCCAATTGAATTTTCAATAGGGGGCCAAGTAGGGGTCAACTGAAGAACTGCATAGGGGTCAAAATTTAAAAAAAATGTTCCAATCATATTGAAAGTGATACCACATTATGTATCTGATGACAATGATTCCAAAAAGGTATAGTTTGGACTATCTATAACTGAATGTTCTGGAGTTATGGGGTAAAAACAGCAAGAATCAAATCAATTTTATTTATATAGCATCAAATCACAACAACAGTCGCCCCAAGGCACTTTATATTGTAAGGCAAAAGCCATACAATAATTACTGAAAAACCCCAACGGTCAAAACGACCCCCTATGAGCAAGCACTTGGCGACAGTGGGAAGGAAAAATCTTAAAAGTAGAGAGGGTGTCTGTCTCCCTGATCTGAATTGGGAGCTGGTTCCACAGGAGAGGAGCCTGAAAGCTGAAGGCTCTGCCTCCCATTCTACTCTTACAAACCCTAGGAACTACAAGTAAGCCTTCAGTCTGAGAGCGAAGTGCTCTATTGGGGTGATATGGTACTATGATGTCCCTAAGATAAGATGGGACCTGATTATTCAAAACCTTATAAGTAAGAAGAAGAATTTTAAATTCTATTCTAGAATTAACAGGAAGCCAGTGAAGAGAGGCCAATATGGGTGAGATATGCTCTCTCCTTCTAGTCCCCGTCAGTACTCTAGCTGCAGCATTTTGAATTAACTGAAGGCTTTTCAGGGAACTTTTAGGACAACCTGATAATAATGAATTACAATAGTCCAGCCTAGAAGAAATAAATGCATGAATTAGTTTTTCAGCAGCACTCTGAGACAAGACCTTTCTAATTTTAGACATATTGCGTAAATGCAAAAAAGCAGTCCTACATATTTGTTTAATATGCGCATTGAAGGACATATCCTGATCAAAAATGACTCCAAGATTTCTCACAGTATTACTAGAGGTCAGGGTAATGCCATCCAGAGTAAGGATCTGGTTAGACACCATGTTTCTAAGATTTGTGGGGCCAAGTACAATAACTTCAGTTTTATCTGAGTTTAAAAGCAGGAAATTAGAGGTCATCCATGTCTTTATGTCTGTAGAAGAATGGTGACAAAGGTCACTTTCAGTTTGTACAGGGTTAAAAAGTTAAAGTTGCTCCAGTTTTGGTAAAACGTGGTGCAAATTATTAACAAATGGAATAGTTCTGACTGTGTTGAATGTTTGTTCTCCAAAGTAAAGGTCAAACAATGTCGACATCCACTGGATTCAATGACATGTGACATATGTTACCACGTAACATGAAAACTAAGCATGACACGTGGTGCAAACTATTCCTTTTTTAAAATCCTACTAACTCAACCAATAATTTGCATCATGTTTTACCATAATTGGAGCAACTTTAACTTTTGACCCCTGTAGAAACTGAAACTGACCTTTGTCGCCATGCTTGCTGTGTTTACCCAATAACTCCAGAACATTCAGTCACAGCAGTGGTGGGCACAGATAACCAAAAAATGAACTTCGATAACAGATAACCAGATAACTGAAAAGTTATCTTTGATAAAGATAAAACAATAAACCACCCAAAAATGTATCAGAAGTTACAGATAACCGATAACAGATAAATTCCAATATTACCTCTGACAACTACAACAAATTTAATAGCTTATAATAATATTAAAAACAACAGACCCCAAGAATGAGACCACACTTTTCTTTCAACATTTGGCCCCTGCTGGAAGCTCTTGTTTACTATAGCGCTCCCAGCACAGAGACACCCCGAGAGCAGCCATAAAACCAACTTTTTATCAATTACGATGTTCCGGTCAGGCGCAGGTCTTGAAAAATAAAGTCATGCTGACTTATGGTTTTGATTATAAATAACATTAATACCGATAGAATAACTCAATTAATGTCAATTATGTCATTTGTACAAAGTTAAAATATAACATATATCTTTTAATGTTGAATAATGCACTAATTCTGAGGTTTTGTAACAAACAGATCGCAAAGGATTCTGGGTAAAAGTGCCTCTGCTAAACACTGGATGAGTCTCTCTTTTGGAGCGAGGCAGAGGGGAAGGCGAAGGGCTACAAATCCCTCCGTTTGGAGGGGTAGGAGGAGCTTACTGCTGTCTCTAAAAAAACAAACATGGCGCCTAAAGAGCCGCACAAATTTCATTACAAATTATGCTGTTTAGAAAGTTATCACTTGCCAAAAAACTTTACAGGCAGTTGTCTATGACAGCAACGTGTATGCTGCTGGATGCATGTTGCGTATGTTGTTGTTCTGAAGAATATCGTAACGTCACTCGTGCGCTGTGCACATACACACGAACAATACGATAAGACACTTTTAAAGCTCACAATGGAGAAAATCATGATAAAGGATAAGCATGTTAATTTGTATGTTCATAAATCTTTGGATAATATCAATCCCTGCTGTTGGATTTCAAGGTCTGTAACGTGTGTGTATTTTGTAAACAAACGGAGCCCTAAACACACTCATCTAATAAGCTTTCAGGCAGAAAATGAAAAGTTTCATCAATGCGAATAAGTTGGAAAATATATACACACACATGTACGAGGTCTATTAGACAATAAACCGACCCTTTTTTTTTAACTATATGGATTTGAATGACGTGCGATTCCACCAATCATGCTTGAACCCTTGTGCGCATGCGTGAGTTTTTTCACGCGTGTCGGTGACGTCATTTCCCTGTGGGCAGGCCTTGAGTGAGATGTGGTCCCGCCCTCTCAGCTGAATTCCTTTGTTTCACACGCTGCTCCAGATGGCGCGCGTTGCTTTATCAAAATTTTTTCTGGACCTGTGAGGAATATCCGAGTGGATACTATTCGAGAAATTAAGCTGGTTTTCGGTGAAAAATTTAACGGCTGGGGTGTTTCTGTCGCTGTAAGGACTTCCCACGGAGTGGGACGTCATGCAGCACTTCCAGGCGCCGTCGTCAGCCTGTTTCGAGCTGAAAACATTCTAATTTAAGGCTTAATTCACCCAGGACGTCGTGAGAGAACAGAGACGATTCACAAGAGGCCGGCATGAGGACTTTATGCGGACATTCCACTGTTTAAGGACATTTTTTAATGAAAGACGTGCGCGCAAATTCGCCGAGTCGTTTCCGTGATGACTCGGCAAATCTGTGTGCGCCGTGACAGGAAAAACATCTCCGTGTTGAAAACCATTTGTAAAATTCAGGCGGCTTTTGATGGCTTTCAACAAGCGAGTAACTGAGAAATTGTTTAACAGCTTGGGCATGTTCCAACTTGCCCGTTAAGGTTTCCAACACGGAGGTGTTTTTCCTGTCACAACCCCCCGCGGTCGGGTCCGGCCCGACATGCGACTCTGCCCGCACGTTCTTTCATCACAAAATGTCCGTTAACAATGGAATGTCCGAATAAACTCCTCATGCCGACTTCTTCTGAAAGTTCTCTGTTCTCTGACGACTTACTGGATCAACAGAGCCTGAAATGTGGAAGTTTTCAACTTGAAACGGCGAGACGCTGCTGCCTCGAAGCGCAGATCGCCGTCAGGCGCCGTGGGCCGTCCTTACGGTGACACTACCAGACCAAAATCTCTCATCAGCCGTTAAAATTTTTACCAAAAACCAGCTGAATTTATCGAATAGTGTCCACTCAGTTGTGCCTTACAGCTTTTTATCAAACAAAGCAGCAGTCTCTGAGCCATTCCTAAACAATGAAAAAATCGACGAGAGGGTGGGCGACTCCTCACTCAAAGACTGCCCACAGGCGAATGACGTAACCGACAGGTGTGAAAAAACTCTCGCATGCCCACGAGGGTTCAAGCATGTCTGATGTAATCACACGTGATTCAAATCCATATGGTTTTTGAAAAAAATAATAAGGTCGGATACTTTTCTAATAGACCTCGTATATGTGTAACACATAACCTGACGTCCTAATAGACTGATATTATTTGTCAAGGAAATTTCTAAAGGAAATAAGGCTGGATGCAAAAAATTGGAGAATTTGAAAAAGAAATAAGGTTGTAATTCCATTAAAAAAGTGAAACTTGTATAATGTATACATTCATTGCACACAAAAAAAGCCATTTGCAAAGCCAAAAAGTTGATTTGACAATCATCTGACATAACCGGGGTCAAAATAAATAGAACACTGCTATCTACTGGTTGAAAACAAAATTCCAGATACAGTAATCCCTGTCTGCTACATTTAAAATGCGTGGAATTTAACAAACGCAAATAAAACCTACATCTATAAACGCAGAGAATATATTTAAGAGAGTTTTAGGCACTAGAGTTTAATGCTGTTGTCCGTGGAGCCTGAACAGAGTGTCTGAAATGCATTTGTCCTGTCGTGATGTACTGAGATTACATCATCCTACCCAAAATGCATAGCGGGTCACAGGATGTGCTCACAAAACCTTAAAAATTAGCACATTACTTTAAAACTAAAACATATATCTGATATTTTTACTTATTAAAACTTCAGACATGACAGTAATTCTAAATAACTTGTCCAAAATTTGTTTGGTTAAAATTTGAACCATAAGTTAAAAACGTATGCCTCTGGATGACTTAGGTGATATCGCCAGCATATTGGCATGGTGTTAAAAGAAATGTTTATTTTTTACTTTAGGGGCTGTTTCTGCTTTGTCTGCAGAGGATTGAGATGCTTTTTATACAAGTGGCTCTCTTCTGTTTGCAAAGGTTATAGCTGTGTGTCTGTTACAGAACTTTTAACAGCTGACTGCTAAACTAATTTTAAAAATGCTTGTCGCTGTTCAGCTTTGTTTATTGGTTTAAAAGTTATCGGACAAAGATTAATCGGAAGATAATTGGTCTGATAATGGTTTTTAAAGTTAAGATGGAATCTTCCATTCCAGCTTATTAATTAATCAAAAACCCAGACAGAGCTTTAATTCATTTGAAAGCTTGACTCTTAGTCTTGTCCATCCAAATTGGAAGTCCCAAAAACCAGTTTTATTTGTTATTATCTATCGTCCACCTGGTCGTTACTGTGAGTTTCTCTGTGAATTTTCAGACCTTTTGTCTGACTTAGTGCTTAGCTCAGATAAGATAATTATAGTGGCCGATTTTAACATCCACACAGATGCTGAGAATGACAGCCTCAACACTGCATTTAATCTATTATTAGACTCTATTGGCTTTGCTCAAAAAGTAAATGAGTCCACCCACCACTTTAATCATATCTTAGATCTTGTTCTGACTTATGGTATGGAAATAGAAGACTTAACAGTATTCCCTGAAAACTCCCTTCTGTCTGATCATTTCTTAATAACATTTACATTTACTCTGATGGACTACCCAGCAGTGGGGAATAAGTTTCATTACACTAGAAGTCTTTCAGAAAGCGCTGTAACTAGGTTTAAGGATATGATTCCTTCTTTATGTTCTCTAATGCCATATACCAACACAGTGCAGAGTAGCTACCTAAACTCTGTAAGTGAGATAGAGTATCTCGTCAATAGTTTTACATCCTCATTGAAGACAACTTTGGATGCTGTAGCTCCTCTAAAAAAGAGAGCTTTAAATCAGAAGTGCCTGACTCCGTGGTATAACTCACAAATTCGTAGCTTAAAGCAGATAACCCGTAAGTTGGAGAGGAAATGGCGTCTCACTAATTTAGAAGATCTTCACTTAGCCTGGAAAAAGAGTCTGTTGCTCTATAAAAAAGCCCTCCGTAAAGCTAGGACATCTTTCTACTCATCACTAATTGAAGAAAATAAGAACAACCCCAGGTTTCTTTTCAGCACTGTAGCCAGGCTGACAAAGAGTCAGAGCTCTATTGAGCTGAGTATTCCATTAACTTTAACTAGTAATGACTTCATGACTTTCTTTGCTAACAAAATGTTAACTATTAGAGAAAAAATTACTCATAACCATCCCAAAGACGTATCGTTATCTTTGGCTGCTTTCAGTGATGCCGGTATTTGGTTAGACTCTTTCTCTCCGATTGTTCTGTCTGAGTTATTTTCATTAGTTACTTCATCCAAACCATCAACATGTTTATTAGACCCTATTCCTACCAGGCTGCTCAAGGAAGCCCTACCATTATTTAATGCTTCGATCTTAAATATGATCAATCTATCTTTGTTAGTTGGCTATGTACCACAGGCTTTTAAGGTGGCAGTAATTAAACCATTACTTAAAAAGCCATCACTTGACCCAGCTATCTTAGCTAATTATAGGCCAATCTCCAACCTTCCTTTTCTCTCAAAAATTCTTGAAAGGGTAGTTGTAAAACAGCTAACTGATCATCTGCAGAGGAATGGTCTATTTGAAGAGTTTCAGTCAGGTTTTAGAATTCGTCATAGTACAGAAACAGCATTAGTGAAGATTACAAATTATCTTCTTATGGCCTCGGACAGTGGACTCATCTCTGTGCTTGTTCTGTTAGACCTCAGTGCTGCTTTTGATACTGTTGACCATAAAATTTTATTACAGAGATTAGAGCATGCCATAGGTATTAAAGGCACTGCGCTGCAGTGGTTTGAATCATATTTGTCTAATAGATTACAATTTGTTCATGTAAATGGGGAATCTTCTTCACAGACTAAAGTTAATTATGGAGTTCCACAAGGTTCTGTGCTAGGACCAATTTTATTCACTTTATACATGCTTCCCTTAGGCAGTATTATTAGACGGTATTGCTTAAATTTTCATTGTTACGCAGATGGTACCCAGCTTTATCTATCCATGAAGCCAGACGACACACACCAATTAGCTAAACTGTAGGATTGTCTTACAGACATAAAGACATGGATGACCTCTAATTTCCTGCTTTTAAACTCAGATAAAACTGAAGTTATTGTACTTGGCCCCACAAATCTTAGAAACATGGTGTCTAACCAGATCCTTACTCTGGATGGCATTACCCTGACCTCTAGTAATACTGTGAGAAATCTTGGAGTCATTTTTGATCAGGATATGTCATTCAAAGCGCATATTAAACAAATATGTAGGACTGCTTTTTTGCATTTACGCAATATCTCTAAAATCAGAAAGGTCTTGTCTCAGAGTGATGCTGAAAAACTAATTCATGTATTTATTTCCTCTAGGCTGGACTATTGTAATTCATTATTATCAGGTTGTCCTAAAAGTTCCCTAAAAAGCCTTCAGTTAATTCAAAATGCTGCAGCTAGAGTACTGACGGGGACTAGAAGGAGAGAGCATATCTCACCCATATTGGCCTCTCTTCATTGGCTTCCTGTTAATTCTAGAATAGAATTTAAAATTCTTCTTCTTACTTATAAGGTTTTGAATAATCAGGTCCCATCTTATCTTAGGGACCTCGTAGTACCATATCACTCCAATAGAGCGCTTCGCTCTCAGACTGCAGGCTTACTTGTAGTTCCTAGGGTTTGTAAGAGTAGAATGGGAGGCAGAGCCTTCAGCTTTCAGGCTCCTCTCCTGTGGAACCAGCTCCCAATTCAGATCAGGGAGACAGACACCCTCTCTACTTTTAAGATTAGGCTTAAAACTTTCCTTTTTGCTAAAGCTTATAGTTAGGGCTGGGTCAGGTGACCCTGAACCATCCCTTAGTTATGCTGCTATAGACATAGACTGCTGGGGGGTTCCCATGATGCACTGTTTCTTTCTCTTTTTGCTCTGTATGCACCACTCTGCATTTAATCATTAGTGATCGATCTCTGCTCCCCTCCACAGCATGTCTTTTTCCTGGTTCTCTCCCTCAGCCCCAACCAGTCCCAGCAGAAGACTGCCCCTCCCTGAGCCTGGTTCTGCTGGAGGTTTCTTCCTGTTAAAAGGGAGTTTTTCCTTCCCACTGTAGCCAAGTGCTTGCTCATAGGGGGTCGTTTTGACCGTTGGGGTTTTACATAATTATTGTATGGCCTTGCCTTACAATATAAAGCGCTTTGGGGCAACTGTTTGTTGTGATTTGGCGCTATATAAAAAAAATTCATTGATTGATTGATTGATAAAGTTATCTAAAAAGATAATCCGATAAAGAAAACATTATCTTCGATAATTATCTGTTATCGGATTATCGGAAGTGTGCCCACCACTGAGTCACAGATAGTCCAAACTATACCTTTTTGGAATCTTTGTGATCAGACACATAATGTGGTATAGCTTTCAATATGATTGGAACATTTTTTTGACCCCTATGCAGTTCTTCAATTGACCCCTACTTGGCCCCCTTTTGAAAATTCAAATGGTTATCATTAATTTTCTAAAATATGTACCAAAAGGTATACACAGTCAAACCTTGGTAATTGTAACCAGATTTGAATGATTCCTCTGCAAATATTGTTATCTGCTGCACTAAAGGGGAGTGATGCACTCTTATTGGCTTCACACTGCCGTATCTGGGGATAACCAATGGCTCTCAGGACAAATCAGGATTTACTTCCACATCTTTTATACATATTAAATCTTGTATGTACCTGTCAGAAGTGACACAGTAAGTAATGTTTAGACTGAACGTTTTTACTTGTCTGCATGACGATTGATCACTCGTACAAGATGTTCAAGGCAAATGTGCCTCTGGGGATGTTTAAATACAACTGCCTTCCTTCCTCTCGATCTCAAGTTGGCTACGTGTAGCTAAATGGAGCGGCAGGCGATATGAGCTGGCAGCATGAATGATGGTCATTGCCTCGTTTCACAAATAAGCCGTATGGTGAGCATCGTTAATGAGTGTTGAGGAGCAGGAATTCATACATTTACTCTCGGTGTGATTAAACTGCGGCACCGGCGTGGCAGCAGACGGAATGGTTGTTTATCTAACAATGCATTGCTCCTATACGTACAATCAATCTGTCCAATTCGCTAAAGCAGACTGAGCTCCAACATTAGCTGCAAATGCAAAACACCTTTCAGACACGAGGACCGAGTGTTTGGAAACAGCTGAGCAGGCAGACGGATTAAACATGGGTGTATTTTGCATTTTGCATTGAGGCGGTTTTTCAGCCTGCTGCCTCTTTTCCTCCACCTAAGAGACATACAATTGATGTTGAAAATGCAATAAAGCTTACAGTTTTTCTGGCAAATGAACATCCTGTAGACTGAATGTGACAGATATGAGCGATGGGAAATCACTAGCTGCTGGCTGTAAGGATCTTAACTGCTTTTCCTTTCATTTCTTTAAGCAGGGCGTCTGATTGTTCTTAACAAATATCAACCCATTTGTCATCGCTAATCTATCCAGTTACCATCAGTGTGCGGGAAGCAGCACACAGATGCAAGATTCATTTGAAATTTAGATGCAGCATTGCATCAGCTTTATTTTTTTAAAGTGTCCTCTTCAGACTCAAAGTATCAACTTCATAGAAATTCAGTAACAGTGGTTTAAATCAGAGGTCTCCAGGAGGCACCACAGATTACATGTTCTGAATGAACATGTCAGTTCTTCTCATTTTAGACTTGGATGCAACTTGAATGAGTTTGAAAAGATGCTATCGTTATCAAGAGGTGGCAGGTGAAATGCATCATCAACTGCTTCTTCAGTGTTGCTCACCTCAGTCAGGTTGTCAGGTATCATGCTAAGAATGTCAAAACCCCACCCAAAACTCTAGTTCGCATCATGTACTTTACCTTCCCATGTATATTTCAGCAGGTCATGATGCAGTTCATCAGCCTGACGAGTTACTCGATTTCCAATCGCCCCTTAAGGGAGAAACACACCAAAAACAGATTTTAATGTGTCGTAACAGTAACATTGTAAACCACTGTGAGCAAATGTGAAAGTCTTAAAAATGTTAAAACATTTTGTGACATCGGGGAGCATTGTGATCCACAAAATATGAATAATCTGATGTGGTTTGTGCAGATAGGACATAATATTTGTCTTTAATTTAAATGTAGCTTTGTTTTTTTTTCCTTGTAAAAAAATATTTTCTGCTTGAATGAGATTTTGGCTGCTCAGTTACTTTGATGCCAGGCTGCAGTTTAAGCTAAAATTAAAATACAGTTCAGTTTGTTTTCTGTTGTTGGAGCGAGCAGTTTCCTTGAAGTGGGGTGATAATTGGATCAACAGATTTGTGTATATATTTAATAACAAGACAAAATAAGAAATAATGGAACATATCAAATGATATGATTAGTTCATATGCCCAGTCACTAACCCGTCTGTACTTGAACATCAGATAATACATAAAATACACAGAATGTTCTAAAATTAAATCAAATTTAATCATAAAAAAAGCACCAATTCCAGCACCCCGTCTGTTTCTGTAAACACTAAAGTGTGATTAGTGTTTGTAATGTGCTTTTGCATACATGGTCCAAACGTGTGAGCAGGGCTCTGGATCATTGTTTCTTTCTGTAGGAATGATGATCTTCCACTGCTGTTCAATCAGCTCAGAAATCTGTACGCTGTACTGTCTGCAGGCCAGATCCATCTACCTTTTGTCTGGTTGCCCCAAAGATCAGTGCATCATCTGTTATCACATCAACCTGAATGTTTCCAACTGAAGAGGGCAGCAGGGCTTGATCCGAGTGGACTAAACAGCTCTGTGTAAAATCTGAAACAGAGTTAATTTACACAGTGGTACAGCTGATTGAATACTATTTCAAGGTTGATTTAACCGTATTTAGAGTGGAACAATTTGCATTTGCTGCAGTGTTAATTTAACACACCAACATTTACGATGCAGCACCAGCAGAACAGCTCATTTGTGGCATATTAGAATAAATGCTTGTATCCATAACAATCAACAGACACAGCATAGTGGCTTAGTGGTTTACACTGTTGCCTCACAGCAAGAAGGCTGTGGGGAGACGTGGGTCAAATGAGTAAAAGTCCTGCCACATATTTGTTCAACCAGCTGATTCAAACTAGGTCAAGTCTTGTGGCAGGTAGAGGAGCTAATCAGTGACATCACCTGTTTGAGGTGCACAGGTAGAAACAACACATGACAGGACTTATACTCATTGAGGCTGGGATTACCTACCTCTGATCGTGTGGTCGCTTCTCACCTTGGGCCTTTGTGTGTGGAGTTTGTGTGTTCACGTGAGTTCCCTCGGGTATTCCAACTTCCTCACACATACCAAACACATCCCAAACCCACACACAACTGAGCAGTTTTTCAGTAGCAAACTGAGACGTGTAGAAAAAGTGGTTTTGGCCCTTTTGGGGGTGTTAGAACAATACAAGGACAATGACATTTTTCTTGCCTGTAAGCAGCCTCCAAATATGTCTGCACAGACAGAGAACAAGTTACTGAACAGATCATCTGCAATATATTGACCAATGTGAAAAATGCTGTTTGGTTGCACCTCTTGGGGGCTCACAGAGATTCAATCAGAAAGTCCAACTCACCATGAACAGACAGTCCCCCAAATCATGCATACCACATTTCACAAAAATTCTATGAATTTTTTTTTTTTTAAATGATCGGGTGACGTACTGTGCAGCGTACGTGATACTTGATAGCATTGGACCTCATCCAAAAGTGAGCACATATACTACCCCAATTCCAATGAAGTTGGGACGTTGTGTAAAATGTAAATAAAAACAGAACACAATGATTTTCAAATCCTCTTCAACCTATATTCAATTGAATACACCACAAAGACAATATATTTAATGTTCAAACTGATAAACTTTATTGTTTTTGTGCAAATATTTGCTCATTTTGAAATGGATGCCTGCAACACGTTTCAAAAAAGCTGGGACAGTGGTATGTTTACCACTGTGTTACATCACCTTTCCTTCTAACAACACTCAATAAGCGTTTGGGAACTGAGGACACTAATTGTTGAAGCTTTGTAGGTAGAATTCTTTCTCATTCTTGCTTGATGTATGACTTCAGTTGTTCAACAGTCCGGGGTCTCCGTTGTGGTATTTTGCGCTTCATAATGCGCCACACATTTTCAATGGGTGACAGGTCTGGACTGCAGGCAGGCCAGTCTAGTACCCGCACTCTTTTACTACGAAGCCACGCTGTTGTAACACTGCAGAATGTGGCTTGGCATTGTCTTGCTGAAATGAGCAGGGACGTCCCTGAAAAAGACATTGCTTGGATGGCAGCATGTGTTGCTCCAAAACCTGGATGTACCTTTCAGCATTGATGGTGCCATCACAGATGTGTAAGTTGCCCATGCCATGGGCACTAACACACCCCCATACCATCATAGATGCTGGCTTTAGAACTTTGCGCTGGTAACAATCTGGATGGACTTTTTCCTCTTTTGTCCAGAGGACACGAAGTCCATGATTTCCAAAAACAATTTGAAATGTGGACTCATCAGACCACAGCACACTTTTCCACTTTGTGTCTGTCCATTTTAAATGAGCTCGGGCCCAGAGAAGGTGGCGGCGTTTCTGGATGTTGTTGATGTTTGGCTTTCACTTTGCATGGTAGAGTTTTAACTTGCACTTGTAGATGTAGTGACAAACTGTGTTAACTGACAATGGCTTTCTGAAGTGTTCCTGAGCCCACGCAGTAAGATCTTTTACACAATGATGTCGGTTTTTAATGCAGTGCTGCCTGAGGGATCAAAGGTCACGAACATTCAGTGTTGGTTTTCGGTCTTGCCGCTTATGTGTAGAAAATTCTCCAGATTCTCTGAATCTTCTGATTATATTATGGACTGTAGATGATGGAATCCCTAAATTCCTTGCAATTGAACATTGAGAAACATTGTTCTTAAACTGTTGGACTATTTTTTCATGCAGTTATTCAGAAAGTGGTGAGCCTCACCCCATCTTTGCTTGTGAATGGCTGAGCCTTTTGGGGAAGCTCCTTTTAAACCCAACTCACCTGTTTCCAATGAGGTGTTCTTTGAGCATTCATCAACTTTCTCAGTCTTTTGTTGCCCTGTCCCAGCTTTTTTTAAACATGTTGCAGGCATCCATTTCAAAATGACCAAATATTTGCACAAAAACAATAACGTTTATCAGTTTGAACATTAAATATCTTGTCTTTGTGGTGTATTCAATTGAATATAGGTTGAAGACAATTTGCAAATCATTGTATTCTGTTTTTATTTACATTTTACACAACATCCCAACTTCATTGGAATTGGGGTTGTACATGTAATATTTGCAAAAGTAAATGTTTGTAGTTATGATGGAACAAGGTCCAATTGTGTTTTTCCATATGCCTCATCAAATTTGGCTTTGAATGTTTTTCAGTGCACCGCTGAGCAAAATGCCATCAATTCAGGTAATATGACATCACTGCAGGGTTTAGACCTGCTCTCCTCCTGCTGTCCAAACTCTGTAATCATCAAGAAAAGCCTTTCACCACAGCTACCTGACATTACCTGTCCTTCAAATTACCACCTGGAAGTGGGATGTCGGCTTCTTTCTCCCCATTACCATCTGTCAGGCCCTGATCATCCTGTGACTGCACAACATTTACCCGCCATGATGAGGATGAATGCACAAGAGGTTCTGTTGCCATGGAAGTGGGAGACAGCCATTACAGAGGGAGTGGAAATTCATTTGCAGTCCTTACTGGAGGATACTGTGTGAGATGGAACATGGAAACCTCTGTTAGCTTTACTTTGACCTGGTGTACAGTATTACACAAAATCAAAATAGAGAAAAAAAAAAGTAATTATTTTATGGTTTTTACTTTGACCCACTTTGGCCCAGTGGAGCTCTGAGGGAGAAAATCTGTCCCATGATGCAATTATAGACATACAGTCACTTTACATAATTATTAAGACTCTATTTTTGCCAGCTGGACATGATGAAGTTTGTATCCAATGTGTCAGTAGTTTGTACCTTGTTTCCATATGGAGCTGTTAAAAATAATCACTGTAATAAATATTCTAATACACTTGATTATTACCAATTAAAGAACTTTACAGTGTTATCATATTGGATAATGGATGATTAGCATTTTAGAAAGGAACCTAGCTCTAGCCTCCCCAACAAAGGTTTCAATCAGGCAAGACATTCTTTAGTTATTGTGCAGAAACCTGACAGGTTGAAGCTATATGCCATGATGCCCCAACCTTTACTGAGACTTGATGCTTTGTTTGATGGATGTTAGAAAAGTACATCCAGACACATTTATTTATGAACAAATTTCTTATTTTATGACTGGATAAAAGGTATTATATTGGTATAGTATCAGTCATGAATAAGTGCCATCCCAAGTACAAATCCAACCATGATGATAAGAAGAATAATTCAGTGACAATAAAAGCTTTAAGTGTCTTCAAAGATTAAACATTTATTTCTGTTTCTGGCAACCAGCGTCTCTCAGCTACTTTGTTCCAAAGGTCAGGTCCAATGAGAGCAAAAAAACCTTTAGATTTATTATCCCATTTAATCTCCTTGTGGAACTTGGTACCAATGAAAAAGCTCTGATTTGAGTCAGGCCTGATACAATTTCTCCTCTCAGCAAGTGTTTCAGGTGTCTGAGTATGAATATTTCAACTGGAGAATTAACACAGTGATTTTCATCACGACCTCTCGTCCCAGCAATCAGCCAGGAAATCTGGAAAGAGACATTCAAAAGCAGCAGTGGTCAGCTGTAATGATGCAACCACCAAATCTCATCGCAGAGCCGATGCTCTCCAACTGCATCAGGGTCGGAGCTACTGCTGGTGGGGGGCGGGCGGGGGTGTGAAAGCCATTAAAACTGAATTTATATCATTTTTATGGAAACAGTATATAAAAGGACAGCAGACATATCATTTAAAAAATTACAATAAGTGAATTCTTACAAGTGACGGAGCAAAGAAACCAGGGAGACTGAAACTTGAGTGAAACATGAAATGGTAACATTTGGTGCACTTTCATACACAAAATCCATTGAAATGTAAACTTCGAATATAGTCAGTTTTCAATGGAATGTTAATAACTAAATCCTAAAAACAAGCAAATTAATTATACAGTGAAAACAGCATTTTACTTGATAGAAGATTCTGCAGTAACAGTACTTTGTCTTTTCTTTTCCAGCACTGACTGATTATATGGACAACAATCATCTGATGATTGATGTGTTATGGAATAAAGTCTGATTCATGACTCACAGCCGCATTATGTCCTCCGTCTCACACGTCCTGCTTATATGTTGCAAAATTCTGGTAAAACTCCCATGATCCTTTTAGTGAAAGGAGTCATAGATTTAACACCAAACTACAGACACACCATGATCTTGTCATGTCTAACACATCTCTCTGACCTTTTTTTAAACTGTCTTTGGCCAGCTTTCCTTTTTATTACCAACAATGATGTTGCTCTGTGGTTGGTTGTTCCGCACTCTGTGCTATGAAGTAGTGGTTCATGAGATAGTTGGGTGAGCGAATGCATGCTTCAAAGATTGTACAGCTGTCAGTCTGCAAGATTTGTTCAAGTTTGATTTGCAACTGCTGACTAGATATACTGTATCTATTTAACACACAAACATTATAGTTTGTTTTCGGGCCGCAATGGAGTAAATTTCATGTATTTGACGATGAATCACTGTGAATAGGCAGTAACTTCTTCTGTGGAGTTTGCTGGTGGTAGACAACCAACATTTGACCATTAGTGCCACCAGATATTTGGGGAATAGAGCATATGAGTCTATTCACAACAAAATAACATAGCTGGGAAAACAATATCCTTTGTAAAATAAATGTATAAGATTTTTGAAAGGGAATAAAACAAAAACAGGTGAGGTTCAATAAGTCAACTGGACAGCTACAATAATTTCAGTGCTGTCACATATATGGAGTTTCTGTGTAGGCTCTCAGTTGTCCAGGTGGTTTCCATAGTAGAGAAGTTTGAATCGTCGACGACGTTTAGTCACTAGCCTATAGCAGTCTGCCTCTCAGTAGGAGGGGTCTGGTTAGGTTTAAAACTCCAGCTTTTGTTGGCTTCTGTTTGATTCTTCTCTACAAGAGTCAGACAGAAGTCATAGCAAGAATTTTAGCTGAGGAAGCTTCTGTGATTTGAAGCGAAACGTCCTTGTGTCAAGCAACCCAGTCCAGTCGAAGATTCAAGCTTCTCTACCATATATGGAGTTGTTTTTTTTTCCTGTAACTTTTGTAAAGGTAAAGATAAACATGTAACACTCCAGTCTGAGGACGTGGCTCAAACAGCCCAGTTTGAGACACGTCCTCACGTTTTTTTTCGTGCTCCCATCACGAAATGACTCAAATTTCATGACAGGGTTTTTTTTTTAACTTACTATTACTAAATCTACTCCTTCCCCCAACCCTAACCATGAATACCCTGACCCCCTGCTTCACTTTTAATTTCGTGCAGCCATCACGGAATGAATGAGAATGAATTTTTGCTGCCGTGACGAAAATGAGGCGCTTTTTGTCACAATATCACGAACCAATAGATTAATGTATATTTCATGCTGCTGAATCACTACTTGCCGTGAGACCAGGTTGGTCTCAAAACAACACAAGTTCACTTTTTAACAAATTCCTATTACATTGTTAAATGCTGATTTTACAAACATACACAAAATGATGTAGTGAGAGCTGCAATAACTAATCAATTATTAAAATCAATTATTATTACTCATAAAAAATTGACAGATTTTGATAATTGACCACATGAGAATGTCCAAGTGTGTTATCCTACATCGAGACAAATGCCTATGGTTTGAATGAGTTCCTGGACTCTGCTGTAAGAAAGTGTATCTCAGCCTTTCAGACTGAGAAATGTTTGAGAAGAGCTTAAAGAGTCATGAGGTTGATGGACAGAAGTGTTTGTTGATGCAGTTAACTTGCAGGAGAACTAAAATCCATGTTTTTGGGCCCTGGTGCTTTTTAAATTTTTTTTGAGTATGGTCCAGGACATGGGTGCCTCAGAGCTGAGGACCTCAGCAGCAAGAGAAGATGAAGGGGTGTCCACATATCACCTGGCTGCAGCAGATGGTTTTTTGTAACTAGGACTGTTCTGGAGAGTGCTGGATGTGGCAACGCACAGCAACAGTACATCAATCAATCAATCAATCAATCAATTTTTTTTATATAGCGCCAAATCACAACAAACAGTTGCCCCAAGGCGCTTTATATTGTAAGGCAAGGCCATACAATAATTATGTAAAACCCCAACGGTCAAAACGACCCCCTGTGAGCAAGCACTTGGCTACAGTGGGAAGGAAAAACTCCCTTTTAACAGGAAGAAACCTCCAGCAGAACCAGGCTCAGGGAGGGGCAGTCTTCTGCTGGGACTGGTTGGGGCTGAGGGAGAGAACCAGGAAAAAGACATGCTGTGGAGGGGAGCAGAGATCGATCACTAATGATTAAATGCAGAGTGGTGCATACAGAGCAAAAAGAGAAAGAAACACTCAGTGCATCATGGGAACCCCCCAGCAGTCTACGTCTATAGCAGCATAACTAAGGGATGGTTCAGGGTCACCTGATCCAGCCCTAACTATAAGCTTTAGCAAAAAGGAAAGTTTTAAGCCTAATCTTAAAAGTAGAGAGGGTGTCTGTCTCCCTGATCTGAATTGGGAGCTGGTTCCACAGGAGAGGAGCCTGAAAGCTGAAGGCTCTGCCTCCCATTCTACTCTTACAAACCCTAGGAACTACAAGTAAGCCTGCAGTCTGAGAGCGAAGCGCTCTATTGGGGTAATATGGTACTACGAGGTCCCTAAGATAAGATGGGACCTGATTATTCAAAACCTTATAAGTAAGAAGAAGAATTTTAAATTCTATTCTAGAATTAACAGGAAGCCAATGAAGAGAGGCCAATATGGGTGAGATATGCTCTCTCCTTCTAGTCCCCGTCAGTACTCTAGCTGCAGCATTTTGAATTAACTGAAGGCTTTTTAGGGAACTTTTAGGACAACCTGATAATAATGAATTACAATAGTCCAGCCTAGAGGAAATAAATGCATGAATTAGTTTTTCAGCATCACTCTGAGACAAGACCTTTCTGATTTTAGAGATATTGCGTAAATGCAAAAAAGCAGTCCTACATATTTGTTTAATATGCACTTTGAATGACATATCCTGATCAAAAATGACTCCAAGATTTCTCACAGTATTACTAGAGGTCAGGGTAATGCCATCCAGAGTAAGGATCTGGTTAGACACCATGTTTCTAAGATTTGTGGGGCCAAGTACAATAACTTCAGTTTTATCTGAGTTTAAAAGCAGGAAATTAGAGGTCATCCATGTCTTTATGTCTGTAAGACAATCCTGCAGTTTAGCTAATTGGTGTGTGTCCTCTGGCTTCATGGATAGATAAAGCTGGGTATCATCTGCGTAACAATGAAAATTTAAGCAATACCGTCTAATAATACTGCCTAAGGGAAGCATGTATAAAGTGAATAAAATTGGTCCTAGCACAGAACCTTGTGGAACTCCATAATTAACTTTAGTCTGTGAAGAAGATTCCCCATTTACATGAACAAATTGTAATCTATTAGACAAATATGATTCAAACCACCGCAGCGCAGTGCCTTTAATACCTATGGCATGCTCTAATCTCTGTAATAAAATTTTATGGTCAACAGTATCAAAAGCAGCACTGAGATCTAACAGAACAAGCACAGAGATGAGTCCACTGTCCGAGGCCATAAGAAGATCATTTGTAACCTTCACTAATGCTGTTTCTGTACTATGATGAATTCTAAAACCTGACTGAAACTCTTCAAATAGACCATTCCTCTGCAGATGATCAGTTAGCTGTTTTACAACTACCCTTTCAAGAATTTTTGAGAGAAAAGGAAGGTTGGAGATTGGCCTATAATTAGCTAAGATAGCTGGGTCAAGTGATGGCTTTTTAAGTAATGGTTTAATTACTGCCACCTTAAAAGCCTGTGGTACATAGCCAACTAACAAAGATAGATTGATCATATTTAAGATCGAAGCATTAAATAATGGTAGGGCTTCCTTGAGCAGCCTGGTAGGAATGGGGTCTAATAAACATGTTGATGGTTTGGATGAAGTAACTAATGAGAATAACTCAGACAGAACAATCGGAGAGAAAGAGTCTAACCAAATACCGGCATCACTGAAAGCAGCCAAAGATAACGATACGTCTTTGGGATGGTTATGAGTAATTTTTTCTCTAATAGTTAAAATTTTGTTAGCAAAGAAAGTCATGAAGTCATTACTAGTTAAAGTTAATGGAATACTCAGCTCAATAGAGCTCTGACTCTTTGTCAGCCTGGCTACAGTGCTGAAAAGAAACCTGGGGTTGTTCTTATTTTCTTCAATTAGTGATGAGTAGAAAGATGTCCTAGCTTTACGAAGGGCTTTTTTATAGAGCAACAGACTCTTTTTCCAGGCTAAGTGAAGATCTTCTAAATTAGTGAGACGCCATTTCCTCTCCAACTTACGGGTTATCTGCTTTAAGCTACGAGTTTGTGAGTTATACAACTCCCAGTTATGGGAGTACATGCTCCCAAACATGACCTTACAACATTTGTTCATGTCTTTGTTACCTGAAATGGACTGAGATGGGACTGGCCCTGCGTTGGAGATGATGACAGATTTCTTGAAGCAGACAGAGAAAACACTCATGATGCTGCCAGGCCAGTGACCAGGCCAGAGGAAATAGTGGCAGAACATGAGAGAAAGAACCAATAAACCCGATCAGAAAAAAAAAGCACTTCATCTGGGCAGAGAGTGAACTTCATCACATATTTATTTATGAATAGTTATCAGATTTTCCTCATTTTAAATGCTTTTCTGATGCATTAAATGTGCCTAAAACATTTGTACAGTACTGTATAACATTCAAAATAAGGTTAGTTTGGGCTTGTGTGTGTGTGTGTGTGTGTGTGTGAGAATGTGAACGTGTGAGTGGATTTTTTTTTTTATTCCACTGGCTCATGTGAGTAACAGCTATAAACGCACCTCATGTCAATTTTTTCTTTTTTGAATGAGTCGTGAAGGATTTTTTCAGAGGGGGTGCAAACGGACCGAAGCAGCCAGAGAGCAAAGCGGCAGGCTGTGATTGGCTGAGGGAGTGTACATTTCTCACCACAGCTCTTGTTTTGTGAAAAGTCACAGATGTAATAAAACACACCTGGAGACCCACCTGAGTGTTCAGACCAAAACAGATTTGCAAAAATGTGATTTGAATCACATTTCAAATGACCTATGAATCAGGATTTTCACAGCTTTGGAAAGACTTTGGACTGAACATGGAATCAGATTCACATATGCAGATAAATGTCATTTTTACTGTCTGAACAGGGCCACAAACTAGTTGGGATCCAGGGTTGATGTTGTGAAACAGTGGATGAGGTCCGATCTTATGTCCTCAATCAAAAGCTCTTTTTATCCAAAGTTTGATTAAAAAGCATGATTCCGGACTCATGTATTTATTAACCAAGACATTATGTTTGTCTGTTAAACTATATTCACTTTGTACTGTGTTTGTTCCAGCCGTTGGCTCTGCCACCTGGAATAGACCATCCAACACCTCTGGCAGAGTTCATTTAACACTCACTCTGTCTGTCTGCTCCAATTTATTTATTGTTTTTCAGTTTGCAGTGTTCATGATGAAGTCACATACATCATTCAGATGCACAGAGCTTTCAGGCCAGATATAAAAAACTCCTTCCCTGCACATGTTCAGTCTGCCGGTGCAGCGCTGAACACCCCCACCCCCGGGAGGGGAGATGAAGTTAGCTCCATCAAAGAATAATTCATGAATATAAACATGCTTGTCATTGTGCTGCTTTGAAGCGCACTATGAAAATGCACATTTGTCTCGGGTTCTTGTTGCAATCTCAGAGAAGCACAAGGTATTCGCCTTCATCTGTCCCTGTGATGCATCGTTACGCTGAACGCCTGCAGGAAAGAAAATTGTTAACCAATTAATACTAAAGGCCCTCTCACTGGGTTCCCCTCCCCTGCAATCTTGGCAGTGTGTTCAGACTGAAAAGAGCATCACAATCCCTCTTGTTTATTTTAATGGTGCTTACAAAGTGTATTACAATTCAAACAAACCTTCACAGTGACCAGTGTGGTACAAGTGTATAAATTTAAAACTGCCACAGGCAAACACATTTATATGTAAAGTTTGTTATGAATGTGCACCGACTAAAGTTTTTACCTCACAAAGCTGTTTTTATATATGAAAAATTGAATCCCCTCCAAAGAAACATCAAAGATCACATCAACACCTTCTGTTGTTCTATTTTCTGGACTATATGTCACGCCACAGTATCATTTGCATCTGTCCAAAAAATGCATCATGAAGAGGGACTATGACTGGGCATCTATAAGTCGTGTTTTTTTTTTTTTGTTTTTTTTTTAATAAACGTGATGCCACTGCTTCATGCAACAAGAAGCAAAATTTATTTAATTGGTGCATTATTTACTGTTACATATTTTTATAATGCAAATCCTGCATTAGTAAGCAGAAGCAAACGAGCTAATTAATGCAATATATTGTACTGTTATGAAAATTATTGTTTTCAACACAGTCAATGAATGTTGTTAATCAATATATTGTACCATTACAATTTTAATAGCAATGTATGTTCATTAAAACTCTGCCATGTACTGATGTAATGCTGTGAATCTTTACTAATTACTGGAATTATCATTTTTGTTTTACTGAATAATTTTTTTTGCTTTACTGGAATGATATATGTGTGTTATGGGATTGTGTCCGTTGAAAAAGGAGAATGGTGTTGTGGTTGAAGGAAGTGTACAAAGGACTGTTGCTAAAATTAATGGAGTAAGACGTGCTCTCACCAAGGCATGACCTAATACCTGGCTGAAGTTACTGAAATCAAGCCTTCTCTTCTGCTCCAAACTTGCTGGTGTAAGCATCCCAACATCGTCGCCCCATGAAGAACAGGATGAAGACAACAGGAATGTACCCATGCTCTAATTATGTTCGGGACAGTGTCTGCACTTTGGATGATGTGGATGGTAGTGGAGATCATTTGAGACAGCTCTTGGACTTGGTGGAGAGGGAACTGCAAAAATTTAAATACTGGTTTGACTCTAATAAATTATCACTTCATTTCGGTAAAACTAAGTGCATTATATTTGGAAATAAGGCCAGAAATTTAAGTAGTAAATTATTGTTGAATGGTATTGAAATTGCAATTGTATCTCAAACTAAATTTCTTGGAGTTGTTGATGACGAGCTCAGTTGGAAAACTCATATAAAACATACTGAGTCTAAAAAATCAAAAGTTACTGCTATCTTGTACAAAGTACAATACTTTCTCCCCCAGCATCTGTTGGTATCATTGTATCACTCATTACTTGTCCCTTATATGACTTACTGCATTGAACTTTCAGGAAATACATATAAAACAAATCTTCTTTGTCTTTCGGCTGTTCCTGTTAGGGGTCGCCACAGCAGATGAATCGTATCTATCTCACCCTGTCCTCTGTATCTTCCTCTGTCACACCAACCACCTGCATGTCCTCTCTCAGCACATCCATGAACCTCCTCTTTGGCCTCCCTCTTCTCCTCCTGCCTGGTGGCTCCATCCTCAGCATCCTTCTCCCTATATACCCTGGGTCCCTCCTCTGCACATGTCCAAACCATCTCAATCTCGCCTCTCTGACTTTGTCTCCAAACCGTCCCACCTGAGCTGTCCCTCTGATATGTTCATTCCTAATCTTGTCCATTCTTGTCACTCCCAAAGAGAATCTCAACATCTTCAGCTCTGCCACCTCCAGCTCTGCCTCCTGTCTTTTTGTCAGTGCCACTGTCTCTAAACCATACAACATAGCTGGTCTCACTATTGTTTTGTAAACTTTCCCCTTCACTCTTGCTGATATTCTTCTGTCACAAATCACTCCTGCCGCCTTTCTCCACCCACTCCACCCTGCACCCTCCCCAAAGCATATCTCCACTTCTCCAGACTAGACTCAACTTGCTCTCTACTCTCACTACAGATCACAATGTCATTTGCAAACATCATAGTCCATGGGGACTCCTGTCTGATCTCATCTGTCAACCTGTCCATCACCACTGCAAACAAGAAAGGACTCAGAGCTGATCTTTGTTGTAATCCCACCTCCACCTTGAATGAGTCTGTCATTCCGATTGCGCATCTCACCGCTGTCACACTATTCTTGTACATGTCCTGCACTACCCTAACATACTTCTCTGCCACTCCAGACTTCCTCATACAATGCCACAACTCTTCTCTTGGCACCCTATCATAAGCTTTTTCTAAGTCCACAAACACACAATGTAACCCTTTCTGTCCTTCTCTGTACTTTTCCAACAGTATTCTCAGAGCAAACATTGCATCTGTAGTGCTCTTTCTCGGCATGAAACCATATTGCTGCTCACAGATCTTCACCTGTTTTCTAAGCCTAGCTTCTACTACTCTTTCCCATAACTTCATGCTGTGGCTGATCAGCTTTATGCCTCTGTAGTTACTGCAGCTCTCCACATCACCCTTGTTCTTGAAAATAGGAACCAGCACACGTCGTCTCCACTCCTCAGGCATCCTCTCACTTTCCAAGATTTTATTAAACAATCTGGTTACAAACTCTACTGCCATCTCTCCTAGACATTTCCATGCCTCCATTGGAATGTCATCTGGACCAACTGCCTTTCCACTCTTCATCCGCTTCATAGCAGCCCTCACTTCTTCCTTGCTAATCTCTTTTACTTCCTGATTTACTCTCACCACATCATCCAGCCTTTTCTCTCGCTCATTTTCTTTATTCATCTTCTTCACAGACTAAAGTTAATTATGGAGTTCCGCAAGGTTCTGTGCTAGGACCAATTTTATTCACTTTATACATGCTTCCCTTAGGCAGTATTATTAGACAGTATTGCTTAAATTTTCATTGTTACGCAGATGATACCCAGCTTTATCTATCCATGAAGCCAGAGGACACACACCAATTAGCTAAACTGCAGGATTGTCTTACAGACATAAAGACATGGATGACCTCTAATTTCCTGCTTTTAAACTCAGATAAAACTGAAGTTATTGTACTTGGCCCCACAAATCTTAGAAACATGGTGTCTAACCAGATCCTTACTCTGGATGGCATTACCATGACCTCTAGTAATACTGTGAGAAATCTTGGAGTCATTTTTGATCAGGATATGTCATTCAAAGCGCATATTAAACAAATATGTAGGACTGCTTTTTTGCATTTACGCAATATCTCTAAAATCAGAAAGGTCTTGTCTCAGAGTGATGCTGAAAAACTAATTCATGCATTTATTTCCTCTAGGCTGGACTATTGTAATTCATTATTATCAGGTTGTCCTAAAAGTTCCCTAAAAAGCCTTCAGTTAATTCAAAATGCTGCAGCTAGAGTACTGACGGGGACTAGAAGGAGAGAGCATATCTCACCCATATTGGCCTCTCTTCATTGGCTTCCTGTTAATTCTAGAATAGAATTTAAAATTCTTCTTCTTACTTATAAGGTTTTGAATAATCAGGTCCCATCTTATCTTAGGGACCTCGTAGTACCATATCACCCCAATAGAGCGCTTCGCTCTCAGACTGCAGGCTTACTTGTAGTTCCTAGGGTTTGTAAGAGTAGAATGGGAGGCAGAGCCTTCAGCTTTCAGGCTCCTCTCCTGTGGAACCAGCTCCCAATTCAGATCAGGGAGACAGACACCCTCTCTACTTTTAAGATTAGGCTTAAAACTTTCCTTTTTGCTAAAGCTTATAGTTAGGGCTGGATCAGGTGACCCTGAACCATCCCTTAGTTATGCTGCTATAGATGTAGACTGCTGGGGGGTTCCCATGATGCATTGTTTCTTTCTCTTTTTGCTCTGTATGCACCACTCTGCATTTAATCATTAGTGATCGATCTCTGCTCCCCTCCACAGCATGTCTTTTTCCTGGTTCTCTCCCTCAGCCCCAACCAGTCCCAGCAGAAGACTGCCCCTCCCTGAGCCTGGTTCTGCTGGAGGTTTCTTCCTGTTAAAGGGAGTTTTTCCTTCCCACTGTAGCCAAGTGCTTGCTCACAGGGGGTCGTTTTGACCGTTGGGGTTTTACATAATTATTGTATGGCCTTGCCTTACAATATAAAGCGCCTTGGGGCAACTGTTTGTTGTGATTTGGCGCTATATAAAAAAACTGATTGATTGATTGATTGATCAACTCTTCAAAATATTCCCTCCACCTTCTCCGCACACACTCCTCACTTGTCAGCACATTACCATGTGCATCTTTTACCACCCTAACCTGCTGCACATCCTTTCCAGCTCTGTCCCTTTGTCTGGCCAATCGGTACAAGTCCTTTTCTCCTTCCTTACTATTCAACTTCTTGTACAGCTCGCAATATGCCTTTTCCTTTGCTTTTGCCACTTCTCTTCTCGCCTTACACCGCATCTCCTTGTACTCCTGTCTACCACATCTGCAGTACTTTTCCAGTTGTCCAAAATTGCTTCCCCTCCAACTAGTGCTTCTCTCACCTGCTCGCTAAATTTCACACAACAGTCTTCCTCCTTCAGCTTCCACCATCTGATCCTTTGTTGAGCTCTCACTCTCTTCTTCTTCTTTACCTCTAAAGTCATCCTACAAACAACCATCCTATGCTGTCTAGTGACACTCTCTCCTGCTACCACCTTACAGTCTGTGAGTTCTTTTAGCTTGCATCTCCTATAAAGAATGTAGTCCACCTGTGTGCACCTTCCTCCACTCTTATATGTTACCCTGTGCTCCTCCCTTTTCTTAAAGTAGGTATTCACCACAGCCATTTCCATCCTTTTTGCAAAATCAACTACCATCTGTCCGTCCACATTCCTGTCCTTGATACCATATCTACCCATTACTTCCTCATCCCCTTTGTTCCCTTCACCAACATGCCCATTGAAGTCTGCTCCTATCACCACTCTTTCATGCTTGGGCACACTCTCCACCACCTCATCTAACACACTCCAGAAATCTTCTTTCTCCTTCATCTCACAACCTACCTGTGGGGCATATGCACTGATGATATTCATCATCACCCCTTCAATTTCCAACTTCACACTCATCACCCTGTCAGACACTCGCTTAACCTCCAACACACTTTTAACATACTCTTCCTTTAAAATGACCCCAACACCATTTCTCTTCCTGTCCTCACCATGGTACAACAACTTGTAAAACAAATACTAATCCAATATTTCTGTTACAAAAAAAAAAAAAAAAGCTATAAGAGTGATAAGTAAAAAACCATATTGTGAACCAACAAATTCACTGTTTGTTCGTCTTCAGTTTTTGAAATTTTATGATTTGGTTGATTATTTTACAATACAGATCATGTATAAAGTTAAAAATGGACTCTTGCCTCAACATGTCCAGGAGCTGTTTAAAATGAGAGAGTCCAGTTATAATTTGCGTGGCTCTTTGGTGTTTGATAAAAGAAAGATTCAAACTACTGCTAAAAGTCTAGATTTAGATTGTATTAAAGTATCCAGTACATTGGCTTGTTGTGAAAGACTGTATATAAATAATATATTAACTTGTTATAGTTTGAGTAATTAAGTAAACTGCCTGTGTGGCTTTTTTTGTTTGTTTGTCTGTTGTATTACTTTCTTTGTTTCACTGCGTTACATTGCTGACTGGTATTTGTTTTTTGTGTTTATTTTTTTGTTCGTACGTAGAAACTGATGTACGTGGTGGGCGTTTAGAAGCTTCTGCCCACACCCTGTCAGCTGCACTAAATTGGTAAATTGTTTGAGTTTTGTTCTATATGTTTTAATTTTTGTTTTCTCTTGACTTGTTTTGTAAATGAGAGATTTTGTTCATGTGTGCTGAATAAATCATTCATTCATACATTCATTCATTCATTCATTCATTCCATTGGACTTTGCCCTGCTTTGAAACTATATACATTAAGTGATGTGAAAAGAGGTTGTACCTTTGTACTTTGACCAGAGCTCATCTGATGTGTGATCTGTAATTGTACCTTTGAAGCTTCAAATACTAAAGATCTTGCATATTCACTTGGCTGGCGTCTCATTTGCTGTCTTTGTCAGATTGTTTCAGGTGAATTTTCCTGACATGTATGAATCATGAAGAACTTAAACTGCTTATTTTGGTCACTGAACAGACTATCATACATCAGGTACATGTGCAATGTAATCAAATGTGTGAAAACAGCTCATTTTTAATAAGACATTTTTCATAATTTGATCAGAACTCAAGTAAATTACTTGTTTTGCCTACTGAATAAGTGATCATAGTCAACATAAATGTGCAAATTTGTTGCATTTTAAGTGATGAAAAAGACAGTTTTCAAAACTGATTTTAGCATCCAAATCAATCAAAGGTAAAGGACTACTGGCATAATGTCTTTTAGTGTCCTAGTCTCAGTGTAGCCCAGTGTTGTTCCAGTGCTGCCACAGTTCTTTGGTTGATAAATTCAGGTTTTTTGGTTGTTGACGGTTTCAACACACCCTTAAATATGGTTTGAATCATTAATTTCCAATCAAGGGTGAAGGGGTGCTGGAGTCTATCTCAACAGTCATAGGGAGGGTACACCCTCGACCGGATGCCAATAAATTGCAGGGCCAAATATAGACATATATATATAGACACATATATAAGGATGTGTGCTCTCCCCACTGCTCTTCTCCCTCTACACAAACAACTGCACCTCAGCGGACCCCTCTGTCAAACCTCTGAACTTTGTAGACAATACCACCATCATTGGTCTCATCCAGGATGTTGATGAGGCCACATACAGACAGGAGGTTGAAACAGTTGGTCCTCAGGTGTTGTTTTACCTGTTTTTAATTGGCATTTGTAATTATAATTTCAGATAATGTTTGGAATGATGTTGCACCCAACGTCCAACATGACCAGCAGCAGCATGAAGGGGTAGTAGAGAAAAGGGACCTCCCCCAAGGGCCTGACAATGTTGAATGACCAGGTGGCCAATCGGAGCTTCATGCACGATTCAGAAGTGAACTTCACAAGCTCTTTGGGGTGTGCATTTCTTTATTCTCATTCAATATTTTTTAACACAGAAAACACCGCAATTAAGGAGTATAGTGGCCTATTGTTAACAAAAGGAAACAACACATTCACAGAATAAAAAAAATAAATGTTACATTTATCATGTCTTTCTACTTCCCCCATTTCACCAACATTACATTTCTACAGGGTTTTTCTTTTTCTCAGGTTGCACGGTTGTCTAGTGTTGCGTATGGGGGTTAAAACAGCAGGCGCCACCCACGCTGTAGACAGCTCCACCTACAAATAAAATATCCACAAATGTACATGAGTCTTACTCTGTGGCTTATCCTCTCCGTTTACACGGATGTGGAGACAATATTTTAAATTTGCCCCCACCCCAGCCATTGTGACCCGTTATTGGAGTAAACAGGTATTGAAAATGAATGAATATATATAATCAGGTTTTACGGGCTTGCCCCAGGATACAGACACATTGAATGGACACTGAGTTTATGACCAGCAGGGAAACATAAATAAATAAAATCAAATTCATGATTCTTTGGTGCCTTTCAGTGGTGCTGAATCTGAGTTTACATTTTCAATGTTTAAAATGTGTGTGTTTGTCTTATTTTGTGTAGCCCTGCAAGTGATTGATTGAATTTCATTTTACACTTATGGTCATTAACACATGGAATATCCTCATTTACATCCTGCTGTCTGCATCAATTTACCGCATGCTGCCATTTATTCCTCATACATCACCAACAAAATGTTCACCAACTGAATGTGCAGAATTTTGGAATACCCTCACAATTCAGCACTCGTTATATGGGATCTTATATGGGAAATCTGGGTCTCCATGCGATGAATATGTTAAAAGGGAAACTGTAAAATAAGTAAATAAATATGTAATAAAGAGTTAACACCCTGTTCTTGCACTGCTTCACCTCAGGAAGTTTTGGTGGCCACTGCCTGCTGTAATCTCTGATAGTTACATTTATCTGTCCAGGCACCAAAATCCTTGGACTTTCATTGGCTTCCTTGATGCTACAGTGCTGTGAGTGTGGCACACTCTAGTGTAAAAGGAACGACAGGAATCACTCTGACTGGCTGATATGTTCAGATGTCAAACAACGCATGATGTGATGGTCAAATGTTTAAAGCGATGGTTTGACCACAGGGCCCTTGGTTCAAACCCCAATAAAACTTTAATATCACTTGGCTGCCTTAGGCAATGTCCTTAATCCCTAAATTGCTCCCAGTGTGCAGCTTTGTGCCGTGCATGGAAGCACCATGATGTGTATGTGAATACATATTATCTTCTGAAAAATTCTTTGACTAATGTTTCAAAATATGAGAAAGGTTACAGTTTCAAAATTTGAGAAAGCAACCTCATTCACTGTGTGTAACAATTTGTTCATATATTGTGGAGTATCTTTAAACAATGAATCATCTGAATTGTTTTGAACATTTCAGAAAAGTTGATAGTATTGTCACAATTTGTAAATTTACTGAGTATCTTGAAACAATGAATTGTATGAAACAATGATGTTTGGAGCATTTTAATAGTATGAGTTAATATGCTAAGTATGTAAACTCAGCCACATGGGGTGTGCAGCCAGTACATTCTGAGTGCCGGTCCCAAGCCCGGATAAATGAGGAGGGTAGTGTCAGGAAGGGCATCTGGCGTAAAACAAGCCAACCCATGGAAATGAGAGTGGGGACTTTGAATGTTGGTAGTATGACTGGTAAAGGGAGAGAGCTGGCTGATATGATGGAGAGGAGAAAGGTAGACATATTGTGTGTGCAAGAGACCAAGTGGAAAGGAAGTAAGAGCAGGAGCATCGGTGGTGGGTACTGTTAAGGATTTTATATATATATATATATATATGTTATCACTGTTAAACATTTGGACCTTTGTCTTCTTTCTCATGAGAACGGTGTTGTGCTGTTTGCACTAACCCTGAGAATGTACGTGTTATTCAACCTTGTTTTAGCATGCTGGGGTCAATCTGAACTGGGAATGAAGAGCTGGATGTACTTATTATTATTATACAACTTGTTTTTGTAGCCGCTAACGACTGGGAGTGAAGCATGACGGGGTCAGTCATGAACTGGGAGTAATAGACCTGAAGGTTGTTTTGACTGTTGTGATGTGATGCTTAGCGTGAAGACCAGGACACTCCAGGCAGATGCACAACAGATGATAACTGCAACAGACAAACGAGATGTGCTGACCTCTGACGATAAGAGTAAAAGAAAGAAACTGTTTTTCCTTACAGCTGCACTTATTGACGTATGTGTTTATGTTACGGGAAGAAACTTGTCTCGCGTTGTCCCCCCCCCCCCTTAGGACAAGTTTTATGATGTAATGAGGGCCTCTCTAATAAAAAGAGCGGGAGAACAGGCCAGACTTTAGTGTAGCCTTGGTGTACAGCCTGCCTGCACTCTGCGCGTGATTAATTTGACTTTCTGTCTCACTGGTGTTTCTTGACTCTGTTTGTCTTATCAAAGGTTTTAAGAATGTTTGGAGGAGAAAATACCCAACAGGTACAAGTTGTTGTACCATGGTGAGGACAGGAAGAGAAATGGTGTTGGGGTCATTTTAAAGGAAGAGTATATTAAAAGTGTGTTGGAGGTTAAGCGAGTGTCTGACAGGGTGATGAGTGTGAAGTTGGAAATTGAAGGGGTTATGATGAATATCATCAGTGCATATGTCCCACAGGCAGGTTGTGAGATGAAGGAGAAAGAAGATTTCTGGAGTGTGTTAGATGAGGTGGTGGAGAGTGTGCTCAAGCATGAAAGAGTGGTGATAGGAGCAGACTTCAATGGGCATGTTGGTGAAGGGAACAGAGGTGATGAGGAAGTAATGGGTAGATATGGTATCAAGGATAGGAATGGGGAAGGACAGATGGTAGTTGATTTTGCAAAAAGGATGGAAATGGCTGTGGTGAATACCTACTTTAAGAAAAGGGAGGAGCACAGGGTAACATATAAGAGTGGAGGAAGGTGCACACAGGTGGACTACATTCTTTATAGGAGATGCAAGCTAAAAGAAGTCACAGACTGTAAGGTGGTAGCAGGAGAGAGTGTCACTAGACAGCATAGGATGGTTGTTTGTAGGATGACTTTAGAGGTAAAGAAGAAGAAGAGAGTGAGAGCTCAACAAAGGATCAGATGGTGGAAGCTGAAGGAGGAAGACTGTTGTGTGAAATTTAGCGAGCAGGTGAGAGAAGCACTGGTTGGAGGGGAAGCAATTTTGGACAACTGGAAAAGTACTGCAGATGTGGTGAGGGAGACAGCTAGGACAGTACTGGGTATGACATCTGGACAGTGGAAGGAAGACAAGGAGACTTGGTGGTGGAATGAAGAGGTCCAGGAAAGCATAAGGAGAAAGAAGTTGGCAAAAAAGTTTTGGGATAGTCGGAGAGATGAAGAAAGTAGACAGGAGTACAAGTGGCAAAAGCAAAGGAAAAGGCATACTGCGAGCTGTACAAGAAGTTGAATAGTAAGGAAGGAGAAAAGGACTTGTACCGATTGGCCAGACAAAGGGACAGAGCTGGAAAGGATGTGCAGCAGGTTAGGGTGGTAAAAGAAGCACATGGTAATGTGCTGACAAGTGAGAAGTGTGTGCTGAGAAGGTGGAGGGAATATTTTGAAGAGCTGATGAATAAAGAAAATGAGTGAGAGAAAAGGCTGGATGATGTGGTGAGAGTAAATCAGGAAGTAAAAGAGATTAGCAAGGAAGAAGTGAGGGCTGCTATGAAGAGGATGAAGAGTGGAAAGGCAGTTGGTCCAGATGACATTCCAATGGAGGCATGGAAATGTCTAGGAGAGATGGCAGTAGAGTTTCTAACCAGATTGTTTAATAAAATCTTGGAAAGTGAGAGGATGCCTGAGGAGTGGAGACGAAGTGTGCTGGTTCCTATTTTCAAGAACAAGGGTGATGTGCAGAGCTGCAGTAACTACAGAGGCATAAAGCTGATCAGCCACAGCATGAAGTTATGGGAAAGAGTAGTAGAAGCTAGGCTTAGAAAACAGGTGATCTGTGAGCAGCAATATGGTTTCAATCAATCAATCAATCAATCAACTTTTTTCTTGTATAGCGCCAAATCACAACAAACAGTTGCCCCAAGGCGCTCCACATTGCAAGGCAAGGCCATACAATAATTATGAAACACAGTCTACGTCTAAAGCAACATAACCAAGGGATGGTCCAGGGTCACCCGATCCAGCCCTAACTATAAGCCTTAGCGAAAAGGAAAGTTTTAAGCCTAATCTTAAAAGTAGAGAGGGTATCTGTCTCCCTGATCTGAATTGGGAGCTGGTTCCACAGGAGAGGAGCCTGAAAGCTGAAGGCTCTGCCTCCCATTCTACTCTTACAAACCCTAGGAACTACAAGTAAGCCCGCAGTCTGAGAGCGAAGCGCTCTAATGGGGTAATATGGTACTACGAGGTCCCTAAGATAAGATGGGACCTGATTATTCAAAACCTTATAAGTAAGAAGAAGAATTTTAAATTCTATTCTAGCATTAACAGGAAGCCAATGAAGGGAGGCCAACACGGGTGAGATATGCTCTCTCCTGCTAGTCCCGTCAGTACTCTAGCTGCAGCATTTGAATTAACTGAAGCCTTTTTAGGGAACTTTTAGGACAACCTGATAATAATGAATTACAATAGTCCAGCCTAGAGGAAATAAATGCATGAATTAGTTTTTCAGCATCACTCTGAGACAAGACCTTTCTGATTTTAGAGATATTGCGTAAATGCAAAAAGGCAGTCCTACATATTTGTTTAATATGCGCTTTGAATGACATATCCTGATCAAAAATAACTCCAAGATTTCTCACAGTATTACTAGAGATCAGGGAAATGCCATCCAGAGTAACGATCTGGTTAGACACCATGCTTCTAAGATTTGTGGGGCCAAGTACAATAACTTCAGTTTTATCTGAGTTTAAAAGCAGGAAATTAGAGGTCATCCATGTCTTTATGTCTGTAAGACAATCCTGCAGTTTAGCTAATTGGTGCATATCCTCTGGCTTCATGGATAGATAAAGCTGGGTATCATCTGCGTAACAATGAAAATTTAAGCAATACCGTCTAATAATACTGCCCAAGGGAAGCATGTATAAAGCTAATAAAATTGGTCCTAGCACAGAACCTTGTGGAACTCCATAATTAACTTTAGTCTGTGAAGAAGATTCCCCATTTACATGAACAAACTGTAATCTATTAGACAAATATGATTCAAACCACCGCAGCGCAATGCCTTAATACCTATGACATGCTCTAATCTCTGTAATCAAATTTATGGTCAACAGTATCAAAAGCAGCACTGAGGTCCAACAGAACAAGCACAGAGATAAGTCCACTGTCCGAAGCCATAAGAAGATCATTTGTAACCTTCACTAATGCTGTTTCTGTACTATGATGAATTCTAAAACCTGACTGAAACTCTTCAAATAGACCATTCCTCTGCAGGTGATCAGTTAGCTGTTTTACAACTACCCTCTCAAGAATCTTTGAGAGAAAAGGAAGGTTGGAGATTGGCCTATAATTAGCTAAGATAGCTGGGTCAAGTGATGGCTTTTTAAGTAATGGTTTAATTACTGCCACCTTAAAGGCCTGTGGTACATAACCAACTAACAAAGATAGATTGATCATATTTAAGATTAAAGCATTAAATAATGGTAGGACTTCCTTGAGCAGCCTGGCAGGAATGGGGTCTAATAAGCATGTTGATGGTTTGGATGAAGTAACTAATGAAAATAACTCAGACAGAACAATCGGAGAGAAAGAGTCTAACCAAATACCGGCATCACTGAAAGCAGCCAAAGATAACGATACATCTTTGGGATGGTTATGAGTAATTTTTTCTCTAATAGTCAAAATTTTGTTAGCAAAGAAAGTCATGAAGTCATTACTAGTTAAAGTTAAAGGAATACTCGGCTCAATAGAGCTCTGACTCTTTGTCAGCCTGGCTACAGTGCTGAAAAGAAACCTGGGGTTGTTCTTATTTTCTTCAATTAGTGATGAGTAGAAAGATGTCCTAGCTTCACGAAGGGCTTTCTTATAGAGCAACAAACTCTTTTTCCAGGCTAAGTGAAGATCTTCTAAATTAGTGAGACGCCATTTCCTCTCCAACTTACGGGTTATCTGCTTTAAGCTACGAGTTTGTGAGTTATACCACGGAGTCAGACACTTCTGATTTAAAGCTCTCTTTTTCAGAGGAGCTACAGCATCCAAAGTTGTCTTCAATGAGGATGTAAAACTATTGACAAGATACTCTAACTCCCTTACAGAGTTTAGGTAGCTACTCTGCTCTGTGTTGGTATACGACATTAGAGAACATAAAGAAGGAATCATATCCTTAAACCTAGTTACAGCGCTTTCTGAAAGACTTCTAGTGTAATGAAACTTATTCCCCACTGCAGGGTAGTCCATCAGGGTAAATGTAAATGTTATTAAAAAATGATCAGACAAAAGGGAGTTTTCAGGGAATACTGTTAAGTCTTCTATTTCCATACCATAAGTCAGAACAAGATCTAAAATATGATTAAAGTGGTGGGTGGACTCATTTACTTTTTGAGCAAAGCCGATAGAGTCTAATAATAGATTAAATGCAGTGTTGAGGCTGTCATTCTCAGCATCTGTGTGGATGTTAAAATCGCCCACTATAATTATCTTATCTGAGCTAAGCACTAAGTCAGACAAAAGGTCTGAAAATTCACAGAGAAACTCACAGTAACGACCAGGTGGACGATAGATAATAATAAATAAAACTGGTTTTTGGGACTTCCAATTTGGATGGACAAGACTAAGAGACAAGCTTTCAAATGAATTAAAGCTCTGTCTAGGTTTTTGATTAATTAATAAGCTGGAATGGAAGATTGCTGCTAATCCTCCGCCCCGGCCTGTGCTACGAGCATTCTGACAGTTAGTGTGACTCGGGGGTGTTGACTCATTTAAACTAACATATTCATCCTGCTGTAACCAAGTTTCTGTTAGGCAGAATAAATCAATACGTTGATCAATTATTATATCATTTACCAACAGGGACTTAGAAGAAAGAGACCTAATGTTTAATAGACCACATTTAACTGTTTTAGTCTGTGGTGCAATTGAAGGTGCTATATTATTTTTTCTTTTTGAATTTTTATGCTTAAATAGATTTTTGCTAGTTATTGGTGGTCTGGGAGCAGGCACCGTCTCTACGGGGATGGGGTAATAGGGGGATGGCAGGGGGAGAGAAGCTGCAGAGAGGTGTATAAGACCACAGCTCTGCCTCCTGGTCCCAACGCTAGACAGTCACAGTTTGGAGGATCCCAAAAAATTGGCCAGATTTCTAGAAATGAGAGCTGCTCCCTCTAAAGTGGGATGGATGCCGTCTCTCCTAACAAGACCAGGTTTTCCCCAGAAGCTTTGCCAATTATCAATGAAGCCCACCTCATTTTTTGGACACCACTCAGACAGCCAGCAATTCAAGGAGAACATGCGGCTAAACATGTCACTCCCGGTCTGATTGGGGAGGGGCCCAGAGAAAACAACAGAGTCCGACATTGTTTTTGCAAAGTTACACACCGATTCAATGTTAATTTTAGTGACCTCCGATTGGCGTAACCGAGTGTCATTACTGCCGACGTGAATTACAATCTTACCAAATTTACGCTTAGCCTTAGCCAGCAATTTCAAATGTCCTTCGATGTCGCCTGCTCTGGCCCCCGGAAGACAATTGACAATGGTTGCTGGTGTCGCTAACTTCACATTTCTCAAAACAGAGTCGCCAATAACCAGAGTTTGATCCTCGGCGAGTGTATCGTCGAGTGGGGAAAAAACGGTTAGAGATGTGAACGGGTTGGCGGTGTACACGGGGCTTCTGTTTAGGGCTACGCTTCCTCCTCACAGTCACCCAGTCAGCCTGCCTTCCCGACTGCACGGGGTCTGCCAGGGGGGAACTAACGGCGGCTAAGCTACCTTGGTCCGCACCGACTACAGGGGCCTGGCTAGCTGTAGAATTTTCCACGGTGCGGAGCCGAGCCTCCAATTCATCGGCCTCGGGTTTCATGCCGAGAAAGAGCACCAGGCAGGAGGAGAAGAGGGAGACCAAAGAGGAGGTTCATGGATGTGCTGAGAGAGGACATGCAGGTGGTTGGTGTGACAGAGGAAGATACAGAGGACAGGGTGAGATGGAAACGATTGATCTGCTGTGGCGACCCCTAACGGGAACAGCTGAAAGACAAAGAAGAAGAATATGCTAAGTATGTAAGTTTTATTTGGAGCCCAAAGTCATTTAAAATGGGATAAGTAAGGATTAAACAATGAGAAGCCGTGCATTATACGGTTTGAATATATGACGTGGAGTCTAAAACACCATGACGTGAAGCGGAGTGGTGTTACTCTGCGAAGTGCATTCAAACCGTATAATGCACGGCTTCTCGTTGTTTAATCCGCTTATACCATGGTCCCACACAGTGAGCTAACACACAAATATTTATTTAAGTTACCAGAACTTGATAAAAATGCATAAGTATTTGGGACTATTTTATGTCAGTCTCAAGATATTTTCATCCTTGGCAACCATTGTCAAGATGAATGGAATGCTTGATTATAACATCAGATTTTATTCACCGTAGGTTTGGCCAATACACAAAAGCAACAGGAAGCGTAAAATTCTCTCAAAATGCTATTGAGTTCAGCTGCTGATAAATCTAATTCAGCACTTCTTCCCTTTTCCTTCAGAAAATCTCTTAAAATGGCGACTGCCCATTTTGTTCCTTTTATCATGTTCTCTTCTTTCTTCCCATCTTCAATCTTGTCCAGTTTGTCCGATGTTAAATCTTTATGCCGTTGCTTTTGCTGTTCTTCTCGTTTGCTCTCCTCTTTCCATTCCTCAAACGTTTTATTTTGGCCAAAAATATAAAAATTCACTTGGAAATCCATGTTTTATCGCGTTTCTGTCATTCACCTGTCAAAACACAGCTGATCTGAGCCAACTGATTTGCGCGTTGCTATGGTGACGACCAGAGCGGATTGATTATAACAGTGACTTAACTCGCTGAACTACGTGTGCATATACACGAAAATAATACACGCCAGTTAGACATGGAATTCTCACTGACCATGGTATAATCTGAAGTATGTAACTGTTTCATTTACTGTTTTGAACATTTCAGAAAAGTTCACAGTTTTGTGCTAGAATTTGTGAGCATTTTTAAACACGGTGAATCATTGTCTGAAGCAATTGTTTCATTTTGTTTTTCCAGTATTTTGAAATATTGTGTTATTTTTTGAAGAAATTGTTTTTAAAGTTCATTTGAAATTTGGTTTCAAGTTCCCTAAAGCCTTGCTTCTGTCATCAATGAATTGAAATATTCAAAAGAAGTTTACTGTAATTTCCAGACTACAAGCTGCTACTTTTTTCCACACGCTTTGAACACTGCGGCTTTTACAATGATGCAGCTAATTTATGTGTTTTACAGGCTTTTTCATAAATCAAAATACGTCAGTTGATGCTGTCAATTGATTTCCTGAAAGCTGTGCTCCTCATGCGGTGTAAACTCACACACAGTGTAAATACGAGTATAAGGTCTTACCCGTTTGTTTTAGTCAAGAAGAGTCCCTCTCCGGCAATTTGCGCCACAGTTGCACCGTCAGATCAGTTAGCAGAGCGGAGTCTACCCCCGCAAACTGGTTCTCTGTCTTGGCACAACAAGTCGAAAAAGTCACATCGCCTCATTAACATCTCATTTACCACAGACTCCATCCGATCCTGACTGCACGCGATGAAATCTCAAGAAAAAGTTAAAATTATTCTCTATGTGTAGCAGAGACACTGTTATGTGTCGATGCGGGTTGAGGAGCGGACCTGCGTCTGACGGAACCCAGCGCCAAAACAACCAGAAAGCGGTTCCAATAACAAAACAATTTCTTTTCCCCCTTCTGTGCAATACAAAGTGTACAAACGTAAAATGCGTCTGTCTGGCGGAGTGAAGGACGGCACGCTCTCCAGCGCCCAAAAGGATCGAAGCCCGGCGCTTCTGGACCCACGTTCACCGCCAAACACCCCCCAGGTGGATACGACAAACCGACTCTGCGAAGGATAGAAAAGGTGAGGTAAGTCAGCAGCTACAACTAATATCCTTCAAAGGCACACACTATCAGCAACACATTCAGGTCTGAATTTAAGCTTTATGTAAATGAGCAGCTTCTCACAACAGGTGGAGGATCATCAGTCCGCACGCCACGGCCGTGAGAAGCGAGCTGCACAATTCTCATCAATATTCACATATACTGCATAACAAAATACCAAATTACTGTTAACAATTATTCAGACAATCAAATCACCTCTGATGTGTGCTGAAAGCATGTGTCCCTCACCTGTCCTCCTTCACAGGCACGATGTGTCAAACCCAGGCGCGGTCCTCAGCGTCTCACAAATGAACATCGCAAGGTCGAGTTCCCGGCAATTCTGCTTGAATCACACATGGCTTAAATGCAGAACGCCATCTCATTATCTGCTTCAGCTGAAAGTCTTTAAGGTTGCACGTGAGCACCATCCACAGGTGCTGCACATCACGTTGATGAGGGTGAAGGACTCTTCTGCCAGCACTTTCTCCACAGACAATAAATCAGTTTGCATACCACCTGGAGAGCAAAGAAAAGAAAAGAACACCCAAAAGTCCAGCCAAACCCCCCAACACACAACAGACACCGTGCGCAAGCTTGGTGACGTGCGCGTCAATATTTACATGTAACACTTCAGGGGAAAAAAAGCATTTACGGTTCGTATTTATGGTAATTAAAAGTTAAAAAAAATCTTTGTGTCTAACATCTTTCTGCGTAAATATCTCATGCGGCTTATAGACAACTGCAGCTTATTTATGTATCATTTCTTTTTTCTTTTTAAAATTGGTGGGTGCGGCTAATATTCAGCTGCACTCTACAGTCCAGAAGTGACTATGCTCCGCATCCGGGTGGATGCGGATGAAGGCGGCTCATCACATCCAGTCATATTCAACCAGGTGTTACAAAATTAGTTTTCATTATTGCACCGCTACCGTCCTCATGCAGATTAATAGAGCACCACTGCTGGAACTCCGTGTACCAACTCATTTCCACCTTATGTAATACTACATGGACTTATGCAATACATCAACATTTGCATTGTTGCTTGTTGCAATCAGACATTGATGTATAGTTTTGTGCTGCAGGGAGGATTTGTTTTCTCATTACAATCCTTCATACTGTTTAGAATTTTTAAGAGATCCCTTCAGGAATGGACCCATTTCTGCCAAGTCCAACTAGCAAGCCCATAAATGATTAATTACTTGACATCACTGTTTGACTCAAATAAATAGTCCTCTGATTTAACAGCATCTGCACAGCATTCCAACATGGAGAAATTTACCTTAATTAAAGCCTGTCATCCTTAGGAATTTAATTGATATCTATTGTGTTCTTGGCAGAATAATTGCAAATGTATGAACTGTGTGTGAGGCCAATGATGGCTTTGCATATAAAATGTCTCCAGTGAATTTTAATATTACACGGAAAGTGGACGCTAAACACACATTTGATTAGAAAAAAAAATGAAACAACTCAGTGATGGACTAAATGTGAAACATTTTGTATCAGGAAAACATAGAAGACTGGCTTTCATTAGCAACTCTCCATTTTATCTTTTATTCAAAGAGATTCCCTGTAATTAGCATTATACACATAGAATTAATCAATCAGTGAGTTCAGTGAGTGAGCAGGTCTGCAAAATGTCCATAAATCAATCCATGAAATCTACTGTATGGTCATCTCTGAAACGTCTTGTTCTGATACATACAGATTAGGACCAGAGAATCTTACTTTGGGCCATGTTTTAACCCTTAGAGTCTAAAGGGTATTTTCTTAATTTAAAGGACTTTCTTTGAGTATAATGCCCATGTGTTGCATATCAAAATGTTCAGAACAATTTACATTTTCTGAATCTGTCTAGATCATTGTGTAAATGTATGATCTATTAATAAAAAAATATGAGTGGATCAGAATGCAGGACAGTGTCATTTGGGATCAGAGCATTAATATGAAAAACAAAATAAAGGCATATCAAGTTGCCTGTGTAGCTGTGTTGCTAATTGCTGACACCTGGTGATTGCTGGAGACTAGTGCTGTGTGTTGTAGAGTTAAAAAAATCCATTGACACCATTACAACATTGGTTTTCCTAACTTAATTTCCCCATGAAGCTGCTAGACTCAAAATGTATATTACCATTTTTTCTCAGTTGCTAAGACACATTTCTCTAAAGCTGCTCTCCTTTTCCCTAATCTGTAAACACAAAACCCAATTTTCAAGCTACATTCACAAAACCCCAGACTTTTCTTGCAAAACCAAACTTTCACCTCAATACAGTTCAATCTGTGCTCAAAACTAAACTATGTAGTCAAATCGAACCCCGAGTCGATCTAAATTAAAAACCACTACTGAACAGCCTCTAAACACGACATAGAGAAATAGAAACTACAATGTTCAGGACATGAAGCTGTAGAAATAAATGTTTACAATTTTTCTCAATTGCTAAAACACTAAACCCTGTTGTCTAAATCAAATACTCAGTTGCCTGAACCCACTGACTGAATCTTTCACTCTTTTGGCAAAACCATAAACACTTTTCACCTGTTTCAAAAAAAAAACCAAAAAAAAAAAACCTGTGCATTTATAGTACTTGTAAAAAAAAAAAAAGCACAAATAATAGAAATCCTGTGCATTTACACGTAGCACTTGTACAAAACAAAAACAAACAGAAAACATGTGTATTTAGTACTTGTATACAGTAAGACTACAGAATAAATACATGGAATACTACAAACAGACTGATCCTCCAGTACAATGCTATAATACACTGGCTCAGTGATGTACTGAAACGTATTTCCTTACAGTATACTGTGGTACAGTATATAGTACAGTCATACAGTAATTCCTGTCAACATTTACATACTATAATGTCAGAAAAGGTCATGACCTGTTCTCTTCTCTAAATCTTGGGATTCTGGTGGACACAGTGAATCTACTGATGTTTGGTTGGACCCTTTGTCCGTCCTCCCTCAGGCTCATACAGTGAACAAGAACACGGTCTATCACAGTAGCTCTGATTTCATCAGATGTTACTGTTCTTTGTCTTCGTTGACCACCATCTCCTCTTCTCAGATTTCTAACCGTTGTCGTGCCTCTGAACTGGATTATATATGTTCCCTCACATCATTGGACACAAGTGTGATCAGTTTTGAGTTGTTGTGTTCAACCGGTGACACCAGCGCTTTAACTGGGTTTGACCTTTGCCACCTGTGTTCACCATTATGTAACAGGTGCATCACAATGAAAATGTGTTGACAAGTTGTGTCTAAACAGGTGAAAAGTGCTGATGGTTTTGACAAACGAGTGACTGATTCAATCAGTGGGTTCAGACAACTGAGCATTTGCTTCAGACAACAGAGTTTAGTGTTTTAGCAACTGAGAAAAACTGTACGACTTGTCCCACAAACCTCTCCAGTCACCTGGTCTGTGGCCTGCTGTGGTTTCCTAATGTCATTCCTACTGTAAAATTTTATATTTCTGGATGAATTGTCAACACCTTTCTCAGTAGTATAAAGGACATCTGGCAAGACCCCACAGACCCCAGGAAGAGGGCCAGCTATCTACACAACTAGAACCCTGTTCTGTGCAGAGTTTGCCAGCCACCTGCTTAGAGATGTTAGCCTAATGTAGACAGAGACAGTTAATACACACACCTCAAGAGTGAGATCACAAGTCCTCATTTATGGGCACTGACTTGGATGAATACATTCCTATGTTGTGTGTTGTGTTCCTGTGTTGGCTGTTCCTCGCACAGGTGAGAAGCTAGGTTGGATTGGATGCAGGCAGGTGAGTCCAGTCTAACTTTGTGGGTATTGACTTCCCTACCACTAGAGGACAATAAACGAAGTGCACATCTCAGGCCGCATGGTGCATTATGGGTAGGCTAAATTTTTCAACTGCCAACCCACAAGCTATGGCAGCAGAAAGCAGCGAGGAGTGCTGTGATTTGGATCATTTCAACCGCTGGAAAGTTGACGATTTAAAGTGTTTTTGTAAGCTCCGCGAATTTCCTGTTACAACCAGGACTACGTACGACAGTGGACAGAAGCAGAAAGAAGAGCTGGCTGTGCTTGTGTGTGCTGCATTGTTACAGAAACTACCATTAGTGCCGAAGAGAGAGCCGCTGTCGAAAGTGACCGGTCCTTGTTGATACTTGGAGACAAACAAATTTCTGATCCCTTGAAGGCAACTGACGGATGGTTAGATGAAGTCCAGAGACTGAAACTGTGGATACTGCAGAATATTCTCTAAGCAGGGATGAGAAATCGCTACTCCGCCGGCTTCGTAATGACGACAATGACGGTGAGTCTCACATATGACCTCTTTAGTGTCACGTTTGTTTTGATAAGTTGACAGACATACAATGATATGTACATGCAGTCTGTTTATAGAACATGTCAATATTATGCTCCACGTCATTTATGGCGCGACATTACAGTCATAAGCCGATGCACAAAAATGGCGGCACAGTTTCAGGATATTGACAAAATAAATGTGTGCAAGAAACTTACAATTTTAGTCCGTCTTTTCCGTCCGTCTGGATCTTTCTTTTCTGTGGCGAAATTGTGTAGAATGAACGGAGGTTTACGACCACATTTCTTCTTCTTTCCATCTTTGTGTGGACTCGGCGGAGGTTTGCAATCGTGTGTTTTCAGCCAACTTTCAAGCTTATAAATTCTGTTCGAGCATTTGAAAACACAGTGCGCCTCTGTCATTATTGTATGTGTCGCTTAAGGCTTAAAGCCTTTGAAACAATCCCTGTAAGCCGTAACTTTTACAGTCCGCTAACGATACTGTATACGAAATTCAATGGCAGCGGTGTGTGTTTGGTAGCTGGAATTTTTGACCCCGTTTGACCCACGCATGCACAGATGATTGGAAGCTAGCAGGATTATCAGAGCTCACAAACACAACCACAACTCTATAGAACACAGCCACTCCTCTGGCACCACAGCACAACTTGTACAAGCCAACTACCAGCTTTAGAAACAACTGCAGGCTATCGATCACCAAGAGGCAACGCTCACCCCTCCAGAAAATCACCCCAGACACAGAAGACAACAAATAATCACTGAAGATAAAATATGAATTCCAAGTGAACATGGACAAATGAATAACAAAAATGAATCTAATATCAACCCTGGCCATGACGTCCAGTTGCCAAGCAAGTAATAATTTTAGTCTTTTTGCTCTGTAAGCTGCAGTAACTGTAAATAAGGGTGGCATTAATTAACAAGTGTCGCAAAAAAGGAAAACTATAAATTCAAAAACAGTTAAAAAAAGACTTTTAGATAACGTCACTTTAAGCAATTCACTAACTGAAATCTATTTTCTCAGGAGTTATAACAGGATGAGAGCCTGCTACACTAAAAGTCACATCACCTTAAATCTTAGTTGTGCTGTGAGGAATAACTGGGATACTAATGTTTCTTGGTCTGACAGTTGATGTTGTACAGCTTTGGCGTCCCTGCACATTTATCAAACAGCTCACAAAAGCTCCAGTCTTGGTGTGTTAAAATTTAGAGCCACAGATTAAGTGACAAATCTTTATTTTACACTTCAGTGGGGAGTTGGTTCGCAGTCTTGGTCTATTGTTATTGTCAATTCATTGCTGGTGGATGAACATACAGCAGCTGGGACAAGGCCAAAACCAAACAGCAGTGATATGACATATATTCTCCTGGAGACCTAAGGTATCTGGGGCAAGGCAGACCAAGTCAGATCAGGTTTCAGGACATGCATGTATTTCCACATCCAACATCTCACAGCTGCCAGGCGCTCTCAGTGGGAACACCAGCAGTTGCTACTTAGGGCCCACTGGCGTTTAGGAGGATTTGTGTATCGATTGTGCACAAAATTGGCCCATATTCGCTAAACATCCGCAATATCCGTGTAACATGCCTGTATGAGTCGGCCATCATCCGAACACATCCGTGATCATCCGCAGAGGCACGCATGTCCGCAGCCAGGATTTTTGAGCTGTTCAAAAATCTGGATGCAGATAACATCCGCCTTACATACTCCATATATACTCAATTCATACACAATACATACTCACTCTATGCACTGTATATCTGCCGTTAACCGCTGATATCCGCAACTGACGGGGATTTGCGGCTTGGCAGCGGATCGGGACAGTGTGTAAAACAGATATATATCGTGCCCATCATGTCCACATCACAAACTAAAATAAGTGTAGCAAATGCATACAAATTGGCCACAAATAAAGCGTTTTTATTACATGTGCTTTGCAGCTGATTTGCGGACAATCTGTGAATGCATAACAAACACGTCACATAAACCCAAAGTGTGGCAGAAAGTGACATACCTGCCAGTCAGTGCCAGTCCGGCAATGTGAATCCACAAAGACGTAGCTGCTGCAATCCAGGACTTTTATTTAACACCAACAAAAGGAAGAGTTGCTGTTTAGCCACAACTCAATCAAAAAAAAAAAAAAAGAAAAACACCGTCTCACACCCCGAGCGGCTTCCCCCCTCCCGCTCCCCAAACTCATGAACGTTAACCCTCGCATGACAAAATGAACATTGACTCTGTGATCAACTTGTCCGAGTCCAGCAAATGCTCCTGAGGCTGTATTGTTGGTGTGAATAGTGATGCCGAAAGGAGCGAGTGCACATCTTTTATGACCGCAGTGTAGGTGCGCAATGCTGTAGATCCTTCTGGAAGAAGAGCAGGGCATTTGACCTTCAGGAGCCGATTAGGCTGCCATGTTGATATTAGGCAGAGAGATACAGAATTCCATTTACTGCACCTCTGACTGTCTAGAGCAGGGGTGGGCAGTGAGGGCCGAGACACTGCAGAGTTTCCTTGCAACCAATCACCTCAGCAGGTGGGTTGCTGATGAGCTTCTCCCCTGAGCATTAACACCTGATCGTCAATGAAATCACCTGCTGAAATACCTGATCATGAATGAAATCACCTGCTGAGGTGATTGGTAGTAAGGAAAATCTGCAGTGTCTTGGCTCTTCATGACACATGATTGCTCACCCCTGGTCTAGAGTCCAAATTTATGAAAAATATTCTCCGGTTCTCAGCAGCACATTCCTTTGCAATGTAGCAATATACTCCAAAATGGTATCCATTTTGCGTTTGAGTTCAAGAGTTCATGAAGTCTGAGATTCACGGCATTGCCCAACTCATTAATCATGACGGACAGATGAGGGGAGGAGATTCTTGTAGCAGCCATCTTGCTAATATTCCTGTAGGTCAGGGCAGTGCACAAACCAATCAGCACCAAACCTCCCACCATAAAACTGAATAGAAATAAATCCTCCATTTCTCTCAGGTGTCAGGAACATAGCCCATTGGGTAGGTTCCATCAAGGCACGCAGGGTCCCCTAGCCCTGATTTTCTTGTTGAAAAAAATTATGCCAATAGTGTTGAGAGACCAGCTGATCATTTCCATGGTTAATCCAAATCTTAATTTGAAGAATTCACAGTCTGGTGAAGCTGGGAGTTTGAAGGTCGGAGCAGAGATAGAGAACAGAAAGGAGGAGAGGAGAGGGGAGGAATATTTTCCTTTATAAATCATTGGTTGTTTTGATCAGCAATTTCATTTAATATATCATATAGCAGATGAACACGCTGATATTTGAGAAGTGAAATGAAGCTTCTAGTATTTACAGAAAGTGTGCAATAATTATTTAAACAACATTGGGCAGGTGCATAAATTTATGCACCCTTTTCATTTTATTGATTTGAATACATTCAGCACTAATTATTAGAATGCAAAATTGGTTTGGTAAACTCACTGTTGTGTTTTGCGGGGTTTGGCTGGATGTTTTTGTGTTGTTTTCTTTTCTTTGCTCTCCAGGTGGTATGCAAACTGGTTTTTGTCTGTGGAGAAGGTGCTGGCAGAAGAGTCCTTCACCCTCATCAGCATTATTAGCTGCACCTGTGGAGGATGTTCACATGCAGGCCTACTGACTCGCAGCACCTGTGGATGATGCTTACGTGTAAACTTAAAGACTTTCAGCTGAAGCAGATAATGAGATGGCGTTCTGCAATTAAGCCATGAGTGGTTCAAGCAGAATTGCCGGGAACTCGACCTTGTGACGTTCATTTGTGAGACGCTGAGGACCGCGCCAGGGTTTGACACATCGTGCCTGTGAAGGAGGACGGGTGAGGGACACATGCTGTCAGCACGCATCAGAGGTGATTATTGTCTGAATGATCGTTAATAGTAATTTGGCATTCTGTTACGCAGTATATTTGAATATTGCTGTTCATGGGTGTTCATGGGTGTTTGGCGGAGAGTCTGAGTCCAGAAGCGCCGAGGCTTCGATCCTTTTGGGCGCTGGAGAGCGCGCCGTCCTTCACTCCGCCAGACAAACCAAATATTTATGTTGTACACTAATTATTGCACTGGAGGGGAAATAAAATCGTTTTGTTTGTGGAACCACTTTCTGGTTATTTAGCACTGGGTTCGGTCAGACGTTGGTCCGCTCCTCAACCTGCGTCTGCACATAACAGTAGTTCCCGGCCATTCCAAAATGGACCCAGCGGCAGAAGTGGTTCCATTTGCTGAAAGAGTTCAAGAACACTTGGAGAAAATATGGGAGCAATTACAGCATCTCGCAAACCAAATTAAACAAACAGATGCCCGCGTTCCGGAGCTTGCAATGCAAGCCGTTCCGCTTCCTGCTGCTCCAGCTGCGGCACCATCGATACCGGTGCAGATAACTCCGTCACCCAGAGATTCGGCTTCCGAACCAATCATTTGTCATCCGGAGCCTTATGCGGGAAACGTTGAAGCCTGTGCTCCGTTTTTGATGCAATGTTCTCTGGTTTTTGCTCAGCGACCGGCTTCCTTCTCTTCTGATGGTAGCCGTGTCTCATATGTGACAAATTTGCTCCGAGGTGACGCCTTAGCTTGGGTCACTGCGTTGTGGAGTAATAACTCTCCATCGTTAGGATCCTTTAAGGATTTCTCCCGGGAGTTCCGCTTGGTTTTTGACCATCCGGTGAAAACAAATACCGTTGCCCAACGGTTGCTGAATCTCAGGCAGGGGAGGCGGAGTACGGCGGATTATTCCATGGATTTCCGAATTTTTTCTGCTCAGTCCGGTTGGAATGCCGTAGCTTTAAGAGGAGTATTTGGGGATGGTTTGAACGATTCATTAAAAGACAAGCTAGCAGTCCGTGACGAACCAAAAGATTTAGATGAACTAATATCTTTGGTTATTCGTCTAGATGATCGGATAAAGGAGCGTGGACACGAGAGAGGGCGGACATCAGAGTGGGTTTTTTCGTCTCGGGGCTTTCCCCGACATAGATCTGGGCTGCCTCTTCTTCGCCCCACTGAGACTCTTCTGACGGGACCTCTGGCTCCTTTTGCGGATGAGCCCATGCAGCTCAGACGAGCTGAAGCCGCCATATTGCCCCGGTCACATAAGCGTCAAGAAAGATAGTAATGACATAAAAATGGACACAAAAAAAAAAAAAAAACCTTTGGTTGTTTAGTTATTTGGGCTATTTTTGTTTTTTTTTGTAAGGGGTTATAAATTGTTTGGGGATTTAGAGGTGGTTCTGGTGGAGTGAACGACTGGCAGTTCGGAGCTCGGCTGGACTCAGGTAATCGTTTGTTTTCATTATTTGGACTTAGGTATTTTCTGTTTGAGGATTGGGTCGTTTTGTTTTGTTGTTTTTTATTTCCCTGCTTCCCTAACCCCAACCTCACATTGCTCTGAGACCGTTTGTCTTTTGGGTTGTGGGGTGGTGCAGGTTGGTCACGCTGAGCGTTTCTCAGAAGACCTCTGCACCTAGGGGGGGTTGTCAGGGGTGTTTTTTGGGTTTGGTTAGGGCCCGGTTCCTCTCCAGCCCCGGTGGGCCTTTGACCATTCGTCATTGGTGTTACCGGGGTGTGGTGCAGCGGGAACATACCTCAGTCGGAGTGGTAGGCCAATCTGTTGCCGTTCGCCATTTCGGTAGTTCCACCCCTCCCGATGGGCTGGTGGTATGGTCGGGTAGGGGCACCAGACGTATTTCCGGTTTTCCGCTGCGCTTCGGGGATGGGACCGGGTTAGTTTTTCCTGTTTCCTTCCCCAGCTTAGTAGTTTTGTGCCGTTCGCCAAAATTGAGCTAACAATAGGCTCTGGGAGTGATCTGGGGTCTTTCGGGGTGCTGGGGGGGGTAACAGGGTTTGACAGTTGTTTTATTTTGCCCCCGGGGTGTTTTAATGAAGTCCGCCGGGGGTTGGATTTTTGTGTTGTTATGTTTCCTTCCAGGTTCCACCTCCAGGCTTGATGGGATGGTCCTCTGGGGGGGAATTGATTGTGGGGCCGATTAAACAAGTGTGGCCGGTTCTGGGGTTCCTGGGTTGTGGGGAGGGTGCCTTCTGGGGTTGATGGTACGGTCCTCTGGGGGGCGCTGTTCCTCCGTGTAAACCTGGGGACCTCTGTAAGATTCCGGTTTTGGTTGTCTCTCCTGGAACTGGCGGTAAAGGTCTTCTGGGGGGGGGGGGGGGGGCTCTGCATATCGTTCTGGGGGGGGGGGGTTGTTTGTTATTTTTCTTTGTGAATTTATGTTTGTATTGTGTTGTTGGAGTCATTGCGTGACCGAACGCCGAACTGTTTACACAGAGACTGCTACCTGCTGCTTTGGACTCTGAACTAACAGTCTTTTTCAAGACTTTTTCAAGACTTTTTCACTTGTGCTTTTTCACTTCACCTGTGCTGCTCCACAGCGTGTCTGGTGGATTTTTTATTTTATTTTATTTTTTAGCACCGTTGTCGTGCGTTACTTGTGCTGTTCCATGGCCTGTCTGGTGGATTTTTATTTTATTTTTTAGCACTGTTGCCGTGCGTTACCTGTGCTGCTTCATGGCCTGTCTGGTGCCTTAACTAAAGCACTCCTTCTGTTGAATTACCTCTAAATTATTTACACATTATTCACTTTGTGTGTTTTTAGGAATCCGCTAGGTTAGCATAGCTACTAGCTCTTAGCCGATTTAGCATGGCGGCTTCTCCTGTCTCTCCCGCACTTTTCTGCTCTGGGTGTGAAATGTTTAGTTATTCCTCGGCCTCCTTTAGCAGTAACGGTACTTGTAATAAGTGCAGCTTATTCGTAGCTTTGGAGGCCAGGCTGGGCGAATTGGAGACTCGGCTCCGCACCGTGGAAAATTCTACAGCTAGCCAGGCCCCTGTAGTCGGTGCGGACCAAGGTAGCTTAGCTGCCGTTAGTTCCCCCCTGGCAGATCCCGAGCAGTCGGGAAAGCAGGCTGACTGGGTGACTGTGAGGAGGAAGCGTAGCCCTAAACAGAAGCCCCGTGTACACCGTCAACCCGTTCACATCTCTAACCGTTTTTCCCCACTCGACGATACACCCGCCGAGGATCAAACTCTGGTTATTGGCGACTCTGTTTTGAGAAATGTGAAGTTAGCGACACCAGCAACCATTGTCAATTGTCTTCCGGGGGCCAGAGCAGGCGACATTGAAGGAAATTTGAAATTGCTGGCTAAGGCTAAGCGTAAATTTGGTAAGATTGTAATTCACGTTGGCAGTAACGACACTCGGTTACGCCAATCGGAGGTCACTAAAATTAACATTAAATTGGTGTGTAACTTTGCAAAAACAATGTCGGACTTTTTCTCTGGGCCCCTCCCCAATTGGACCGGGAGTGACATGTTTAGCCGCATGTTCTCCTTGAATTGCTGGCTGTCTGAGTGGTGTCCAAAAAATGAGGTGGGCTTCATAGATAATTGGCAAAGCTTCTGGGGAAAACCTGGTCTTGTTAGGAGAGACGGCATCCATCCCACTTTGGATGGAGCAGCTCTCATTTCTAGAAATCTGGCCAATTTTCTTGGATCCTCCAAACTGTGACTGTCCAGGGTTGGGACCAGGAAGCAGAGTTGTAGTCTTACACACCTCTCTGCAGCTTCTCTCCCCCTGCCATCCCCTCATTACCCCATCCCCGTAGAGATGGTGCCTGCTCCCAGACCACCAATAACCAGCAAAAATCTATTTAAGCATAAAAATTCAAAAAGAAAAAATAATATAGCACCTTCAACTGCACCACAGACTAAAACAGTTAAATGTGGTCTATTAAACATTAGGTCTCTCTCTTCTAAGTCCCTGTTGGTAAATGATATAATAATTGATCAACATATTGATTTATTCTGCCTAACAGAAACCTGGTTACAGCAGGATGAATATGTTAGTTTAAATGAGTCAACACCCCCGAGTCACACTAACTGTCAGAATGCTCGCAGCACGGGCCGGGGCGGAGGATTAGCAGCAATCTTCCATTCCAGCTTATTAATTAATCAAAAACCCAGACAGAGCTTTAATTCATTTGAAAGTTTGTCTCTTAGTCTTGTCCATCCAAATTGGAAGTCCCAAAAAACAGTTTTATTTGTTATTATCTATCGTCCACCTGGTCGTTACTGTGAGTTTCTCTGTGAATTTTCAGACCTTTTGTCTGACTTAGTGCTTAGCTCAGATAAGATAATTATAGTGGGCGATTTTAACATCCACACAGATGCTGAGAATGACAGCCTCAACACTGCATTTAATCTATTATTAGACTCTATTGGCTTTGCTCAAAAAGTAAATGAGTCCACCCACCACTTTAATCATATCTTAGATCTTGTTCTGACTTATGGTATGGAAATAGAAGACTTAACAGTATTCCCTGAAAACTCCCTTCTGTCTGATCATTTCTTAATAACATTTACATTTACTCTGATGGACTACCCAGCAGTGGGGAATAAGTTTCATTACACTAGAAGTCTTTCAGAAAGCGCTGTAACTAGGTTTAAGGATATGATTCCTTCTTTATGTTCTCTAATGCCATATACCAACACAGTGCAAAGTAGCTACCTAAACTCTGTAAGGGAGATAGAGTATCTCGTCAATAGTTTTACATCCTCATTGAAGACAACTTTGGATGCTGTAGCTCCTCTGAAAAAGAGAGCTTTAAATCAGAAGTGCCTGACTCCGTGGTATAACTCACAAACTCGTAGCTTAAAGCAGATAACCCGTAAGTTGGAGAGGAAATGGCGTCTCACTAATTTAGAAGATCTTCACTTAGCCTGGAAAAAGAGTCTGTTGCTCTATAAAAAAGCCCTCCGTAAAGCTAGGACATCTTTCTACTCATCACTAATTGAAGAAAATAAGAACAACCCCAGGTTTCTTTTCAGCACTGTAGCCAGGTTGACAAAGAGTCAGAGCTCCATTGAGCTGAGTATTCCATTAACTTTAACTAGTAATGACTTCATGACTTTCTTTGCTAACAAAATTTTAACCATTAGAGAAAAAATTACTCATAACCATCTGAAAGACGTATCGTTATCTTTGGCTGCTCTCAGTGATGCCGGTATTTGGTTAGACTCTTTCTCTCCGATTGTTCTGTCTGAGTTATTTTCATTAGTTACTTCATCCAAACCATCAACATGTTTATTAGACCCCATTCCTGCCAGGCTGCTCAAGGAAGCCCTACCATTATTTAATGCTTCGATCTTAAATATGATCAATCTATCTTTGTTAGTTGGCTATGTACCACAGGCTTTTAAGGTGGCAGTAATTAAACCATTACTTAAAAAGCCATCACTTGACCCAGCTATCTTAGCTAATTATAGGCCAATCTCCAACCTTCCTTTTCTCTCAAAAATTCTTGAAAGGGTAGTTGTAAAACAGCTAACTGATCATCTGCAGAGGAATGGTCTATTTGAAGAGTTTCAGTCAGGTTTTAGAATTCATCATAGTACAGAAACAGCATTAGTGAAGGTTACAAATGATCTTCTTATGGCCTCGGACAGTGGACTCATCTCTGTGCTTGTTCTGTTGGACCTCAGTGCTGCTTTTGATACTGTTGATCATAAAATTTTATTACAGAGATAAGAGCATGCCATAGGTATTAAAGGCACTGCGCTGCGGTGGTTTGAATCATATTTGTCTAATAGATTACAGTTTGTTCATGTAAATGGGGAATCTTCTTCACAGACTAAAGTTAATTATGGAGTTCCACAGGGTTCTGTGCTAGGACCAATTTTATTCACTTTATACATGCTTCCCTTAGGCAGTATTATTAGACAGTATTGCTTAAATTTTCATTGTTACGCAGATGATACCCAGCTTTATCTATCCATGAAGCCAGAGGACACACACCAATTAGCTAAACTGCAGGATTGTCTTACAGACATAAAGACATGGATGACCTCTAATTTCCTGCTTTTAAACTCAGATAAAACTGAAGTTATTGTACTTGGCCCCACAAATCTTAGAAACATGGTGTCTAACCAGATCCTTACTCTGGATGGCATTACCCTGACCTCTAGTAATACTGTGAGAAATCTTGGAGTCATTTTTGATCAGGATATGTCATTCAAAGCGCATATTAAACAAATATGTAGGACTGCTTTTTTGCATTTACGCAATATCTCTAAAATCAGAAAGGTCTTGTCTCAGAGTGATGCTGAAAAACTAATTCATGCATTTATTTCCTCTAGGCTGGACTATTGTAATTCATTATTATCAGGTTGTCCTAAAAGTTCCCTAAAAAGCCTTCAGTTAATTCAAAATGCTGCAGCTGGAGTACTGACGGGGACTAGCAGGAGAGAGCATATCTCACCCATATTGGCCTCTCTTCATTGGCTTCCTGTTAATTCTAGAATAGAATTTAAAATTCTTCTTCTTACTTCTAAGGTTTTGAATAATCAGGTCCCATCTTATCTTAGGGACCCCGTAGTACCATATCACCCCAATAGAGCGCTTCGCTCTCAGACTGCAGGCTTACTTGTAGTTCCTAGAGTTTGTAAGAGTAGAATGGGAGGCAGAGCCTTCAGCTTTCAGGCTCCTCTCCTGTGGAACCAGCTCCCAATTCAGATCAGGGAGACAGACACCCTCTCTACTTTTAAGATTAGGCTTAAAACTTTCCTTTTTGCTAAAGCTTATAGTTAGGGCTGGATCAGGTGACCCTGAACCATCCCTTAGTTATGATGCTATAGACGTAGACTGCTGGGGGGTTCCCATGATGCACTGTTTCTTTCTCTTTTTGCTCTGTATGCACCACTCTGCATTTAATCATTAGTGATCGATCTCTGCTCCCCTCCACAGCATGTCTTTTTTCCGTTTTTTTTCCCTCAGCCCCAACCAGTCCCAGCAGAAGACTGCCCCTCCCTGAGCCTGGTTCTGCTGGAGGTTTCTTCCTGTTAAAAGGGAGTTTTTCCTTCCCACTGTGGCCAAGTGCTTGCTCACAGGGGGTCGTTTTGACCGTTGGGGTTTTACATAATTGTTGTATGGCCTTGCCTTACAATATAAAGCGCCTTGGGGCAACTGTTTGTTGTGATTTGGCGCTATATAAAAAAAAAATTGATTGATTGATTGATTGTTGGGGCTGTGTTGGGTTATTGCATTTGGGAGTTTTTCTTTTCTTCCCGGGGTAGGATGGGACGGTCCCCTGGGGAGGGTTTGGGTGGGTTTTGTGTTTTTCTTCTATGTTGGGTTGTATATGGGACTTTTTTGGGGTTTTGTTGATGCCAGCCGGCCTTCCAGCCGCGGTGCCCTGTCCTGCTGTCTGCTTTCTGTCATGGACCGGGGGGGAGGTGTTGTTCTCGGGCCTGGTCTGTTCGGTCGCCGGGAGGCTTCCCGTTGATGGGGGGGTACTGTTGTGTGTTGGGGGGTTTGGCTGGATGTTTTTGTGTTGTTTTCTTTTCTTTGCTCTCCAGGTGGTATGCAAACTGGTTTTTGTCTGTGGAGAACGTGCTGGCAGAAGAGTCCTTCACCCTCATCAGCATTATTAGCTGCACCTGTGGAGGATGTTCACGTGCAGGCCTACTGACTCACAGCACCTGTGGATGATGCTCACATGTAAACTTAAAGACTTTCAGCTGAAGCAGATAATGAGATGGCATTCTGCATTTAAGCCATGAGTGGTTCAAGCAGAATTGCCGGGAACTCGACCTTGTGACGTTCGTTTGTGAGACGCTGAGGACCGCGCCAGGGTTTGACACATCGTGCCTGTGAAGGAGGATGGGTGAGGGACACATGCTGTCAGCACACATCAGAGGTGATTATTGTCTGAATGATCGTTAATAGTAATTTGGCATTCTGTTACGCAGTATATTTGAACTTTGATGAGAATTGTGCAGTTTGCTTCTCACTGCCGTGGCGTACGGACTGATGATCCTCCACCTGTTGTGAGAAGCTGCTCATTTACATAAAGCTTAAATTCAGACCTGAATGTGTTGCTGATAGTGTGTGCCTCTGAAGGATATTTGCTGTAGCTCTGTTGACTTACCTCACCTTTTCCATCCTTCACAGAGTCAGTTTGTCGTGTCCACCTGGGGGGTGTTTGGCGGTGAATCTGAGTCCAGAGGCGCCGAGGCTTCGATCCTTTTGGGCGCTGGAGAGCGCGCCGTCCTTCACTCCGCCAGACAAACCAAATATTTATGTTGTACACTAATTATTGCACTGGAGGGGAAATAAAATCGTTTTGTTTGTGGAACCGCTTTCTGGTTATTTAGCGCTGGGTTCGGTCAGACGTTGGTCCGCTCCTCAACCTGCGTCTGCACATAACACTCACTGACCCCTGGCCTCCTTACACAGGTGAATCCAGTCATGAGAAAGGGTATTTAAGGTGGCCATTTGCAAATATTTCTCCTCTTTGCATCTCTTCTAATGAGTGGCAACATGGGAACCTCTAAACAACTCTCAAATGACCTGAAAACAAAGATTGCTCAACATCATGGTTTAGGGGAAGGATACAAAAAGCTATCTCAGAGATTTCAGTTGTCAGTTTCCACTGTGAGGAACATAGTGAGGAAATGTAAGACCGCAGGCAATATTGATGTAATATTGAATACAATATTGGTGTATTTTTTCTTTTGGGGTGTTCAAATTCATGCACCTGCCTAATTTTGTTTAAAGAATTATTCCACACTTTCTGCAAATACTAGAAACTTCGTTTCCCTTCTCAAATATCAGTGTGTTCATCTGCTGTATGATATATTTAACTGAAATGTCTGATCCAAACAATCAATGATTTATAAAGGAAAATCATGGAAATCATCAGGGGTGCCCAAACTTTTACATCCAACTTTATAATCAAGCCAACCCAAAAAATGTAAGTTTGTCTTTATAAAAACTGAATGACAGCAGTCATGAATGTTTATGACATTGACATAAAGTTTATGACACCTTCATGACTGTGTCATGTCTCTGTTATGACCCTATTATGACCTTCAAGTAAAGTGTTACCAAAACAAACAAACAAACAAACAAACAAAAAACAACAACAATCAGGTGTTTAATTTGGGATTGTTTACATTGTTGTGTTCTTTTATTAGTGGAGTTTTTGTTTTGTGTGGGGTTTCCTGGGAAAACCACATATAGTTATTAGTATTAATATTAATGACAGCACAACAACAAATGTGTGATTTTTGGTTTTTAAGTTGCATCAGCGCACAAGTCACAGGCCCTGCAAAACTTATATATATATATATATATATATATATATAAAACAAAACCTGCACTCAGTCTAAGGCACACCTGTGCACACAGAGATACGTGTTGGTTTACGTGTTGGCATCAGAATTTTGGCTCTCTGTTGGGACTGTTTACACAGAGACTGCTACCTGCTGCTTTGGACTTAACAGTCTTTTTCAAGACTTTTTTACTTTTTTACTTTTTTTTTACTTTTTTACTGTGCTCCAACGCCTAAGGAAGACCTCTAACGGTCAAAACATCACGACGGAGCACTTTTATCAGCTAACTTTCATCAGCGTTGGCAAGCTAACTAGCTTGCTAACGCTTTCGTTTTTATTTATTTATTTATTTATTTTTTATCTTTTAGCACTGTTGTCGTGCGTTATCTGTGCTGCTCCACAGCGTGTTTAGTTGATTTTTATTTTATTTTAGCACCGTTGTCGTGCGTTCGCTGTTGTCGTGCGTTGCCTGTGCTGCTTCATGGCCTGTTTGGTGCCTTGATTGGGGCACTCCTTCTGCTGAATCACCTCTAAATTATTTACACATTATTCACTTTGTGTGTTTTTAGGAATCCGCTAGGTTAGCGTAGCTACTAGCTCTTAGCCGATTTAGCATGGTGGCTTCTCCTGTCTCACCCGCACTTTTCTGCTCTGGGTGTGAAATGTTTAGTTATTCCTCGGCCTCCTTTAGCAGTAACGGTACTTGTAATAAGTGCAGCTTATTCGTAGCTTAATGTGATTAAGCATGATGCTGCTAAAAGCCTCGCGTGCAAAATGACATTTTTGGAAAGTTTAATTCGACATCAAATCTTCCTTCACAACTTTCCCTTTAAGATTCAGAAATTTCAGTTTCAAATTTCACAGATTGAAGAACACTCGCAGGTTGGAACAAATGACATCTGTGATCATGACTTTTTGCCTAATTGTAAAAGACAAAAGGCCTCGTGAGCTCAAGGAAAAATGAAGTTGTGTGAAAAAAAAGTGTCCAAATGTGAGCAAATTACGTATCAAGTGGAATCAATGGCGTTTCATCACCTCAGGCTGAGCAGGTTTCTTACTCACAAATCAAGTTTATTCTGCAAGAGGAGCCTGCAACAAATCTGGCATCAGGTAGAACAATCAATAAAAAGAAAAAGAAAAGAAAATCCTGGAAATGTGTATTTGTCCAAAACAACCCTGCATTTTGTCTGAGCCGCTGTTATAAATGCGAGCAGCAAAGTTCAGCTGATGTGGTGTGAAGCTCGCTCCCAACGTCTCTGACTCCTCAAATTTGTCTTGCAGCACGGAGCTGTTTGACAAACCGTGGCTTCTTCATTTGTTTTCTCCTCTCCTGTTCATCCAGAAAATGTGAAAAGTTACAAATGTCATTGTGGCCCTACAGTGATGATTCTCCACGATGTGCCCCAATTCTCACAAACCAAACAAAACCGAACCAACAACAAACCGCCGTCGGCTTCAAAGGGGTTTTACACACACACACACACACACACACACACACACACACACACACACACACACACACACACACACACACACACACACACATATATACAAGGTCTGTGAGAAAAGTATCCGACCTTTTTATTTTTTTCAAAAACTATATGGATTTGAGTCGTGCGCTTGCATCAGACAAGCTTGAACCTTTGTGCGCATGCGTGAGTTTTTTCATGCCTGTCGGTTGCGTCATTCGCCTGTGGGCAGGCTTTGAGTGAGCACTGGTCCACCCCCCTCGTCGAATTTTTATTGTCAGTGAATTGGCTGAGAGGCTGCCGCTTTGCTTCATGAATTTTTTTTCAGAAACTGTTAGAGACAGCCAGTTGGAAACCATTCGAAAGCTTCAGATGGATTTTGGTGAAGATTCTGTCGGCGTCACACGGATTAAGGACCATTAAAACTGGATTAAAAACAGCCAACGGCGGCGGAGGGCGCACTGCTCCCCGAGCGGCCATCGACAGGCTGGAATGAGCAGATCACTTCCAAATTTAAGGCTCTGTTGATGCAGGACGTCGTGTGACTAGCAGAGAAGTTTCAGAAGAGGTCGGGATCAGCACTTTATCGGCACATTCCACTGTTAAAGGACATTTTGTAATGAAAGACGTGCGAACGGATTCGCGCGTCGGGACGCAGCCGCTCACAGCCCCTGGACAAACAACACCTCCGTGTTGAAAGTCTCACATGACAAGTTGGAACATGTCCAGCTGTTATACAATTTCTCGGATACTCACTCGACTGAAAAGCCATCAAAAGCCGCCTGAATCTTCTGAATGGTTTCCAACACGGAGGTGTTTTTTTTTTGTTGCACGCAATGAGCGGCTCCGTGCCGACGCGCGAAATCCTCCGCACGTCTTTCATTACAAAATCTCCTGTAACAGTGGAATGTGCCACAAAAGTGCTATGTCCAGCTCTCTTGCCATTTCTGTGGTAGTCACATGATGTCCCGGATCAACACAGCATTCAGTTTAGAAATGATTTGGTCATTCCAGCCTGTCGATGGCCGCTCGGTGCACCGCGCGCCCTCCACCGCTGTGGGCCATCTTTAAAAAGGTTTTAACAATCCTTAATCCGTGTGACACCGACAGAATCTTCACCGAAATCCATCTGAATCTTTCGAATGGTTTCCAACTGCCTGTCTCTAACAGTTTCTGAAAAAAAATTCATGGAGAAAAGCGGCAGGCTCTCAGCCATTTCCCTGACAATAAAAATCCGACGAGGGGGGTGGACCACTGATCACTCAAAGCCTGCACACAGGCGAATGACGCAACCGACAGGCGTGAAAAAACTCACGCATGCGCACGAAGGTTCAAGCTTGTCTGATGCAAGCGCACATGACTCAAATCCATATAGTTTTTGAAAAAAATAAAAAAGGTCGGATAGTTTTCTCACAGACCTTGTATTTATGCGAGAGAAGAGAGAAATCCAAGGTGGCGTCTAATTTCAGTATGGCTGCCAAATTGCCCCTAAAATAATTTTTTTCCTGACAAAAAATATCCTTATTTGATTTGGTGTCAAATTGTTGGTTTTTCGACATGCTGGATTTCATTTTTCATGTTCCAACAACATGATGCTTAGTGAATTAGAGATAAGATAAGACAAGACTTTATTGATCTCACAGTGGAGAAATTCATGTTACGTCAGCTCTTAAAAAAAAAACACGATGGGTGCGAGTAGAGGAAAATGTGCATCAAACAGCATGTGCAAGGATAAGCAATAATAATAACTCGGCTACACCTCGTCCAATATAACTTTTCTGAATCCAATATTTCTCTATGTTGGACGACTTGCCATCCATCAAATATTATGTTCTCCACTTCTTCTTTGTCTTTCGGCTGTTCCCGTTAGGGGTCGCCACAGCAGATCAATTGTTTCCATCTCACCCTGTCCTCTGTGTCTTCCTCTGTCACACCAACCACCTGCATGTCCTCTCTCAGCACATCCATGAACCTCCTCTTTGGTCTCCCTCTTCTCCTCCTGCCTGGTGGCTCCATCCTCAGCATCCTTCTCCCTATATACCCTGGGTCCCTCCTCTGCACATGTCCAAACCATCTCAATCTCGCCTCTCTGACTTTGTCTCCAAACCGTCCCACCTGAGCTGTCCCTCTGATATGTTCATTCCTAATCTTGTCCATTCTTGTCACTCCCAAAGAGAACCTCAACATCTTCAGCTCTGCCACCTCCAGCTCTGCCTCCTGTCTTTTTGTTAGTGCCACCGTCTCTAAACCATACAACATAGCTGGTCTCACTACTGTTTTGTAAACTTTCCCCTTCACTCTTGCTGATATTCTTCGGTCACAAATCACTCCTGCCACCTTTCTCCACCCACTCCACCCTGCCTGCACTCTCTTCTTCACCTCTCTACCACACTCTCCATTACTTTGAACAGTTGACCCCAAATATTTAAACTCATCTACTTTCACCACTTCTACTCCTTGTAACTGCACTATTCCACTGGGCTCCCTCTCATTCACACACATGTACTCAGTCTTGCTTCTACTGACTTTCATTCCCCTTCTCTCCAAAGCATATCTCCACTTCTCCAGACTAGACTCAACTTGCTCTCTACTCTCACTACAGATCACAATGTCATCTGCAAACATCATAGTCCATGGGGACTCCTGTCTGATCTCATCCGTCAACCTGTCCATCACCACTGCAAACAAGAAAGGACTCAGAGCTGATCCTTGGTGTAATCCCACCTCCACCTTGAATGAGTCTGTCATTCCAACTGTGCATCTCACCACTTTCACACTATTCTTGTACATGTCCTGCACTACCCTAACATACTTCTCTGCCACTCCAGACTTCCTCATACAATGCCACAACTCTTCTCTTGGCACCCTATCATAAGCTTTTTCTAAGTCCACAAACACACAATGTAACTCTTTCTGTCCTTCTCTGTACTTTTCCAACAGTATTCTCAGAGCAAACATTGCATCTGTAGTGCTCTTTCTCTGCATGAAACCATATTGCTGCTCACAGATCTTCACCTGTTTTCTAAGCCTAGCTTCTACTACTCTTTCCCATAACTTCATGCTGTGGCTGATCAGCTTTATGCCTCTGTAGTTACTGCAGCTCTGCACATCACCCTTGTTCTTGAAAATAGGAACCAGCACACTTCGTCTCCACTCCTCAGGCATCCTCTCACTTTCCAAGATTTTATTAAACAATCTGGTTAGAAACTCTACTGCCATCTCTCCTAGACATTTCCATGCCTCCACTGGAATGTCATCTGGACCAACTGCCTTTCCACTCTTCATCCTCTTCATAGCAGCCCTCACTTCTTCCTTGCTAATCTCTTGTACTTCCTGATTTACTCTCACTACATCATCCAGCCTTTTCTCTCGCTCATTTTCTTTATTCATCAACTCTTCAAAATATTACCTCCACCTTCTCAGCACACACTCCTCACTTGTCAGCACATTACCATGTGCATCTTTTACCACCCTAACCTGCTGCACATCCTTTCTAGCTCTGTCCCTTTGTCTGGCCAATCGGTACAAGTCCTTTTCTCCTTCCTTACTATTCAACTTCTTGTACAGCTCACAATATGCCTTTTCCTTTGCTTTTGCCACTTCTCTTTTTGCCTTACGCCGCATCTCCTTGTACTCCTGTCTACGTTCTTCATCTCTCCGACTATCCCAAAACTTTTTCGCCAACTTCTTTCTCCTTATGCTTTCCTGGACCTCTTCATTCCACCACCAAGTCTCCTTGTCTTCCTTCCACTGTCCAGATGTCATACCCAGTACTGTCCTAGCTGTCTCCCTCACCACATCTGCAGTACTTTTCCAGTTGTCCAAAATTGCTTCCCCTCCAACCAGTGCTTCTCTCACCTGCTCGCTAAATTTCACACAACAGTCTTCCTCCTTCAGCTTCCACCATCTGATCCTTTGTTGAGCTCTCACTCTCTTCTTCTTCTTTACCTCTAGAGTCATCCTACAAACAACCATCCTACGCTGTCTAGTGACACTCTCTCCTGCTACCACCTTACAGTCTGTGATTTCTTTTAGCTTGCATCTCCTATAAAGAATGTAGTCCACCTGTGTGCACCTTCCTCCACTCTTATATGTTACCCTGTGCTCCTCCCTTTTCTTAAAGTAGGTATTCACCACAGCCATTTCCATCCTTTTTGCAAAATCAACTACCATCTGTCCTTCCCCATTCCTATCCTTGATACCATATCTACCCATTACTTCCTCATCACCTCTGTTCCCTTCACCAACATGCCCATTGAAGTCTGCTTCTATCACCACTCTTTCATGCTTGGGCACACTCTCCACCACCTCATCTAACACACTCCAGAAATCTTCTTTCTCCTTAATCTCACAACCAACCTGTGGGGCATATGCACTGATGATATTCATCATCACCCCTTCAATTTCCAACTTCACACTCATCACCCTGTCAGACACTCGCTTAACCTCCAACACACTTTTAACATACTCTTCCTTTAAAATGACCCCAACACCATTTCTCTTCCTGTCCTCACCATGGTACAACAACTTGTACCCACCGCGATGCTCCTGCTCTTACTTCCCTTCCACTTGGTCTCTTGCACACACAATATGTCTACCTTTCTCCTCTCCATCATATCAGCCAGCTCTCTCCCTTTACCAGTCATACTACCAACATTCAAAGTCCCCACTCTCATTTCCACCCTTCTAGTTTTCTTCTTCTCCCGCTGTTCGTGGCAATGTTTTCCTCCTCTTCTTCGTCGTCTTCACCCAGCAGTAGCCCAATTTCCACCGGCACCCTGTTGGGCAATAGCACCGGTGGCGGACGTTGTTAACCCGGGCCGCGACCGATCCGGTATGGGAATTCGATTCTGAGTCTGCATAGTTGGGTTGGCTTGTTTTACGCCGGATGCCCTTCCTGACGCAACCCTCCTCATTTATCCGGGCTTGGGACCGGCACTCAGAATGTACTGGCTGCACACCCCATGTGGCTGAGTTAAATATTATGTTCTCCACCCCCCTCCCAAATTAAGCAAACAACAAAGAGTCAAGTAAATTTGATCAATTGATTTTGTTGTGAACAGCATATGAATGCCTCTAAAACATCAGTAGCGTGCTTGTCTACCTTCTTAGTGTTTTTGGTATCCTTGGAGTTCAATATTTCCACCAGTTCCTCCTCTATGAACCCAGCAAACCTCGCTGGCAGATGATTTTCTGCTGTTGTTGACATGTTTGTTGCCATTTTTTAGTCAACTAGTTCCTGACCTTCGTTTGCCGCGCTCTGATTGGCTAGCTGTTTGCAGTAAGCTCTAACGCTATTGGTCAGTGGGATCCGATCCAATATAACTTTTGGTCCATGCTTTTTTGGATCCTTTTGGATCCAACATAACTTTCTGGCACCAAGCATGCCAAAATACAGGTAAATGATGGACAGAAAGGCTAATCTGTGATTGGCTATTGCAATCTGAGTGGAGAACATACACACACACACACACATACATACATACATATGCATATATAAACTTGATTGGAATTGAAAAAAAAAATAGAATTAAACTGTCGTTTGTCCTTGTTGACTGCAGATATAAATAACAATATAATATATTCAACACTAAACACCTTTCAATCAACCAACATGAAGCACTTTGAAGAGATGAACACGTTTAAAATGTGATGGAGGGAAACCATTCATACTAAATGTAATGAACTTCAATTTATATCGACAGTTTTATAGGTTAGTAGCAGAACCTTAAAATCTGATCTCACTGGGACAGGTAGCCAGTCAAGAGAAGCCAAAATGGGTGTAATGTGGTCGAACTTTCTGCTTCAAGTGAACCCGATTCAATTTTACTAATATTATAGAATGTAGATTACAGAATCTGAAACTTCAGTCACATCTGATATTAGGTTATTTTTAATTGTTCTTTAACCATTATTAGGATAACTTACAGTAAGACCTTTTCAGCCAATCTGTCAACACCTGTACACTGCGTACATGACACTCACGCTCTGATCAGGGCCACTATGCCAAAAACATGAGCGTGTTTTTGTTGACATGGTCAAAATAATTTGGTGCAACTGACAGTGAAACTTTGACTGTAGATGTGAGTGTGTCCGAGTGTCTACTCGTGGCTCTGGGGCTGTCTGTGTTCTGTCCAGGGTACAAAAAATAATAATAATAATAATAATAATAATAATAAGATATTAATCCAAATAATATTCTCACCTAGTGTGATCCATCTGGGCTTCTTGGTTGTTGAAACAAACAAACAAACAAAAAAAAAGACGTGTTTCTCTGAGACTGTTTTCCTTGATTTTGACCTTTAATCTTTGACCAAACTAGTCCACAATCTAGTGACCATGAAAAAAAAATCTATGCAAGTACGACCCACAGCATTTAAATAAAATCATCATCATCTGCAATTTTTGATTTACAGTATCTTGTCCATAGACAAGCTAATGAACACAAACACTGCATGGGGCTTCGCCGATGACTATGAAGAGCCAAGCAGAAACTGAAAGCCAAATGCCAATATTTGCCATCTCAACAGTCTCATCACCTTTTGGAATGATGGCTGATGCCTGGAGAACCCCCCCCCCCCCCCCACCACCACACACACACAAAGCCGGAATCACGCAGCGTGGCGTCGGACTTATGAATCGGTGCACATCCGGAAGGTGTTGGATATCAGTTCCAAAACATTCTGACAGCCATCTGCGGAAGTCCACACAGTTGGTGAAAATCTGCCGGGCACCCCAGATGTGAAGCACATGTTCATGTGGTGGTCCATGGGCAGTCTGAGGACCATCTGACCACAATTTACATATTCTGATGGCAACAAAACAGCATCTGAAATGACTTGAGCACATATGAGGGAACCTCAAGATGAACCTGACAAGGTGCAAAGCCTGCCGGTGTCTGCATGGGCCACATATAACAATGTCCACCTCCATTGTCTCCCCCTGGAGCGCAAAGGAACCGTTGATCATTAATATGTATGAACACAGCACAAGCAAACCGAAAGCAGCGTGTCCACTGTGGGTCAATGTGTGGCACAGCGCTGCAGATCTGGACAGGCTGTTACATCCATAATCGTCCTCACAGTACAGATAATATTCCTCCCCCTGGGCAACATAACAATGTGAAATATTGTGCCCATCAGATCTGCGACACCACGGTGGCTGGCGGGCAGGTGAGCACACTGTCACACCTCACGTCAGAGGCTTAGAGCTGAAGAGATCTCACCGCTGTAATAAACAAATTATTGCTTGAGCACATTTAATTCTGTCGGATATATGACGTGGAACTGTGTCGCCATGACAACATATGAAACATGAGTCTCACCTCCAGGAGCATTTCGCAGTGCAGCGCGCCAGGAGCCAGAACCGCACAGCCTGTGGTGGAATACTGGAAACCACACCAAACATAAATCCAATGTCATAATCCAACCACAAATCACCATGAAGAGTTGCATTGTGTGTGTGTGTGTGTGTGTCACCATTATAGTGGGAAAGCTCACTGAAAACTTTTTAAGCAAAGGTGTCTTTTGACTGTCAGCAAAGGTTGTGCGTGTACACGCAGTGAAGTTTACCTGGTGGTAAAACTGTCCACTGACGGTTGTGTCCTGCACAGGTGTGTCCTGCACCTTTCAGTGCAGCTGTGTCACCACTTTTGTGTGCGCACACACACACACACACACACACACACACACACACACACACACACACACACACACACACACACACACACACACACACACACACACACACACACACACACGTGAGGTCAGTGAGCCTGGGGCCAAGAGGACGAGCAAAGGAGTGATTGAATGAGACTGTGGAAGACTGCACGGATGGACATACGGCGTGAGTCCGGTCCATACCTTAGTCCTTGGTTGTTCTTTGATGTCCAGTGCAAAAGGAAGAACACAGTGCTCCAGTCTGTGTTTGCCATCAGACATTTGGAGTTCGGTCAGTCTGCAGCACCTTTTATGGCTGTCTGACACCAGTCTGTGTCGTCTACATACGCTCTGGATGTGATCTGACAGGTGTGGACGAGGCAGTCTCTGCGCTCTGACAGAGCTGGCCACGCCTCTTTTCCCTCTGACTGCATCAGATTATGGCAATATTTGCTGTGTCGGGCGTGGCTCCGGCACATTATTGCTATGTGTGATGGGGGCTTCATAGTCCTGCTCCAGATCAGCCTGACTTCAACCAGCTCTGGGCAGCCTTACTTGATCTTCCCGATGGCGGTGGCCCCACGTGTGGGTGGGATTAGTCATGACCAATAAGAGGCCCAGCCAACTAAATCATGTTTACTGAACTGAGAACAACTAATGCCTGAATATCTACTGCTGAAAGAAAAGACAAAACCTACTTTTCTGTGTCTGCTTCCATCCAGTTTACTCCGGTGGCCTTGATGACTACATCTCTGGCTTCTTTGGATGAAAACATCTCATTATGGAGCTGCTTGTTTTTTAAGCATCCACTTAAATTGTACAGAATCAAATCAAGAAGAATAATGATGCTTTAAAGAATGAAACCTGAACAGAGTTCCTGCTGCAGTGAATCAGTGCGGCGGCAGATAAAAGATGTTCTATTGCGAGGGGGGGCTGTGCAGGTTGTGTAGATCAGACCTGATCAGTCTCATGCATTATGAGGCTCACAGGGCTGTAAAACAGTCTTTCATCCAGTGGAGCAGCCCCAGGATGTAAATCAGCGTGACATTGTATTAAAAAGTTCTGGTTTGCTGCCGTAGTTTCGCGAGCTCGCGCTCTTGTCCTCGCTCTTAAATGTGCAAGTGTGTTTTTTACTACTCCAACCTAATGCATTTGATTTCTTTCCACTCTAAATCTTCTGACACTTCAAAACATTGTAAAAGAGCTGAATGAGGTTTTGGTGTGGTGTTTTACACTAAACGCTGTGCACAAATATAAGCTGTTAAACACCAGCCTCAGTGCACTCATTTATCTTTAAACACCACCTTTGTTAATCCTCCCTTTTACTTTTTCTAATATAAGTGAAACTCCTTTTAAAAGACAGAAGGTAGAAGCAATTCCAATCTCCTCAACATCAATAGTTGTGAGAATGACCTACACACAGGCACAAATTCATATTACAACTTCAAAGGCTTGATCAGGCTTCATGAATCATTAAATCGCTCCTTGCCATGCTACATAAATGATGGCAGACATTTTTCAGCGGTCGTCAGAGCGTGCCGGTGTTTGGATTTAGTCATATTCTACAATATGCACAAAGTTCAATAATAATTAATTGTTGCAAATGTCACAGTCTTTTAGTCATTACACCATAAAACATTATTCTCTGTGTGCAGAGATCTTTGGGGTCCTGGTGGTGACTCCAGAGTGTGCCAGAATCTCACAGCCCCCCCAACCAGCATTTGTCACCATTATCAGTGTAGCCCTGGTCTGGATGAAGCCTATACTTGAATTTTGTACTACTTTGCCATCTGAATAATGTTAATAAACTTACCATATTCACATAAATGACCGGACACCATGAAACATTTTGAATTATCAGTTCATTTGAAGGAAGAATTTTTCACTAGATGATGATAAAGGAAAGTGATTCAGTGTGATAGAAGATAAGTAGGTTACATTAGCAGACATACTCACTGGTTAGAATGCATAATGCAAAAATAAAATACAACCCCAATTCCAATGAAGTTGGGACATTGTGTAAAATGTAAATAAAAACAGAATACGATTTTCAAATCCTGTTCAACCTATATTCAATTGAATACACCACAAAGACAAGATATTTAATGTTCAAACTGATAAACTTTATTGTTTTGGTGCAAATATTTGCTCATTTTGAAATGGATGCCTGCAACACGTTTCCAAAAAGCTGGTACAGTGGTATGTTTACCACTGTGTTACATCACCTTTCCTTCTAACAACACTCAATAAGCATTTGGGAACTGAGGACACTAATTGTTGAAGCTTTGTAGGTGGAATTCTTTCCCATTCTTGCTTGATGTACGACTTCAGTTGTTCAACAGTCCTGGGTCTCCGTTGTGGTATTTTGCACTTCATAATGCGCCACACATTTTCAGTGGGCGACAGGTCTGGATTGCAGACAGGCCAGTCTAGTACCCGCACTCTTTTACTACGAAGCCATGCTGTTGTAACGTGCAGAATGTGGCTTGGCATTGTGTTGCTGAAATAAGCAGGGTCGTCCCTGAAAAAGACGTTGCTTGGATGGCAGCATGTGTTGCTCCAAAACCTGGATCTGCCTTTCAGCATTGATGATGCCATCGCAGATGTGTAAGTTGTCCATGCCATGGGCACTAACACACCCCCATACCATCACAGATGCTGGCTTTGGAACTTTGCGCTGGAAACATGATTTCCAAAAACAATTTGAAATGTGGACTCATCAGACCACAGCACACTTTTCCACTTTGTGTCTGTCCATTTCAAATGAGCTCGGGCCCAGAGAAGGCGGTGGCATTTCTGGATGTTGTTGATGTATGTCTTTCACTTTGCATGGTAGAGTTTTAACTTGCACTTGTAGATGTAGCGACGAACTGTGTTAACTGACAGTAGTTTTCTGAAGTGTTCCTGAGCTCACATGGTAAGATCCTTTACACAATGATGTCAGTTTTTAATGCAGTGCCGCCTGAGGGATCGAAGGTCACGGGCATTCAGTGTTGGTTTTCAGCCTTGCCGCTTACGTGTAGAAAGTTCTCCAGATTCTCTGAATCTTCTGATTATGTTATAGACTGTAGATGATGAAATCCCTAAATTCCTTGCAAATGAACGTTGAGAAACATTGTTCTTAAACTGTTGGACTATTTTTTCATGCAGTTGTTCACAAAGTGGTGATCCTCACCACATCTTTGCTTGTGAACGGCTGAGCCTTTTGGGGATGCTCCTTTTATACCCAATCATGACACTCACCTGTTTCCAATTAACCTGGTCACCTGTGGAATGTTCCAACCAGGTGTTCTTTGAGCATTCATCAACTTTCCCAATCTTTTGTTGCCACTGTCCCAGCTTTTTTGAAACGTGTTGCAGGCATCCATTTAACTCCCTACCACCCGTCTCATTTTGGCTCGTCAGTATCTCACAAATAAAAAGTGAAATTTCCCATCGAAGGGATATACAGGCTTAGAAGGGGTTAAACAATAAAGTTTATCAGTTTGAACATTAAATATCTTGTCTTTGTGGTGTATTCAATTGAATATAGGTTGAAGAGGATTTGAAAATCATTGTATTCTGTTTTTATTTACATTTCACAGAACATCCCAACTTCATTGGAATTGGGGTTGTACAATAAATATAATTATCATATTAATCAGAGAATGAAAAGACTGAAAAAAGTGTTTATTTTTTATTGTTTTCCAGAATCAGATTAGCCTTTATTCGCCAAGTATCCACAAGAATACAAGGCCTTTTATTGTGCCCAGCCTAAGGCACACCTGTGCAATAATCATGCTCACTAATCATCATCTTGATGTGCCACACCTGTGAGGTGGGATGGTATTATCTCAGCAAAGGAGAAGTGCTCACTATCACAGATTTAGACAGATTTGTCAACAATATTTGAGATATGTATATAGAAAATGTTTTACATCTTTGAGTTCAGTGCATGAAAAATGGGAGCAAAAACAAAAGTGTTGCAGAAATATTTTTGTTCAGTGTAGAAAAAACACTGACATATTTTCTATTTTGCTCTTTGCCTACAAGCAGTTGCAACAAGTTATTAATGTTTCTTGTAATGACAACAAAGCTCAAATATGTTACTGCAAGATTCTAGTGAATCTAATCTCATCATATCTATAACTGTCTCTTTTTTTTTCTTTGTATCAGAAAATAGAATGATCCGCACTACCACAGCGCTCCCCTGCAAAAAAGCTTTATTAATAAAGATGTGACGTTTCAGGCAAACTGCCCTTCCTCAGACCTGTTCTGTTGCTGATCTGTTAACAGAAAAATTATGAATCATTTCACAGAAGTTACATCTTGTTTGTACACATGAAAACACAAAGGTGGTGTTTTGAGATTTATCCACTGTGGGACCTGAAAACGGTGGTTCTGTGTGGACAAAACGCTGACATGATACAAAACTTTTGTGGATAGGCCTGAACACGTCTCCGTGTAGGTGGGAGGAAAGTCAAAATCTTTACACACACAAAACACACACTTGGAAACTGCGACGCTCACATACAAAAACATCTGTTGACGACTGAAAGGTTTTCACACGTCAGAGTAAAATATGTTCATGGACACAGCTGTCGGTGTTATTGTGATCAGACACGAGGACTTCAGATTGAACAGAAAACATTTCATCTGTGTCCATGAAGAACTTTTCACTGGGACGTGTGAACACGTTTCAATGATACGTAAAAGTTTTCACACTTTCACAGCTTTTCAGTTGTTTGTTTGTTCTGTATGTGAGGCCTTCAGTATAGAATGTGTGAGAGAAAGTATTTCAGTTATCTGTGTAAAATGTTTGAGCCTTGGGGCTCATCCCCATATTCCGAGAAGTGGGAGCGAGTTGGCCACTCCCCCTGCTCAGGATGCCAGTCCATCACAGGTTAGTTCCCAGCCAATTCAGCTGAAGTGTCTCTTTCTCTCTGTCACACACACACACACACACACACACACACACACACACACACACACACACACACACACACACACACACACACACACACACACACACACACACACACACACACACCTCCATCTTCAGGCAACACATATAAAACAAATGACAAAATTCATATGCAGACACATCCAAAGCTGTTGCACCGCACTGCTGTGCACATTTAGCATCAATGGAGTTTGACATGAGATTGCAAAGTGAAGTGATGGCTAAAACGAGGAAACCCTTACTACTTTATCTTCAGCACCCCCGACAGTCAGGGGCCTGATTTTCTGAAGATTTGCATTTGTATAAATGTGTGCAAACACTATTGCTCCTATCACAAATTTATGAACGGTGCAAACTGAGGACTGCAGCTTTGTATGTGCTGTCATACAAGATACAAGATAATTTATTGATCATATGCAGGTTAACACAGAGTCAACAGTGCAATATAATGCTTAGGATGAGAAGGACTGTTCAAACTTGTAGGAAGTACTAATAGCATGCAATATAAATACTGAAAAAAAAAAAAATATATATATATATATAAATATAATAATAATAATAATAGTCAACAGTAGTCAGGTTGTAGTATTGTTCATATTGCACATATTATTGCACAGTTGTGTAGCAAGTTATTGCACAGGTAATAATAAATAGTAAAAACTGAGATGAGTTATGAAAGGTAAGGTGGTGACATACAAGAAGATACAGTCACATTGATAACAGCAATAGACATATAGTGTTAAAGAAGTGGCTTAGTGCAGTGTTATTATCATAGTTCTGTGTTATTTAGAGTTCAGTAGTCTGACAGCCTGTGGATAGTAACTGTTCCTGAGCCTTTTGGTACGGGCTGGCAGACTCCTATACCTCCTGCCAGAGGGTAACAGTTCGAATAGTCCTTTTGCAGGGTGAGTGTGATCCTTAATGATGCTGCGTGCCTTACGCTGGCACCGACTGTGGTAAATGTCCTGGATGGTGGGAAGACTGCTGCCAGTGAGGTCCTCAGCCGTGCACACCACCCTCTGCAGTGCTTTCTGACTCTGGCTGGTGCAGCTCCCGTACCACACTGTGAGGCAGCCCGTCAGCACACTCTCGATGATGCACCTGTAGAAGTTCATGAAGATGGTGGTGTTTGTGCCAAACTTCTTCAGCTTTCTCAGGACGTAGAGTCTCTGCTGGGCTTTCTGCCATACACATACACATTGGGGTGTGTCCACCTGAGTGCACAAAATTGTGAGTGTTGAACATGGAAATGCATAAGCGGCTACCCAAAAAAAGCAGTACGCTTGCTTAGAGCAGCTGGGAGGCACAAAGTGTGATTTGGAGACGACACTTTAAAACCTGAACCTTTACCTCCACAAAACCTTCAGATGCTTGACCATCTGGATTATTTTATTTTGTGACATCAGATGACGTCCTAATAAGACATTTGCAAGTATGTTCCTCTGACTTCAGTGTTCTTCTGACTTTGCACCTTCACACCTTTAAATATTGTTGGTACACACACAGGCATTTGAATCCAAGAAAAAAACAGTTGTCAAAGTTATCTTAGTTATGTTGATTACCTCGAGCTCTCTGAGGAATGAAGGAGGCTTCAAACAAGCAGACTAATTTGATTGACCTTTGAGTCTTGAGACTTTTTATTGATCTCTGAATATATTTATAGTGAATTAATATTCCGGCACAGTCGTTGCTTTAATGTCACAAGATTTGTTTATGTTTGTCTGCCTCCAGTATTTGGTCTGTAATAAATAACACACTTTAATTACACTTTTTCCTTTTTGCGGCAGTGATGGGATTTAGTTTGTGTCCTGTGGTCTTACACAGCATTAATCACACACAAAATGAAAAGAAACAAAGCTGCTTTCTGTGCTCACCTTTAATCTCAATTACTTTATCAAAATGACTGGTGAAGTTACTCTCAGCAATATTCAGCAACAAACCAGCAAAACTGTTATTGCACAATAAAGAAGATCAAGATTTACAAAAAAACAAACAAAAAAAAAACTATTTATGCTCGACTTTGATGCTCACTTGGTTCCAACTCTGATTAAAGCCTCTTTTCATAAAGAGCAAGTGTAAGCAATTTTTAAAAATCCCAAAAGCACACAAATAATGCATGGTCCGGTCTGGATGCTTGCACCGGTGCCTTGGACTGCAGCATTCACCACACAATGGAAGCGCACTGGGTTCTGGATGGCAATCACCCAGGCAGATAACTGGTCCATCCTTGCCTCTCAAAATTAGCCATTCATCTGCCACGGCTCTCCTGCAAAGATGTAAGTGTCACCAGACACCTTTGTCCAGAGACCTCATGACTCCATAAGCTCTGACTAGACATGTCTCCATCTCAAAGTAAGAGGATTGTTATGTGTCGACGCAGATTGAGGAGCGAACCTGCGTCAGACAGGACCCAGCACTAAAAATAACCAGAAAGCGGTTCCATCAACAAAAAACAATTTATTTTTCACCTGTGCCTAAATAAATTATACAAAAAAACCCAACCCAATGTCCTTCAAGAGGAGTGACTGCTGGCACGCTCTCCAGTGTTCACGGGGACAGAAGTCCGATGCTCCTGGACTCACTACCAACAAACAGACACCCCCCAGGTGGACACGACAAACTGACTCTCTGTTGAAGCACAGAAGATGTGAGGCACGTTAGCTATTATAGCAATTTCTTTCACAGAACACATGCTATCAGCAACACATCAAGGTTTATTCTTTTTATCTTTATGCACATGAGCAGCTTCTCACAATAAGTGGAGGATCACTTATCCTGCACGCCACACCATTCTCATCACAATTTCACGTATACTATGTAGCAAAACATCAAGTTATTATCTACAATTAATCCAACAGTTAATTACCTTTACTGTGTGCTGACAGCATGTGTCCTCACCCTTCCTTGCTTCACAGGCTTAATGTGTCAAACCCAGGTGCGGTCCTCAGCGTCTCACAAATGAACATCACAAGGTCGAGTTCCCGGCAGTTCTGCTTGGCTCACACCTGCCTTAAAAGCAGAACGCCATCCAATTATCTGCTACAGCTGAAAGTCTTTAGGGCTGCACGTGAGCACCAGTCCCAGGTGCCTCACATGATATTGACGAGGGTGAGGATTCTTCAGCCAGCACCTTCTTTTCCACAGACAAATCAGCTTCCATGCCACCTGAGGAGCAAAGAAAAGAAAACAACACCAAAACCTCCAGCCACACCCCCCGACACACAACAGTACCCCCCCATCAACGGGAAGCCCCCCGGCGACCGACCAGACCAGGACCGAGAACAGCACCTCCCTCCGGGGTCCATCACAGACAGCAGGACAGGCACCGCAGCTGGAAGGCCGGCTGGAGACAACAAAAGCCCCAAAACAAACCCCAACAATCCAATACACAATGAAAAACACAAAACATCCCCAAACACCAAAACCCAACATAGTCCCTCAAACACAATATGAACAGAAAAACACGAAAGAAAAACAACAAACAACCCTCCCAGATTGACCTGCAAAGACCAACCCCCCCCAGAAGGCCTTCATCGCCTGTTCCAGGAGGAACAGCCAGAACCAAGATCCCACACAGGTCCCCAGGTGTACACAGAGAAAAACGGCGCCCCCCAGGGGACCGTACCATCAACCCCAGGAGGCGCCCCCCCCAACAACCCCGGAACCCCAGACCCAGGCACACTCGGCCAGTTAGCCCCAAGCCAATTCCCCCCCAGAGGACTGTCCCATCAACCCTGGAGGCGGAATCCGGAAGGAAACATAACAAAAACAAAAATCAACTCCCGGAGGACTACTAAAAACAACCCCGGGGATGGTAAAACGACCCTAAACCCTGTCTCCCTCCCCGGCACCCCGAAAGACCCTAGGCCCCACCCAGAGCCCATCGGTAGCTCAATAGCAGCGAACCGCTCACAATACTAAGCCGGAGAAGGGAACAGGAAAAAACTAGCCCGGCTCCAACCCCAAGGCACAGCGGAGAACCGGAAAAACGTCTGGTGCCTCAACTCAACCATACCCCAGCCCCTCGGGAGGGGTGGAACCACCGAAATGGCAAACGGCAACAGATCAGGCCACCCCTCTGACTGAGGTAAGTCCCCGCAGCACCATACCCCGGCAACACCAATGACAGACGGTACAAAGGCATGCCGAGGCTGGAGTGGAACCGGGCCCTAACCAAAACAAAAAAACGCCTCTAACACCCCCCCCCCCCCCCCCCTAGGTGCAGAGGTCTTCTGAGAATACTCAGTGACCAACCTGCACCACCCCACCACCCACAAGACAAACGGTCTTGGGGCAAGTGAGGCCGGGGTTAGGAATGTAGAGAAATAAAAAAACAACAAAAGAAAACGACCCAACAAGCCCAAACAGAAAATACCTAAAAACACATAAAAAAGCAATAAGGACAAGAGTCCAGGCGGACATCCAACCGCCGAACAGCCACTCCTCCCCCTCCAGACAAAACTACAAACCACCAACCAAAAATAAAAAAGAGAAAGAAAAAAAAAACAATTACCCGTGGTAGGTTTTTTTTTTTAATTTTTTTTTTTATGTGTATTATATCGCCGGTCCCAGAACACTTGGAGTCACGTCACCGTTATTCTTTTCGACGTCTAAATCGTCGGGGCAATACAGAAATCTCTGCTCGACCGAGCTGCATGGGCTCGTCGACAGGAGGAGCCAGAGGTCCCGTCGGAGGAGCCTCAGTGGGGCGAAGAAGAGGCGGCCCAGACCTGTGTCGGGGAAAGCCCCGAGACGAAAAACCCCGCTCTGATGGGCGTCCTCTCTCGCGTCCACGCTCCCTCATCCGATCATCTAGACGAATTACCAACGATATTAGCTCATCTAAATCATCGGGTTCGTCACGGACCGCCAGCTCGTCCTTTAATGACTCATTTAACCCGTCCACAAACACGCCCCGCAAAGCTGCGGCATTCCAACCTGACCGAGCAGAAAAAATCCGAAAGTCCACGGAATACTCCGCCGCACTCCACCTCCCCTGCCTAAAATTCAGTAACCGTGGAGCAACGGTATTCATTTTCATCGGATAACCAAAAACCAGTCGGAACATCGCTGATGCCACAGCTGACGCAGCAGGAAGTGAAACGACTTGCGCCGCAAGCTCCGTAACACGGGCGTCTGTTTGTTTAATTTGATTTGCGAGATGCTGTAATTGCTCCCATATTTTCTCCAAGTGTTCTTGGACTTTCTTGGCAAAAGGAACCGCCTCTGGGTCCATTATGAAATTGCCGGGAACTACTGTTATGTGTCGACGCAGATTGAGGAGCGAACCTGCGTCAGACAGGACCCAGCACTAAAAATAACCAAGAAGCGGTTCCATCAACAAAAAACAATTTATTTTTCACCTGTGCCTAAATAAATCATACAAAAAAAACCCAACCCAATGTCCTTCAGGAGGAGTGACTGCTGGCACGCTCTCCAGTGTTCATGGGGAGAGAAGTCCGATGCTCCTGGACTCACTACCAACAAACAGACACCCCCCAGGTGGACACGACAAACTGACTCTCTGTTGAAGCACAGAAGATGTGAGGCACGTTAGCTATTATAGCAATTTCTTTCACAGAACACATGCTATCAGCAACACATCAAGGTTTATACTTTTTATCTTTATGCACATGAGCAGCTTCTCACAATAAGTGGAGGATCACTTATCCTGCACGCCACAGCAGTGAGAAGCAAGCCACACCATTCTCATCACAATTTCACGTATACTATGTAGCAAAACATCAAGTTATTATCTACAATTAATCCAACAGTTAATTACCTTTACTGTGTGCTGACAGCATGTGTCCTCACCCTTCCTTGCTTCACAGGCTTATTGTGTCAAACCCAGGTGCGGTCCTCAGCGTCTCACAAACGAACATCACAAGGTCGAGTTCCCGGCAGTTCTGCTTGGCTCACACCTGCCTTAAAAGCAGAACGCCATCCAATTATCTGCTACAGCTGAAAGTCTTTAGGGCTGCACGTGAGCACCAGTCCCAGGTGCCTCACATGGTATTGACGAGGGTGAGGATTCTTCAGCCAGCACCTTCTTTTCCACAGACAAATCAGCTTCCATGCCACCTGAGGAGCAACGAAAAGAAGACAACACCAAAACCTCCAGCCACACCCCCCAACACACAACAAGGATCCCGAGATATGCATCGCTGCCAAGATAAGTCAGTGTCTCTCCAAGTTCAGCATATTCACTCCGTACAGAATAACTTCTGATAGCTGAATCCAGGAGGTCACAGAAAGCCTGGATCTTAATCTTGTGCCAGGACAATCACAAACCCAGACACTCTCATTCCTCACTTAGCTTCTCAAGTACTATAATTGGGGTATCCATGGATTCCACAATGATCACAGCATTGTCCATGATGTCAGGGGCAATAAATCTTTTTCCCCAAAGAGCAGCTAAGTTTCCACAATCCTACCCAACCCAACAGCCAAGCATTGAACAGTGTAGGAACACCAGTTTTCACTGTAAAAAAAAAACTCTCTCCCACCTTCAAAGGGAAGACACAGTATCTGTGTCCTAGACAGCACTCCAATCAACTAAGCGGAACATCAGAAACATGTTCATGTGCTTTTAATATGTACACTTACGGCCGATAGGGACGTCATCAGTAGAAGCCGTGCTGACTGACTGCCCGCTCAGCTCACTGGGTATGTGAAATGAAATGCCACAAAACATCAATCAATTTTGAGTAACGTTGTATTAGGTTCATTAATGTTAAGTCTAGGTAGTAGGCTGATTATTAGTAGGGCTGGGTATCGATTCAAATTTCAAGAATCAATTCAGAATCAATTATTTTGATTCAATCTGATCCAATATCGATTTGGGTTAGCATTAATAAAACCATTTTTTGAGCTGTTACCTGATTGTCTTGTTATGCAATATTAATACTATTTCACAAAATTTGGCCCTAAAAATGCAGGCGATAGTGTTTCAGAGAATTATAAATTTAAAATTTTCTGGGAGATATTGAATCCGGTCTCACCTACAAAACTCGCACGTGCAGAGATCACTGTGCGGCACACTGTTCTTGCCTGCAACAACAGACAGAGGCCTGGTAGTCATGACTGACATCTTTTAATGGCTTTGACAGAGGTTGATGAATAAATTAATGACGCTCTGCTTCTAAATCAGAACCAACACATCCACAATCAATGCAGAGAAATGATTATTTAATTTTTCCTGTTATTCACCTTTGGAAACAGCATAACGGCCCATCTGCAGTGTAATTTTTGTAATTTTTGATGCAGGCAGCAAGACACAAGGTGCAAAACAAAGTGTTTTAATGTTCCAGGTGACAATAAGAATACAACAGAGGTCCATAATCCACAAGTGACAAAAATCCAACAAGGTAGTGACAGACAAAGTAAACAAACCAACTACAAAAACAACGGTCACATTTGGCCACATAGTGCAACAATGGAGGACAGCAAGTGTTGCCAGCAAATCTCAAAATTGGCTGGATATCATCTGCATCACTGAGGTTCAGGGTCCCTTGGGCAGGACAGCATTCACTGTCTGTGTACATTCACCAAAAGTATTTTACAGGCATCAGTCATTGTTTTTCAGCAGCACAGTGGTTTTGTGGTTAGCACTGGTGCCGCCCAGTAAGGAGGTCCTGGGATCGTGTCCCACCTGGTCCTTTCAGTGTGGAGATTGCATGTTCTCCCTGTGTCTGTGGGTTTCCTCCCACAGTCAAAAACCTGCTTCTTTAGGGTATGTTCCTTTCTCTGCCTCTGAGCAAGGCAGTGTCTCTCCACCTGGAGTTGGTCCCCGGGTGCCAGACTGTGGCTCCACACTGCCCCTAGTGGTTGGATTGTGTCTAACTGTAGTTAGATGGTTAAACTCAGAGAACAAATGTATTTATGTACAAAGACAATAAAGGCGATTTGTCATCTTCTTCTTCTTTTAGTGGTAACATTAAGTGTTTAGGAGTCACTTCCTTTCTTGTGTGATCCTGTAAATCAGCACTGAAGAAGCTTTTTCACAAAACAGTTTTCAGATCCCTCGATGAGGTTGTGTATATGGTGCTTCATGCAGCCGTATTTCGAGCTGTCAGTCATCAGATCTGAGCGAGCCTGCAAAACATCAGCCAGGTACATACAGTAAACTTTACAGAACACAAGCAGCACAACTCCATGTCTCTTTGCAGCTCATTGAGTCCATGGTCAACAAGTAATAATTGTGGATTAATTGCTGTATCTTGTCTGAGGTAATTGGAGTGTAAACATAATTGCCCTTTTTTGGGATCAATAAAGTTGTCTGAAGTACCTGACGTACCTGAAGTACCTGGTCTGGGCTGTCAGGCTTAGCGGATGGTTCCACCAGCAGCTGCTGATGATACCTCTCCCTGCTTGCCTGGAGGTGTTTGCACATTGTGATGTCACAGCAAGCTTTTGTCCTTGCAGAGAAGGAAAACTGAGTGTGATACAATTTTCAAGCTGCACCTGCCACAGCTTTAATCTCAGCTCAAACGATTTCACATTTGAATGCAGCGCTGAGAAGCAGCTTTTGGTTTGCAGTTTTACGATGCATTCAGCTCTGAGATGTGCTTGTTAATATTCACACTGAACACTACATCACCAGCCACTGCACCGCTGTGACATTTCATACTTTCACCTCCACGCTCTGAACAGAGCAGCTAGGAGGCCTGTTACAAATTCTCCTCTCAATAAGATTTGAGCTTCATAGTTATGAGCTCGTTCAATTCAAAAACTTCATAGTGTTTCAGTCCTGTGACACACACTGGCAGACAGGTTGGATTAAGAGTGAGCAAACACTTACAGGACCGCATCGGATCCTGGCTGGAAGCACGCCCAGTCAGCAGTAAGTGAGGCTGAGGAATGGATTCTTAATTTAAGTGTTGTGGCAATTTATCTGAGACCCCAAGTCCCGACCTTCCACCTGCCTCAGACCACTTGCATAGTGTGATTACAAGTGTAACTGGGAGAGTAAAACTGACGATACACCAGTATGAGACTCATGACGCTCACTTTATGGTCCAGTGTGACACTGACGGTTGTGCAGTCCTGTGCACTACTTTGTGCTGGGTGTAAAACAGGGTCCTATATGTAGAAGAAAAATAAAACCTTTTTCTGCCACATTTCATTTGAAATCTCTTCTCTGACCGTCTCCCCTCAATAACATTTCAACTCCTCCAGGTGTCCTTCAGCACCGCGGCTGTGCAGGTCATGTGTTTTACTTACTGCTCTCTTCATATCTGTCTTGCAGTCGAACACTGAATCTAACAGATTGTGAAGAACGGGCAGAAAAATAGTCCGAGTAAAAGCACAGGAGGCTCCTCAGCTGAGAATGGCGATAAAAGTGTCTTTAGGGAAACCGAGCCAATTAACTATTTGTTCAAAAGAAGAAAGACTGTCATCAATACAGAGGTCAAATAATGTAGTGATGCAACAGCAGTGTAATCACCTGTCAGAGTGTTTCATCTGTTGTTATGGGAGTCAACATGTGATTCATAGTGACCTTGGCAGCAACAGCAACATCACGAAAAAAAGAAATTCTGCTCCAAGTGTTGACAAATGTGAACTGAGTGTATCTCACCAGGGTTCAGGATAATACCAGACACATACGTTGTGCACAGTAATATATCTAAAGCTTTGAAGAAAGTATTTTTCTTTTTCACCCAGCTGGAGACAGTCAGGTCATTGTCTAATGTAACTCCTCCTATGGTTGCTGACAGATCGTGAAAGGACATTTGGAAGTGTCATTTAGTTTTGTGAGGTTGCGGTGCTGTTTTGGAGTCCAACAGACGGCCTCTGCTCCATATCTACAAGAAAAAAAAAATCTGTTCATTTAAATTAATGAAGAAAAAGACACTATTACGAATATTAATGAATTAAATATACAAACTCTTGAAGGACCAACATGAAATTATGTGACTCCTATGAAGAGATAGTGATGATAGACACAATATTGAAAATGCAGAAAAAAAACAAAAAAACAACAACAACACACACAACCAAACAATAACGTGTGATTCTCACATTTACTCTGACTTGTGTTTCTTTTCAGTCAGTATGAACCCAAGATATATTGATATTTTCACTCCTGTATGTTTGTGAACAGCCTGTAACCCACAATTTGACTGATTGTCTGAAACATAGTGTACGTGAGAACTCCATATGGTCTTCATGGACTGTGATCAACCATGCTGCTGCTGACGAGTCCTGACCCAGACCCTGTACATGTCTGAGGACAGGCTCAGTGAAGCAGGATAGGCTAAGTCAGTACTGGCCTTTTTATCTTGACGCCCAGTGTAATGACTTGTTGCACAGTGGAAGGAAAGACATGGAGACATGGTAACAATGGAAAAGGTTGAGGGGAGAACTTTTTAAAATTCTGAGGGGTAACCATGCTGCATGCATCTTTTCATAGATTCCAGCACTGATGGAGTAATTGGTTCCCCCAGGTCAGGAGCCACTGTTGTACTTATAGATGGAATATTAATATTTAAAGTCCTCTGTATCTGTGGAACTAGAAGGTTGGTCAGAAACAGTACAGTTAATGAGAAGCTGTGAAAGCATGAATTGATTTCTGCATGTTTTATACTTTGGGTGTCAGTGATTTTCAGAATATCATGTCTGGGTATTACAGATAACCGTGGCTTATGTGCTGGGAGCTGCTTCTCCAACTTTGTCACATCACTCTTTAGAGAGTAAGTTTGCAGATTGTCAGGCTGTAAAAAGATTCTATATTCAATTCAATTCAAATTTATTTATATAGCACATTTAAAACACAGCTGCAGCTGACCAAAGTGCTTCACAATAATAGCAATACAAAAGTGTAAAATATTAAAGGAAAAAAAAAAATAAATAATCTAAAAATAAGAGCAAAATAGCAGAGCAAAGCATACACCACTTAGCCAGTGTTGAAAGCCAGGGAGAAGAGATGAGTTTTCAGTCTGGACTTAAACTGTCCCACAGACTCTGAGGACCTGACAGTCAGAGGAAGATCATTCCAGAGTCATGGCGCTGCGACAGAAAAGACTCTATCACCTCTGGATTTAAGCCTGGCTTTAGGAACAGCCAGGAGAAGCTGGTCAGCTGACCTCAGAGCCCTACATGGAGTGTACGGCTGCAAGAGCTCACTCAGATACATTGGGCCTATACAGTGCAGACACTTAAAAACAATCAGCAAAACTTTATATTTAACACGAAAGCCGACAGGGAGCCAGTGTAAGGTGCAGAGAACAGGGGTGATGTTCTCATGCTTCTTTGTTTTAGTCAAAAGGCGGGCTGCAGCATTCTGTACACTCTGCAGGCGCTGCAGGGAGCGCTGGTCCAGCCCAACACAGAGAGCATTACAATAATCCAGATGTGATGTTATAAATGCATGGATGGCTCTTTCAAAATCAACTTGAGTAAAATAAGATTTAATCTTGGAAAGAGTCCTCAGCTGAAAGAAGCTGGCCCTGATGACAGAGCTGATGTGCTTATCAAATCTGAACAATGGGTCAACTATCACCCCTAGATTTTTTACAAAAAGGCGGCAAAAAGTGGACAGAGGACCAATAACACTGTCTTGTCCTTGTAGAGGGTTACTTTGCCTGAACACTAAAATCTCAGTTTTATTTTTATTAAGATTCAGAAAATTAGCTCTCATCCAGACTTGTACATCATTCAGACAGTCCTGTAGTATTTTTACAGCAGCCTGGGTATCACAGGAAATTACAGGAAGGTAAATCTGAATGTCGTCTGCAAAACAATGAAAACAGACTTTGTGCTTTTTAAAAACAGACCCAAGAGGGATCATGTACAAAGCAAAGAGAAGTGGTGCTAAAATTGAGCCCTGGGGCACGCCATATTTAAGAGGAGACACAGAGGAAGAGTACTGTCCTACATTAAACAGAAAAACATCTGTTGGAAAGATAGGACCGAAACCAATTTAGCGCTGAACCCTTAATACCTATGTGCGTCTCGAGGCAAGTCACAAGGACACTGTGGTCCACTGTGCCAAAGGCTGCAGATAAATCTAAAAGCAGAAGAACCACAGAGTTCCCAGCATCAACAGTTAAAAGAAGGTCATTAAAAACTTTTAAAAAGGGCTGTTTCAGTACTCTGTCTTAATTTAAAACCAGGCTGAAACTTCTCCACTATTTCATTAAGATCCAGATAAGCCTGCAATTGGTCATAAACAGCTTTGTCTAAGACTTTAGACACAAATGGCAATTTAGAGATCGGTCTATAGTTGGACAACACATTTGGGTCAAGATTGTTCTTTTTGATGAGCGGCTGGACTACAGCATGTTTAAGAGCTGACGGAAAACAGCCACTTGATAGAGAAGCGTTCACAAGTTCAGCAATGTACGGACCAATACTCTGAAACACATCTTTAAACAAATGACCTGGAACAATGTCCAAAGTGCAGAAAGAAGACTTAAGCTGATTAACAATTTTAGTCAGCTCACAAGTAGATACAAGATTAAATCAAATCAAAAACAGCATGACACATGGATGGATCTGCTGACTCTACCTCAGATACAGGACATGATCTAAGATCAGAGATTTTATCTCTGAAATAAGAGAGAAAAACATCACAAAGGCTGGCCGAGGGCACAGCAATATTGCTCGCACGAGGATTTAGTGTTAAAAAGCACCTGAGGTTTATGACAGTTTGAGGACACAAGATCTGACATGAATCTAGTTTTAGCAGCTTTAACTGCTCTCTGATACTCAGACAGTCTGTCCCTCAGTATTTGCAAGGAAACGTGAAGATGATCTTTTTTCCATTGTCGCTCAGCGCGCCTACAAGAGCACCTGAGTTCACGAGTGCACTCGTTTAGCCAAGGCTGAGCCGTGGGCTTTAAGTGCTTCAGCCGTAAAGGAGCCACAGAGTCCAAATCCTTTTTGCACGCACCATTAAAGTAAGAAAGGAGTTCATCAGGAGTTGCGTTATCTGAGTCGCTTCTATACGTTTCATGAAAAGCACCAGAAAACAGGGTGGCTGACTCAGTATTGAATGTGCTCACCCGGCGCGCCGTGGCACACGGACTGACCACGCTCCGAGACAACTTTACAGAGAATAAAACAGCAAAGTGATCAGAGAAGTGGGTTTCACAAATCTCAATTACATTAGCATTAAGACAGAAAGAAAGCACAATGTCCAAAATATGCCCCTTCTCGTGCGTACAGCTTGACACAGACTGAGTCAAATTAAAAGAGTCAATCAAATCCAAGAAGTCTTTAACCATCGGCTTGGATTCGCAAAAGACGTGGATATTAAAATCCCCAACAATCAGAGAGTCAAAGCATGTCTATTAACAAATTTAATGAATGTAAGACTGAAACAGAGGTCAAACTCAATATATGAATCAGTGGTGGAGGAGGTGGGAGGTGGATGTGAATTCTCCTTACCATCCCAACTTTTTTGATTTTGGTGTTGTCCCACGACCCGATCCCAGATAAGCCGCTGAAGATAAGTGAGTGAGTTCAGTTGGTTAGGAGCTGGGCTCACAATATGTTGACCTTGGTTGACCAATATGTTGACTGTGTATACATTTTGGTACATATTGTAGAAAAATAACTTTAGCCATTTGAATTTTCAATAGGGGGCCAAGTAGGCCAACTGAAGAACTACATAGGGGTCAAAATAAAAAAAAAAATGTTCCAATCATATTGAAAGTGATACCACATTATGTATCTGATGACAATGATTCCAAAAAGGTATAGTTTGGACTATCTATAACTGAATGTTCTGGAGTTATGGGGTAAAAACAGCAAGAATCAAATCAATTGTATTTATATAGCACCAAATCACAACAACAGTTGCCCCAAGGCACTTTATATTGTAAGGCAAAAGCCATACAATAATTACAGAAAAACCCCAACGGTCAAAACGACCCCCTATGAGCAAGCACTTGGCGACAGTGGGAAGGAAAAACTCCCTTTTAACAGGAAGAAACCTCCAGCAGAACCAGGCTCAGGGAGGGGCAGTCTTCTGCTGGGACTGGTTGGGGCTGAGGTAGAGAACCAGGAAAAGACATGCTGTGGAGGGGAGCAGAGATCGATCACTAATGATTAAATGCAGAGTGGTGCATACAGAGCAAAAATAGAAAGAAACACTCAGTGCATCATGGGAACCCCCCAGCAGTCTAAGTCTATAGCAGCATAACTAAGGGATGGTTCAGGGTCACCTGATCCAGCCCTAACTATAAGCTTTAGCAAAAAGGAAAGTTTTAAGCCTAATCTTAAAAGTAGAGAGGGTGTCTGTCTCCCTGATCTGAATTGGGAGCTGGTTCCACAGGAGAGGAGCCTGAAAGCTGAAGGCTCTGCCTCCCATTCTACTCTTACAAACCCTAGGAACTACAAGTAAGCCTGCAGTCTGAGAGCGAAGCGCTCTATTGGGGTGATATGGTACTATGAGGTCCCTAAGATAAGATGGGACCTGATTATTCAAAACCTTATAAGTAAGAAGAAGAATTTTAAATTCTATTCTAGAATTAACAGGAAGCCAATGAAGAGAGGCCAATATGGGTGAGATATGCTCTCTCCTTCTAGTCCCAGTCAGTACTCTAGCTGCGGCATTTTGAATTAACTGAAGGCTTTTCAGTGAACTTTTAGGACAACCTGATAATAATGAATTACAATAGTCCAGCCTAGAGGAAATAAATGCATGAATTAGTTTTTCAGCATCACTCTGAGACAAGACCTTTCTAATTTTAGAGATATTGCGCAAATGCAAAAAAGCAGTCCTACATATTTGCTTAATATGCGTACTGAAGGACATATCCTGATCAAAAATGACTCCAGGATTTCTCACAGTATTACTAGAGGTCAGGGTAATGCCATCCAGAATAAGGATCTGGTTAGACACCATGTTTCTAAGATTTGTGGGGCCAAGTACAATAACTTCAGTTTTATCTGAGTTTAAAAGCAGGAAATTAGAGGTCATCCATGTCTTTATGTCTGTAAGACAATCCTGCAGTTTAGCTAATTGGTGTGTGTCCTCTGGCTTCATGGATAGATAAAGCTGGGTATCATCTGTGTAACAATGAAAATGTAAGCAATGCCGTCTAATAATACTGCCTAAGGGAAGCATGTATAAAGTGAATAAAATTGGTCCTAGCACAGAACCTTGTGGAACTCCATAATTAACCTTAGTCTGTGAAGAAGACTCCCCATTTACATGAACAAATTGTAATCTATTAGATAAATATGATTCAAACCACTGCAGCGCAGTGCCTTTAATACCTATGGCATGCTTTAAAAAGTGATCGTAATTCAATGATAAGCTGGCCACAAAGTCAGTAAAGTCCTGAATGAAGTCTTTATTTGGGTTTGGAGGGCGATACACCAGCGCGCACAGGACTGGAATATCAGAGCTTATCACAAAAGTCTGCAGGTCAAAGCTGGAGAACAGATCTGCCGGTACCTGCCGACAGGTGTAGCTTTCTTTATATACAGTAGCGAGCCCAGCGCCCCTGCCAGTCATCCGAGGCGTATTAAAGTAAAGGCATGCAGGGGGTAAAAGCTCGGAGAAAGGTGAAGACTCGCCGACTTGGAGCCAGGTCTCTGTGAGCAGCATTATATCCAGTTTGCGCGATGTAAAGAAGTCTTTCAAATAAAAATGTTTTGTTAGCTAGCAGTCTAGCATTCAACAAGCCAAGGCATAATGACACAGTTTCTCAGACCTGCGAGGAGCAGCGGCACAAAATCCACCCTGCAGCGCTTCGACCGGCGTTTGAGCTGAGGTGCTGCAAGCGGCAGATGACGCAGGCCGGTGTCCAAACGCGCAGGGAACACGGGCTGGATCCATCATAACCCATATGATCTTCTAATTACTGGGAATCCAGGAGTCCTGAAGAGAGGGACAATTCCACGGTTGGATCTCCAATGAGCCTTAATTTTCACAAGGACACCTCCGCGTTTCCCGCGCTTTCTGGGTTGCTTCCTCCGCGTGAAGACAGGTAAGCAGGTACAGAGCTCAAGGGAGGAGGGAGTCCGGATGTTTGGTCCCCAAAACTGTTCCTTAAAACCAGCTCGTGAGAGAGTTTGAGATCAATGAGTGCCTAGCGATCATACACTAGCAATCCAGTGATGCTTTCACACAGAATAAATAACAATACAGCAATAGCCAACAGAAAACGCAGAGCAGGTAGACGACTGCCGGTACACGCTGGCGCCATCTTGTCCCATCCCCTTATGCCTATATGTTACAATATAACATATTTTCTGAGTAATTCTGCTGAGGAGAACTGGCTCCAGACAAAATCCAACTTCTGCTATCAGACGAGATCACGCTCCTCCAACTGACACCATTTTACTGCCAACACATGACTTAAGTGACCCCAAAACATTGATGGCAACAGTCAGAACTGGAACATATTTAATCTGAAAGGAGAATGTAATTAAATATCTAAGTGCAGTAAGTGTGGTGAGAATCTGTGTTGTTAAGCTCGGGAGGGGTGACAGATCAAACAGGCAGGATGTCAGGAACACAATGAGGCAGACGGGACTATGAACGTGAAGAACAGAGCTGGAGAGATGGCACAAGGTGCATCAATCTGCTGAGGAACTACTGCACCCAGTGAGCCTTAAATAACCCAGATGATGAGCTGCAGATTTGGAACAGGTGAACGTGGAAAGGACCAGAACAAGGGTGTGGCCAGAGAGTGTGAAACGCCCATCACCAAGAACCAAGAGATAGACAAGAGAGAAAGAGACAGACAGACCCAAGCAGGAGAAAACCCAGCAAGAGAATAAATGTACAAGAAAAACAAATGAACAGAAAAAGTAACAAAACAGACAAAAAAAAAAAAAAAAAAAAGACAAACATAACCAAAATCTCACATCCTGACAGTTGTAGAGTTATCTGTTTAGGAAAAGAGTAGAAGATGTAACCTTCTTAGTAAATGCTGGCAACAAAGAGAACCATGACAAAGGAGAGCTAGAACAGGCTTTATTCTTCTAAATACTAACATTTAATAATATGTATAAGTGGCGGACATGAACGAGCGAAGTGCTTCAGCATCTCACCATGTCATTTAGATATGTCAGAGTTTTCTCAGTAAATGCTTCTGGAGAGCATTAGCATTAATATAAATCTGAGCAAGTGGCAGACAGGAGGGATAGTCAGTAACACTCGCTGGAGTCTAGCACACGGTAGTCAGTCCAAAACAGACTCATTATGTCTGAGGTGGGAAGTAGAAGAGTAATTCCAAAACCAGGTACAGTTCACTAACCAGAGTTCTTTAACAGCAACACAGTCTTTCAACTGATGAAGCAGCATAATATTCCAAAACAGTTAAAAAAAAACACACACAACACACACACACACACACACACCAACAAACCCCAGAGATTTTCATACCACAAAGTCCAAATGTCAAGTGAAACAAAGAAATCCTCTGGACAAAAGAGGAAAAAGACCATCCAGATTGTTACCAGAGCAAAGTTCAAAAGCCAGCATCTGTGATGGTATGGGGGTGTGTTAGTGCCCATGGCATGGACAACTTACACATCTGTGATGGCACCATCAATGCTGAAAGGTACATCCAGGTTTTGGAGCAACACATGCTGCCATCCAAGCAACGTCTTTTTCAGGGACGTCCCTGCTTATTTCAGCAAGACAATGCCAAGCCACATTCTGCACGTGTTACAACAGCGTGGCTTCGTAGTAAAAGAGTGCGGGTACTAGACTGGCCTGCCTGCAGTCCAGACCTGTCGCCCATTGAAAATGTGTGGGACATTATGAAGCACAAAATACGACAACGGAGACCCCGGACTGTTGAACAACTGAAGTCGTACATCAAGCAAGAATGGGAAAGAATTCCACCTACAAAGCTTGGTTGAAGACGATTTGCAAATCGTATTCTGGTTGTATTTACATTTTACACAATGTCCCAACTTCATTGGAATTGGGGTTGTACCTCAGCAGGTTGCTTTCAATGTAAAGAAGTAGCGGCTTTACTCCGAGTCCCTCCTGGATCATCAAGCTTCTCACCCTGTCCAGGAGTGTGAGCCCAGATACCCAATGGAGGAATCTCATTTCGTCTGCCCGTGTCCACGACCTTATTCTTTTGATCATTACCCAACGCTCATGGTCATCGGTGAGAACATGAGCTTGAATCAACTGGTAAAAAATCGATAGTCTTCTGGCTCAGCTCTTTCTTCACCACAACAGTCTGGTGCCTCAGATGCCATCATTATCAGGTCAACACTCTGTTTTCGTATACGTCATCTACATACCAAGGATAAAAACTTATAAAGTCAAAACCAAAATTGTGACAGTTTGGCCTGAAGGTGCTGCTTCTCTGGTCAGGACTGCTTCAGACCGATAGGTTTTGATATATTCAGACAGAAGAACCTAAAAACTGTTATTGTGGAATTTATGACCATAGCAACAGATTAAACCAGGTACTGTGTGGACAACATCAACACCAGGGGGCAGAGTTGTGTATTTTTGAACAAGAAACCATGAATGAGCTGGGAGGTATGGAATCCACTCAAAGTCCATGATGCTCCCTGGAGAACAGGAGGGGCAGCGGCACACAGCACAGCCAGGCCAAATATCAGATAATGTATCAATACTTCTAAATTTGAAACGCAATAATCAGGTGGAATCTGTTTTTTCCAAGAATGGATGGACCAGTGACCCTGGCTTCATAGCAATGACAAGTAGAAATGTTTTGTGACATATGAAGGTGTTTTCCAGACTTTACACACGTCGAGTCCAAGTAAATCTACGTAGAATACTTTAACTTAGTTTCAAGCTATTAGATAAGGTGCTAGGGGATGAGGAGAAAGTACAGGCTTTTTTTTTTTTTTTAATTGTTTGGTCCAGACCAAGAACCAAAATATTACAATGTTGCAGTTTTACTTTCAACTGTTTACCACCTTTGGTGTTTAACTGAGATTTGGTGGTTCATTGCTGATAACCAGATTCACCACCAAAACCTTGGTTCTAGGAATGTCCAGTATCCTGGCAGAATGGTCACATTGCACTGTTGAACTACTCCAAGTATTCAGCCCAGTGGACTTGGACAGCAGAGTCATAGGACTGGGATTCCTCTGTTCCAAAGATGAGGGTCTCTTGACCACAGATGGTTGTATCTGTATTCTGTTTTGTTTTTCTGTCATGATTAATTTATTTTGGTATGTTGTGTAGTCTTAGTCTGTTTCTATGTTACTGGGACTATGTACAGAAATTAGCATCTTGCTATAATCTGGCATATATACACACACACATGTAACTATGTTCATTAATATGCATTGTCCCATTTCAAATAAACACATATACATACGGTGTGCCACCTGCTGACAGATTCCCATCGGCCTCTGGATGATATTCCAACTCCACTCATATGAATCACCTCCTGTGACCATTGGACAAACTGTGTAAACAGCATTTTTCTCTTGTTTTTTTAAATCTTGGAGTCTTGTCATAGCAAGACCCTGAAAGTTGTGAGGGACTGCACTGAAGTCACCGCCCACAGACATGTGAGTCTGGAACTCTTTCACAGACGTGAGTATTCTGGCTGTGTGCCTCACTTGGCCTTCTTTGAAGGTGGCAGCCGTGTGCTGGAGATGGATCTACCATATTGTCGCTTTACACCCCTTGATGACTGATTTAAGAGGCAACACTTGAAATCAACTCTACCCATTTTAATGGCTAACATGAATATGAAATAACAAGGGAATAAATGAAATTTGGGTTTTTGGAGATGTCGTCTTTCATCTTGAAATAAACAGATTGTACTGACATCTCAGATGATGGATACTGGGTTTGTGGTTGACCAAAAAAAAAAAAAAAAAGCAGTGTCAGTGATGGGTTTCAAGTTTTAATTAGCAGTGGAAAACAGAGTGATTCAGGCTCATTAAAAGTGACAAATTTGTGTTCAACACTACAGGATAAAGTTGTGACTGACCTTCTGCAGCAAAGGGAAGAAGTTTTTTCCTCCTGAAGTGGAACTGAATGGCAGTTATGATGTTTAGCATCACTAATTTTTTTTAAAGACACGGCACATGTTTAACACTTTTTCAGTTTGTTACATTTCCCATGAGCTGAACATTAATTGGAAGATTTTGAGTGGAACCATCTTCAGGTCAGTCGGAGGATTGTGTGCTATCATTATCCAAAGTATGTCACACCCTCAAAAAGTTATATTTTACTGCCGCACCAGTCAATTTGTTTGTAGTTTTGACTGGGATGAAGACTTTGGAGTGGTCAGAGTACTATCCGGAGTACTGATATGTAGTGACACACAGGGAAATGGTAACCACAACTACACCCACAAAATAGATACATGCTCCCTTCCATGTTGACATGTTGATTTGTGCCAATTCAACATGCAGATCCACCTTGGAGCTTCTGTGGTTATCAGGTTTGACCGGCAAAGCAGGCTGGACACAAGTGCAAGATGCAGGAACACAGATCAGTAGAGTTAAGACATTTACTGGATTTGTTTGCTGGAGTCTGTTACAGAAAGGTAGTTTAACAAGAACAACAGTACTAAAAACATCAGGCTTAGGCATGGTCAAGGTACACAAGCAGGTAGTCAAAAAACACAATGGGGCAACAAGAGCAAGACAAAACCCACACAAACTGAGCTGGAAGGAAGCCACAAGGCACAGTGAACTGGCAAGGGACAAGAGCAAACAGTGAGGCTTAAATAGCACCCAGGTGATGAGCTGCTGCAAATCAAGAACAGGTGTGAGGTGAAACTTCCAGAACCGGGGTGTGGCCAGACAGAGAGGAACGCTCACCACCAAGCACCAAGAGAGAGACAAGAAAGAGCAGGACAGTGAAAACCCAAGCAGAAAGACAGAGCAAGAGAACAGATAACAAATGCAAACAAAATAAGAGTCAAACAGAACACAAATCCTGATAGTGATGATCCCGAGTGAAAGCAAGACAGCAGTCTACTTACAATATATATATATATATATATATATATATATATATATATATATATATATAATATAAGTGTGTTTGTGCGTTCACTTTGCACGTATTTAGTGTCACATGCCTTTATCTTATTTTGTGATATTCAGAATCAAACACTGATACAGTGTTCTCCAAAAGTATTGGAACACTTGGTATTTCACGCATTTTCATTTGTTTATGCCATTTCAAATACAAAAAATACAAAACATAAAAAAAATCTAAAACTATCTTCCTTGAAGTCAAACTGAAAGAAAATCTCGACAACTTAAATCCAGGTTTGCATCTCAGATGGACCTTCTGGCAATTTGTGGCTGAACTTTCAGCTCTTCTTTTTAATAAAATCCTCCTCTCTACCTCTTCATCATGAAGCTGTATAACTGGAGATACAAAATGCACAACATGCACTGTGCACAATTTCTCCAGTCACAGCCACAGAAGCCTGTAACTTCTTCTGGGTTGTCTGGGTGTCTTGGTGGCTTTCCTCACTCGTCTCCTTCTGTTTTTGAGAACTGTCTACTCTACGCAGATTTACCATAGAGTGTCATACTGTTTGTATTTCTTCATAATACCCCGTCACACATAGCCAGAATCACACAGGATGGCGTTGGACATATGAATCTGTGCACTTCCAAACGGTGTTGGATTTCAGTTCCAAAAAGTTCTGACAGCCATCTGTGGAAGTCCACACAGTTGATCAAAATTGGCCGTGTGACACAGATGTTTAAAACTCTCCGGGCACGGTCGAGATGGGACACCTATCCGACGGCAGTCTGAATGCCATCTGACCACAATTTACATATTCTGAAGGTGGCATAAACAGGATATGAAATGATTTGAGCAGGTATGAGGGAACCTTGAGATGGATTGGACATAGCAAAGCCTGTGGTATGACCTACACATGCCACTTATCTACTTATAATGCCCACCTCCACTGCCCCCCCCCCCACCCAGAGCACAAAGGAACCGTTGATTGTTGATTTGTATGTGGCACACAGCCATCCATGTGCAGGCGATGTGAACACAGCATGAACAAACCAAAAGCACCATGTCCACTGCGGGTCAATGTGTGGCCCAGCGCACGGCGCTGCAGATATGTCCATAATAGTCTTTACTGTACAGAAAATATTCCTCCCTATGGGCGACATAAATAATGTGAAATATTGTGCCCATCAGGAAAAAAAAAGTTTGCTGCCACGAATATAGTCAACCTGGTCTCACGGCAAGTCGTGATTAAGCAGCATGAAATATACATTAATCTATTGGTTCGTGATATTGTGACGAAAAGCGCCTCATTTTCGTCACGGCAGCACGAATTCATTCTCATTCATTCTGTGATGGCTGCATGAAATTAAAAGTGAAGGGGGGCTCGGGTAGCTATGGTTAGGATGGGGGAAAGAGTAAGATTAAGATTAGGTTATGGTTAAGGTTAGGGTCGGGGTAGGAGTAGGGTTAGGAATAGTGAGTTAAAAAAAACCTGTCACGAAAATTTGACTAATTTCGTCATGGGAGCACGAAAAAAAAAAACATGTGAGACTGGACTGAATATAGTGGGAAAGCTCACTTCAAACTTTTTAAGCAAAGGTGTCCTATGACTGTCAGCAAAGGATCGCTGCGTGTGCACGGACGTGAATGTATACACACGTGCATGTGTGCACACAGACAGTGAAGTTCAGCTGGCAGTAAAACTGTCCACTGACAGCCTGACGTAGCGACTTATTATGAAAAAACACACACACATCAGGCAGTCTGTGGCACCTTTTATGGCCATCTGACAGCAGTCTGTATCGTCTACATATGTTTTGGATGCGATCTGACAGGTGTGGACGAGGCAGTCTGTCTGCGTTCTGGCAGAGCTTGCCACGCACCTTTTCCTCCAGACTGCGTCGGATTATGGCAGTATTTGATGTGCCGGGCCCATTCTTGCTATGTGTGACGGGGGCTTAACTGATGTAAATAAAGTCCAAGACATATTCAGTGACTTGAAAATGTTCATGTATCCATCCCCTGACTTGTTTGAAGAAAACTGGCAATAAAACTGATTATCCAGGTATTATACCAAAGGGGCTGATTACTTATGAAACCCATCATCTTGGCTTTTATATTTTAAATTTATATCAAGTTGTAGAGATTTACTTTCAGTTTGAGTTTAAGGAAGATAAGTTTAGAATGCTTTTATTGTGTTTTTTGCATTTGAAATTGACATAAATTAAAATGTGTTCAAATACTTTTGGAGGGCACTGTACGAGTATATATATATATATATATATATATATATATATATCGTATATGTCAGCAATATTACAAGTGGCAGTCGTTCAGGTATGTTCACTATGACTTAAGCTTCACTGAAGACTGTTCCATTATCTTCAGGATGTCAGAGGTGAAGGGGACACCAGTGGATGTCTTGGCTATGCTGTTGTGTGGGCCGCTGAAGAGGAGGTACTGCTGGCCCACCACCACCAGAGGGCGCCCTGCCTGGAGTGCGGGCTCCAGGCACCAGAGGGCGCCGCCGCCTCACGTGAGCAGCTACTGTGACAGCTGTCACCCATCACCTGAGACAGCTGACGGCAATCATCTGTGGGGTATATCAGCAGGACGGCACCTCCACCTCATTGCCGAGATATCGTTTCTACCTACGAGGTAACGTATCAAAGCTGACGGAGTGTATCCTTTTGGATTAGTGTATAGCTTGTGGATTATTGTTCCAACGAGAGGTGGAGGTAACTTCCCTGCTGTTCGGAGTCTTGGGTGCAAACGCGCCCCCATCTAACTGTTCTTTGTTCCTCGCCAGCAGTACCAGGTCTGACACGCGGAGGCAGTGGCCACCTGGGAGTTCGGGACTTGGCGGCTCCAGTATTTCCGGGGTCCTGTGGCGGAGGAAGCCGTGTGGTTCGGGTCTTACCTTGGAGAGGCGTCTCCTATCTTCGAGCCTGCCCACACGACACTTTTGTGACTTGACTATTGTCCATTTCGTGATTGGTTGTATTCGTTGTGCACGTTCACAACAGTAAAGCCTTGTTATTTGACTTTCTCCATTGTCCGTTCATTTGCGCCCCCTGTTGTGGGTCCGTGTACTGACACTTTCCCAACATATGCCACCAAATTGGCCAGAAATGTTCTGCCCAATTCTTTCAAAAAGCTACAAGAAAGAATGAAATGTGCACAACTTAAATGCTCCGATTACTTCAGGAAATGAGGTCAAATAAACACAGCCCACAATGCACCTGGAGTGACTGTAACGTGGGAGGTAAAGACGCTCTCGCTGTGCTCAAGATGCCAAACTCGATCAGACACTCAGTTGTTTTCACATTATCACCGCTGGAGACCCTCTTAGATTTACAACCCTTGACCCAGGCATGATGGATGGTCCAGGTCTACACAGGGCAGGAAATGTTTTTGTGCCTGTTCAGATGGATTCATACAGGCAGGATGAGCCTCCAGCAGAACCACCAACTCTCAGCGCTTACCGTCACACAGCCGTGCAGACGTGGTCCACGGGCCCAAGGTCATTTATCAAACAGGGACACTTCCAGTCAACTTCAAATCACTTAATGGAACTAAAAGCATTTGTCACGTTGGAATCTGTAGCTCTTACTGTATATGCAGAGACAACTTAAAATCTCATTATATCTGAGATGGAAATTAGAAACAGATCATAATTACTTGTGTTTGAACAGTTTTATGTGATATTGTTAAACATATGCCTGGGGTTTGACAATGGACAATGTGGTGATCCCTGCAATACATCATGTTGAAAAATGCCATGAATAATCGCAATTATTACTAAACAGGCATCTAGTGGTTCGATTTTCAGTCATTTATAATTTGTATGGGTGAAATGGAGAATATTAATTTCCCTTCTGGGTACAATAAAGTGTCCCTTATTGATAGATATGACCAGGTCAGGTCTAGGAGCACTTGGTGGCCCTGATCATTGCCACATTATCACAATGACATTACAGAACCACCCTGGGTCCTGGATGCTGGAATGCCGGGTAAGAACGAGTTCATGCCCATCTCCTAAAAGCAGTACCCTCTATCTGTCACACCCTGGTGATATGTACCCTCTATCTGTCACACCCTGTTGATATGTACCCTCAATCTGTCACACCCTGGTGATATGTACCCTCAATCTGTCACACCCTGGTGATATGTATCCTCTATCTGTCACACCCTGGAGATATGTACCCTCTATCTGTCACACCATGGTGATATGTACCCTCAATCTGTCACACCCTGGTGATATGTACCCTCTATCTGTCACACCATGGTGATATGTACCCTCAATCTGTCACACCCTGGTGATATGTACCCTCTATCTGTCACACCCTGTTGATATGTACCCTCAATCTGTCACACCCTGTTGATATGTACCCTCAATCTGTCACACCCTGGTGATATGTACCCTCAATCTGTCACACCCTGGTGATATGTACCCTCTATCTGTCACACCCTGGTGATATGTATCCTCTATCTGTCACACCCTGGAGATATGTACCCTCTATCTGTCACACCATGGTGATATGTACCCTCAATCTGTCACACCCTGGTGATATGTACCCTCTATCTGTCACACCCTGGTGATATGTATCCTCTATCTGTCACACCCTGTTGATATGTACCCTCAATCTGTCACACCCAGGTGATATGTACCCTCTATCTGTCACACCCAGGTGATATGTATCCTCTATCTGTCACACCCTTTTGATATGTACCCTCTATCTGTCACACCCTGGTGATATGTATCCTCTATCTGTCACACCCTTTTGATATGTACCCTCTATCTGTCACACCCTGGTGATATGTATCCTCTATCTGTCACACCCTTTTGATATGTACCCTCTATCTGTCACACCCTGGTGATATGTATCCTCTATCTGTCACACCCTTTTGATATGTATCCTCTATCTGTCACACCCTGGTGATATGTATCCTCTATCTGTCACACCCTGGTGATATGTACCCTCTATCTGTCACACCCTGGTGACCATCTATCTGTCACACCCTGGTGATATGTATCCTCTATCTGTCACACCCTTTTGATATGTACCATCTATCTGTCACACCCTGGTGATATGTACCATCTATCTGTCACACCCTGGTGATATGTATCCTCTATCTGTCACACCCTGGTGATATGTACCATCTATCTGTCAAGCCACTGACATTTTCAGAGTCAGAGCTGCGTCAGTCACAGTCAGTCAGAGCTGCGTGTCCTCAGAGTGAGCTGCAAAAAGTTTGTACCTGAGTTTTCAGAGGTGGTGTTTGTAGTTGCCATCTGCCACGCCGGTGTTTGCCAACCCGGACAGTGGGAATATCACCTCAACCGGCAACTTAGCCCCGCGACTGGACAGCAACAACGTCCGAGGCCCAACGTGGTGAATTCACTGAGGCCACGCGCTGCGTCATTAGAGCCGCGCGTCACGAGTGCCGCTTCCCCGAGGCCTCGTGCAGCCACCGCGCATCCATCAGCGCGGAAACACCGAGGCCGCGCGGCACCAGCGCAGTGCAGATCCATCCCGGTGACAAACAACGCAGGCTGTTAACATCGGCGATCGAGAAGCTGCTCATAAGCCGACCATGGGGCCTAAGAAGGTTCTGACAGCGGAGGAAGGTGACGATATTAAAAAATCTCTGGACTTTTTATCAGAGGAGATTTCTGTTGTGAAGCAGCAACAGAAATCAATTATGGATCTGGTGGAGGAGGTGAAGGCATTACGGCTCCAGAATGCCGAGAAAGACCGGCATCTGGTGCAGCTGGAAAATAGAGTGGCTGAATTGGAGCAGTACACCAGAATTAACGACATCATCATCACAGGTCTTCATATCAAACCACGGTCCTACGCACGGGCGGTAACAGATGAGAGCGGAGGGGAGCCCAGTGAACAGGAGGTCAGCTCTGTGGAAAAACAGGTTGCTGATTTCCTCCTATCTAAAGGTATAGAAATGGATTTAAATAACATTGAAGCGTGCCACCCTCTGCCCCGGAGAAATGACGGTGATAAACGAACCGTCATCATGAGATTCATCAACAGAAAACACAAAACAGCACTGTTAAAACAAGGAAGAAAACTGAAAGGGACAAACGTATTCATCAATGAACATCTCACCAAACGGAATGCCGACATCGCCAGGAAAGCACGCTTCTTGAAGAAACAGGGAAAAATCCAGCACACATGGACTTCAAACTGTAAAATATTCATCAAACTGAACGGATCACCAGAACAAGCAAAAGTCATGGCAATAAGGAACATCGAGGAGCTGGACAAATATGAACAATAGTGTTTCTTAAAGCGAGGATCTGGACAAATATGACCAATAAGGTATGAGGACACAAACACATCACAACACCATGACACAGACCAGAGGAACCTATTCATCTACTACCTATTCATCTACATCTGGAGACAAGAAGGATATAACTCAAAGGATTGCTGATCATGGAAAAGTAGAACTGAGAACATTTAAATACACAGACCACAATGTACTGGACTTGGAGCACGATATAGACCCGGACAATAATTTCTTCTCAAATATCAATGACAGTTGTTGCTATTATACAGATGAACAGTTTAATCGGATCATTAAAACGGATAACAAATTATCAATAATCCATTTCAACAGCAGAAGTCTATATGCAAACTTTAACAACATTAAAGAATATTTAAGTCAGTTTAAAAAAATATTTAACATAATTGCTATATCAGAAACATGGATCAATGAAGATAAAGGAATGGATTTTGAACTGGATGGATATGAATTTAATTGTGTAAACAGAAAGAATAAGAGTGGAGGAGGAGTGGCTGTGTATGTGGATAAGAACATGGATTATAAAATAGTAGACGATATGACAACTGTGATTGATAACTTATTAGAATGTATAACTATTGAAATATGTGAAGAAAAAAGCAAAAATGTATTAGTCAGCTGTATATATAGAGCACCAGGATCTTGTATTGAAACATTCACTGACTGTATGGGAAAAATGTTCTCAAAAACTAATCAAAAAACTGTGTTCATTTGTGGTGACTTAAATATTGATCTGATCAATCCAAATAAGCATAAAATAACAGATGAATTTATCAGTATAATGTACAGTATGAGTTTATATCCAAAAATCACCAGGCCAAGCAGAATTACATCCCATAGTGCCACCTTAATTGATAATATATTCAGCAATGATATTGAGAATAACACTGTGAGTGGATTATTAATCAATGACATTAGTGATCATCTACCAGTTTTCATCGTTTATAATAGAAACCATCGGCAGAATCAGCCAGAGGAGAAAATAAAATACAGGCGAGTGCGGACAGAGGAAAACATGAACACACTAAAGAAGGATTTACAGGAGCAAAACTGGGAAAAGGTATACAGTGAAAGTGATGTTGATAGTGCATATGAAACTTTTTTACAAATATTTACATCATTATATGATAAAAATTGTCCAATTAAACAAGACTACAGAAAACAAAAAATCCAAGCTCGACCATGGATGACGAAAGGGTTACGAAATGCATGTAATAAGAAAAATACACTGTATAGAGAATTCATAAAACTAAAGACTAAAGAGGCAGAAAATAGATATAAGAAATACAAAAATAGATTAACTAATATTATACGGGTATGTAGGAAGGAATATTATAGTAACATATTATATAATAACAAAAACAATATTAAAGGAATATGGGATATATTAAATAGCATTATCAAAAATGGTAATAAAAAACAGAGTTACCCTCAGTATTTCATTGATAATAATGTCAAGAAGGAAAATAAGGATGAGGTAGTCAACGGTTTTAATAATTTTTTTGTAAATATTGGACCAAGCTTGGCAGAAAAAATTCCCGATTCCCAACCTGAGGATTGGGATAATAATCTCATAGAAAGAAATCCCTGTTCAATGTTCCTCACAGCAGTGGATGGAAATGAAATTATAGACATTGTGAATAACTGTAAATATAAAACATCTACCGATTTAAATGAAATTGATATGGTGGTGGTAAAACAGGTCATTGAATGGATTGTAGAACCATTAACATACATCTGTAACTTATCATTTCAAACCGGTAAATTTTCCAATCAAATGAAAATAGCTAAGGTTGTGCCGCTGTATAAGACTGGGGATAGACACCACTTCACAAATTATAGACCTGTTTCTTTGCTTCCACAATTTTCCAAATTATTAGAAAAGTTATTCAATAATAGATTAGACAAATTCATAAATAAACATAAATTACTTACTGATAGTCAATATGGATTCAGAGCACATAGTTCAACATCACTTGCATTAATAGAATCAGTTGAGGAGATTACAAACGCCATAGACCACAAATTACATTCAGTTGGAATATTTATAGACCTTAAAAAGGCTTTTGATACAATCAATCATGACATATTAATCAGTAAACTTGAACAGTATGGGATTAGGGGGTTGGTGTTGCACTGGGTGAGAAGCTACTTAAGTAACAGAAAACAGTTTGTGAAGTTGGGGGAATATACATCATCATGCTTGGACAATGCTTGTGGCGTCCCACAGGGGTCAGTATTGGGTCCAAAACTGTTTCTAATTTATATAAATGATATTGTCAATGTTTCCAAAATATTAAAATTAGTATTATTTGCAGATGACACAAGCATTTTTTGTTCAGGGGGGGATTTGCAGGAGTTACTGAGGAGGATCAGTATAGAAATGGGAAAATTGAAAATATGGTTTGACAGAAACAAATTATCATTAAACTTAAGTAAAACAAAATACATGTTATTTGGCTATTGTAATACAGACATACAGGTTCAGTTACAAGTCGAGGGGGTAGATATTGAAAGGGTACATGAAAATAAGTTTCTGGGGGTGATAATAGATGATAAGATAAACTGGAAGACTCATATAAAACATATACAAAGTAAACTGTCAAGAAGCATTTCAGTTCTAAACAAAGCGAAACATATTCTGGACCACAACTCACTCCGCATTCTTTACTGCTCACTGGTTTTACCATATTTACAGTACTGTGCAGAGGTATGGGGTAATACTTATAAAGGTACAACACAATCACTATCAGTAATGCAGAAAAGAGCTATAAGAATTATTCATAATACTGGCTATAGAGATCATACAAATCCACTATTTTTACAATCCAAATTCTTAAAATTCACAGACTTGGTTCATTTTCAAACAGTACAAATTGTGTATAAAGCAATAAACAATTTACTTCCAGCAAATATTAAAAATATGTTTTTTAACAGATCAGGGGATTACAGTCTGAGGGGGAAATTTAATTTAAAGCATCAGTGGGCACGAACAACATTAAAAGGTTTCTGTATTTCTGTCTGTGGGGTGAGGATGTGGAACAGATTGGGAGTGGGGCTCAAGCAATGTCCAAGCATGAACCAGTTCAAACAGCGGTACAAAAATATGGTTTTTTCTGGGTATAGGGAGGAGGAAGGGTAATGAGGGTTAGGGTGTTTTTGTTGTTTGCTTCGGCTTGTAAATATATAGTATTTTGTATGTAAGTAGGTATGTGTAGGTGTATATTTATGTTTGTGTATATATACGTGTATATATGTATATGTGTATATATGTGTATGTTGATGTGTATATATATGTATGTGTGTGTATATATATGTATATATATATATATTGATATCGGTTTAGGTGTGTAGGAATTTATGTGTATATGTGGCAAAGGGTATTACTGGTTGTGGGGAAGAAGGGGTAGGGATAAATAAGCTGATGCTTCACCCTACCCCTTTTCGGACATGTTGGGTACACAGTAGGAACTTTTTTGTTGTTGTCTTTACTGATCTATCTTGTAATTGTTGTTGTATCAAATGTTCGAAATAAACAGTTTTCATTCATTCATTCATTCATCTGTCACACCCTGGTGATATGTATCCTCTATCTGTCACACCCTGGTGATATGTACCATCTATCTGTCAGACCCTGGTGATATGTACCATCTATCTGTCACACCCTGGTGATATGTACCATCTATCTGTCACACCCTGGTGATATGTACCATCTATCTGTCACACCCTGGTGATATGTATCTATCTGTCACACCCTGGTGATATGTACCATCTATCTGTCACACCCTTTTGATATGTACCCTCTATCTGTCACACCCTGGTGATATGTATCTATCTGTCACACCCTGGTGATATGTACCATCTATCTGTCACACCCTGGTGATATGTATCCTCTATCTGTCACACCCTGGTGATATGTACCATCTATCTGTCACACCCTGGTGATATGTACCATCTATCTGTCACACCCTGGTGATATGTATCTATCTGTCACACCCTGGTGATATGTACCATCTATCTGTCACACCCTGGTGATATGTACCATCTATCTGTCACACCCTGGTGATATGTATCTATCTGTCACACCCTGGTGATATGTACCATCTATCTGTCACACCCTTTTGATATGTACCCTCTATCTGTCACACCCTGGTGATATGTACCATCTATCTGTCACACCCTGGTGATATGTACCATCTATCTGTCACACCCTGGTGATATGTATCTATCTGTCACACCCTGGTGATATGTACCATCTATCTGTCACACCCTGGTGATATGTACCATCTATCTGTCACACCCTTTTGATATGTACCCTCTATCTGTCACACCCTGGTGAAATGTATCCTCTATCTGTCACACCCTTTTGATATGTACCATCTATCTGTCACACACTGGTGATATGTACCCTCTAACTGTCACACCCTGGTGATATGTATCCTCTATCTGTCACACCCTTTTGATATGTACCATCTATCTGTCACACCCTGGTGATATGTACCATCTATCTGTCACACCCTGGTGATATGTACCATCTATCTGTCACACCCTGGTGATATGTCAGGCCCCGGTGCCAGAAAAAAAATATTAAGGGGGCGATGAGTTTATCACAGGGGGCGGGGTCGCTCCCCCCCCCAAAAAAAGTGCGCACCGGAGGAGACATGCCTCTGAGCGTGCGTAATGAATTGGGTGCGCTCCTGGAAAGCTCATGTATTTAGGCTGCACAGTTGTAAGAGACTGACTAAGAGTAAAAAGTGATGACAGTATTTTTTTAATTATTATTTGAACATATAGACCCTTGGTCAAGTGATCTCCTGCATACCACACAGAGCCGGTGTTCTGTCGAGATGAGGTGCGCCAACTTTCGACACTCTGAGCTGTGATGTACCTTTGTGTTGTCCAATAGGAACGACGTGTCGGGCCAAAACATGGAAGACTCGTGGCAGAAACCACTGATCTGTACAAAATGGATCGGACCAATCCGATTGGTGCAGAAACCACTGATCTGTACAAAATGGATCGGACCAATCCGATTGGTGCAGAAACCACTGATCTGTACAAAACATTAACGTGTGACAGGACTGCTCATTTAGAGAGCAGTTTTCTGAAGAAAAATCATTGGAAATGTTTTTTTGTTGTTTGTTACCTTAGAATTTCTGATTACTGTTAAAAAGTTTAGAACACTTGTAATTAAAATAGCTAAATAAATCAATAAATGGTTCTTTAGAAACCTTTTATCTGTAAATTAAAACCACCTGTTATTTCATATTAGATAATTTCTTGTTTAACATAAGGAACCTCAGACATTTATTTTTAGACACATAAAATAACATGGAAACTTGTATATTTTTTAAGTCTGGTAGATTATTTATATCTCATTTCAACCAGAAAAACAAACACTAAATAAATACAAATGTTTATTATAAATGCAAAAGGAAACAATTTAACAATGACTGCAGTGTGATTGTAAAGTAGGATTTCTGTGACATAAACCTCATGATGAATTTTTTTATAGTCATTTAAACTTGTAATTTCGTCAAAATATGTAATTGCCTTTAATGTTATCAGGACAGAATAATTTCTAAAATCTGAATTTGAGCACAATAATTGGAGAGCTTCTACTTGTGCAAATGTCTTTTGAGTTTGATTCGTGGATATTTTTAATGATCCGTTCATTTATTGATAAAATATAAAATGAAACAGCTTTTTTAAAAATAAGAGAATAGTTGCTGTTTAAAGAGCCTTTTATTTAGAAGCAGGTGATGTTCTGCTGGATTCTCTTGGTGATATGTACCCTCTATCTGTCACATCCTGGTGATATGTACCCTCTATCTGTCACACCCTGGTGATATGTACCCTCTATCTGTCACACCCTGGTAATATGTACCATCTCTCTGTCACTCCCTGGTGATATGTACCCTCTATCTGTCAAACCTGGACCTGGACTGCTGCAGGGTGAAGAAGAAGTCAGCAGGTCAAAGAGCCTTTTTGTATCGTGCACCCACCCTGTGGAACAGTCTTCCTGCGACCGTGAGGCAGTCTGAGTCTGTGGACATTTTTAAGTCAAGACTCAAAACCTATTTTTATTCTCTTTCTTATGAATAGTTTTTATTTTTATTTGTTTTATTCTTTTACTTCTGTTTTTATTTATGTATTTTATTTTATTTTTTTTATTTTTTTAATTATTTATTCAATTTTATGTTGACTTGTTTTATGTAAGGTGCCTTGAGACGGCACCCTGGTGATATGTACCTTCATACCCTTAATGTTTTTCACTTGCTGGTGCCCTCAACACTGAAGCACCTGCACACTGGATGGTGTCCAGAGAAGCACGTCACATGGCCAAGATATCGCAGGTTACACTCTTACAATGCAAGTAGTACACCTCATGTCAGTCTGCCAAAGTCCTACAAACATTTACGTAGCACCTTTCCATCTATATCAGAACCTCTAAGCACTTTGAGTGATAATTACTCAAAGTGTTCTGACTGAATGAATTGCTGAATGAACGGAAAACTCTTCTTTGATAGAACTTCCACTTGGTCTCCATTTTATTGTGTTTTTTTAAATCTTTTGATTCATGTTGTTTTTGTGCTGTGTGAACCGCCTTGAGGCGACCACGTCATGAGTTGGAGCTATATCAAATCAAATCAATTTCATTTATATAGCGCCAAATCACAACAAACAGTTGCCCCAAGGCGCTTCATATTGCAAGGCAAAGCCATACAATAATCACCGAAAAACCCCAACTGTCAAAACGACCCCCTGTGAGCAAGCACTTGGCAACAGTGGGAAGGAAAAATTCCCTTTTAACAGGAAGAAACCTCCAGCAGAACCAGGCTCAGGGAGGGGCAGTCTTCTGCTGAGACTGGTTGGGGCTGAGGGAGAGAACCAGGAAAAAGACATGCTGTGGAGGGGAGCAGAGATCAATCACTAATGATTAAATGCAGAGTGGTGCATACAGAGCAAAAAGAGAAAGAACACTCAGTGCATCATGGGAACCCCCCAGCAGTCTATGTCTATAGCAGCATAACTAAGGGATGGTTCAGGGTCACCTGATCCAGCCCTAACTATAAGCTTTAGCAAAAAGGAAAGTTTTAAGCCTAATCTTAAAAGTAGAGAGGGTGTCTGTCTCCCTGATCTGAATTGGGAGCTGGTTCCACAGGAGAGGAGCCTGAAAGCTGAAGGCTCTGCCTCCCATTCTACTCTTACAAACCCTAGGAACTACAAGTAAGCCTGCAGTCTGAGAGCGAAGCGCTCTATTGGGGTGATATGGTACTATGAGGTCCCTAATATAAGATGGGACCTGATTATTCAAAACCTTATAAGTAAGAAGAAGAATTTTAAATTCTATTCTAGAATTAACAGGGAGCCAATGAAGAGAGGCCAATATGGGTGAGATATGCTCTCTCCTTCTAGTCCCTGTTAGTACTCTAGCTGCAGCATTTTGAATTAACTGAACGCTTTTCAGGGAACTTTTAGGACAACCTGATAATAATGAATTACAATAGTCCAGCCTAGAGGAAATAAATGCATGAATTAGTTTTTCAGCATCACTCTGAGACAAGACCTTTCTAATTTTAGAGATATTGCGCAAATGCAAAAAAGCAGTCCTACATATTTGTTTAATATGCGCATTGAATGACACATCCTGATCAAAAATGACTCCAAGATTTCTCACAGTATTACTAGAGGTCAGGGTAATGCCATCCAGAGTAAGGATCTGGTTAGACACCATGTTTCTAAGATTTGTGGGGCCAAGTACAATAACTTCAGTTTTATCTGAGTTTAAAAGCAGGAAATTAGAGGTCATCCATGTCTTTATGTCTGTAAGACAATCCTGCAGTTTAGCTAATTGGTGTGTGTCCTCTGGTTTCATGGATAGATAAAGCTGAGTATCATCTGCGTAACAATGAAAATTTAAGCAATGCTGTCTAATAATACTGCCTAAGGGAAGCATGTATAAAGTGAATAAAATTGGTCCTAGCACAGAACCTTGTGGAACTCCATAATTAACCTTAGTCTGTGAAGAAGATTCCCCATTTACATGAACAAATTGTAATCTATTAGATAAATATGATTCAAACCACCGCAGCGCAGTGCCTTTAATACCTATGGCATGCTCTAATCTCTGTAATAAAATTTTATGGTCAACAGTATCAAAAGAAGCACTGAGGTCTAACAGAACAAGCACAGAGATGATGAGTCCACTGTCTGAGGCCATAAGAAGATCATTTGTAACCTTCACTAATGCTGTTTCTGTACTATTATGAATTCTGAAACCTGACTGAAACTCTTCAAATAGACCATTCCTCTACAGATGATCAGTTAGCTGTTTTACAACTACCCTTTCAAGAATTTTTGAGAGAAAAGGAAGGTTGGAGATTGGCCTATAATTTGCTAAGATAGCTGGGTCAAGTGATGGCTTTTTAAGTAATGGTTTAATTACTGCCACCTTAAAAGCCTGTGGTACATAGCCAACTAATAAAGACAGATTGATCATATTTAAGATCGAAGCATTAATTAATGGTAGGGCTTCCTTGAGCAGCCTGGTAGGAATGGGGTCTAATAGACATGTTGATGGTTTGGAGGAAGTAACTAATGAAAATAACTCAGACAGAACAATCGGAGAGAAAGAGTCTAACCAAATACCGGCATCACTGAATGCAGCCAAAGAGAACAATATGTCTTTGGGATGGTTATGAGTAATTTTTTCTCTAATAGTTAAAATTTTGTTAGCAAAGAAAGTCATGAAGTCATTACTAGTTAAAGTTAAAGGAATACTCGGCTCAATAGAGCTCTGACTCTTTGTCAGCCTGGCTACAGTGCAGAAAAGAAACCTGGGGTTGTTCTTATTTTCTTCAATTAGTGATGAGTAGTAAGATGTCCTAGCTTTACGGAGGGCTTTTTTATAGAGCAACAGACTCTTTTTCCAGGCTAAGATAAGATCTTCTAAATTAGTGAGACGCCATTTCCTCTCCAACTTACGGGTTATCTGCTTTAAGCTGCGAGTTTGTGAGTTATACCACGGAGTCAGGCACTTCTGATTTAAGGCTCTCTTTTTCAGAGGAGCTACAACATCCAAAGTTGTCCTCAATGAGGATCTAAAACTATTGACGAGATAATCTATCTCACTCACAGAGTTTAGGTAGCTACTCTGCACTGTGTTGGTATATGGCATTGGAGAACATAAAGAAGGAATCATATCCTTAAACCTAGTTACAGCGGTTTCTAAAAGACTTCTACTGTAATGAAACTTATTCCCCACTGCTGGGTAGTCCATCAGAGTAAATGTAAATGTTATTAAGAAATGATCAGACAGAAGGGGGTTTTCAGGGAATACTGTTAAGTCTTCAATTTCCATACCATAAGTCAGAACAAGATCTAAGGTATGATTAAAGTGGTGGGTGGACTCATTTACATTTTGAGCAAAGCCAACTCCTTCCTATACTTTAGAGGGAGCAGCTCTCATTTCTAGAAATCTGGCCAATTTTTTTGGATCCTCCAAACTGTGACTGTCCAGCGTTAGGACCAGGAGGCAGAGCTGTGGTCTTATACACCTCTCTGCAGCTTCTCTCCCCCTGCCATCCCCTCATTACCCCATCCCCGTAGAGACGGTGCCTGCTCCCAGACCACCAATAACTAGCAAAAATCTATTTAAGCATAAAAATTCAAAAAGAAAAAATAATATAGCACCTTCAATTGCACCACAGACTAAAACAGTTAAATGTGGTCTATTAAACATTAGGTCTCTTTCTTCTAAGTCCCTGTTGGTAAATGATATAATAATTGATCAACGTATTGATTTATTCTGCCTAACAGAAACTTGGTTACAGCAGGATGAATATGTTAGTTTAAATGAGTCAACACCCCCGAGTCACACTAACTGTCAGAATGCTCGTAGCACGGGCTGAGGTGGAGGATTAGCAGCAATCTTCCATTCCAGCTTATTAATTAATCAAAAACCTAGACAGAGCTTTAATTCATTTGAAAGCTTGTCTCTTAGTCTTGTCCATCCAAATTGGAAGTCCCAAAAACCAGTTTTATTTGTTATTATCTATCGTCCACCTGGTCGTTACTGTGAGTTTCTCTGTGAATTTTCAGACCTTTTGTCTGACTTAGTGCTTAGCTCAGATAAGATAATTATAGTGGGCGATTTTAACATCCACACAGATGCTGAGAATGACAGCCTCAACACTGCATTTAATCAATTATTAGACTCTATTGGCTTTGCTCAAAAAGTAAATGAGTCCACCCACCACTTTAATCATATTTTAGATCTTGTTCTGACTTATGGTATGGAAATAGACGACTTAACAGTATTCCCTGAAAACTCCCTTCTGTCTGATCATTTTTAAATAACATTTACATTTACCCTGATGGACTACCCTGCAGTGGGGAATAAGTTTCATTACACTAGAAGTCTTTCAGAAAGCGCTGTAACTAGGTTTAAGGATATGATTCCTTCTTTATGTTCTCTAATGTCATATACCAACACAGAGCAGAGTAGCTACCTAAACTCTGTAAGGGAGCTAGAGTATCTCGTCAATAGTTTTACATCCTCATTGAAGACAACTTTGGATGCTGTAGCTCCTCTGAAAAAGAGAGCTTTAAATCAGAAGTGTCTGACTCCGTGGTATAACTCACAAACTCGTAGCTTAAAGCAGATAACCCGTAAGTTGGAGAGGAAATGGCATCTCACTAATTTAGAAGATCTTCACTTAGCCTGGAAAAAGAGTTTGTTGCTCTATAAGAAAGCCCTCCGTGAAGCTAGGACATCTTTCTACTCATCACTAATTGAAGAAAATAAGAACAACCCCAGGTTTCTTTTCAGCACTGTAGCCAGGCTGACAAAGAGTCAGAGCTCTATTGAGCTGAGTATTCCATTAACTTTAACTAGTGATGACTTCATGACTTTCTTTGCTAACAAAATTTTGACTATTAGAGAAAAAATTACTCATAACCATCCCAAAGATGTATCGTTATCTTTGGCTGCTTTCAGTGATGCCGGTATTTGGTTAGACTCTTTCTCTCCGATTGTTCTGTCTGAGTTATTTTCATTAGTTACTTCATCCAAACCATCAACATGCTTATTAGACCCCATTCCTGCCAGGCTGCTCAAGGAAGTCCTACCATTATTTAATGCTTCAATCTTAAATATGATCAATCTATCTTTGTTAGTTGGTTATGTACCACAGGCCTTTAAGGTGGCAGTAATTAAACCATTACTTAAAAAGCCATCACTTGACCCAGCTATCTTAGCTAATTATAGGCCAATCTCCAACCTTCCTTTTCTCTCAAAGATTCTTGAGAGGGTAGTTGTAAAACAGCTAACTGATCACCTGCAGAGGAATGGTCTATTTGAAGAGTTTCAGTCAGGTTTTAGAATTCATCATAGTACAGAAACAGCATTAGTGAAGGTTACAAATGATCTTCTTATGGCTTCGGACAGTGGACTTATCTCTGTGCTTGTTCTGTTGGACCTCAGTGCTGCTTTTGATACTGTTGACCATAAAATTTTATTACAGAGATTAGAGCATGTCATAGGTATTAAAGGCATTGCGCTGCGGTGGTTTGAATCATATTTGTCTAATAGATTACAGTTTGTTCATGTAAATGGGGAATCTTCTTCACAGACTAAAGTTAATTATGGAGTTCCACAAGGTTCTGTGCTAGGACCAATTTTATTCACTTTATACATGCTTCCCTTGGGCAGTATTATTAGACAGTATTGCTTAAATTTTCATTGTTACGCAGATGATACCCAGCTTTATCTATCCATGAAGCCAGAGGATACACACCAATTAGCTAAACTGCAGGATTGTCTTACAGACATAAAGACATGGATGACCTCTAATTTCCTGCTTTTAAACTCAGATAAAACTGAAGTTATTGTACTTGGCCCCACAAATCTTAGAAGCATGGTGTCTAACCAGATCCTTACTCTGGATGGCATTACCCTGACCTCTAGTAATACTGTGAGAAATCTTGGAGTTATTTTTGATCAGGATATGTCATTCAGTACGCATATTAAACAAATATGTAGGACTGCCTTTTTGCATTTACGCAATATCTCTAAAATCAGAAAGGTCTTGTCTCAGAGTGATGCTGAAAAACTAATTCATGCATTTATTTCCTCTAGGCTGGACTATTGTAATTCATTATTATCAGGTTGTCCTAAAAGTTCCCTAAAAAGCCTTCAGTTGGTTCAGAATGCTGCAGCTAGAGTACTGACGGGGACTAGCAGGAGAGAGCATATCTCACCCGTGTTGGCCTCTCTTCATTGGCTTCCTGTTAATTCTAGAATAGAATTTAAAATTCTTCTTCTTACTTATAAGGTTTTGAATAATCAGGTCCCATCTTATCTTAGGGACCTCGTAGTACCATATTACCCCATTAGAGCGCTTCGCTCTCAGACTGCGGGCTTACTTGTAGTTCCTAGGGTTTGTAAGAGTAGAATGGGAGGCAGAGCCTTCAGCTTTCAGGCTCCTCTCCTGTGGAACCAGCTCCCAATTCAGATCAGGGAGACAGATACCCTCTCTACTTTTAAGATTAGGCTTAAAACTTTCCTTTTCGCTAAAGCTTATAGTTAGGGCTGGATCGGGTGACCCTGGACCATCCCTTGGTTATGTTGCTTTAGACGTAGACTGTGGGGGGGTTCCCATGATGCACTGTTTCTTTCTTTTTTGCTCCGTATGCATCACTCTGCATTTAATCATTAGTGATCGATCTCTGCCCCCCTTCTCGGCATGTCTTTTTCCTGGTTCTTTCCCTCAGCCCCAACCAGTCTCAGCAGAAGACTGCCCCTCCCTGAGCCTGGTTCTGCTGGAGGTTTCTTCCTGTTAAAAGGGAGTTTTTCCTTCCCACTGTGGCCAAGTGCTTGCTCATAGGGGGTCATTTTGACCGTTGGGGTTTTTCATGGTTATTGTATGGCCTTGCCTTGCAATATGGAGCGCCTTGGGGCAACTGTTTGTTGTGATTTGGCGCTATATAAGAAAAAAGTTGATTGATTGATTGATATAAATTTAAAAATTTTGAATTTGTTCATGCTTTGATAAGAGTCTCTAGAAAATCAAAGATGTCTTTCAAGCAGCCAAAAGCCATCAAGTGTGACAACCTCATCCTTCCACTACAGTGGAGGCTCCAGCCCCTGAACACATCTGTGATCATATTAGCTCAGGGTGTCCTGTCTCATATGTACTTGATACAAGTCATCCTCTGCAAAAAAAAGTCAGTTTTCTGAATGCCTGGATGCAGCAGAACAGACTGCTAAAACTCTTCAACCTCTAAGCACATTTACCGCTTTTACTCCACAGAAAGGAGATCAAGATGATGCTGGGAATGAAGACAGCATACCAACCGTACCAGCGGCGGAGGGAGTAAATGTTCATGCGGATGCAATTGTTAATGTTTTTGTATTCACTTTATTACAGTCCAATAAAATTGTGGTAAAAACGACTTACAGTATGTGATGACTAATGGTCCATTTACAAGGAGTGAAAGATAAAAACCCTAAAGTTAATGACATGTGATACAGCTTTGTCTGAACCTAATACCACACAGTCAGGTCCATAAGTACTGGGACAATTACATAATTTTTGTAGTTTTTCCTCTTGACACCATCACAGTGAAGCTGAGAAGAAAGAATTATGATGTGTGTGTCATGTGGATTGTCAGCTTTATCTTTCACTCAAAAACTGACTATGCTGGAAGGAAATGAGTGATGGAAGCCATCAAGAGGCCCATGACAAAGGAAACCCTCCTCTATACTTGTTCATCATTAAGCTATATAATTGGTGACGTAACAGACAAAAGCTGCACAATGAACAGTTTCTCCAACAATGGCCACAGAAGCCTATAGCGTCTTCAGAGTTGTTTGGCTGTCTTGGTGGTTTCCCTCACTAGTCTCCTTCCAGAATGGTCACAAAATGTTTCAGTCCTGCCTTGTTCTTGAGCTTGCCACACCTTAAGAATTTACCCCTTTACAGTGCTTTCTTTTAGTGTGATACCTATGTGCGGCATATCAAAATCTTCAGAATCATCTCAGCTTTCTGAATACGAGGCATAATCGTCTAGTGCCCAGACATGATCTACTAATAGATATTTGATGAAAAGTGGACAAGGGTGCAGGAGAGCGTAATGAGGGATCCAAGGGCTAATGACTGATGTAAATGAAGTCCCAGACTGATTCCAGGACATTGAAATGTTCATGTGTTTATCCCCTGACTTGTATCCCCCATTGTGGCCAATCTGTACATGAAGCGAGTGGAGAAGACAGCCTTGACATCTTTCAGGGGCATCTTTCCCAGTCACTGGTTCGGATATGTTGATGACACATGGGTTAAAATCAAGCAACAGGAGGTTGAGGACTTTACAGAGCTCATCAACTCAGTGGACTCCAATATCAAATTCACACATGAGGATGCCAGAAACAACCATTTAGCCTTCTTTGACTGTGATGTTACGATTGGAGAGAACAGGCAGCTCCAGACAGGGGTTTACAGAAAACCCACTCACACTGACCAATATCTGCTCTTAGGCTCAAACCACCCCCTTGAACACAAGCTCAGGGTGATCAGGAATCTTCAACACAGAGCCCTACAGGTGCCCACAACTGCAGAGGGAAGGGCTAATGAACAACTTGTCCGGAAAGCCCTCACGGTATGTGGATACCCACGATGGTCCCTGGATAAAGTGCAGAAGTCCCAGAGAACAAAGAGACCAGATAGACAGGAGACGGAGACAAGAAGAAGAGGAGTATCTCTCCTTTATTTAGCAGGAGTAGGGGAAAAACTACAGAGGATCTTCAGACAGTACAAAATCCCAGTTTACTTTAAACCTGTTAACACCTTGAGACAGAAATTAGTTCACCCTAAGGACAGGATCCCTAGTTACAAACAGAGCACTGTAGTGTATTCTATCAGATGTCAGGAAAACTGTAATGAACACTACATAGGTGAGACTAAGCAACCTTTACACAAAAGGCTATACCAGCTCCGCAGAGAGGGCGCCAGTGGACCTCAGTCTGCAGTTCATCTCCACCTTAAAGACACTAACCACACGTTTGAGGACAGGAAGTTAAAATCTTTGCCAGAGAGAAGAAATGGTTTGAGAGAGGGGTCAAGGAGGCATTCTATGTGAAACAGTTGAAACCCAGCCTTAACCGGGGAGGGGGTCTGAGACACGCTTTGTCCCCTGTTTACAATGGGGTACTCAGGTCAAAGCAGTTTCGGTCTTTGGTTCATGATAATGAGTCATTCATGTCATCAGGAGAGGCGTCAGTCCCATCGTTAGGAAGGACAGCTACCCTGTCATTAGGAGGGTGCTAACTAGAGCACAATAAGTGCTAATTAAAGCAATTGTTTAATCACTAACCTTTAGCAGTCTGGTTAGGTTTAAAACTCCAGCTTTTGTGGCTTCTGTTTGTTCTTCTCGACAAGGGTCAGACAGAAAGACTACCAGAGCAAGAATTTTTGCTGAGGAAGCTTCTGCGATTTGAAATGAAACGCCCTCACGTCAAGCAACCCAGTCCAGTCAAAGATTCAAGCTTCTCTACTATCCCCTGACTTGTCTCAAGAAAACTGTAAAAATGATTATTTAATCCTTATATTAACAATAATTTGCTCCTATCCCAACTTTTTTGGAATGTGTTGCAGGCCTTAGGAGCATGAATGGATACATATAAACAAATGAAATGGCGTTTACCACATAAAACAATGAAATATCTCACATTCATGCTGTCTGCAGTGAAATGGAAGTCAAAGTCATTGTCAGAATCACTGTGGTTTTATTGATTTGTTTCTATTTGCTTTTTCCATATTGTACCATCTGTTTTGGATTGGGGGTTGATGTTCATGGTTCCCCTCGGTGCTCCCATAACCGTTAGCATGTTTGCTCATTTTCCCACTATGTTGTACACATGGTAACTACTGACAAAATGTCAGTGCAGCCAACCATCCCACACTGGGCAGTACAGTCCCGGTATTTACCCCCATGTCCCGCATCCTGCATGGGTGTGTGTGTCCGGTGCCTATTAGTCATACATTTGTGTGGGTCCATGCATGCCCTTGGATCCTCCTAGGTATGCACACGGCCATACGAGGGTGTTCCACACTGGTAAGTTTAGCTGTTGTCAGGTATGAGACTTTCAGCTAGAAACAGGAACGTCTCACACTAAGTGAACAGAATTTTCAAAGCATATTTTCTCAGGGTGGGTCCCATCCTACTTGGATGGAAGATCTCTTCAGAAGACCAGGGGCTGTGTGTGTGTGTGTGTGTGTTTCCTCAGGTAGAGCATCGAGTGACAAACTTGACCCCAAATAAAACTGAAGGATAACAACAGTTTTCCTTGTAAGCTGTTGAGGCTTGTTAGTATTCACGCCGTCTCAAACGTGTGCTTGAAGGTCTGCAGGGCACCAGGCACCATGACACTTACTCTACACTCCAGACAGAAACTGGGAAATCAATCGAGAGCAGGGCAGGAGAAATGGGTGAAAATAGGGACACTCCCACAAAAATTGGGAGTGTTGGCAGGTCTGCAATGGATACTTATTTATTTGTGAAGGGACAGTACAGTGAAGTAAACAAGCCAGATACAAGTGACATACAACAGCATACAACTCACAAATTACACACTATAAGTCAGAGAGAATAGATAGATCTTTAGCCTGGATTTAAAGGACTCAGACTGTCACAGAAAATAAATGTGTTTAAGAGAAAGTCCTGTGGACTACAGAATTCTTTAAATGGGGCGATACATGAGGTTTGACTTAATCTACAACCCCTGGCAGAAATTATGGAATCACCGGCCTCGGAGGATGTTCATTCAGTTGTTTAATTTTGTAGAAAAAAAGCAGATCACACTATCTGGCTTTAAGAAATACTATAAGAAATCAGGAAAAAAAAAATTGTGGCAGTCAGTAACGGTTACTTTTTTAGACCAAGCAGAGGGAAAAAATATGGACTCACTCAATTCTGAGGAAAAGATTATGGAATCATGAAAAACAAAAGAACGCTCCAACACATCACTAGTATTTTGTTGCACCACCTCTGGCTTTTATAACAGCTTGCAGTCTCTGAGGCATGGACTTAATGAGTGACAAACAGTACTCTTCATCAATCTGGCTCCAACGTTCTCTGATTGTTGTTGCCAGATCAGCTTTGCAGGTTGGAGCCTTGTCATGGACCATTTTCTTCAACTTCCACCAAAGATTTTCAATTGGATTAAGATCCGGACTATTTGCAGGCCATCACATTGACCCTATGTGTCTTTTTGCAAGGAATGTTTTCACAGTATTTGCTCTATGGCAAGATGCATTATCATCTTGAAAAATGATTTCATCATCCACAAACATCCTTTCAATTGATGGGATAAGAAAAGTGTCCAAAATATCAACGTAAACTTGTGCATTTATTGATGATGTAATGACAGCCATCTCCCCAGTGCCTTTACCTGACATGCAGCCCCATATCATCAATGACTGTGGACACTTACATGTTGTCTTCAGGCAGTCATCTTTATAAATGTCGTTGGAACGGCACCAAACAAAAGTTCCAGCATCATCACCTTGCCCAATGCAGATTTGAGATTCATCACTGAATATGACTTTCATCCAGTCATCCACAGTCCACGATTGCTTTTCCTTAGCCCATTGTAACCTTGTTTTTTTCTGTTTAGGTGTTAATGATGGCTTTCGTTTAGCTTTTCTGTATGTAAATCCCATTTTCTTTAGGCAGTTTCTTACAGTTCAGTCACAGACGTTGACTCCAGTTTCCTCCCATTCGTTCCTCATTTGTTTTGTTGTGCATTTTCGATTTTTGAGACATATTGCTTTAAGTTTTCTGTCTTGACGCTTTGATGCCTTCCTTGGTCTACCAGTATGTTTGCCTTTAACAACCTTCCCATGTTGTTTGTATTTGGTCCAGAGTTTAGACACAGCTGACTGTGAACAACCAACATCTTTTGCAACATTACGTGATGATTTACTCTCTTTTAAGAGTTTGATAATCCTCTCCTTTGTTTCAATTGACATCTCTCGTGTTGGAGCCATGGTTCATGTCAGTTCACTTGGTGCAACAGCTCTCCAAGTTGTGATCACTCCTTTTTTGATGCAGACTAATGAGCAGATCTGATTTGATGCAGGTGTTAGTTTTGGAGATGAAAATTTACAGCGTGATTCCATAATTTTTTCCTCAGAATTGAGTGAGTCCATATTTTTTTTCCCTCTGCTTGGTCTAAAAAAGTAACCATTACTGACTGCCACAATTTTTTTTCTTGATTTCTTATAGTGTTTCTTAAAGCCAGAAAGTTGCCATTTGAAATGACTTTAGTTTTGTGTCATGTCTGTGATCTGCTTTTTTTCTACAAAATTAAACAACTGAATGAACATCCTCTGAGGCCGGTGATTCCATAATTACTGCCAGGGGTTGTACTAGATAGGATGGTGCTAGAACATTTAAATTTTTAAAATTTAAATTTTTAAATTAAACATAGCTGACCTCATGTGAACAAGAATGTGAAAAGAAAAAGAAAACTGTTGTGTGTTGGTGGGTGTGGCTGGATATTTTGGTGTTCTTTTCTTTTCTTTACTCTTCAGGTGGCATGGAAACTGATTTGTCTGTGGAGAAGGTGCTGGCTGAAGAGTCCTCACCCTCATCAACATCATGTGTAGCACCTGTGACGTGTGCTCACATGCAACCTTAAAGACTTTCAGCTGAAGCAGATAATTGGATGGCGTTCTGCATTTAAGTCATGTGTGATTCAAGCAGAACTGCCGGGAACTCGACCTTGTGATGTTCGTTTGTGAGACGCTGAGGACCGCGCCTGGGTTTGACACATCGAGCCCGTGAAGCAAGGAAGGGTGAGGACACATGCTGTCAGCACACATTAAAGGTAATTGTTTGACTAATTGTTGATAGTAACTTGGTGTTTTGTTACACAGTATACTTGAATTGTGATGAGAATTGTGCAGCTTGCTTCTCACTGCTGTGGCATGCGGATAAGTGATCCTCCACCTGTTATGAGAAGCTGCTCATTTGCATAAAGTTAAAAAAGATACAGACCTGAATGTGTTGCTGATAGCGTGTGTCTTTTGAAAGATATTGTTGTAACTGCTGACTTACCTCACCTCTTCTTTGCTTCACAGAGAGTCAGTTTGTTGTCTCCACGTGGGGGGTGTTTGGCGGTGGTAGTGGGTCCAAGAGCGCCGGGCTTTGATCCTTGCGGGCGCTGGAGAGCGTGCCAACAGTCACTCCACCAGAAGGATGCTATTTTTGTTTTTACACTTTTTATGCACAGCGGGTGTAATAAATATATTGTTTTTGGAACCGCTTTTCTGGTTATTTGTAGCGCTGGGTTCTGTCTGACGCAGGTCCGCTCCTCAACCCGCATCGACACATAACAGTAGTTCCCGGCCATTCCATAATGGACCCAGCGGCAAAAGCGGTTCCTTTTGCCGAAAAAGTTCAAGAACACTTGGAGAAAATATGGGAGCAATTACAGCATCTCGCAAACCAAATTAAACAAACAGACGCCCGTGTTACAGAGCTTGCAGCGCAAGCCGCTCCACTTCCTGCTGCTCCAGCTGCGGCATCATCGATACTAGTGCAGATAACTCCGTCACCCAAAGATTCGGTGTCCGAACCGATTGTTTGTCGTCCAGAGCCTTGTGTGGTGATGCAATGTTCTCTGGTTTCTGCTCAGTCAGGTTGGAGCGCCGCAGCTTTACGAGGAATGTTTGTAGATGGGTTAAATGAGTCATTAAAAGACGAGCCGGCAGTCCGTGACGAGCCAAACGATTTAGATGAGCTAATATCGTTGGTGATTCGTCTAGATGATCGGATGAAGGAGCGTGGACGCGAGAGAGGACGCCCATCAGAGCGGGTTTTTTCGTCTCGGGGCTTTCCCCGACACAGATCTGGGCAGCCTCTTCTTCGCTCCACTGAGGCTCCTCCGACGGGACCTCTGGCTCCTCCTGTTGACGAGCCCATGCAGCTCGGACGAGCAGAGATTACTGTATTGCCCCAACATATAAACGTCAAGAAAAATAATGGTGACGTATCTCCAGGTGTTCTGGGACAGGCAATATAACACACATTTAAAAAAAAAAAAAAAAAAAAATCTAGTACGGGTTAATGTTTTGTTTTCTTTAAATAGGGGTTATAATTTGTTTGGGGAGTCAGAGGCGTGTCTGGTGGAGTGACTGTTAGGTGGTTAGAAGTCCGCCTGGGCTCACGTCATTGTTAATTTCTATGTGTTTTTAGGTATTTTCTGTTTGGGTTGTTGGGTCGTTTTATTTTGTTGTTTTATTTCTCTACATCCCTAACCCCAACCTCACTTGCCCCAAGACTGTTTGTCTTGTGGGTTGTGGGGTGGTGCAGGTTGGTCACGCTGAGTATTCTCAGAAGACCTCTGCACCTAGGGGGGGGGGGGGGGGGGTGTGTTAGAGGCGTTTTTCTTGGTTTGGTTAGGGCCCGGTTCCACTCCAGCCTCGGTGAGCCTTTGTACCGTTCGTCATTGGTGTTGCCGGGGTGTGGTGCAGCGGAGACTTACCTCAGTCGGAGGGGTGGGCCGATCTGTTGCCGTTCGCCATTTCGGTAGTTCCACCCCTCCCGAGAGGCTGGGGTATGGTCGAGTTGGGGCACCGGACGTATTTCCGGTTCTCCGCTGCGCCTTGGGGTTGGAGCTGGGTTAGTTTTTTCCTGTTCCCTTCTCCGGCTTAATGTTTTGAGCCGTTCGCCAAAGTTGAGCCGCCGAGGGGCTCTGGGAGGGACCCGGGGTCTTTCGGGGTGCCGGGGAGGGTAACAGGGTTTACGGTCGTTTTATATCCCCCCGGGGTTGTTTTTGGTAGTCCTCCGGGGGTTGATTTTTGATTTTGTTCTGTTTCCTTCCGGGTTCCACCTCCAGGGTTGATGGGACGGTCCTCTGGGGGGGAATTGGCTTGGGGCCAACTAGCCAAGTGTGACCGGGTCTGGGGTTCCGGGGTTGTGGGGAGGGTACCCCCTGGGGTTGATGGTACTGTCCTCTGGGGGGCGCCGTTTTGCTCCATGTACACCTGGGGACCTTTGTGGGATTATGGTTCTGGCTGTTCCTCCTGGAACTGGCGATGAAGACCTTCTGGGGGGGGGGGTTGTGCTCTGCAGGTCATTCTGGGGGGGTTGTTTGTTATTTTTCTTTTATGCATTTACGTTTGTATTGTGTTTGTGGGGCTGTGTTGGGTTTTTGCATTTGGGAGTTTTTCTTTTCTTCCCGGGGTTTGATGGGACGGTCCCCTGGGGAGGTTTTGGGTGGGTTTTATGTTTTTTTCTGTGTTGAATTGTACTGGGGAATGTTTTGGGGCTTTTGTTGATGCCAGCCGGCCTTCCAGCTGCGGTGCCTGTCCTGCTGTCTGTGGTGCTGTCTGCTTCCTGACGTGGACCCCGGAGGGAGGTGCTGTTCTCGGGCCTGGTCTGTTCGGTCGCCGGGAGGCTTCCCGTTGATGGGGGGGTACTGTTGTGTGTTGGGGGGTAGTGGCTGGATATTTTGGTGTTCTTTTCTTTTCTTTGCTCTTCAGGTGGCATGGAAACTGATTTGTCTGTGGAGAAGGTGCTGGCTGAAGAGTCCTCACCCTCATCAACATCATGTGTAGCACCTGTGACGGGTGCTCACATGCAACCTTAAAGACTTTCAGCTGAAGCAGATAATTGGATGGCGTTCTGCATTTAAGTCATGTGTGATTCAAGCAGAACTGCCGGGAACTCGACCTTGTGATGTTCGTTTGTGAGACGCTGAGGACCACGCCTGTGTTTTTACACATCGAGCCCGTGAAGCAGGGAAGGGTGAGGACACATGCTGTCAGCACACATTAAAGGTAATTAAGTGTTTGACTAATTGTTGATAGTAACTTGGTGTTTTGTTACACAGTATACTTGAATTGTGATGAGAATTGTGCAGCTTGCTTCTCACTGCTGTGGCGTGCGGATAAGTGATCCTCCACCTGTTATGAGAAGCTGCTCATTTGCATAAAGTTAAAAAAGATACAGACCTGAATGTGTTGCTGATAGCGTGTGTCTTTTGAAAGATATTGTTGTAACTGCTGACTTACCTCACCTCTTCTTTGCTTCACAGAGAGTCAGTTTGTCGTGTCCACCTGGGGGGTGTTTGTCTGGTGGTAGTGGGTCCAGGAGTGCCGGGCTTTGATCCTTGCGGGTGCTGGAGAGCGTGCCAACAGTCACTCCACCAGAAGGACGCTATTTTTGTTTTTACACTTTTTATGCACAGCGGGTGTAATAAATATATTGTTTTTGGAACCGCTTTTCTGGTTATTTGTAGCGCTGGGTTCTGTCTGACGCAGGTCCGCTCCTCAACCCGCGTCGACACATAACAAAAACAAAAAAATTGCAGAGACAGTACTCAGAGAGAGTGTACACTCTCTCAGAGTACTCAGATTGAGAGTACTCTGAGAGAGAGCACTCTCAATCTGAGTACGCTCTCTCAGAGTACTCAGATTGAGAGTGCTCTCTCTCTCTCTCTCTGCGAGTACTCTTGCTCAGAGAGAGCATACCTCCAAGGCCATAGGTTGCTTAAAACTTCAACTGGTTCCTGCATCCAAATTTGCTTTTTTTTTTTTTTTTTTAATAAAAAACCTTATTTACTCAAAGAAGTGTCTTCAGGACAACTGTTTGAATGTCCTTGAGTGGCCCAACCAGAGCCCAGACCTGAATCCGACTGAACATCTCTGGAGAGATTTGAAAATGGCTGTGCACCGACGCTCCCCATCCAACCTGATGGAGCTTGAGAGGTGCTGAGCAAAGTATGTGAATACATGTGTACATGTGATTTCTTAGTTTTTCATTTTTAATAAATTTGCCAAAAAAAAAAAAAATCTTTTTTCATGTTGTCATTATGGGGTGTTGTGTGTAGAATATTGAAAGAAAAAATTAATTTCATCCATTTTGGAATAAAGTTGTAAAATAAAAAAAAAATGTGGAAAAAGTGAAGCGCTGTGAATATTTTCTGGACGTTCTGTAGATAATCTGCCTCTACACAGCAACAAAGCAAAGAATTAATATGAAGAACGGCACTGTTCTGATGTCATGGCAACACACGACTATCAACAATTACTGATTATTAACTTGTCTTGGAAGACAGCACAGAAAACCTGGTAAGTAGTATTTGTAACCTGATGTTATTTTCAGATATGGCAGCTCGTGAACGCTGCAATCTGTCATTTCATTGTTCTTCTTCCTGAAAACTCAGTTTACCAGATTGATTTCTTTTTGTGAAATCTTTAAACCTGGATATTTATTCCTGTCTGAGGTCCTTCTAGCATGTGTAATTTATTTTTTTCAGGGACGAGAGTTCTGGCTCGCCTTGAAGACAAGATAAAATTGAATGTCATTTTACAAAGAGCATCAAAACAAAACAATGCGAGAGAAACAGGAAGCCCTTAACGTGTCACAGAAGTTATTTCTTTGACATTTATTCAGGCTGCAGATCCACTTGCTTTCATGGGATTTCACTGCCACTGGATGATTTCTCATACTTCCTTTTATTTCTTTTTTAACTCAGTTTTCTGAGCTGTCAACACCTGATGTTCAAAATATGAAATTAAAACTGCAAAAATATAGCTGTCTGTGATTGTTTTTCTGCATGTGCGTGACTTTGATGTTTCCCCGACATGCACACCGACCACAGAGACGTCCTCAAGCTGCTGTGATATTATTATAATTAACGGTTATAACAAGTCTTCACTTTTCCCATGTCTGTTGTTCTGAGATCGTTTTGTTGATTCATTTTTATAAGTGAGGGGTTTAAAAGGGCTGCAAATATTCTCCTCTATATGAAGCTGGTAAAATAAGTATTGAACACGCTTACTGAAATTTATTTAATACTTCTTTTGAAAACCTTTGTTGGGAATGAAGCTTTAAGATGCTTCCTGTTTGGAGAAACTAGTCTCAAGTATTGATCAGGTGTGATTTTGATCCATTCTTCCACACAGTCTTCATATCTTGAAGGTTCTGTGGACCTCTTCTATGAACTCTGACCTTTAGTTTGTTACATAGATTTTCTATTAGATTCAAGTCAGGTGATTGGAAAAATGTACAGAGACATTCTTGATAAAAGTCAACTAGGATGATGAAGATGAAACAAGGGTGGACATTTCTGCAAGACACACAGACAAGGAAACTCTCAGCTACACGTAAAGCTGCTAGAATGGAGTTTCAGAGTCAAATATGACTGACAGAGTTGTTTTCAGCTGAATTTGTGTTGCTTCACTGTTCAGTGTCAGTACACGCAGGATGACTTGTCCAGTGTGTTCCAGGCGTGACTGTGGATTTTTATCCATGAAAACATCAAGGGCCCTGTCCCACTGGGGAGAGGATCAATTGCGCTTGAATTGAGTACACAAATTGCGGGCGTTTGTTGTCATCCGCAACAAAAATGGCCAAAAATGACAAATGTCCAAGTATGAATTATGGATATAGCAAATATATGATGAACAATCACGGTTATATAACGCATGTAGTGAGGAAACTGATCCGACACATTGAGATTATCATGGCAGTATTACGGGTGTATTATGAATGCACAGCGCACGTGTTGCGCGTGCACGGCATCTGCATTGGGGTCATAAAAGAAGCGCACTCGGGCCATCGGCATCACTATTCACACCAACAATACAGCCTCTGGAGCATTTGCTGGACTTGGACAAGTTGATCACAGAGTGTTGTCATGCGAGGGTTAACTGTTCATGAGTTTGGGGAGCGGGAGGGGAGAAGCCGCTTGGGGTGTGAGACGGTGTTTTTTTTTTTTTTTGTTTTTTAGCGTGAGTTGACAGCAACTCTTCCTTTTGTTGGTGTTAAATAAAAGTCCTGGATTGCAGCAGCTACGTTTTTGTGGATCTACACAGCTGGACTGGCACTGACTGGCAGGTATGTCGCTTTCTGCCACACTTTGGGTTTACGTGACGTGTTTGTTACGAGGTCTGTTAGAAAACTATCCGAACTTTTTATTTTTTGCAAAAACCATATGGATTTGAATCACGTGTGATTGCATCAGCCAAGCTTGAACCTTCGTGCGCATGTGTGAGTTTTTTCATGCCTGTCGGTTGCGTCATTCGCCTGTGAGCAGGCTTTGTGTGAGCACTGGTCCACACCCCTCATTGGATTTTTATTGCGAGTAAAATGTCTGAACAATTTGGAGCTTTGCTGCATCAAATTTTTCCAGAAACTGTGAGAGACCTCCAGGTGGACACCTTTAGGAAAATTCAGATGTCTTTCAGGGAAGATTTTATGGGGATTACACAGATTAAGGAGTGTTACAGCCGGTTTAACGACCGCCCACAGAGGCTGAGGGCACGCCGCGCTCCGAGCGGTGATTGACAGGCTGAAACGACCAGATCATTTCCAAAGTGAAGGCTGTGTTGATCCGGGACATTGTCTGACTACCACAGAAATGGCAGAAGATGTGGACATCAGCACTTTTTCGGCACATTCCTGTTGGGAAGGTGTCGTAGCACGGACCCACAACAGGGGGCGCAAATGAACGGACAATGAGTAAGCCAAAAGCTAACAATTTAATGTTGTGATAATACACAACGAAACGTGCCGTAATCTTTATAGTCAATAAACACCAGGTGACGTGTGGGCAGGCTCAAAGATAGAAGACCCCTGACGAGAGAGAAGCCGCGTCCCACACAGCCTCCACCACCAATGGTCTGAAGAACACCGGAGCCGCCAAGTCCCGAGTCCCCAGGTGGCCTCTGTCTTCGGCTGTCGACCCTGGTACTGCTGGCAGAAAGCAGAGATATGATGTGTGAGTGTGAGTCCGCACACTCAGTAATTCACAGTCCAAACACAGTTAGGAGGGAGCACCTCCACCTCCAAATCACACACACTCGTGCAGCTCCTGGTCAACCACTTATCTGAGATGGGGTGTGAGGCGAAGCCGTCGCTGTCACACCAAACGCCAATCCTCCAGATAAGGCAACACTCCAGGAAAACGGCTGCAATAGAAGTTCAAGTTATTACACACACAGTGTTAGTCAGCAGAGAAATTACCTTGGTACTGGTAGTCGATTTCTCGGCGAGGAGGTGGAGTTGCAGTCCGGCTTTTATGGTGGTGACACCATAAAAGGCAGTAGGACAAGATTGCTCTTGCTTGCCTCTACTGGTGGTTGGCTCTCACTGCGGTATTGTATCACTTCCTGTTCGGGAGCACAGCGGTGTTTTTCTGTATCTGTTAGCTGTTTAATCTGCGCAGTTAGATTGATCTAGTTATCTAGATTACGATTTGTTTCCCAGTGTAATCTTTACGTGCCTTAACTAAAGCACTCCTTCTGCTGAATCACCTCTAAATTATTTACACATTATTCACTTTGCGTGTTTTTAGGAATCCGCTAGCTTAGCGTAGCTACTAGCTCTTAGCCGATTTAGCATGGCGGCTTCTCCTGTCTCTCCCGCACTTTTCTGCTCTGGGTGTGAAATGTTTAGTTATTCCTCGGCCTCCTTTAGCAGAAACGGTACTTGTAATAAGTGTAGCTTATTCGTAGCTTTGGAGGCCAGGCTGGGCGAATTGGAGACTCGGCTCCGCACCGTGGAAAATTCTACAGCTAGCCAGGCCCCTGTAGTCGGTGCGGACCAAGGTAGCTTAGCCGCCGTTAGTTACCCCCTGGCAGATCCCGAGCAGCCGGGAAAGCAGGCTGACTGGGTGACTGTGAGGAGGAAGCGTAGCCCTAAACAGAAGCCCCGTGTACACCGCCAACCCGTTCACATCTCTAACCGTTTTTCCCCACTCGACGACACACCTGCCGAGGATCAAACTAAGGTTATTGGCGACTCTGTTTTGCGAAATGTGAAGTTAGCGACACCAGCAACCATAGTCAATTGTCTTCCGGGGGCCAGAGCAGGTGACATTGAAGGAAATTTGAAACTGCTGGCTAAGGCTAAGCGTAAATTTGGTAAGATTGTAATTCACGTCGGCAGTAATGACACCCGGTTACGCCAATCGGAGGTCACTAAAATTAACATTAAATCGGTGTGTAACTTTGCAAAAACAATGTCGGACTCTGTGGTTTTCTCTGGGCCCCTCCCCAATCAGACCGGGAGTGACATGTTTAGCCGCATGTTCTCCTTGAATTGCTGGCTGTCTGAGTGGTGTCCAAAAAATGAGGTGGGCTTCATAGATAATTGGCAAAGCTTCTGGGGAAAACCTGGTCTTGTTAGGAGAGACGGCATCCATCCCACTTTGGATGGAGCAGCTCTCATTTCTAGAAAGCTAGCCAATTTTCTTAAATCCTCCAAACCGTGACTATCCAGGGTTGGGACCAGGAAGCAGAGTTGTAGTCTTACACACCTCTCTGCAGCTTCTCTCCCCCTGCCATCCCCTCATTACCCCATCCCCGTAGAGACGGTGTCTGCTCCCAGACTACCAATAACCAGCAAAAATCTATTTAAGCATAAAAATTCAAAAAGAAAAAATAATATAGCACCTTCAACTGCACCACAGACTAAAACAGTTAAATGTGGTCTATTAAACATTAGGTCTCTCTCTTCTAAGTCCCTGTTGGTAAATGATATAATAATTGATCAACATATTGATTTATTCTGCCTTACAGAAACCTGGTTACAGCAGGATGAATATGTTAGTTTAAATGAGTCAACACCCCCGAGTCACACTAACTGTCAGAATGCTCGTAGCACGGGCCGGGGCGGAGGATTAGCAGCAATCTTCCATTCCAGCTTATTAATTAATCAAAAACCCAGACAGAGCTTTAATTCATTTGAAAGCTTGACTCTTAGTCTTGTCCATCCAAATTGGAAGTCCCAAAAACCAGTTTTATTTGTTATTATCTATCGTCCACCTGGTTGTTACTGTGAGTTTCTCTGTGAATTTTCAGACCTTTTGTCTGACTTAGTGCTTAGCTCAGATAAGATAATTATAGCGGGCGATTTTAACATCCACACAGATGCTGAGAATGACAGCCTCAACACTGCATTTAATCTATTATTAGACTCTATTGGCTTTGCTCAAAAAGTAAATGAGTCCACCCACCACTTTAATCATATCTTAGATCTTGTTCTGACTTATGGTATGGAAATAGAATACTTAACAGTATTCCCTGAAAACTCCCTTCTGTCTGATCATTTCTTAATAACATTTACATTTACTCTGATGGACTACCCAGCAGTGGGGAATAAGTTTCATTACACTAGAAGTCTTTCAGAAAGCGCTGTAACTAGGTTTAAGGATATGATTCCTTCTTTATGTTCTCTAATGCCATATACCAACACAGTGCAGAGTAGCTACCTAAACTCTGTAAGTGAGATAGAGTATCTCGTCAATAGTTTTACATCCTCATTGAAGACAACTTTGGATGCTGTAGCTCCTCTAAAAAAGAGAGCTTTAAATCAGAAGTGCCTGACTCCGTGGTATAACTCACAAACTCGTAGCTTAAAGCAGATAACCCGTAAGTTGGAGAGGAAATGGCGTCTCACTAATTTAGAAGATCTTCACTTAGCCTGGAAAAAGAGTCTGTTGCTCTATAAAAAAAGCCCTCCATAAAGCTAGGACATCTTTCTACTCATCACTAATTGAAGAAAATAAGAACAACCCCAGGTTTCTTTTCAGCACTGTAGCCAGGCTGACAAAGAGTCAGAGCTCTATTGAGCTGAGTATTCCATTAACTTTAACTAGTAATGACTTCATGACTTTCTTTGCTAACAAAATTTTAACTATTAGAGAAAAAATTACTCATAACCATCCCAAAGACGTATCGTTATCTTTGGCAGCTTTCAGTGATGCCGGTATTTGGTTAGACTCTTTCTCTCCGATTGTTCTGTCTGAGTTATTTTCATTAGTTACTTCATCCAAACCATCAACATGTTTATTAGACCCCATTCCTACCAGGCTGCTCAAGGAAGCCCTACCATTATTTAATGCTTCGATCTTAAATATGATCAATCTATCTTTATTAGTTGGCTATGTACCACAGGCTTTTAAGGTGGCAGTAATTAAACCATTACTTAAAAAGCCATCACTTGACCCAGCTATCTTAGCTAATTATAGGCCAATCTCCAACCTTCCTTTTCTCTCAAAAATTCTTGAAAGGGTAGTTGTAAAACAGCTAACTGATCATCTGCAGAGGAATGGTCTATTTGAAGAGTTTCAGTCAGGTTTTAGAATTCATCATAGTACAGAAACAGCATTAGTGAAGGTTACAAATGATCTTCTTATGGCCTCGGACAGTGGACTCATCTCTGTGCTTGTTCTGTTAGACCTCAGTGCTGCTTTTGATACTGTTGACCATAAAATTTTATTACAGAGATTAGAGCATGCCATAGGTATTAAAGGCACTGCGCTGCGGTGGTTTGAATCATATTTGTCTAATAGATTACAATTTGTTCATGTAAATGGGGAATCTTCTTCACTTTATACATGCTTCCCTTAGGCAGTATTATTAGACGGCATTGCTTAAATTTTCATTATTACGCAGATGATACCCAGCTTTATCTATCCATGAAGCCAGAGGACACACACAAATTAGCTAAACTGCAGGATTGTCTTACAGACATAAAGACATGCATGACCTCTAATTTCCTGCTTTTAAACTCAGATAAAACTGAAGTTATTGTACTTGGCCCCACAAATCTTGGAAACATGGTGTCTAACCAGATCCTTACTCTGGATGGCAATACCCTGACCTCTAGTAATACTGTGAGAAATCTTGGAGTCATTTTTGATCAGGATATGTCATTCAATGCGCATATTAAACAAATATGTAGGACTGCTTTTTTGCATTTGCGCAATATCTCTAAAATTAGAAAGGTCTTGTCTCAGAGTGATGCTGAAAAACTAATTCATGCATTTATTTCCTCTAGGCTGGACTACTGTAATTCATTATTATCAGGTTGTCCTAAAAGTTCTCTAAAAAGCCTTCAGTTAATTCAAAATGCTGCAGCTAGAGTGCTAACAGGGACTAGAAGGAGAGAGCATATCTCACCCATATTGGCCTCTCTTCATTGGCTTCCTGTTAATTCTAGAATAGAATATAAAATTCTTCTTCTTACTTATAAGGTTTTGAATAATCAGGTCCCATCTTATCTTAGGGACCTCATAGTACCATATCACCCAAATAGAGCACTTCGCTCTCAGACTGCAGGCTTACTTGTAGTTCCTAGGGTTTCCTGGTTCTCTCCCTCAGCCTCAACCAGTCCCAGCAGAAGACTGCCCCTCCCTGAGCCTGGTTCTGCTTGAGGTTTCTTCCTGTTAAAAGGGAGTTTTTCCTTCACACTGTTACCAAGTGCTTGCTCACAGGGGGTCGTTTTGACCGTTGGGGTTTTTCCGTAATTATTGTATGGCCTTGCCTTACAATATAAGTGCCTTGGGGCAACTGTTTGTTGTGATTTGGTGCTATATAAATAAAATTGATTTGATTTTGATTTGATATGATGCTCCACTGAGAGACGAGGTGATATACTACACTGAATGAATGGGGTGTGTTGCTCAGCCATCAGACGTGATGCAGAAATATAATGACAAACAGCAATTTAACCGTCTTCAAACATGGACTGAGAAGATGCTGCCGTGCAGACATAAACACAGCCACTGACCACTTCATTTGGTGAGCCTGTTCCGCCTGTCATTAAATTAAAGCTCTCATCAGCCACTCCTGTGGTAAAACTCACTGTTTGTGCATAGAGACACCGTCACGAGCATCTGCAAAAGTTTAAAGTGAGCGTTTGAATGGGGGATGAAGATCATTAACTGAGTTTGAGTCCGTCACGGTTGTTGGTGCCAGAAAAGCTGGTTTGCGTATTTTAGAAGCTGCTGATCTGGGAATTTGATGCACAACCATTTTTCTCAGGTCTGCAGATAATTGTCCTGATGAAAAAAAAAATGCCGTGAGCTTGTCTGGGTGAAAATGTCTTGTTGACGGCAGGCGATGGGGAAATAAAGACCAGACTGGCTTGAGGGGATAGAAAGACACTGGTATCTCAGACTTCCACTCATTTGACCCAAGGTCTGCAGGAGAAAAAGAAATTCTATCACTCCTTTAAACCTACTACATTTTCAGTTCTTAAATGTGGGGTCTTTTGGATACATACCACTGAACCTAAACCAGTTCCAGCTAGTTTACCATGTCTAAAACTGACAGACAACTATAAAGCACTTGGTGATGAAGCAAAACCTTACATTTAGATGTCATTTACTCAGTGTGTACCCCTTATTTGATGTACTACTATCTACACTTGTTTCATGGTAAATGTAGATTGGTTTACAGGCTATTTGGGTTATAGGGATGGGGACAAATTGCCAAATTATTGATAACATGCAAACTGATAACATTTATTTTAGAATGATCACATCATAATTACTAAAATTCCAATCTGATTTATTACCAGTATGATTTCTAAGAAATCAACATTTGAAAACTATAATCCTAACTGATTATAACAGCTCTATATTTTTGATACATGCTTGAAGAAACCTCCTTGGACTCAAAGAGAAAGGAGCTTTTGTTGTCTCTTGAAGTCAATCAATCAATCAACTTTTTTCTTATATAGCGCCATATCACAACAAACAGTTGCCCCAAGGCGCTCCACATTGTAAGGCAAGGCCATACAATAATTATGAAAAACCCCAACGGTCAAAACGACCCCCTATGAGCAAGCACTTGGCCACAGTGGGAAGGAAAAACTCCCTTTTAACAGGAAGAAACCTCCAGCAGAACCAGGGTCAGGGAGGGGCAGTCTTCTGCTGAGACTGGTTGGGGCTGAGGGAAAGAACCAGGAAAAAGACATGCCGAGAAGGGGGGCAGAGATCGATCACTAATGATTAAATGCAGAGTGATGCATACGGAGCAAAAAGAGAAAGAAACAGTGCATCATGGGAACCCCCCCCACAGTCTACGTCTAAAGCAACATAACCAAGGGATGGTCCAGGGTCACCCGATCCAGCCCTAACTATAAGCCTTAGCGAAAAGGAAAGTTTTAAGCCTAATCTTAAAAGTAGAGAGGGTATCTGTCTCCCTGATCTGAATTGGGAGCTGGTTCCACAGGAGAGGAGCCTGAAAGCTGAAGGCTCTGCCTCCCATTCTACTCTTACAAACCCTAGGAACCACAAGTAAGCCCGCAGTCTGAGAGCGAAGCGCTCTAATGGGGTAATATGGTACTACGAGGTCCCTAAGATAAGATGGGACCTGATTATTCAAAACCTTATAAGTAAGAAGAAGAATTTTAAATTCTATTCTAGAATTAACAGGAAGCCAATGAAGAGAGGCCAACACGGGAGAGATATGCTCTCTCCTGCTAGTCCCCGTCAGTACTCTAGCTGCAGCATTCTGAACCAACTGAAGGCTTTTTAGGGAACTTTTAGGACAACCTGATAATAATGAATTACAATAGTCCAGCCTAGAGGAAATAAATGCATGAATTAGTTTTTCAGCATCACTCTGAGACAAGACCTTTCTGATTTTAGAGATATTGCGTAAATGCAAAAAGGCAGTCCTACTTATTTGTTTAATATGCACTTTGAATGACATATCCTGATCAAAAATGACTCCAAGATTTCTCACAGTATTACTAGAGATCAGGGAAATGCCATCCAGAGTAACGATCTGGTTAGACACCATGCTTCTAAGATTTGTGGGGCCAAGTACAATAACTTCAGTTTTATCTGAGTTTAAAAGCAGGAAATTAGAGGTCATCCATGTCTTTATGTCTGTAAGACAATCCTGCAGTTTAGCTAATTGGTGTGTATCCTCTGGCTTCATGGATAGATAAAGCTGGGTATCATCTGCGTAACAATGAAAATTTAAGCATTACCGTCTAATAATACTGCCCAAGGGAAGCATGTATAAAGTGAATAAAATTGGTCCTAGCACAGAACCTTGTGGAACTCCATAATTAACTTCAGTCTGTGAAGAAGATTCCCCATTTACATGAACAAACTGTAATCTATTAGACAAATATGATTCAAACCACCGCAGCGCAGTGCCCTTAATACCTATGACATGCTCTAATCTCTGTAATAAAATTTTATGGTCAACAGTATCAAAAGCAGCACTGAGGTCCAACAGAACAAGCACAGAGATAAGTCCACTGTCCAAAGCCATAAGAAGATCATTTGTAACCTTCACTAATGCTGTTTCTGTACTATGATGAATTCTAAAACCTGACTGAAACTCTTCAAATAGACCATTCCTCTGCAGGTGATCAGTTAGCTGTTTTACAACTACCCTCTCAAGAATCTTTGAGAGAAAAGGAAGGTTGGAGATTGGCCTATAATTAGCTAAGATAGCTGGGTCAAGTGATGGCTTTTTAAGTAATGGTTTAATTACTGCCACCTTAAAGGCCTGTGGTACATAACCAACTAACAAAGATAGATTGATCATATTTAAGATTGAAGCATTAAATAATGGTAGGACTTCCTTGAGCAGCCTGGCAGGAATAGGGTCTAATAAACATGTTGATGGTTTGGATGAAGTAACTAATGAAAATAACTCAGACAGAACAATCGGAGAGAAAGAGTCTAACCAAATACCGGCATCACTGAAAGCAGCCAAAGATAACGATACATCTTTGGGATGGTTATGAGTAATTTTTTCTCTAATAGTCAAAATTTTGTTAGCAAAGAAAGTCATGAAGTCATTACTAGTTAAAGTTAATGGAATACTCAGCTCAATAGAGCTCTGACTCTTTGTCAGCCTGGCTACAGTGCTGAAAAGAAACCTGGGGTTGTTCTTATTTTCTTCAATTAGTGATGAGTAGAAAGATGTCCTAGCTTTACGGAGGGCTTTTTTATAGAGCAACAAACTCTTTTTCCAGGCTAAGTGAAGATCTTCTAAATTAGTGAGACGCCATTTCCTCTCCAACTTACGGGTCATCTGCTTTAAGCTACGAGTTTGTGAGTTATACCACGGAGTCAGACACTTCTGATTTAAAGCTCTCTTTTTCAGAGGAGCTACAGCATCCAAAGTTGTCTTCAATGAGGATGTAAAACTATTGACGAGATACTCTAACTCCCTTACAGAGTTTAGGTAGCTACTCTGCACTGTGTTGGTATATGGCATTAGAGAACATAAAGAAGGAATCATATCCTTAAACCTAGTTACAGCGCTTTCTGAAAGACTTCTAGTGTAATGAAACTTATTCCCCACTGCAGGGTAGTCCAACAGGGTAAATGTAAATGTTATTAAAAAATGATCAGACAGAAGGGAGTTTTCAGGGAATACTGTTAAGTCTTCTATTTCCATACCATAAGTCAGAACAAGATCTAAAATATGATTAAAGTGGTGGGTGGACTCATTTACTGTTTGAGCATAGCCGATAGAGTCTAATAATAGATTAAATGCAGTGTTGAGGCTGTCATTCTCAGCATCTGTGTGGATGTTAAAATCGCCCACTATAATTATCTTATCTGAGCTAAGCACTAAGTCAGACAAAAGGTCTGAAAATTCACAGAGAAACTCACAGTAACGACTAGGTGGACGATAGATAATAACAAATAAAACTGTTTTTTGGGACTTCCAATTTGGATGGACAAGACTAAGAGACAAGCTTTCAAATGAATTAAAGCTCTGTCTAGGTTTTTGATTAATTAATAGGCTGGAATGGAAGATTGCTGCTAATCCTCCACCCCGGCCCGTGCTACGAGCATTCTGACAGTTAGTGTGACTCGGGGGTGTTGACTCATTTAAACTAACATATTCATCCTGCTGTAACCAGGTTTCTGTTAGGCAGAATAAATCAATACGTTGATCAATTATTATATCATTTACCAACAGGGACTTAGAAGAGAGAGACCTAATGTTTAATAGACCACATTTAACTGTTTTAGTCTGTGGTGCAATTGAAGGTGCTATATTATTTTTTCTTTTTGAATTTTTATGCTTAAATAGATTTTTGCTGGTTATTGGTGGTCTGGGAGCAGGCACCGTCTCTATGGGGATGGGGTAATGAGGGGATGGCAGGGGGAGAGAAGCTGCAGAGAAGTGTATAAGACCACAGCTCTGCCTCCTGGTCCCAACGCTAGACAGTCACAGTTTGGAGGATCCAAAAAAATTGGCCAGATTTCTAGAAATGAGAGCTGCTCCCTCTAAAGTGGGATGGATGCCGTCTCTCCTAACAAGACCAGGTTTTCCCCAGAAGCTTTGCCAATTATCAATGAAGCCCACCTCATTTTTTGGACACCACTCAGACAGCCAGCAATTCAAGGAGAACATGCGGCTAAACATGTCACTCCCGGTCTGATTGGGGAGGGGCCCAGAGAAAACTACAGAGTCCGACATTGTTTTTGCAAAGTTACACACCGATTTAATGTTAATTTTAGTGACCTCCGATTGGCGTAACCGGGTGTCATTACTGCCGACGTGAATTACAATCTTACCAAATTTATGCTTAGCCTTAGCCAGCAATTTCAAATGTCCTTCGATGTCGCCTGCTCTGGCCCCCGGAAGACAATTGACTATGGTTGCTGGTGTTGCTAACTTCACATTTCTCAAAACAGAGTCGCCAATAACCAGAGATTGATCCTCGGCGAGTGTATCGTCGAGTGGGGAAAAACGGTTAGAGATGTGAACGGGTTGACGGTGTACACGGGGCTTCTGTTTAGGGCTACGCTTCCTCCTCACAGTCACCCAGTCAGCCTGCTTTCCCTACTGCACGGGATCTGCCAGGGGGGAACTAACGGCGGCTAAGCTACCTTGGTCCGCACCGACTACAGGGGCCTGGCTAGCTGTAGAATTTTCCACGGTGTGGAGCCGAGCCTCCAATTCGCCCAGCCTGGCCTCCAAAGCTACGAATAAGCTGCACTTATTACAAGTAGGAATAACTAAACATTTCACACCCAGAGCAGAAAAGTATGGGAGAGACAGGAGAAGCCGCCATGCTAAACCGGCTAAGAGCTAGTAGCTGCACTAAGCTAGCGGATTCCCAAAAACACACAAAGTGAATAATGTGCAAATAATCCAGAGGTGATTCAGCAGAAGGAGTGCCCCAATCAAGGCACCAAACAGGCCATGAAGCAGCACAGGGAACACACGACAACGGTGCTAAAATAAAATAAAAATAAAATAAAAAAATAAAAAAATAAAAACGAAAGCGTTAGCAAGCTAGTTAGCTTGCCAACGCTAATGAAAGTTAGCTGATAAAAGTGCTCCGTCGCGATGTTTCGACCGTTAGAGGTCTTCCTTAGGCGTTGGAGCACAGTAAAAAAGTTAAAAAAAATAAAAAGGTAAAAAAGTTAAAAAAGTCTTGAAAAAGACTGTTAGTTCAAGTCCAAAGCAGCAGGTAGCAGTCTCTGTGTAAACAGTCCCAACAGAGAGCCAAAATTCTGATGCAATCTCACTCCAAGTAGGTGCAAGAAACTTATACACAACTTTTGGACCACTTCATAAACTTTTCCACAATAATATTGTGTCGCATTGTTTTTGCCACACTGGAAAGTAGAGTGCCCATCTGTCCCACACATATCAGTCTAACTATGTTGTTGGACATTAAAATGCTTGTCACAGAATTTAATTATATTTAAGGATTCTTATCTGATAATGTTACTTTTAGACAGATATTGTACAGACAAAAATATGTTTTTCCTATTTTAGACATTTGTGTTTTTGCTGGCAAAAAATGTTTTTAAACCTGTTTTTACCGGGATGATTTTGCCGGTTTTTAACTGAACTTGAACCATGGTGTGTCCAAAACCTTGGTTCTACTATTGACATATATTCAGTAGCTGTGCACCTGCATACGGGCCCCTTCACACATAGTGCGAAGTTTGTTCGAAGTGCGCACGAAGCAGGAATTGTATGCAAAATGTGTAGAATCATACCTGCCTCTGATGCCTTGTACACCTGTTGCTACAACTATTTGCGCACACCAGCAGCTAAAAGACAGAGTGTGTGCTGTGAGAGCCCATCGCATCCTCTCATGGCAGGTGCCAGCCAAATTCCAGGTGACACGCACGAACATCTAACACTGCTCGCATTGCACTTAGAAAATGTGTGGCCAGTCACACTCTTCACACAACAACAGACTGCAGACAATCACTGTTGTACTGCTGTGAAATTTGTCTAAGTTCCCCACGAGTGAGTTTGCAAACACACACACTGACACGTGGGTGTGTGCGCTGACAGGAGGTGTGGCTTCTGACAGAAGCAGCTGTGGTGATCTGTTGTTCTGGACATTCCAGCTGGACAACACCCACTGTGTTTGGACAGACATGGACTAACAACTGTCCACTGTGAGGCGCGTGTGTCTGATTGCTGTATTTATGTGGACATAAATAAAAACATATATGCCATGGTGACAAGCTGTGGTGACTGGATGCACTGGACCAGTAGTTGTGGACATCAGAGCACACTGGTTCTCATTCATCTCATTTCATGACTGTATGTCTGTGACCATGGGTCATCACCACAGGAACAGATGGATCATATTTGTATTGCTCGCTTAATAAATGCGGTGTTTTTATATGGTGTGTGATTTACATTGTTTTTGTAATACTTCCATGTCCTTCCTGATATGAGACAGATTCCTGCAGCTTTCAAAGGACAGCTCTGTAGCTCAGTGGTAAAGTTTCTGACTGGCAATTAGAGCCTTTGGAAGGTGTGGGTTCGAGTCCTGTGGGTGATATTTTTTTTTTCTTTTTTTATATTTAATCCACATAAGTGGCGCAATGTGGTCCCACAGGTACTGGCCGGTTTTTCTTTCTTATTTCTTATCAACCCCACTGAGGTCCTTAGACTGGGTCTCATTAACATAAGATCACTGTCCTCAAAATCATTGTTGATCAATGATCTAAAGCCCTCCGTAAAGCTAGGACATCTTACTATTCATCACTAATTGAAGAAAATAAGAATAACCCCAGGTTTTTTTTTCAGCACTGTAGCCAGGCTGACAAAGAGTCAGAGCTCTATTGAGCCGAATATTCCTTTAACTTAACTAGTAATGACTTCATGACTTTCTTTGCAAATAAAATTTTAACTATTAGAGAAAAAATTATTCATAACCATCCCAAAGACATATCTTTATGTTCGGCTGCCTTCAGTAATGCTGGTATTTGGCTAGACTCTTTCTCTCGGATTGTTCTGTCTGAGTTATTTTCATTAGTTACTTCCTCCAAACCATCAACATGTCTATTAGACCCCATTCCTACCAGGCTGCTTAAGGAAGCCCTACCATTAGTTAATGCTTCAATCTTAAATATGATCAATCTATTTTTATTAGTTGGCTATGTACCACAGGCTTTTAAGGTGGCAATAATTAAACCATTACTTAAAGTAATGGTGGTTTAAGTGAGTGGATTATTAATCAATGACATTAGTGATCATCTACCAGTTTTCATCGTTTATAATAGAAACCATTGGCGGAATCAGCCAGAGGAGAAAATAAAATACAGGCGAGTGCGGACAGAGGAAAACATGAACACACTAAAAAAGGATTTACAGGAGCAAAACTGGGAAAAGGTATACAGTGAAAGTGATGTTGATAGTGCATATGAAACTTTTTTACAAATATTTATATCATTATATGATAAAAATTGTCCAATTAAACAAGACTACAGAAAACAAAAAATCCAAGCTCGACCATCGATGACGAAAGGGTTACGAAATGCATGTAATAAGAAAAATACACTGTATAGAGAATTCATAAAACTAAAGACTAAAGCGGCAGAAAATAGATATAAGAAATACAAAAATAGATTAACTAATATTATACGGGTATGTAGGAAGGAATATTATAGTAACATATTATATAATAACAAAAACAATATTAAAGGAATATGGGATATATTAAATAGCATTATCAAAAATGGTAATAAAAAACAGAGTTACCCTCAGTATTTCATTGATAATAATGTCAAGAAGGAAAATAAGGATGAGGTAGTCAACGGTTTTAATAATTTTTTTGTAAATATTGGACCAAGCTTGGCAGAAAAAATTCCCGATTCCCAACCTGAGGATTGGGATAATAATCTCATAGAAAGAAATCCCTGTTCAATGTTCCTCACAGCAGTGGATGGAAAAGAAATTATAGACATTGTGAATAATTGTAAATATAAAACATCTACCGATTTAAATGAAATTGATATGGTGGTGGTAAAACAGGTCATTGAATGGATTGTAGAACCATTAACATACATCTGTAACTTATCATTTCAAACCGGTAAATTTCCCAATCAAATGAAAATAGCTAAGGTTGTGCCGCTGTATAAGGCTGGGGATAGACACTTCAGAAATTATAGACCTGTTTCTTTGCTTCCACAATTTTCCAAATGATTAGAAAAGTTATTCAATAATAGATTAGACAAATTCATAAATAAACATAAATTACTTACTGATAGTCAATATGGATTCAGAGCACATAGTTCAACATCACTTGCATTAATAGAATCAGTTGAGGAGATTACAAATGCCATAGACCACAAATTACATTCAGTTGGAATATTTATAGACCTTAAAAAGGCTTTTGATAAAATCAATCATGACATATTAATCAATAAACTTGAACAGTATGGGATTAGGGGGTTGGTGTTGCACTGGGTGAGAAGCTACTTAAGTAACAGAAAACAGTTTGTGAAGTTGGGGGAATATACATCATCATGCTTGGACAATGCTTGTGGCGTCCCACAGGGGTCAGTATTGGGTCCAAAACTGTTTCTAATTTATATAAATGATATTGTCAATGTTTCCAAAATATTAAAATTAGTATTATTTGCAGATGACACAAGCATTTTTTGTTCAGGGGGGGATTTGCAGGAGTTACTGAGGAGGATCAGTATAGAAATGGGAAAATTGAAAATATGGTTTGTGTTGTGAAAGTGTTGGAACACGGACCCACAACAGGGGGCGCAATGAACAGACAATGGAGAAAGTAAATAAGTTTTACTGTCGTGAAAGTGCACAACCAATACAACAATTGACAATTTGGGTTTACACCGAATTCCACTGGTGTCGTGTGGGCAGGCTCGAAGGTAGGAGACGTCCGTCCAAGTTGAGCCGGAACCACCCAGATTTCCCCTGCCACCGAACCCTGGAAATACTGGAACCGCCAAGTCCCGAATTCCCAGGTGGCCACTGCCTCCGCTCGTCGGATCCGGTACTGCTGGCAAGAGAACAAACACACAGGTGTGGATGCGGCTGCACCCAGTACACAGAGAGGGAAGAAGCTGACTCCACCTCACGTCAATACTGCAGAAAGGTGAGTACTTATCTTTTAGTAGTCAGCTGTTCTGCAAAACTCAGAGAGACAATATAATGTAGCAGAGAATCGTTACCTCTAACGTAAGGCGATATCTCGGCACTGAGGTGGAGACGCCGTCCTCCTGATATACCTCTGTGCTGAGTGGAACAGCTGTGTCTGGTGATGGGTGACAGCTGTCACCCAGGCTACTCCCATAAGGCGGCAGCGCCCTCTGGTGCCTGGAGCCCGCACTCCAGGCAGGGCGCCCTCTGGTGGTGGTGGGCCAGCAGTACCTCCTCTTCAGCGGCCCACACAACAGTTTGACAGAAACAAATTATCATTAAACTTAAGTAAAACAAAATACATGTTATTTGGCTATTGTAATACAGACATACAGGTTCAGTTACAAGTCGAGGGGGTAGATATTGAAAGGGTGCATGAAAATAAGTTTCTGGGGGTGATAATAGATGATACGATAAACTGGAAGACTCATATAAAACATATACAAAGTAAACTGTCAAGAAGCATTTCAGTTCTAAACAACGCGAAACATATTCTGGACCACAACTCACTCCGCATTCTTTACTGCTCACTGGTTTTACCATATTTACAGTACTGTGCAGAGGTATGGGGTAATACTTATAAAGGTACAACACAATCACTATCAGTAATGCAGAAAAGAGCTATAAGAATTATTCATAATACTGGCTATAGAGATCATACAAATCCACTATTTTTACAATCCAAATTCTTAAAATTCACAGACTTGGTTCATTTTCAAACAGTACAAACTGTGTATAAAGCAATAAACAATTTACTTCCAGCAAATATTAAAAATATGTTTTTTAACAGATCAGGGGATTACAGTCTGAGGGGGAAATTTAATTTAAAGCATCAGTGGGCACGAACAACATTAAAAGGTTTCTGTATTTCTGTCTGTGGGGTGAGGATGTGGAACAGATTGGGAGTGGGGCTCAAGCAATGTCCAAGCATGAACCAGTTCAAACAGCGGTACAAAAATATGTTTTTTTCTAGGTATAGGGAGGAGGAAGGGTAATGAGGGTCAGGGTGTTTTTGTTTTTTGATTCGGCTTGTAAATATATAGTATTTTGTATGTAAGTAGGTATGTGTACGTGTATATTTATGTTTGTGTATATGTATGTGTATATATATGTATATATGTATATATGTATATATGTGTGTATATGTGTATATATGTGTATGTATATCTGTATGTATATATGTATGTGTGTATATATATATATATATATATATATACACTCAACAAAAATATAAACGCAACACTTTTGGTTTTGCTCCCATTTTGTATGAGATGAACTCAAAGATCTAAAACTTTTTCCACATACACAATATCACCATTTCCCTCAAATATTGTTCACAAACCAGTCTAAATCTGTGATAGTGCGCACTTCTCCTTTGCTGAGATAATCCATCCCACCTCACAGGTGTGACCACCATTTGCCTCATGCAGTGCAACACATCTCCTTCGCATAGAGTTGATCAGGTTGTCAATTGTGGCCTGTGGAATGTTGGTCCACTCCTCTTCAATGGCTGTGCGAAGTTGCTGTATATTGGCAGGAACTGGTACACGCTGTCATATATGCCGGTCCAGAGCATCCCAAACATGCTCAATGGGTGACATGTCCGGTGAGTATGCCGGCCATGCAAGAACTGGGACATTTTCAGCTTCCAAGAATTGTGTACAGATCCTTGCAATATGGGGCCGTGCATTATCCTGCTGCAACATGAGGTGATGTTCTTGGATGTGGCACAACAATGGGCCTCAGGATCTCGTCACGGTATCTCTGTGCATTCAAAATGCCATCAATAAAATGCACCTGTGTTCTTCGTCCATAACAGACGCCTGCCCATACCATAACCCCACCGCCACCATGGGCCACTCGATCCACAACATTGACATCAGAAAACACACTGTCTGCCATCTGCCCTGGACAGTGTGAACCGGGATTCATCCGTGAAGAGAACACCTCTCCAACATGCCAAACGCTAGCGAATGTGAGCATTTGCCCACTCAAGTCGGTTACAACGATGAACTGGTGTCAGGTCGAGACCCCGATGAGGACGATGAGGATGCAGATGAGCTTCCCTGAGATGGTTTCTGACAGTTTGTGCAGAAATGCTTTGGTTATGCAAACCGACTGTTTCAGCAGCTGTCCAAGTGGCTGGTCTCAGACGATCTTGGAGGTGAACATGCTGGATGTGGAGGTCCTGGGCTGGTGTGGTTACACGTGGTCTGCGGTTGTGAGGCTGGTTGGATGTACTGCCAAATTCTCTGAAACGCCTTTGGAGACGGCTTATGGTAGAGAAATGAACATTCAATACATGAGCAACAGCTCTGGTTGACATTCCTGCTGTCAGCATGCCAATTACACACTCCCTCAAATCTTGCGACATCTGTGGCATTGTGCTGTGTGATAAAACTGCACCTTTCAGAGTGGCCTTTTATTGTGGGCAGTCTAAGGCACATCTGTGCACTAATCATAGTGTCTAATCAGCATCTTGATATGGCACACCTGTGAGGTGGGATGGATTATCTCAGCAAAGGAGAAGTGCTCACTATCACAGATTTAGACTGGTTTGTGAACAATATTTGAGGGAAATGGTGATATTGTGTATGTGGAAAAAGTTTTAGATCTTTGAGTTCATCTCATACAAAATGGGAGCAAAACCAAAAGTGTTGCGTTTATATTTTTGTTGAGTGTACATGCTTCCCTTAGGCAGTGTTATTAGAAAGCATTGCTTAAACTTTCATTGTTACGCAGATGATACCCAGCTTTATCTATCCATGAAGCCAGAGGACACACACCAATTAGTTAAACTGCAGGAATGACTTTCAGACATAAAGACATGGATGACCTCTAATTTCCTGCTTTTAAATTCAGATAAAACTGAAGTTATTGTACTTGGCCCCACAAATCTTAGAAACATGGTGTCTAACCAGATCCGTACTCTGGATGGCATTACCCTGACCTCTAGTAATACTGTGAGAAATCTTGGAGTCATTTTTGATCAGGATATCACCACTCTGCATTTAATCATTAGTGATTGATCTCTGCTCCCCTCCACAGCATGTCTTTTTCCTGGTTCTCTCCCTCAGCCCCAACCAGTCCCAGCAGAAGACTGCCCCTCCCTGAGCCTGGTTCTGCTGGAGGTTTCTTCCTGTTAAAAGGGAGTTTTTCCTTCCCACTTTCACCAAGTGCTTGCTCACAGGGGGGTCGTTTTGACCGTTGGGGTTTTTTCGTAATTATTGTATGGCTTTGCCTTGCAATATAAAGGGCCTTGGGGCAACTGTTTGCTGTGATTTGGCGCTATATAAATAAAATTGATTTGATTTGATTTGATATGTCCTTCAATGTGCATATTAAGCAAATATGTAGGACTGCTTTTTTTGCATTTGCGCAATATCTCTATAATTAGAAAGGTCTTGTCTCAGAGTGATGCTGAAAAACTAATTCATGCATTTATTTCCTCTAGGCTGGACTATTGTAATTCATTATTATCAGGTTGTCCTAAAAGTACCCTGAAAAGCCTTCAGTTAATTTAAAATGCTGCAGCTAGAGTACTGACAGGGACTAGAAGTAGAGAGCATATTTCACCCATATTGGCCTCTCTTCATTGGCTCCCTGTTAATTCCAGAATAGAATTTAAAATTCTTCTTCTTACTTATACGGTTTTGAATAATCAGGTCCCATCTTATCTTAGGGACCTCATAGTACCATATCACCCCAATAGAGCGCTTCACTCTCAGATTGCAGGCTTACTTGTAGTTCCTAGGGTTTTTAAGAGTAGAATGGGAGGCAGATCCTTCAGCTTTCAGGCTCCTCTCCTGTGGAACCAGCTCCCAATTCGGATAAGGGAGACAGACACCCTCTCTACTTTTAAGATTAAGGTTAAAACTTTCCTTTCTGAAAAAGCTTATAGTTAGGGCTGGATCAGGTGACCCTGAACCATTCCTTAGTTATGCTGCTATAGACTTTCCCATGATGCACCCAGTGTTTCTTTTTATTAACCTCTTTTGCTCTGTATGCACCACTCTGCTTTTAATCATTGGTGATTGATCTCTGCTCTCTTGCACAGCATGTTGGGAAAGTGTAGTGACACGGACCCACAACAGGGGGCGCAAATGAACGGTCAATAGATGAGCCAAAATATAACAATTTAATGTTGTGAATGTGCACAACGAACATACAGACAATCTCAGAATATCATAACAGTCAATACACAAAGGTGACGCGTGGGCAGGCTCGAGGATAGAAGACGTCTGTCCCAAGAAGAGCCGGAACCACATGATTTCTGCCGCCCCAGAACCTGGTGAATACTGGAGCCGCCAAGTCCCGAATTCCCAGGTGATCACCGTCCCCGACTGTCGGATCTGGTACTGCTGGCGAAGAACAAAGACAGTCAAGTGTGGGTGTGTGTACACCCAGTAACAACAACGGTGAGAATGCCACCTCCACCTCTCACTCAATAACTTGCAGAGTACTGTGGATTCCTCAGGGGAAAAGAGTGCCTTCAGCGCTCTCACAGCTTCCACCGACGGAGGAACTGGTACTCCTGCAAACACTCACAATATACAAATATTACAGTTACAAAACGGCTGAGGATATTACCTCCAATGAAGTATGATATCTCGGCAACGAGGTGGAGATGACGTCTGGTCTTTATGGAGTGAGATGATGTTGAGTAGATGGGTGACAGCTGTCAAGAGGTAATGAGCGACAGCTGTCACCCCCGGCTGTGTCCATGGCGGCAGCGCCCTCTCGTGCCTGAAGCCCGCACTTCAGGCAGGGCGCCCTCTGGTGGTGGGCCAGCAGTACCTCCTCTTCTGGCGGCCCACACAACACAGCATGTCTTTTTCCTGGTTCTCTTCCTCAGCCCCAGCCAGTCCCAGCAGAAGACTGCCCCTCCCTGAGCCTGGTTCTGCTGGAGGTTTCTTCCTATTAAAAGGGAGTTTTTCCTTCCCACTTTTTCTGTAATTATTGTATGGCTTTTGCCTTACAGTATAAAGTGCCTTAGGGCAACTGTTTGTTGTGATTTGGCACTATATAAATAAAATTGATTTGATTTTTTTTTTTTTTTTTTTATTTGAGTGGTTAGCTTATCCATTATTGGTTAGCTCGTGTTTGCTTGGCTACATTCTTGAATTTCTTAGTGCACAAAGTACACTACTAATTCTACTTTACACCCTCCATAAATCCTGCGTGATGTTGGAAGATAGGGTGGCTCTCTTAGAGAGTTAGTTAGAGCTGCTTCTTAGCTCAGTGGAATTAGATGTTATGGGCACTCCAGATGAGGTTAGTGTTGGGCCGGCTAGCAAGTCCGGAGTCTGTGGAGGACGGCTTTCGGACTGTGGCTAGGCGGAGGAAGCCCCGTAGAGCTTGGTGCCTGGTTGTGGCACCCCAATCACACTCGCCAGTGCGAACTGTGAATGGGTTCTCCCCCTTGGATTTGCCAGATGTGAATTCTCTGAGCCCACAACTGACTTCCACTCCTGTCTCCAGGCCGAAACACCGGACTTTAGTGATAGGGGATTCTATCACCCGCAAAGTCAGCTTAAAGACGCCGGCTGACGTTAAATGTATTCCTGGGGCCAGAGCTCCTGACACTGCATCTCATCTTAGTGTGCTGATGCTGCAGAAGGGAAGAAAGACGAAGGAATATGACATGAGATATAGTCACATAGTTATTCACGTTGGCACCAATGATATCAGGATGAAGCACTCAGAGGTCACAAAAATGGACATAGAGAGGACTTGTGACCTTGTCAGAAAGATGTGTCAGCATCGATTAATAGTCTCTGGTCCCCTCCCCTCCCGGGGTACTGATGAGGCATTTAGCAGGCTGACATTGTTAAATAGGTGGCTGGCACAGTTTTGTAGACAGCAAGGCTTTAGCTTTATTGATAATTGGCCTTCGTTCTGGGGCCGCCGTGGCTTGCTGATGCCGGACGGCCTCCACCCTACTGGGGAAGGCGCCGCCATCTTGTCTGCGAACAAAGATAGAGCTCTACAGGGAGGGTAACATTAGGAATCTACAGCAGGCTACGGAGCAGGTGATTAGAGACCCTGCAAGGCTTATGACAAATGTCGGTGTGGAATCCATTAGCTTAGCGGGGAATTTAGTGTAGAAAATCCACTATGGTGATAGTGCAGTTTATTTGCCAGGGAGGGAATTTCAACAAGTTGAGACTGTGGCCTGCTTCCGTAGTCATGTCCATAAAAATCATAGAGGGATATGCTTTCCAAACTTAATACCCATTACTATACTGGATGATGTTGAAACTGAGGATGGCCCAGTGGTTGTTCCAGCATTAGCAAAGATTTTGTGTCTGCTACCTACAACGCGCGTGGAATGTCTCAAACCTAAAACTACTTCTAGGCATCTTATATATGCTACTCTGGAACCACCCCTAAACCTAAACAGTTCAACTGTCAACCCCACTGAGGTCCTTAGACTGGGTCTCATTAACATAAGATCACTGTCCTCAAAATCATTGTTGATCAATGATCTAATTATTGATCACCACTTAGATATGACTGGGCTAAGTGAAACCTGGCTTAAACCTACAGCTGTCCTCCCCTTAAATGAGGCCTGCCCACCAGCATATACATTTAGTCACGTCCCTCATGATGCGAAGCAAGGTGGGGGTGTTGCTCTTATTTATAAATCTAGGTTTAGCTTATTAGGTTTAGGTTTAGGTTTAGCGCTGGAGGTGACTATGCTGCGCTACAGCCGGGAGGATTTACTTGTCTTTCGGGACGTGGACTATCCTGCACCAGTGGATTTACAGAGTTTCCCTGAGGTCATCTCGGCTGGACACCGCCGCACGAGCGGGTCGGCCCACAGACTGCGGAGGAAGCGGGGGCAGAGAGGAGGAGTGAGGCAGAAGCTGAAGAGACTCTCTGGTACTTCCAGGTGTCCACCGCTCCCCTCTATTCTGCTCGCTAATGTCCGCTCATTGCGTAATAAACTGGATGAGTTACGCGTTAACATCTCGTGTCAGTGGGCATATAAGGAAGCTGGCCTTATCTGCCTCACGGAAACCTGGCTCAACAGCACCATCTCGGACTCTCAGCTTTCCATTTACGGCTTCAGCGTTCCCGTGCTCTTGGATAGGGATACTGCGTGCAGCCAGAAGAGGCATGGGGGCGGGGTCTGTGTGTACATCAACCAGGCATGGAGCAGGGCGGCCACCGTTATAGACTCTAGTTGTACTCCTGACGTGGAGCTGCTCGCCCTGTCCTTCAGACCTAAATACCAGTTTGGACAATTTGCGCTTGTGCTCGTGTACATTCCTCCATCAGGGAGTGCCGCACGCGTCTGAAGCCAACGCGTCACGCGTTCACCGGCTCAAGAGCGCATCGCCAGACTCTCCTGTGCTGGTTTTAGGGGATTTCAACGGCTGCACACTTCGTAAGACTCTTCCCACTTATCATCAGTATGTTACCTGTGCCACCAGGGGCGACGAAACAATTGACCTTTGCTATGGTAATACAAGTATAAAGGGCGCATACAGAGCCTATAAAAAACCACCACTCAGTACTGCAGACCATAATGTTTTGCACTTAATCCCATTTTACCGCACAAATTAGATAGATTAGATAGTTGACTCAAAACTCATCTTCTCGACTGCCTATGCCCACTTTGTTTGTTTGTGCTTTAGGATGTCATCTTAAAATTTAGTAATATTTCCTTTCATTTCCATCTACTGTGTATCATAGTTTTTTTTGTTTTTATTGCTATGGAGTCTTTACCAAGATCTTTAACTAGTCCCTGTCTGAGTGTACCATGATGCCCTGCCTGAAGTCCTCTGTGATCGTACCTCTCTCAAAGAATCCCCCATTAGAAGTCTGAACGACTACCATTCAGTTGTACTTACACCAGTCATCATGAAGTGCTTTGAAAAACTAATACACACACACATAATTCAAACCTCCCAGCCAGTTTTGACATACATCAGTTCACCTACAGAGCCAGTAGATCAAAGGTCACCACACCTGTTTCTGGAGAATATCTGCCCTGCATGTTTTCCATGTCTACCTACTCAAGTCACACCCGAATTTTTAAAATTGGTGTTGATAGGGTGAGAACACCTGATAGAGGTAACTGCCTGGGAGTGGAACCAACAGAATTAGAAAATATGCAGGGCAGGTGGTCTCCAGGAACAGGGCTGATGATCCCTGGAATAGATCAACAGAAGATGCCACAGCTCTCCACACTGCTCTGACCCACCTAAAGCAGCAGTGGAGCTATATGCAAGACTGTTTTTTGTAGACCTGGAACTGTCTTCGATCAAGGATTTCCTGTCTGATCGCTCTCAGATGGTGAGAGTTGGCACCAAGATATCCTCAGCACAGTGGGACATGTCTTGCATGATTACATGTGTTTATAGGATCAATGGATTCACTCACTGAGAATCTGTAAAACTACTGCATATTCAGCACTTAAATTTTGGGTTGTGATTGATGCTTGGGAGGACCAATCAGCCTCCTGTTTTGGGTCATGTTGGCATCTTTTAAATGATAAGGGCGACATCACGGGCTGGTCTAGCTAGCTGCAAACTCTTTCATTTGTGTGTATATAACACTGATTTTCAAGATGGCGCCGTTGTATGTGGCCTGCCATCGGCACTTGCTTCTTTTAGTGTCGTTTTTATTGTTTTTACACTTTGTTGCATGGAATGTGTCACCGCTCCTGGTGTATGATCGCCAGACTCTTATCAGCGTTCGGGCTTCGCTGGAGAATTTTGCTGTTCCTGGCTCGGGCGGACGGCCAGGGACGCGGCTGCCCCCGCCGCCTGTCTTAGCGTCCGTACCAGACTTTCTACGCCGGCCGCTTGGCGTGTTGCCTCGGCGTCTGCGTCGCAGAGGATGTGGGAAGAGAGGAGGAGTCCGTGTTCGGCTCAGAGTGTGCCTGGCTGTTTCCTGCAAACATGCTCCACGACAATTCATAGCCGGATTCTTCACACCATATGACGGCTACGACGTGCGGCGTTCTCTGACTTTTCACTATCGGTGGCTCCGGCCGGTTGTCCGGGGTGCCGGGTCTCCACTTCCGCGTCGCCGTCCTGTGAGGAGCTGCAGTCGTGGCTGCGTGCAGGAGAACCTGCGCCCGCTCGGTCGTGTCTCCCAGCAGACTGACGTGCGCTCAGTCCGTCTGGCACTCGTCAACACAAGGTCACTCACAAGTAAGACTTTCATTTTGAATGACTTTTTCTCCAGTCGTGATCTGGACTTTCTCCTGTTAACGGAGACCTGGTTGAAACCAGGTGAAAATAGCGCCTTTTCTGAGCTCCTCCCCCCCGGCTGCTCATTTTTCAGCTCCCCACGAGCATCAGGTCGAGGCGGTGATGTGGCCACGGTTTTTAAAGACAGTTTTAAATGCCGATTTTTATCTTCTAATGTCTACTCCACTTTTGAACTTCAGTTGTTTGTGATGGAGTTCGACTGTCCTGTGCTCTGTGCTGTTGTTTATCGTCCACCAAAATTTAATAAGGATTTTATTCAGGAGTTTTCTGAGTTTCTGGCAGATTTTATCCCAAAATATGACAAATTTTTGGTCTGTGGTGATTTTAATATTCATATCTGTTGTCCTTCTAATCAGCTGGCTGATGATTTTAAAAGCCTCCTGAACTCTTTTGGTCTAACACAAGTTGTGGATGGACCAACACATAATCTTGGACACACCTTGGACCTGGTTATTTCTTTTGGGCTCTCAGTTTCACTTAAGGACATATCAGACGCTGCTATTTCAGATCACTTTCCTGTTATTTTTGAATTTATTGCTCCTCCATCTGCTAGTAAGCCACTTGTTCCTGTCTCTCGCCGCCGTTTGGTCACCTCCTCGACAGCGGGGGACTTTGCTGCTGCCTTCATGGACTCTCAGTTTTATGCCATGAATGGACTGGTTTCTCCATTACTCCCAGATAACATCCTCTCTTCTTTCCACTCTACATGCACAGTCATTTTGGACTCTGTTGCACCGATGCGCTGCAAATCCAGGAAATCAAAATCCGACCCCTGGTTAAATGCCACGACCCGTACCCTCAGGCAACGCTGCAGACGGGCGGAGAGAAAATGGAAAAAGGACAAACTACAGGTGTCTCTGGGTTTTCTGAGGGACAGTCTAACTGACTATCAGAAGGCTGTGAAGGAGGCAAAAGCACAATATCTGTCTCATATTATTTCGAGCAGTTGTCATCGTCCCAGTGTGTTATTTCAGAATATAAACTCAGTTGTAAATCCACACACCTCTGTTTTGTTGGACGCTATAACCACAACCTGTGAGGAGTTTCTTCAGTTTTTTATTGATAAGGTTTCATCAGTCAGACAGAACACTGATCAGAACTGTAATGTTGAGTTGTCTGCTCCTCGTGCACATTCTGCTGTGCTCGAGCAGTTTGAGCCCATTTCTTTTGCATCTCTCGCTGATGTTGTAAAACACATAAAATCTACAAGTTGTCCTTTTGATGTTGTTCCAGCTAAGGTGCTGAAGGAGGCTTTTAATACTGTTGGGGCGGGTCTCCTAACTTTTATCAATGGTTGTCTTAGATCAGGGTCTGTTCCAGCTGCTTTTAAACATGCTGTGGTTCGACCTCTTCTTAAAAAACCTCACCTGGACTCATCAGTTTTATCTAATTTTAGACCTGTCTCTCATCTGCCATTTCTATCTAAGGTTTTAGAAAAGGTTGTCTTTTTACAGTTACAATCATTTTTAGAAGACAATCTCATCCTTGAAAAATTCCAGTCTGGGTTTAGATCACGACACAGCACTGAGTCAGCACTTTTAAAAGTTCATAATGATATTACTCTGTCGGTGGATGCAGGGAATCCTGCTGTGCTGGTTCTGTTGGACCTCACAGCAGCCTTTGATACTGTGGATCACACAGTACTTGTTTCCCGGTTGGAACATTTTATTGGCATTCATGGTACTGCACTTGAGTGGTTTAAATCATATTTGGCTGAAAGGAGCTTTTCTGTCATAATTGGGGACCTTTCCTCATCAACTGCTCCTCTGTGCTGTGGAGTGCCGCAGGGATCTGTCCTTGGGCCGATTCTATTTTCTTTGTACATTCTGCCATTGGGGTCAATTATAACCCAGCACAATTTGTCCTTTCATTGTTATGCAGATGATCTGCAAATCTATCTGCCTGTGAGGACTAATGGGAGTGATGCTTTGTCATCATTATTTAATTGTATTCGTGATGTAAAGCAGTGGCTGTCCCGAAACTTCCTTTACCTGAATGATGGTAAAACTGAGATCATGGTGTTTGAGTGCACTGGCATACCAAATGTGGTAACACCAAATTTTGGTGCTTTGGCTAACTATGTAAAACCAGCTGTCAAGAATTTGGGAGTGATATTTGACAGTTGTTTGAGGTTCGATCAACAGATAAATTCTGTTGTCAAAGCTAGTTTTTTCCAACTTCGCCTCTTGACTAAAATAAAGCACTTTCTCAGTAGACGTGATCTTGAGACGGCCATTCATGCTTTCATCAGCTCCAGACTTGATTATTGTAATGCACTTTATGCGGGCATTAATCAGTCATCTCTTGTGCGTCTCCAGTTGGTGCAGAATGCTGCTGCTCGTCTTTTGACAAACACTTCTAGACGTGAGCATATTGCGCCGATCCTATACTCACTCCACTGGCTTCCAGTTCGTTTTAGAATTGATTTTAAAATTTTAATGTTTGTTTTTAAAGCTATTTATGGCCTTGCACCTCCCTACTTGTCTGAAATTTTAACTTTGCGTACCTACAGTAGGACATTAAGGGCGTCTGGCCAGCTTTACTTAGATGTTCCAAGGTCAAGATATAAACGCTGGGGTGATCATGCTTTCGCGGTAGCTGGCCCCAGACTGTGGAATGAGCTACATCTTGAGTTACGTACTATTCCTGACCTAGCACTTTTTAAATCTAAGTTAAAGACTTATTTATTTAAACTGGCTTTTAACACTTAGTGGGGAGGTGACATGTTCTGTTATTTTTATGTTCTTTTTTTTATGTGTTGTTTTAAAATTTTATTTTATATGTGTTTTATTTTGTAAATTTGTGTTTTTAATGTTAAGCACTTTGGACACCAGTCGGTGCTGTAAAGCGCTTTATAAATAAATGTTGATTGATTGATTGATTGATAACTTCCCATTTGGCCGACTCCCATTTCTTCTGCTACATATATTATGCCCATTTCCATGTTATATAAATATAAAAGACAACTCAATAAATAATTGACAAAGGTTAGGGTTTAGGGACTCTCAGAAAAGAAACCATTTATAATATTAACAAACATTAAGAAATTTCTCATAAACACAGGAAGACTGTTATAAGTCACATAAATTTGGTCCATAGCTTAGAAGTAGACATAATGGGAATAAGTGAAATATAGCAGGTAGACAAAATGGGAATAGATCATTTGAAGGTAAGCCAACTGGGCATAAACCCTTTTATACACACAATGGCCACAACCTACAGTAAAGACGGGCCTGTCAAGTTGGTTGTGAAGCCTTGTTGTTAATCCGAAGGTCCCAGTGACCACAAAGGCCACGTCACTGATTAAACAATCATCAGAAATACAGCAGATGCTCTGATTAGCAGCAATCTTCCATTCCAGCTTATTAATTAATCAAAAACCCAGACAGAGCTTTAATTCATTTGAAAGCTTGTCTCTTAGTCTTGTCCATCCAAATTGGAAGTCCCAAAAAACAGTTTTATTTGTTATTATCTATCGTCCACCTGGTCGTTACTGTGAGTTTCTCTGTGAATTTTCAGACCTTTTGTTTGACTTAGTGCTTAGCTCAGATAAGATAATTATAGTGGGCGATTTTAACATCCACACAGATGCTGAGAATGACAGCCTCAACACTGCATTTAATCTATTATTAGACTCTATTGGCTTTGCTCAAAAAGTAAATGAGTCCACCCACCACTTTAATCATATCTTAGATCTTGTTCTGACTTATGGTATGGAAATAGAAGACTTAACAGTATTCCCTGAAAACTCCCTTCTGTCTGATCATTTCTTAATAACATTTACATTTACTCTGATGGACTACCCAGCAGTGGGGAATAAGTTTCATTACACTAGAAGTCTTTCAGAAAGCGCTGTAACTAGGTTTAAGGATATGATTCCTTCTTTATGTTCTCTAATGCCATATGCCAACACAGTGCAGAGTAGCTACCTAAACTCTGTAAGGGAGATAGAGTATCTCGTCAATAGTTTTACATCCTCATTGAAGACAACTTTGGATGCTGTAGCTCCTCTGAAAAAGAGAGCTTTAAATCAGAAGTGTCTGACTCCGTGGTATAACTCACAAACTCGTAGCTTAAAGCAGATAACCCGTAAGTTGGAGAGGAAATGGCGTCTCACTAATTTAGAAGATCTTCACTTAGCCTGGAAAAAGAGTCTGTTGCTCTATAAAAAAGCCCTCCGTAAAGCTAGGACATCTTTCTACTCATCACTAATTGAAGAAAATAAGAACAACCCCAGGTTTTTTTCAGCACTGTAGCCAGGCTGACAAAGAGTCAGAGCTCTATTGAGCTGAGTATTCCATTAACTTTAACTAGTAATGACTTCATGACTTTCTTTGCTAACAAAATTTTAACTATTAGAAAAAAAATTACTCATAACCATCCCAAAGACGTATCGTTATCTTTGGCTGCTTTCAGTGATGCCGGTATTTGGTTAGACTCTTTCTCTCCGATTGTTCTGTCTGAGTTATTTTCATTAGTTACTTCATCCAAACCATCAACATGTTTATTAGACCCCATTCCTACCAGGCTGCTCAAGGAAGCCCTACCATTATTTAATGCTTCGATCTTAAATATGATCAATCTATCTTTGTTAGTTGGCTATGTACCACAGGCTTTTAAGGTGGCAGTAATTAAACCATTACTTAAAAAGCCATCACTTGACCCAGCTATCTTAGCTAATTATAGGCCAATCTCCAACCTTCCTTTTCTCTCAAAAATTCTTGAAAGGGTAGTTGTAAAACAGCTAACTGATCATCTGCAGAGGAATGGTCTATTTGAAGAGTTTCAGTCAGGTTTTAGAATTCATCATAGTACAGAAACAGCATTAGTGAAGGTTACAAATGATCTTCTTATGGCCTCAGACAGTGGACTCATCTCTGTGCTTGTTCTGTTAGACCTCAGTGCTGCTTTTGATACTGTTGACCATAAAATTTTATTACAGAGATTAGAGCATGCCATAGGTATTAAAGGCACTGCGCTGCGGTGGTTTGAATCATATTTGTCTAATAGATTACAATTTGTTCATGTAAATGGGGAATCTTCTTCACAGACTAAAGTTAATTATGGAGTTCCACAAGGTTCTGTGCTAGGACCAATTTTATTCACTTTATACATGCTTCCCTTAGGCAGTATTATTAGACGGTATTGCTTAAATTTTCATTGTTACGCAGATGATACCCAGCTTTATCTATCCATGAAGCCAGAGGACACACACCAATTAGCTAAACTGCAGGAATGTCTTACAGAAATAAAGACATGGATGACCTCTAATTTCCTGCTTTTAAACTCAGATAAAACTGAAGTTATTGTACTTGGCCCCACAAATCTTAGAAACATGGTGTCTAACCAGATCCTTACTCTGGATGGCATTACCCTGACCTCTAGTAACACTGTGAGAAATCTTGGAGTCATTTTTGATCAGGATATGTCATTCAAAGCGCATATCAAATAAATATGTAGGACTGCTTTTTTGCATTTATGCAATATTATTATTATTTCCTCTAGGCTGGACTATTGTAATTCATTATTATCAGGTTGTCCTAAAAGTTCCCTGAAAAGCCTTCAGTTAATTCAAAATGCTGCAGCTAGAGTACTGACGGGGACTAGAAGGAGAGAGCATATCTCACCCATATTGGCCTCTCTTCATTGGCTTCCTGTTAATTCTAGAATAGAATTTAAAATTCTTCTTCTTACTTATAAGGTTTTGAATAATCAGGTTCCATCTTATCTTAGGGACCTCGTAGTACCATATCACCCCAATAGAGTGCTTCGCTCTCAGACTGCAGGCTTACTTGTAGTTCCTAGGGTTTGTAAGAGTAGAATGGGAGGCAGAGCCTTCAGCTTTCAGGCTCCTCTCCTGTGGAACCAGCTCCCAATTCAGATCAGGGAGACAGACACCCTCTCTACTTTTAAGATTAGGCTTAAAACTTTCCTTTTTGCTAAAGCTTATAGTTAGGGCTGGATCAGGTGACCCTGAACCATCCCTTAGTTATGCTGCTATAGACGTAGACTGCTGGGGGGTTCCCATGATGCACTGTTTCTTTCTCTTTTTGCTCTGTATGCACCACTCTGCATTTAATCATTAGTGATCGATCTCTGCTCCCCTCCACAGCATGTCTTTTTCCTGGTTCTCTCCCTCAGCCCCAACCAGTCCCAGCAGAAGACTGCCCCTCCCTGAGCCAGGTTCTGCTGGAGGTTTCTTCCTGTTAAAAGGGAGTTTTTCCTTCCCACTGTAGCCAAGTGCTTGCTCACAGGGGGTCGTTTTGACCGTTGGGGTTTTACATAATTATTGTATGGCCTTGCCTTACAATATAAAGCGCCTTGGGGCAACTGTTTGTTGTGATTTGGCGCTATATAAAGAAATTGATTGATTGATTGATAATTAATAGTAATTACTAAAGTAAAGTATGAAAACAAGAAGCAGTGTGATATCTGCAGGTGCACTGTTGGTCTTGTCTGGTCACATTCGTCATCTTTGTAACAAGATAACAGACTGATGCTGCGTCTGTCTTTGTGTTCATTACTGCAGATTTTCATTAGCGTTTGGCAGCGTGAAATTGTGCCACACAGAGGCCGTGTGTGATGGATGTCTCCTTTATTAATTGGTGCACTGGGATTTGGCGCGAGGGGGGATCTGCCCCCGAGCTTCTCCAGGTCAACAGTTGAACTTAATTTTTGAGCAGGAAACCTAATAGCTGTTGCAAATGATCTTCATACTTTTCTATCTCAGGATGTTAATTACATGAGATGGTGTTACTGTGAGGCTTTAAATAAGTCTTCTGAAGTGTGACTGTAAGCTCCGTAAAGGATGACGGCTTCCCACGCGAAGCTTCACTGTCATAATCGCTGACTGGAGCTGATATGGGCAGAAGAAAGTCCTGTAGGTGGATCAAATGGCTTTTCCTGCTTGCTGAATCACTTTTGTTGCAGTGACCTCAAAGCTGAGAGCAAATGAAATAATTGGCCCGTTCTTTGTGACTGAGTTGTACTCTACACTCATGCCTGTAAGTCACAGCCTTCCAAACATACTCTGCAGACATATGACCTTTAAAAATATGCATTTACCCTACCAGAGCAAGGGACAGAAGGAGACATAATAGAATATATATTTATTTTCAGACAGAGAGACAGTCGCAGACTGTGTGTATGAAGGACAAACCCACAGGTTTTCTGCACAATGTGTTGGAAGGTCAAATGGGTTGGTTTTGGAAAATCTTGGCAGTGTCCAACTGCTGAATTCCAAGACAACCCACAGATGGGTAAACGGGTGGAGCATGGGCGAGACCACCATGACCTGACAAAAGTAGCCTGAACACACACATTAATCTCAGATTTATCAAGCTAATTAAGGCTAACAAGCCTTAATCTTGGTTTGGGTGATTTATTACTGCATGTTTTTAGTCTGGGTGGTGGCTTGAGTGCAAGTATTAAATCTGACTGGAATACAGAGTCAGTAACAGTAGCACCTTCAGTGTTACAATGTAACACAGGTAACACTGTTTAGTTAGTTTTAGTTAGTTAGTTATTGATACATTGAAACATTTAGTTAGTTAGTTATTTATACATGGTAATTTTAGCACACAGTGCTAACACACAAATTAAATAATACGAAAATTTCATTCACTGAAATGACTGAAAGCAGCTTTCTTGGACAGTATCAAATCAAATCAATTTTATTTATATAGCGCCAAATCACAACAAACAGCTGCCCCAAGGCACTTTATATTGTACGGCAAGGCCATACAATAATTACGGAAAAACCCTGAAAGAGCCTGAAAGCTGAAGGCTCTGCCTCCCATTCTACTCTTACAAACCCTAGGAACTACAAGTAAGCCTGCAGTCTGAGAGCGAAGCGCTCTATTGGGGTGATATGGTACTACGAGGTCCCTAAGATAAGATGGAACCTGATTATTCAAAACCTTATAAGTAATAATGAATTACAATAGTCCAGCCTAGAGGAAATAAATGCATGAATTAGTTTTTCAACATCACTCTGAGACAAGACCTTTCTAATTTTAGAGATATTGCGCAAATGCAAAAAAGCAGTCCTACATATTTGTTTAATATGCGCATTGAATGACATATCCTGATCAAAAATGACTCCAAGATTTCTCACAGTATTACTAGAGGTCAGGGTAATGCCATCCAGAGTAAGGATCTGGTTAGATACCATGTTTCTAAGATTTGTGGGGCCAAGTACAATAACTTCAGTTTTAGCTGAGTTTAAAAGCAGGAAATTAGAGGTCATCCATGTCTTTATGTCTGTAAGACAATCCTGCAGTGTAGCTAATTGGTGTGTCTCCTCTGGCATCATGGATAGATAAAGCTGGGTATCATCTGCATAACAATGAAAATTTAAGCAATGCTGTCTAATAATACTGCCTAAGGGAAACATGTATAAAGTGAATAAAATTGGTCCTAGCACAGAACCTTGTGGAACTCCATAATTAACTTTAGTCTGTGAAGAAGATTCCCCATTTACATGAACAAATTGTAATCTATTAGATAAATATGATTCAAACCACTGCAGCGCAGTGCCTTTAATACCTATGGCATGCTCTAATCTCTGTAATAAAATTTTATGGTCAACAGTATCAAAAGTAGCACTGAGGTCTAACAGAACAAGCACAGAGATGAGTCCACTGTCTGAGGCCATAAGAAGATCATTTGTAACCTTCACTAATGCTGTTTCTGCACTATGATGAATTCTAAAACCTGACTGAAACTCTTCAAATAGACCATTCCTCTGCAGATGATCAGTTAGCTGTTTTACAACTACCCTTTCAAGAATTTTTGAGAGAAAAGGAAGGTTGGAGATTGGCCTATAATTAGCTAAGATAGCTGGGTCAAGTGATGGCTTTTTAAGTAATGGTTTAATTACTGCCACCTTAAAAGCCTGTGGTACATAGCCAACTAATAAAGATAGATTGATCATATTTAAGATCGAAGCATTAATTAATTGTAGGGCTTCCTTGAGCAGCCTGGTAGGAATGGGGTCTAATAGACATGTTGATGGTTTGGAAGAAGTAACTAATGAAAATAACTCAGACAGAACAATCTGAGAGAAAGAGTCTAACCAAATACCGGCATCACTGAAAGCAGCCAAAGATAACGATATGTCTTTGGGATGGTTATGAGTAATATTTTGTCTAATAGTTAGAATTTTATTAGCAAAGAAAGTCATGAAGTCATTACTAGTTAAAGTTAAAGGAATACTTGGCTCAATAGAGCTCTGACTCTTTGTCAGCCTGGCTACAGTGCTGAAAAGAAACCTGGGGTTGTTCTTATTTTCTTCAATTAGTGATGAGTAGAAAGATGTCCTCGCTTTACGGAGGGCTTTTTTATAGAGCAACAGACTCTTTTTCCAGGCTAAGTGAAGATCTTCTAAATTAGTCAGACGCCATTTCCTCTCCAATTTACAGGTTATCTGCTTTAAGCTGCGAGTTTGTGAGTTATACCACGGAGTCAGACACTTCTGATTTAAGGCTCTCTTTTTTAGAGGAGCTACAGCATCCAAAGTTGTCTTCAATGAGGATGTAAAACTATTGACGAGATACTCTATCTCACTTACAGAGTTTAGGTAGCTTCTCTGCACTGAGTTGGTATATGGCATTAGAGAACATAAAGAAGGAATCATATCCTTAAACCTAGCTACAGCACTTTCTGAAAGACTTCTAGTGTAATGAAACTTATTCCCCACTGCTGGGTAGTCCATCAGAGTAAATGTAAATGTTATTAAGAAATGATCAGACAGAAGGGAGTTTTCAGGGAATACTGTTAAGTCTTCAATTTCCATACCACAAGTCAGAACAAGATCTAAGATATGATTAAAGTGGTGGGTGGACTCATTTACATTTTGAGCAAAGCCAATTGAGTCTAATAATAGATTAAATTCAGTGTTGAGGCTGTCATTCTCAGCATCTGTGGGGATGTTAAAATCGCCCATTATAATTATCTTATCTGAGCTAAGCACTAAGTCAGACAAAAGTTCTGAAAATTCACAGAGAAACTCACAGTAACGACCAGGTGGACGATAGATAACAAATAAAACTGGTTTTTGGGACTTCCAATTTGGATGGACAAGACTAAGAGTCAAGCTGTCAAATGAATTAAAGCTCTGTCTGGGTTTTTGATTAATTAATAAGCTGGAGTGGAAGATTGCTGCTAATCCTCCGCCCCGGCCCGTGCTACGAGCATTCTGACAGTTAGTGTGACTCGGGGGTGTTGACTCATTTAAACTAACATATTCATCCTGCTGTAACCAGGTTTCTGTTAGGCAGAATAAATCAATATGTTGATCAATTATTATATCATTTACTAACAGGGACTTAGAAGAGAGAGACCTAATGTTTAATAGACCACATTTAACTGTTTTAGTCTGTGGTGCAGTTGAAGGTGCTATATATTTTTTCTTTTTGAATTTTTATGCTTAAATAGATTTTTGCTGGTTATTGGTGGTCTGGGAGCAGGCACCGTCTCTACGGGGATGGGGTAATGAGGGGATGGCAGGGGGAGAGAAGCTGTAGAGAGGTGTGTAAGACTACAACTCTGCTTCCTGGTCCCAAACCTGGATAGTCACGGTTTGGAGGATTTAAGAAAATTGGCCAGATTTCTAGAAATGAGAGCTGCTCCATCCAAAGTGGGATGGATGCCATCTCTCCTAACAAGACCAGGTTTTCCCCAGAAGCTTTGCCAATTATCTATGAAGCCCACCTCATTTTTTGGACACCACTCAGACAGCCAGCAATTCAGGGAGAACATGAGGCTAAACATGTCACTCCCGGTCCGATTGGGGAGGGGCCCAGAGAAAACTACAGAGTCTGACATTGTTTTTGCAAAGTTACACACCGATTCAATGTTAATTTTAGTGACCTCCGATTGGTGTAACCGGGTGTCATTACTGCCGACGTGAATTACAATCTTACCAAATTTACGCTTAGCCTTAGCCAGCAGTTTCAAATTTCCTTCAGTGTCGCCTGCTCTGGCCCCCGGAAGACAATTGACTATGGTTGCTGGTGTTGCTAACTTCACATTTCTCAAAACAGAGTCACCAATAACCAGAGTTTGATCCTCGGCGGGTGTGTCGCCGAGTGTGGAAAAACGGTTAGAAATGTGAACGGGTTGGCGGTGTACACGGGGCTTCTGTTTAGGGCTACGCTTCCTCCTCACAGTCACCCAGTCAGCCTGCTTTCCCGGCTGCTCGGGATCTGCTGGAAGGGAACTAACGGCGGCTAAGCTACCTTGGTCCGCACCGACTACAGGGGCCTGGCTAGCTGTAGAATTTTCCACAGTGCGGAGCCGGGTCTCCAATTCGCCCAGCCTGGCCTCCAAAGCTACGAATAAGCTACACTTATTACAAGTACCATTACTGCTAAAGGAGGCCGAGGAATAACTAAACATTTCACACCCAGAGCAGAAAAGTGCGGGAGAGACAGGAGAAGCCGCCATGCTAAACCGGCTAAGAGCTAGTAGCTGTGCTAAGCTAGCAGATTCCTAAAAACACACAAAGTGAATCTATCAATCTAACTGCGCAGATTAGACAGCTAACAGATACAGCAAAACACCGCTGTGCTCCGGAACAGGAAGTGATACAATACCGCAGTGAGAGCCAACCACCAGTAGAGGCAAGCAAGAGCCGAAACATTACAGTACATTAGTACAGTTAAAGGGACAGAAAACCATCTTATCTCATATTTGAATTCATATATTGTCATACAGTCACACATATTTGGGGTCGCGGGGGACCTGTTAGAAGGTCAAATGACTTAAAATATAATAATGACATAGAAATTCTTACATAGGTCCCGAGGCCCTTTGGTGCTGGTGCGTATCTCTGTAGTGTCAAGCATATAAGTGTCTATGACGCCCCTGGATGGAACTCTGGTCCAATCCTAGTTACATCCTAAGCCATGGCCGGTACTCATTACCGGGTGGACTAACACAATGTAGATTGTGTCTTGTCCAAGCATGCAGACAGGTAGCTTGAGTTATATAAAAAAATCAGCCATGTACAGTTGTCATGAACTGTACATGGCTGATTTTTTTTTGTGCCAGACTGTAAAAATGTTTATTTCTGCTGGAAAATTTGACATTTTAATATGGAGTTCTGTGGTGATTGACTCATTTTTTGGAGCCAGTCTCCAGTGAATGGCAGGCTTATGAGGGTAGGCTGAAAAGCTCTAAGGTTCACTATAATGCAGTTAATGCATTACTCCTTCATGGGGAGCCTTAGAACTTTTCAGCCTACCCTCGTAATGTAACAGGCTTAATTTTTCAGCACCAGAGGGTGTCATCTAGGCCATCTCATAGCAACTCTATTTCTGTGGCATTCTGTCTCTTCACAGGATCCTTGGGTATTGCTGGATTTACTTCATGTCTCTTATGTTTTCAGGACTGAATCCAAAGTGGCAGACAGAGACCAGACAGGAGTAGAAAAATGTCAATGGTTTGTTTACCTGGAAATGAGATGAGTCCAAACAAACAGGAAAACAGGCAGGGAGTTGTCAGGAGCACCAGGGAAGGTGGAGATGAACTGACATAGAACCAACTGACAAGACAGGTGCACAACAAACAACAATTAACTCAGCAAGTGAGGGGAGAACAGTGACAAACTTAAATAGTGGCATGTAACGAGAAGATGGGAGACAGGTGTGGGGATTACAATGAGACACCTGTGAAGGAGCACCAAGTGACAAAGCCACGCCCACAAACACACACAGGGACTGACTGAGAGAGAGTGAAACATCAAATCCCAAAGTGCGCTGGGGGTGAGTAAACACACCATAAATACTAACTAACTGAGTACATAACCAAGGAACAAGGATTGAAACCTAAAGTGGAAGTCAAGAATGACGAAAGTGTGAAAACCAGGAAAACACCACAACTAACGGACATGACATAAGACACGAACAGTGGACAGAACGCAACAGCGTCATAAAAGCAGTTCCGTAAAGAGACTCAAATGAATAGTATCATCTGCATTGCGAGGGAGCGTCAGCTATGACAATTTGTCGACACGGTGTGTGTTTCTCTGTGCATGCAGGCGCCTCAGCTTTGAGGACCACAGCAGCTGGAGAAGGCCAAGGGGATACCCACCTTCCGCCTGGGTGTGCCAGATAGAAGGTTACTCTCAAGAAGTGGGGATGGACCGGTTGTCTGCATGGGTGGTTTCCATCCAGGGCCTGGGATGGTTCTATGGTGTGGTAGATTTGGTGACGTGGTCCCACCGCATGCGTCCTGGATCTGACCTAACTTTATTTTGATGTTGGTGCTTGAAGACACTTTGCTCCTCTGCAACACAAACACACATATAAATGAATTAAAGAACACAGAGCAGTTTAACAATCAGCTTTACACAGTCTTAGAAAAAAAAAAACCAACACATTAATAATGTATAAAACATGTTTCCAGTGCATATTGTGTAGGTAGCTCAGTTCAACACCCGGCCTTCATAATCACATCAGGTAGATGGGAATGTAATGATGAAGGGAAATGTGAGCTGCTGGTGGGAAGAATAATAATAAATTTTCATATATTTTTGTTGTTTTTTTCTACCTGCTAAGACGCTTTTATATTGTGTTAGAAGTTATGAGACCAGCCAACACAATTTCAAACAAATTAGCTTATTTATGGGTCTGAGCTCTGGTTTAGAGTTTCTTCACAAAATATGATAAATGGTTGAGCCGACAAACAGAACAGCCGGAACAAGCTGTTGGATGTTCCACATGCTCCAAGTCTGGAATTAAAAAAGCTCCACTTTTCTCCTCTTCAACATTTAAATACATAGAGAGCGACTGAAGTCAATCACTTGATGCTTCTGAGTCTCTGCTTCTCTCCTCTTCTGTTTTTGTCTAGTGGACTTTGACCCACGTGTGTTTTCACAAAATTAAAAATGTAGGAGGCTCATAAGTGTTTCCAGCTCAGACTCTTTGAGCAGACGAGTGGTTTGCCCATAAAAACACAAGTCAAGAAATCGAGTGCACCTTGAGAAAAGATAAAGAACAACAAGTCAATATCTGGAGAAATTCTGACAGAAGAAGCAAACATTAAGGAACAGTGGTGTTCGAACTATGAAGATCTGCACGTGGGGGACACCGGCTCGGCAGACGCTTCACCCATTTCAAAACTGTCAACAGTCAACAAGAAACTGGATGGATATGTCTTAGGTGGAACCACTGCAATAAAGACTGGACAGCAGGCCTCTGGACGGAAGACTGACACCATCATTATTAATTCTAATCTTCAAAACGTGCTTAAAAGAAGTAAGTCAGGATGGTGTGGAGCTCACATGCTAAACTACGACTGCATGACATCAACACTGGTAAGGGCCCCTTCACACATAACATGACTGAAGGCGAGTAGCGCATCAAGGAGGAATTGATGCCATTTGTGAAAAATCAGAGCTGCCTCCAACGTCTCGTACACGTGTCGCTACAACTATTCACATACACCAGCGGCTGAAAGACAGAGTTTGCGCTGTGAGAGCCCGTTCCATCCCTCTTGCAGCAGGTGTCGGCCAAATTCCAGGTGACATACATGAACATCCACCACCATTCGCTTGACACTTAGAAAATGTGGGGCCATTCGCGCTGTTAGCATGAAAATAGCGAGCAGACGATCACTTTCGAGCTGGATGTGAAATCTGTCTAAGTGCCCCCATGAGTGTGACTTTGCAAAAAGCAACACACATGTGGTGCATGTGTCTCGCCCCCCGCCCCAGAAACACATGTGGCGTATGTGTGTATCCCCCCCATACTTGCATAAAATACTTATATGTATGTACACACATGAACACGTGGGGCGGACAGCCAGGTCAGAGCGCACACAACACCTCCCAGCTGCTGACCAGAGGCACAAATCACAGCTCATTGCACACGACGTGTCACAGTACAAACACAGAGACCACAGCCAGGACAGGTATGTTAATAAGTACTACACTACAGACATACACAATTACATAACAAATAACAAAAAGAAATGATCACAAAACACAAAAACAGTGACAAGTTGGTGTGTGTGCTGAACTGACAGGGGACGTGTCCACCGACAGCAGCAGCTGTTGAGATCTCTGGTTCTGGACGTCCCAGCTGGGGAACACGTACCTTGTTTTGACGGACATGACCTAACAACTATCCACTGTGAGCTGCATGTGTCTGCTTGCTGTCCTCATGTGGACATACATAAGAACATATATCACTGTGGTGACGGGATGCAAGTGCACGGTGCGCGCAATGATAGGCTGCCCCAGGTGAAACAGACCATCAGATCATAACATGCAGCGGGTGATCTGAATGTCACGTCACCCATGTGAGCTTTGTTCCACATGATGCGGTGTCTGTTCTGCGGCGCGCAGTCAACAGGACACATGTGGGGCCGACTGGACATGCCGGACCAGTAGATGTGGACATGATAAGAGCGCACTGCTTCATTCATGTCACATCATGACTGTATGCTTGTGACCGTGTATCATCTACAGAGGAACAGATGGATCATACAAGTAGTTGTACTGTTTGCTCAGTAAGAGGGATTCAATAAAATGCTGTGTTTTTATGGTGTGTGGTTTTATTTTTCTGTAAAATACATTTATCTCCTTGCTGATTTCAAGCATTTTATGCACCTTTTATAGGACAGCGATGGTGGTGAAGTGGTAAAGTTTCTGTCTGAGAATCAGAGCTTTTGTAAACTGCAGGTTTGAATCCTGTGGGTGGCAGGTTTTTTTTTTTCCCACAGCAGCTGCGCGATGTGGTTCCACACACTCCAGCTGCTTGCACTGTGTTCCCTCTGCGACGGTTTTGTGCACGCTTGTGTGTGTGTGTGTGTCTTTCCTGTTCAAACGGCACCTCAGAATTGAGCCAAACTTGCCACACGTACTTTGACATACGGAGAGTGACACAGACTACTGAGCACTTTAGTCATTGTTGATGTTCAGGGGAGAGAGTTTTGTGTTGCATCGTCATCGGCAAGTGTGCTTAAAGGTTGCTGACATACTTTTCTATTTATTTATTTTTCTTTTTAACTTTTTGCAGCTTCATTTTTGCAAGTAGCAGTAGCCCAGCAGTAGCAGTAGTAGTAATAGCAGCGATAGTATCAGTAATAATAGTAGTAATCTCAGCTGTCTCTTCTTGAGACAGCTTTAGTTGTACCCTAACAGCTCTCTGGAATCCGGGATAGGTAGGAGGTGATAGTTTTGTTGGTGAAGGTGAAGTTTTCATTCCACTCTCTGAATCAAACTTGCCATGTGGTGAGTCATGTGTCCACTGAAGGTCAGGTCAGGTCTGGAAATATGTGCTGGTGCCACACACTGCTGTGTCCACTGCTCTGTGTTATCACCCTGGGTCCTGGATGGCAACCACCCAGGTAGAAACCTATTCACACCCAAGTTCAGATTTTCTGGTGTGATGAATGTACAGTGATCAGAAAAGAGAAGACAACATGCAGAAGAAGGAGATTGTGCTACAAGACATTCCAGTTAGAGTGGTAGGAAAAGGAAACAATCAGGAAGTGAGGCCTCGCATCTCCCTGACTTATGAGCCATATGACCTTGTTAATGACTCCACCTTGGATGCAGCACGTTGTTGACTCGTGCTTGTTGTTCAGAAACAGTTTCCCTGAAATAGATCTGGAAAGCTCATTTTAAGTGTTGTCATTATGGGTAAAGCTCCGGGCTGTGGACAGATGTTTGTCATTTGGATGGTGGAAGCCAACAGACGCACTTACACAAGCTGAAACTCGGGACTGATGACCCATGTCTGTTTGCAGCCAGGATGCGACAGGATGGCAGACTTTGAGCACCCTGACTTGTTTAATTATGTGATACACAATTCTTCACTGTGTACAAATCAGGACCTCGAGGCATTCAAATTCCTCGAAGCCTGAAACTCATTTTCTGAGCTGAACAGGTGACCAGGCTGACTTCAGAATGACTCACTCATTATAAACATATTGCAGATTAATGAAATTTTGATATTTTAATATGGATGACCAGATATTACATAATTACAAGATGTTTTTCTTCTTCAATTGGGTGTTTGTGACTTGACAACTTCCTGTAAGATTCTCTGCCTACATGTACGAGTGCAATAAATTATGAAATGACACAGATTTAAAATGCTTCTTATATGTCATGCTCAGCCCCGACTCATGGTTTAGGTCCTAGTCTTTGCATAATCTCCTCTGATTTTCTGGTTTTGCTTTTCATATGTTCATACTTTATCATGTTAGTCTCAGTTTGGTTCTGTTTATTGTTTTTTCTTTGTTTACTATTCAGTCATTGGTTTCATTCAGCTGTTCATTGCTTTTCCTTGTGTTACACTTTCATTACTGGTTCATTCTTTGCTTATCATTTATTGTGTAGTTTGGATTTGTTCACTCTGGATCTTTTAAGTTACTTTAGTCTTAGTTTAGTTCTGTTTATATCATTTGTTGTACGAGGTCTGTTAGAAAATTATCGGACCTTTTTATTTTTTGCAAAAACCTGATGGATTTGAATCACATGTGCTTGCATGAGCCAACCTTGAACCTTCGTGCGCATGCCTGAACTTTTTCACGCCTGTCGATTGCGTCATTTTCTGGAAAAGCAGCCTTTGTGTGAGGACATGTGCAGTGCGCTCGGCGGATTTTCATTTCAAGGAAAAAGATGGAACGACTGGAGCCGTGCCGCATCACATTTTGCCAGAAACTGAGCGACAGCCAGGTGGAAACCATTCGGATGATTCAGAGGGCTTTCGGTGATGAAGCTTTGGGCATCATACAGATTGAGGAGTGGTACAACGGTTTAAAGACGGCCGTACAACGGTGGAGAGCAAGCCGCGCTCCGGGCGGCCATCAACATGCTGAAATGACCGGATCATTTCCAAAGTGAACGCTGTGGTGATGTGGGACCATCATGTGACTATCCGAGAAATTGCGGAAGAGGTGGACATCAGCACTTTTCGGCACATTCCACTGTGACAGAAGATTTGGCCATGAAAAGAGTGGCTGTGAAATTCATGCTGCTGCTGACGGCGGAGCAAAAGCGCCTCCGTGTTGAAGTCTCACAGGACATGCTGTGACAATTTCTCGGATAGTAACACGACTGAAAAGTCACCGAAAGCCGTCTGAATCATCCGAATGGTTTCCACCTGGCTGTCGCTCAGTTTCTGGCAAAATGTGATGCTGCACTGCTCTAGTCATTCCATCTTTTTCCTTGAAATGAAAATCCGCCGAGCGCACTGCACACGTCCCACACAAAGGCTGCTTTCCAGAAAATGATGCAATCGACAGGCGTGAAAAAGTTCATGCATGCGCACGAAGGTTCAAGGTTGGCTCATGCAAGCACACGTGATTCAAATCCATCAGGTTTTTGCAAAAAATAAAAAGGTCCGATACTTTTCTAACAGACCTCGTATAATGCGTAGTCACAGGTTTTTGTTATTATCTTTGGTGTTGCTCATCAGATTATGTTCCATTTGTTATTCATGGCATTTTCTGTTTATCAGTTATCTTGTTTTATTTATTGCATTATTATGTATTCTCCATTCACCGGGTTTTGTTTATTTGCGGTTTAACCAATAGTTTGTTTTGCCTTCATCAGTTATTGTATTCTCTTTTGTCTCAGCCAGTATCTGTTTCTTCCTACTTTGGTTTAATATTAAATTCCTTGTATTTTCCCTCTTTAGACTTGTCATGGTATTTCTTAGTTCTGCCGTTTTTGTTTTGCTCATGCCTTATTGTTTGTCTAGAACATGTCACGTTATTCAGTTAGTTTTTCTGTCACCTACTTATCTTGCTTTGTACCGCTTTGTTTTGGCCTCCCGCACTCTCTTGCCTTTCTTCCCTCTTCTTTGTTCACTAAACCACACCCCTTTCCAGAACCTTCCACACACTTGCTTCACATCACCCTGATTACTTTGCTCCTTATTTAAACCCTCGCAGTTCCACAGCTCACTGCCCGATTGTTGACTTTGTTCACTCTCTTGCCTTCACTTCATGTCCTGTTTGCTTCTTAGTGTTTTGACCTTGCTTGTTTGCTCCGACCTCCGCCTTGCCTTAATCCTGAACTCAGCTTGTGTTTTGACTCTGCCTGTTTTTGCCTTTGATACTCCTCGACGCCGTTGTAACAAAAGAACAAAACAAAAAGAGAAAAGGAAACATGTCACTCTTTTCTATTTATGCATGAAAGTATTATATTTGATGTGTTATACTCTGTTCATTGGGGAATGTTTACTTAGTGTGTTCTTGTGTGTGTGTGTGTGTAATATATATATATATATATATATATATATATATATATAAGGTCTGTGAGAAAAGTATCCGACCTTTTTATTTTATGCAAAAAATATATGGATTTGATTCATATGTTTTTACGTCAGCCAAGCTTGAACCTGCGTGCGCATGCGTGAGTTTTTCTACACCTGTCGGTTGTGTCATTCGCCTGTGGGCAGGCTTTGAGTGAGCACTGGTCCACCCCTCTCGTCGTTGTTTCATTGCGAGGAAATGGCGGAATGATTTGGGCTTTTTTTTCCATCAGAATTTTTTCAGAAACTGTTAGAGACAGGCAGCTGGAAACCATTCGAAAAATTTATCTGGCTTTCGGTGAAAATTTTACGGGCTGCACAGAGAATAAGGAGTGTTACTACAGCTTTAAGGACAGCCCACAATGGCGCATGGCTCGCCATGCTCCGAGCCGCCATCGAGAGGCAGAAACCACCACATCATTTCTAAACGGATCGCTGTGTGGAGCCGGGACCGTCGTGTGCAATTTCTCTGGTTATCACAAGAGCTGGACATCAGCCATTTTCCGGCAGATTTCACTTTTAACAAGAGATTTTGTCATGGAAAGCCACGTGGAGGCTTCGCGCGTCACGACCGATTCACTGATGAAGCGAGACAAAGGAACACCTCCGTTTCTGAGTATTAGAGGACAAGTTGGGACATGCCCAGCTCTCCACAATTTCTCTTATACTTACTCGACTGGTAAGCACTGAAAGCCGAGATAGGCATGTCCCAACTTGTCTTTTGTCAGGCGTGGAAAAACTTACGCATGCACATGAAGGTTCAAGCTTGGCTGACGTAAAAACATATGAATCAAATCCATATATTTTTTGCATAAAATAAAAAGGTCGGATACTTTTCTCACAGACCTCGTATATATATATATATATATATATATATATATATATATGTGTGTGTGTGTGTGGTATATAATTCCAGGTAAACCAGTTACAAGATTTATTCTACAGGACTTGGTTTGGTTTCAAAGCAGAATGTTGGAGCCACGCTGATTTATATATATATATAAAACTAGACAAAGGAAACTCCAGAAACTACGTTACCCAGAATTCTTGGGGGTGGAGCTTGTTAAACCTTTAAAAGAGTTTGCACCCGGGAATTCGCTCTTTGCTCTTACACTCTTCTCTTACGCTTTTTTCTCTTTCGCTTCTTTTCTTGTCCTTCAGTCTAAAGACGCACCCAGCCGTCAGTAGTAAATTTATGACTCTTTGTTTAAAGCCACGTGCTACTTAAGACTCATTCTTGTTTGGCGCAGTGACAAGAATTTACTTTATTTTTCTGACAGATAACTTTTGCAACCTTTGTCAAGTTAAATGCATCGGTGCATTTAACTTCCTTTTTCGAATTTTCAAAATAAACCTTTTTCTTCTTCAAACTCCAAATTCCTTTCATGAACATTTTTCTTCTAAAGTCAGCTATTTTTGCATTGAATTCTGATTTGACCAAGCATCCAAAAGACAATGACGAAAGACGAATTTTTGATTTTTGATAGAGAATAAAGACGCTCAAACCTTTATTCTGACAAGCCATACTCCAGAGCGCTGCAGAGAAAAACATCCAGGTCAGCTGAGACGTTCAACAGCGACTTGAACTGCCGCCGTGAAACCACAGCCCAATAACAGAAATCATCCCCGCCACTGACGAGACCAAGCGGGTCCGACCGGCAGAGCTGAAGCTGTGTGGCAGACAGAGTGTCGACTGAACCAGACGATTCCAGCATCGGACCTCACGGAGACCCGCGGCACTGCGCAAAGTAAGACCGGGCTATGTTGTCAGATAAACAGAGTGGCTTTATTTAACTCTATTCAAAATCATTGATCTTCTCTCTCCTGCGGAGCTTATCCTTTAGAAACTGAGACTGATTAATTAAATTGAGACTAATCAATTAATGAATGCTTAAATTAAAAGTACCTATACTTTGAACTAGGTGGTGCCCCGAGGTAAAATTACCCACGAGTGATCATTTTCAATATTCCAAAACATTATATTCATCCTGTGACATTGTTCCTACTATATATATATATATATATATATATATATATATATATATATATATATATATATATATATATATATATATAAACTGTGGAATATGTATAACATTACCAGAATGTGTCAAACCTATGCACTGTCAAGCATACCATAGTCAACCTGGTTGACTACAGTGAGGTTAGTGTGTAGTTTTTGCCATATCCTGATAATTTACTCATAATTTATTATTACACACATAAAACAGTCAAAGCTTTCAGAGTGAGTCATATGGACTTTTGATGATGTTGGCATCAACAGACCTTTTGAGAGTAATCAGTTTTAGTCTCATGGTTAGAGCCGTCTGGGACACTCTGAATTCGCACCCTGAGTGGTGACGTATACAACACAGAGGTACAACCTCTTCACACTGAAAGGAGCCAGCTGAGGTAGTTTAGGCATCATATGGTGAGGATGTGCGCTGGTTGCCCCCCTAGGCAGGTCTTCCAGTCATGTCCAACTGGGATATACTTCTGAAGGGCAAGCTTAGTTTAGATCTAAACCTGGTCAGTGGATTGTGAGCACATTTTCATTTATATATATAGTGCCAAATCACAACAGAGTTGCCTCAAAGCGCTTCACACAGGTAAAGTCTAACCTTACCAACCCCCAGAACAACAGTGGTAAGGAAAAACTCCCTCTGAGGAAGAAACCTCAAGCAGACCAGACTCAAAGGGGTGACCCTCTGCTTGGGTCATGCTACAATCATAAATTACAGAACAATTCACAGAACAATTCACGGACAAAAATACAAGAAATGCAATTGGCGTACAGGACAGGAGGATCGCCAACACAAATACAACTCCCATCTCTGGATGGAGCTGCACCTTAAACAGAGAAAAAACAGAATCAGGCATTAGAAAGACAAAAATACTGTATAATTTACCAGCATTAAACAACAAGAAAAACAGAGAAATACTAAGGTGATCGCCGGCCACTAGCCCTAAACTTCACTAAAAGACCCAGAATTTAGGTAAAGTTGAGGCTGCAGCACGCTCCAATTACTAATAAATGAATAAAAAGAGTAAAAAGTGTAAAACAAAACTGTACCAGTATGCTAGCCATATGAAAGGGAAAATAACTGCGTCTTAAGTCTGGACTTAAAAATCTCCACAGAATCTGACTGTTTTATTGATGCAGGGAGATCATTCCACAGAACAGGGGCACGATAAGAGAAAGCTCTGTGACCCGCAGACTTCTTATTCACCTTAGGGACACAAAGTAGTCCTGCACACTGAGAACGTAAAGCCCGGGCCGGTACGTAAGGTTTAATTAGGTCAGCTAGGTAGGGAGGTGCCAGTCCATGAAAAATTTTATAGGTTAGTAGCAGAACCTTAAAATCTGATCTCACTGGGACAGGAAGCCAGTGAAGGGATGCCAAAATGGGTGTAATGTGTTTGTACTTTCTGCTTCGTGTGAAAAGTCTGGCTGCAGCATTTTGAACCAGTTGGAGAGCCCTAATGCTGGACTGCAGTAAAACAGAAAATAGAACATTGCAGTAGTCCAATCTAGAAGAGATAAATGCATGGATCAGGGTCTCAGCATCAGCCATAGACAGGATGGGATGAATATTCGCTATATTTCGCAGGTGGAAGAAAGCAGTCCTAGTAATATTTCTAATGTGGAGGCCAAAGGACAATGAAGGATCAAAAATTACCCCAAGGTTAATCAATTTGTCAGTCTGATGTATGACACATGAGCCGAGGCTGAGCGTTAACTGGTCAAATTGATGCCGATGTCTCACTGGACCAAGAACCATAATTTCAGTCTTATCAGAGTTTAATTGCAGGAAGTTTCTAGACATCCAGCTTCTCACTGCTGCAAGGCAATCTTCTAAGGATTTTATGTGAACAAGATTACCAGCAGTTATCGGCATGTATAACTGAGTATCATCTGCATAGCAGTGAAAGGTGATCCCAAAACGCCGCAATATGTGCCCAAGGGATGCTCTATGAAGGGAGAAAAGCAGGGGGCCTAAGACAGACCCCTGTGGAACCCCAAATTTCATGTCACTAAGGTTAGAGGTAGTGTTACTGTACAAAACACAGTGAGAACGACTGGTCAAGTATGACATCAGCCATGCAAGGGCACTCCCAGTAATCCCAAAATGATTTTCCAGCCTATCAAGTAGAATATGATGATCCACTGTATCAAATGCAGAACTGAGATCTAACAGCAACAGAACCGTAGTGGTGTCCGAATCCACTGTGAGCAGAAGATCATTCACCACTTTAGTGAGAGCCATCTCTGTGGAATGATATTTTCTAAAAGCAGACTGCAGTGGCTCAAAGAGATTATTCTCAAAGATAGTCTACGAGCTGCCGTGACACCACTTTTTTCAGAATTTTAGAGAAAAATGATAGATTTGATATCAGCCGATAGTTTGTCAATACACTAGGGTCAAGATTAGATTTCTTAAGTAATGGTTTAATCACTGCAGATTTGAAACATTTAGGAACAGATTCAGAAGTTAAAGAAAGATTAATAATTTCCAGCACAGGCGGCCCAAGAGTGGACCACAGGTCCATAAACAGTTTAGTTGGTATAGGATCAAATAAACAGGTTGTGCTTTTTGTTGACGTTACGAGTTTTGTCAGCATGTCTAGTGAGATACTATCAAATTCTGTAAATCTAGGTAATACCTCAGTAGTGGCGCCCACCTCAATAGCAGGGTGTAGTGGCTGGGTTAAGGCATGCTGGGATATGTTTAACCTGATGTCTTCTATTTTCTTCCCAAAGTAATCCAGGAAATGTTGTGCTGTAAAAGGGGAGTGAACTACAGTTGGTTGTCCATGCAAAAGTGTTGCCACCATGTCAAACAAGAACTTTGAGTTATGCTTGTTTTTGTTGATCAAATCAGAGTAGTAAGTCCGCTTTGTAGCCAATAATGCATGCTTATAGTCTAAGATAGCATCACGCCACGCAAGGTGAAATACTTCTAATTTTGAATGACGCCATTTCCATTCTAGATTAGCCTTATGCTTGAGGTCACGCGGACAATCATTGAACCAAGGTGACTGTGATTTGGGGGAGTGCGGTTTTAACACAGGTGTTGCAATCATGTCTAGTGTAGCACTGAGTTTAAACTATCCACAAGTCTGTCTACTGACTGGGTATTTGTTAAATGTGAAGCTAAGACATCAGGCAGTCTAACTTCGAGTTCAGTCTTAGTTGAGGAGTTGATGCATCGCCGTAATGATATATAAGATTGTTGTTCCACTAAACATGGCAGCGAAACTGTAAACTTAATAAGTGAGTGATCAGACACCACTGATATAAGAGGCATGATGTCAATATTCGTGACTGCAATACCACGTGCGAGAACCAGATCCAGGGTATTTCCACTAATGTGCGTCGAATCCCGAATGCATTGCCGAAATCCTAATGCATCCACAATTTCCATGAATGATTTGCAGAGGGGATCAGAAGGCTTATTTATATGAATGTTAAAGTCACCAATGATCAGAATGTTATCTACACTAGTTGACACGTTAGAGAAGAACGCACCAAATTCATCTAAGAATTCAGAATATGGGCCAGGAGGCCTATATACAGTGACAAAGTAATATGACTGATTTTTATTCTTCTGTCCTTGGCAATGTGTAATATCCTGAGCAGAGCGGAGAATCAGATGCTCAAATGAGTTATATTTGTAACCCCCAACAGCTAATAAGCTAATCCTAGATTTATAAATAAGAGCAACACCCCCGCCTTGCTTCGCATCATGAGGGACGTGACTAAATCTATATGCTGGTGGGCAGACCTCATTTAAGGGGAGGACAGCTGTAGGTTTAAGCCAGGTTTCACATAGCCCGATCATATCTAAGTGATGATCAATAATTAGATCATTGATCAACAAATGATTTTGAGGACAGTGATCTCCATCTCAGCTTGCCTCTACTGGTGGTTGGCTCTCACTGCGGTATTGTATCACTTCCTGTTCCGGAGCACAGCGGTGTTTTTCTGTATCTGTTAGCTGTTTAATCTGCGCAGTTAGATTGATCTAGTTATCTAGATTACGATTTGTTTCCCAGTGTAATCTTTACGTGCCTTAACTAAAGCACTCCTTCTGCTGAATCACCTCTAAATTATTTACACATTATTCACTTTGCGTGTTTTTAGGAATCCGCTAGCTTAGCGTAGCTACTAGCTCTTAGCCGATTTAGCATGGCGGCTTCTCCTGTCTCTCCCGCACTTTTCTGCTCTGGGTGTGAAATGTTTAGTTATTCCTCGGCCTCCTTTAGCAGTAATGGTACTTGTAATAAGTGTAGCTTATTCGTAGCTTTGGAGGCCAGGCTGGGCGAATTGGAGACTCGGCTCCGCACCGTGGAAAATTCTACAGCTAGCCAGGCCCCTGTAGTCGGTGCGGACCAAGGTAGCTTAGCCGCCGTTAGTTCCCCCCTGGCAGATCCCGAGCAGCCGGGAAAGCAGGCTGACTGGGTGACTGTGAGGAGGAAGCGTAGCCCTAAACAGAAGCCCCGTGTACACCGCCAACCCGTTCACATTTCTAACCGTTTTTCCCCACTCGACGACACACCCGCCGAGGATCAAACTCTGGTTATTGGCGACTCTGTTTTGAGAAATGTGAAGTTAGCGACACCAGCAACCATAGTCAATTGTCTTCCGGGGGGCCAGAGCAGGCGACACTGAAGGAAATTTGAAACTGCTGGTTAAGGCTAAGCGTAAATTTGGTAAGATTGTAATTCACGTCGGCAGTAATGACACCCGGTTACGCCAATCGGAGGTCACTAAAATTAACATTAAATCGGTGTGTAACTTTGCAAAAACAATGTCGGACTCTGTAGTTTTCTCTGGGCCCCTCCCCAATCAGACCGGGAGTGACATGTTTAGCCGCATGTTCTCCTTGAATTGCTGGCTGTCTGAGTGGTGTCCAAAAAATGAGGTGGGCTTCATAGATAATTGGCAAAGCTTCTGGGGAAAACCTGGTCTTGTTAGGAGAGACGGCATCCATCCCACTTTGGATGGAGCAGCTCTCATTTCTAGAAATCTGGCTAATTTTCTTAAATCCTCCAAACCGTGACTATCCAGGGTTGGGACCAGGAAGCAGAGTTGTAGTCTTACACACCTCTCTGCAGCTTCTCTCCCCCTGCCATCCCCTCATTACCCCATCCCCGTAGAGACGGTGCCTGCTCCCAGACTACCAATAACCAGCAAAAATCTATTTAAGCATAAAAATTCAAAAAGAAAAAATAATATAGCACCTTCAACTGCACCACAGACTAAAACAGTTAAATGTGGTCTATTAAACATTAGGTCTCTCTCTTCTAAGTCCCTGTTGGTAAATGATATAATAATTGATCAACATATTGATTTATTCTGCCTAACAGAAACCTGGTTACAGCAGGATGAATATGTTAGTTTAAATGAGTCAACACCCCCGAGTCACACTAACTGTCAGAATGCTCGTAGCACGGGCCGGGGCGGTGGATTAGCAGCAATCTTCCATTCCAGCTTATTAATTAATCAAAAACCCAGACAGAGCTTTAATTCATTTGAAAGCTTGTCTCTTAGTCTTGTCCATCCAAATTGGAAGTCCCAAAAACCAGTTTTATTTGTTATTATCTATCGTCCACCTGGTCGTTACTGTGAGTTTCTCTGTGAATTTTCAGACCTTTTGTCTGACTTAGTGCTTAGCTCAGATAAGATAATTATAGTGGGCGATTTTAACATCCACACAGATGCTGAGAATGACAGCCTCAACACTGCATTTAATCTATTATTAGACTCTATTGGCTTTGCTCAAAAAGTAAATGAGTCCACCCACCACTTTAATCATATCTTAGATCTTGTTCTGACTTATGGTATGGAAATAGAAGACTTAACAGTATTCCCTGAAAACTCCCTTCTGTCTGATCATTTTTTAATAACATTTACATTTACTCTGATGGACTACCCAGCAGTAGGGAATAAGTTTCATTACACTAGAAGTCTTTCAGAAAGCGCTGTAACTAGGTTTAAGGATATGATTCCTTCTTTATGTTCTCTAATGCCATATAACAACACAGTGCAGAGTAGCTACCTAAACTCTGTAAGGGAGATAGAGTATCTCGTCAATAGTTTTACATCCTCATTGAAGACAACTTTGGATGCTGTAGCTCCTCTGAAAAAGAGAGCTTTAAATCAGAAGTGTCTGACTCCATGGTATAACTCTCAAACTCGTAGCTTAAAGCAGATAACCCGTAAGTTGGAGAGGAAATGGCGTCTCACTAATTTAGAAGATCTTCACTTAGCCTGGAAAAAGAGTCTGTTGCTCTATAAAAAAGCCCTCCGTAAAGCTAGGACATCTTTCTACTCATCACTAATTGAAGAAAATAAGAACAACCCCAGGTTTCTTTTCAGCACTGTAGCCAGGCTGACAAAGAGTCAGAGCTCTATTGAGCTGAGTATTCCATTAACTTTAACTAGTAATGAGTTCATGACTTTCTTTGCTAACAAAATTTTAACTATTAGAGAAAAAATTACTCATAACCATCCCAAAGACGTATCGTTATCTTTGGCTGCTTTCAGTGATGCCGGTATTTGGTTAGACTCTTTCTCTCCGATTGTTCTGTCTGAGTTATTTTCATTAGTTACTTCATCCAAACCATCAACATGTTTATTAGACCCCATTCCTACCAGGCTGCTCAAGGAAGCCCTACCATTATTTAATGCTTCGATCTTAAATATGATCAATCTATCTTTGTTAGTTGGCTATGTACCACAGGCTTTTAAGGTGGCAGTAATTAAACCATTACTTAAAAAGCCATCACTTGACCCAGCTATCTTAGCTAATTATAGGCCAATCTCCAACCTTCCTTTTCTCTCAAAAATTCTTGAAAGGGTAGTTGTAAAACAGCTAACTGATCATCTGCAGAGGAATGGTCTATTTGAAGAGTTTCAGTCAGGTTTTAGAATTCATCATAGTACAGAAACAGCATTAGTGAAGGTTACAAATGATCTTCTTATGGCCTCGGACAGTGGACTCATCTCTGTGCTTGTTCTGTTAGACCTCAGTGCTGCTTTTGATACTGTTGACCATAAAATTTTATTACAGAGATTAGAGCATGCCATAGGTATTAAAGGCACTGCGCTGCGGTGGTTTGAATCATATTTGTCTAATAGATTACAATTTGTTCATGTAAATGGGGAATCTTCTTCACAGACTAAAGTTAATTATGGAGTTCCACAAGGTTCTGTGCTAGGACCAATTTTATTCACATTATATATGCTTCCCTTAGGCAGTATTATTAGACGGTATTGCTTAAATTTTCATTGTTACGCAGATGATACCCAGCTTTATCTATCCATGAAGCCAGAGGACACACACCAATTAGCTAAACTGCAGGATTGTCTTACAGACATAAAGACATGGATGACCTCTAATTTCCTGCTTTTAAACTCAGATAAAACTGAAGTTATTGTACTTGGCCCCACAAATCTTAGAAACATGGTGTCTAACCAGATCCTTACTCTGGATGGCATTACCCTGACCTCTAGTAATACTGTGAGAAATCTTGGAGTCATTTTTGATCAGGATATGTCATTCAAAGCGCATATTAAACAAATATGTAGGACTGCTTTTTTGCATTTACGCAATATCTCTAAAATCAGAAAGGTCTTGTCTCAGAGTGATGCTGAAAAACTAATTCATGCATTTATTTCCTCTAGGCTGGACTATTGTAATTCATTATTATCAGGTTGTCCTAAAAGTTCCCTAAAAAGCCTTCAGTTAATTCAAAATGCTGCAGCTAGAGTGCTGACGGGGACTAGAAGGAGAGAGCATATCTCACCCATATTGGCCTCTCTTCATTGGCTTCCTGTTAATTCTAGAATAGAATTTAGAATTCTTCTTCTTACTTATAAGGTTTTGAATAATCAGGTCCCATCTTATCTTAGGGACCTCGTAGTACCATATCACCCCAACAGAGCGCTTCGCTCTCAGACTGCAGGCTTACTTGTAGTTCCTAGGGTTTGTAAGAGTAGAATGGGAGGCAGAGCCTTCAGCTTTCAGGCTCCTCTCCTGTGGAACCAGCTCCCAATTCAGATCAGGGAGACAGACACCCTCTCTACTTTTAAGATTAGGCTTAAAACTTTCCTTTTTGCTAAAGCTTATAGTTAGGGCTGGATCAGGTGACCCTGAACCATCCCTTAGTTATGCTGCTATAGACGTAGACTGCTGGGGGGTTCCCATGATGCACTGTTTCTTTCTCTTTTTGCTCTGTATGCACCACTCTGCATTTAATCATTAGTGATCGATCTCTGCTCCCCTCCACAGCATGTCTTTTTCCTGGTTCTCTCCCTCAGCCCCAACCAGTCCCAGCAGAAGACTGCCCCTCCCTGAGCCTGGTTCTGCTGGAGGTTTCTTCCTGTTAAAAGGGAGTTTTTCCTTCCCACTGTAGCCAAGTGCTTGCTCACAGGGGGTCGTTTTGACCGTTGGGGTTTTACATCATTATTGTATGGCCTTGCCTTACAATATAAAGCGCCTTGGGGCAACTGTTTGTTGTGATTTGGCGCTATATAAAAAAAAAATTGATTGATTGAATTGATTGATCTTATGTTAATGAGACCCAGTCTAAGGACCTCAGTGGGGTTGACAGTTGAACTGTTTGGGTTTAGGGGTGGTTCCAGAGTAGCATATATAAGATGCCTAGAAGTAGGTTTAGGTTTGAGACATTCCACGCACGTTGTAGGTAGCAGACACAACCACTGGGCCATCCTCAATTTCAACATCATCCAATAAAGTAACAGGTATTAAGTTTGGAAAGCATATCCCTCTATGATTTTTATGGACACAACTACGGAAGCAGGCCACATTCTCAACTTGTTGAAATTCCCTCCCTGGCAAATAAACTGCACTATCACCATAGTGGATTTTCTGCACTAAATTCCCCGCTAAGCTAATGGATTTCACAACTACATTTGTCATAAGCCTTGCAGGGTCTCTAATCACCTGCTCCATGGCCTGCTGTAGATTCCTAATGTTACCCTCCCTGTAGAGCTCTATCTATGTTCGCAGACAAGATGGCGGCGCCTTCCCCAGTAGGGTGGAGGCCATGCAGCATCAGCAAGCCACGGCGGCCCCAGAATGAAGGCCAGTTATCAATAAAGCTAAAGCCTTGCTGTCTACAAAACTGCGCCAGCCACCTATTTAACAATGTCAGCCTGCTAAACGCCTCATCAGTACCCCGGGAGAGGAGGGGACCAGAGACTATTAATAGATGTCGACACATCTTTCTGGCAAGGTCACAAGTCCTCTCTATGTCCATTTTTGCAACCTCTGAGTGCTTCATCCTGATATCATTGGTGCCAGCGTGAATAACTATGTGACTATATCTCATGTCATGTTCCTTCATCTGTCTTCCTTTCTGCAGCATCAGCACCCTAAGATGAGATGCAGTGTCGGGAGCTCTGGGCCCAGGAATACATTTAACGTCAGCTGGCGTCTGTAACCTGACTTTGCAAGTGATAGAATCCCCTATCACTAAGGTCCCGTGTTTCGGCATGGAGACAGGAGTGGAAGTCACTTGTGGGCTCAGAGAATTCACATCAGGCAAATCCAAGGGGGAGAACTGATTCACAGTTAGCACTGGCGAATGTGATCGGGGTGCCACAAACGGGCACCAAGCCCTACGGGGCTTCCTCCACCTAGCCACAGTCCGAAAGCCATCCTCCACAGCCGGCGTTTCTAAGCTGATGCTAATGGGCTTGCTAGCCGGCCCAACACTAACCTCATCTGTAGTGCCCGTAACATCTAACTCCACTGAGCTAAGAAGCTGCTCTAACTTATGGACCCGGCTCTCTAAGAGATCCACCCTATCTTCCAACATCACGCAGGATTTATGGAGGGTGTAAAGTTGGATTTGTAGTGTACTTTGTGCACTAAGAAATTCAAGAATGTATCCAAGCAAACATGAGCTAACCAATAATGGATAAGCTAATCACTCCTAAGGCTCACACAGTCGCAAATAAATGAATTAAAATTCACAGCAGTTACAATGAAAAACTAACAGAAGTATTAAACAGGTAAAAAAAAAGCAGCATCTATAAAAATAACGATGGGGAGAGGGGAGGAGTCAACCTAGCTAGTGAGAGAAAAAAAAAAACACTCCGAAAATGAACACAAGAGTAAAGTGCCATGCTAAAATTCACAAGTTACACTAAACAGTTAATTAAATAACAGAAGTATAAAAAAAATGAAATGAAAAAATGATGATGGGGGCCTGAAATAGCTAACGCAAGCTAACCGCTAGCGAAAATGCTAGCAGCTCCTAAGATTTTACACAGAAGTAAAATAATTACTTAAAATTCACAGCAGTTCGACTGAAAACGAACAGAAGTATTAAACGGGTAAAAAAGAAACAGCTATAAAAAGTAACGACGGGGGGGGGGGGGGGAGTCGACCTAGCTAGCGAAAGCTAACTGCTAGCGAATGCTAACTGCTAGCGATTCACAACAGGACCATTGTTAAACAACGTTCAGAGTAGATACAATTAATAACCAGAAGAGTGCTAAACAGAAACAAAAGAAGTGTATACAACCGTGTGAAGTTCAGAGTGGCGTCACAGCAACAAACAATCCATCAGAAGCAAGTTGCCAGACTTACAGCATCGAAAGGGAGTTAGACGAAGGGGCTGAGACAGTGAGGAGATACCAGGAACATTGTGATCCTGACCCAGATAGAAGAAAGAAATGACACAAAAAACAAAGAGGAAGTGACACAAAAATAACGAGGCTGCAAAGAAGAAGAGCATTAATGAGCTCAGCATGACTGAGCAGAGTACGAAACAAAAGAATGGAAGGAAGCAGAGAAAAAGACGGAGCCGGTGCTCTGCTGCAGGCCAGACAAGGACCGCTACCAACTGTTTATGACCAACACTGACCTACAGCTCCCTAAAATAAGATTAAAGGTCATAACAGGTAGTTTGTGTTTCAGGCAGCAGCATTGAAGGAGTTCAAAGAAGAAATATAAAACCAGAACAGTCAAAAGTAAAACAGAGAAATTTCTATGTAACCAAGAAAGAAAATACATCAAAATCACCATGTGCAATAGTTACTGCTTTGTTAAGTCATCACAAAGTGAAGTCAATGCTCCAAAGAGGTCTTCACCTTCACACATCCCAGGAAAATCAAGAAAATAGAACAATGCAATAACAAAGAGGAGCGATGGATGAGACAAAGCAGCCGCTAGATATACAGTCTGAAGTGCAAAGGACGCACTCTAAAAGTATGTCCTGACTGATTGTATCTGTCCTGTCCCCTTGGTCAGATAAGCTACAAATGAGGGCAACAAGCAGTCAGTGTTTGCCACTTGATGGGCATTCCCGCGATGCCCAACTCATGTTTAGTTGGCATTACTCTGAGGTGATGTGTTTTTGCAGGAGCTGAACCCAGATTGTGGAACAAGTTGGCTCCTGATTTATGCACTTTTTCTGACCCAGCACTTGTTCAATCAAAGCTTAAGACATATTTATTTAAACTGGCTTTTAATACCTAGTGGAGCTGTGACATGTTTTGTTTTATTTTTGAATTCTTGATCATTGATTTTACTGTAAAGCACTTTGAACACCGTCTGGCTGTTGTAAAGGGTGATATTGATTGATTGATTGATTGATTGATTGATTGATTGATTGATTGATTGATTGATTACTGTGCACAGTATTTACCAATGAATCATAAAGGATGGGGAAACCAAGCACAGTCACTATGAGCTTTTCCTCCATGCTTGACTGCATGATGGAACCAAACTTAAGTTGTTTTGTTTCAGCAAAAGGTGTGTCACGGTAACGCTCCTTTATCATTTCTCCTTCAAGAACCCCCCGCCCCAACAATTGTTCATTTGACAACAAGGCATCTTCAAAACAATGGATTCCCATTCAAGCTTATGGAGACAGTAAAAGGTGTTAATTGTTTGATGTTGAGAAATGATGTCACCATGTCTGTCTCCAAATCATTTTTCTGTTTGTTTTTGGTGCATGCAGTGAAAAAATATGCACCGCATCTCTTCTCTACAGTTTCATGGGATGTGATCATGTGGCACACACACCTGGGACACATCATACATGATGCCCGTGAGTAAGGTTTAATCCTTTAACATACACGCCTAAATGAAAAAGAGAACATAGCACAGCCATAATGCAAGTGAGACACTGTTTCAGACCTTAGGGGACTGGACCAAGTATAGGGAAGTGTGGAAGGAGCTGCTTGGTCTACTACCACTATGACCTGAGCCCAGATAAGCTGCAGAAAATGAATGAAAGAATATAGTATTACATTTTTTGGTGATGTACCTTATAGTCCATAATGAAAACTGCTATTTTCCTTCATGTAACTGTAGGTTATTGTTCACACTCAGACTGAAGCCCTTTGCAACATTAAGAACTAAAAAAAGCCTACTATAATATTTGCAGGCCATTCTACATGTGCAATATGGGACATGTGCAATATGGGACTAAGATAATGTGGGATCGGTGCAACATGAGACTCGTGTCTGTTTGGGACAGTGTAATATGAGACACTTGTCTGACTGGGATGGTGTAATTTAGAGGTTTCTGAGCTTGTCTCCCCCCCCACCACCACCACCACCACCACCACCACCACCAAATGTAATATTAGATATCTTCAGTGTTTGATAAGCTTCCAGGCTGTAGATCGCTGCATGTCATATTAATACCATAATAAGCACCCCCCCCCCCCCCCCCCCATAATAAGTGCCACTCTGTAGATTTGTTTCTCTGCTTTCATTTCACTTAATGCAGCTCTTACAGCCTGATTCCATTGTGACTTACTAGTCAGATATTGGCTTTTAAAGTTTTCTCTTTTCATCTTTGACAAACATTGCATTTTAGAGGAAGTACTATGAACATCAATACAGAGCATAAGGAAAGCTTTCACAGCGCTTCACTTCTTCCACATTTTATCTTACAGCCTTATTCCAGAAGGGATGAAATTAATATATTATGAAATAACAATGCACTATTGTTGTCTGAGGACAGTATATCCGAGTGTCTGGACACTAAACGGGGTCACAGACGTGGCCATGCTGGATATAAATTGGACACAACTGTTTCATGTTAGGTTAGAAAGACACAACAAACACACTAAAAACCTGAAAATAAATGGTCACTGCAGAGACGACGATGGCTGTTTGGCTGCCGCTCGTCCTATTTGGCTCTTTGGGTCAGAGGTTAAGGGTAAAACAAAACAATACACCTGGATGCTGCTAGTTTTTATTTTTCCAGCACATACACATTAAATCTTGTGTCCTCTGCAAAGTTTGATCATCAGCTGAGCCTGGATTCAGAGAGCAAGTTTAACAAACTGAGTGCAAATTTCAGCAGTGATGATGTTGGCAAACTGGCTTCTCAGTTTCAGAATAGGTGTTAAAACATGTTGGTAAAGAGGAGAAAAGCCCTTATCAGTGGAACACAGATAAGATGGTTCACCATGGCAACAGGAGAAAAAAGTTCCATCCTAAAATTTATTCCCAGTGAAGTTTGAAGCATAAAGAAATGTTGAAGAGAATATAAGTACACAGTATATTTACACAAAAGAAACCAAATTCTGAATGGGAAGAAAACTGATGACCAAGTCAGTGCACAAGTACAGTGCATAAAAAAGGTTTTTCATTTGAATTAGTTAGTCAGTGTTAACATATTCCATGAATCATTCAGCCCCAAGCTCCCCCAATCCCCCACTGCTGGCCAGGTTGAAGGGTTAAATCATTTAGAAAATGATGCCAATTTCAAATTTAATAACATAAACATAAAATAGACTTTATGAATGTGTGCTGCAGATATACCAGAGATAAAGTATTTAATTGACAAAGCAACCTGTTTTAAAAGCCCACTCACCTGTGATGAATGTGGTGTCTGACTGCTGATTTTCAGCCTTGATTGACATCCCCATTCCTTTTTTTTTTATTTGGACCCCATTGTCCACAACAGCTTTATACACAATTAGACACCAGGTTACTGCTGATTTCGAGCGACATTGAATGCAGCCCCTTGACACGGGAGCTGCTGTGCACGTTCAGTGTTACTGTGTGCAGTCTGTTCTGTGCACTAATGTCTGCAGGATATAAGAACATATTACAAAGTCAAACGCTCCCTGCTAATATCTGAAAACAGTCTTCTGCTGAAGAGTGCGACATGCCTCATGGATATTATATTTACACAGGAGATTTAATCCTTAGTGCCAGAAGGATGGTCTCTGGGTTGTTTCCCAGATGGGATGTGGACGTGGAGATGACCGAACTGGCCCAGTGTTGATGCTCACTGTTTCTGACAGACACTGCATGTGGTCGCTGCAGGAAGCGTCTGCTGGTCTGGATCCTACTCTCTCTCCTTCCTCTTTCTCCTCTTCTACTCTGTGTTGTTTGAAGACTTCCACTGCTGTGTGGATCATTGCTTGTGAGCTGGCATGGTTCCTTGGGTGTTCTTCCCAGATCTTCCAGTTGATGGAGCAGCTCTTGAGGTTGTGCTTGAGGAGGTCCTTATAACATTTCTTCTGCCATTCTCTGGACCATTTTTCGTTGTTGAGCTGGGAAAAGAAGATCTGCTTGGGAAGTCAGCTGTCATCCATCGTAACTACATGACCCACCCCCCGAAGGTGGCTGTTGATGATTACACACTCGATGCACTGGAGCTCGGCTTCAGCCAGGATGCTGATGTTGTTACGGTAATCTTCCCACCTGATGTGCAGAATACCCCTCAGGCACCATTGGTCAAATAGCTTGAGGGTCTTCAGGTGGCGATGGTAGGTGGTCCAGGTCTTCAGATCTGTACAACAGGTTTGGTATGGTGATGACTTTGTAGACAAGGATTTTCATCTCACGTCGAAGGTTTCTGTTGTTGAAAACACAGGTGCAAAGCCACCTAAAAGCAGTTCCCACACACTTGAATCAGTGTTGGATCTTGCTGTTGATGACACATGGCTGCACAGATATGGAAAGTAGTCAAGTTCTCCAGAATAGGTGTTTCTGTTACTGTAAAGTACTTTGAATATGACAGTGCCAGATTCATGCAGTCCATTTAGTTGGTCCAGATCAAATTTTAACTATTTTTTTCCAAAGCCTGCATCACAACCAAATGTTATTGAAAATGTTTATGTCCATTTGAGACGTCCTGCAGAAAAACAGACAAAACACATTGACAGCATGATCTACTTTATGTCAGGATTTAGTATGTGCTTTTGTTTTTAGTTGTTTTAGATTAATGCGTTCTGGGGTGTTTATTCTCTTGTTGGTCTCTTTCCTGCTTGGGCTTTCTCTGTCCCTATCTCTCTTGTCTGCCTCTTGGTGCTTGGTGGTGGGCGTGTCACTCTGTTTGGCCACACCCTTGTTCTGGTGCTTTCCACACACCTGTTCCTAATCTGTAGCTCATCACTGGGGTGTATATAAGCTTCATTGGTTGCACTTGTCTCTCACCAGATTGATGCACCTTGTGCCTTCTTCTGCTCTCGTGTTTTCTCATCCTGCCTGTTTGTTTGACCACACCCTTGCCTGATGTTTTTGTACTGTTGCTCCTCCTGGACTGTCTTATCATGTACAGACCCCAGCAAAGTTCTTCATGAAACCGTTTTACTCTACAGAGCTGTGTTTTCGAGTTGTGCAGTTGTCATTTCTGTCCACCATGTTCGATACTTCACAGACTAAAGCACACCGACCACGCTGGCTGCAGTCACAATGATTCTCCAGTTATCAGAGTTGAAGATGTGAAAGTTGCTGTAGGCACACAAAAGCACATTTAACAACATAAGCAACACATGTTCATCTTGACTGCAGTGTTGGAAGCTCAAAAGACCCAAAAGATCACTGGCTGTGAACTCCCTCCCCTCTCTACTATTTACGAAACACGTATCTGTCGGAAAAGGTTGAAGATCCTACTAGATCAGTCACATCCAGCTAACTCCCTTTTCAACATCCTCCCATCAGGTAAAAGGTTGAGAGCCATAACCACTAAAACATCATGCTTTCTCAACAGCACCTACTGCAGAGCCATTAAGCACCTAAATAGTTCTCCTACCCTGCACCAGCACATTATGAAAGTAGTTTTTTATGACTATGACTGAGCTCATATACGAGGTCTGTTAGAAAACTATCCGACCTTTTTATTTTTTTAAAAACACCTACGTGTTGGAAGTCTCACAGGACATGTGACATGCCCAGCTGTTACACACCCTCTCCTGTAACAGTGGAATGTGCTGCAAAAGTGCTGATGTCCACATTTTCTGCGATTTCTCTGGTAGTCACACGACGTCCCGGATCAACACAGCATTCACTTTGGAAATTATCTGGTCATTTCAGCCTGTCGATGGCCGCGCGGAGCGCGGCACGCCCTGCGCCGCTGTGGGCCGTCTTTAATCTTGTTGTAATGATCCTTAATCTGTGTGACGCCCAGAGTATCTTCACCAAAAGCCGTCTGAATCTTCCGAATAGTTTCCACCTGGGTGTCTCTCACAGTTTCTGGAAAAATTTGATTCAGCGCTGCTCCAATCGCTCAGCCATTTTCCTGACAAGGAAAATCCAATGAGGGAGCTGGACCAGTGCTCACTCAAAGCCTGCCCACAGGTGAATGACGCAACCGACAGACGTGAAAAAACTCACGTATGCACACGAAGGTTCAAGCTTGGCTGATGCAAGCGCACATGATTCAAATCCATATAGTTTTTTAAAAAAATAAAAAGGTCGGATAGTTTTCTAACAGACCTCGTACATTGTTGTATTTCTTTTTATCTTTTTATATATTTATTTATTTAGCATTTTAGTGCAGTACGTCTATTTTGTATCTGCTGCGTACTGTACTACTGCACTTGGCACTTTAACCTGACTCAGGTTAAGAGGGTCTATATTTTTTTTTTTATTATTCAGATATAATGTGTGTGATTTTATGTGGAGTATTGTGTGTATGCTTATGCTTTTTATGTCTTTTGTTTACGAGCACACTGAAACAAATCCCTAGCAACTTGCATTGGTTGCATGCCAATAAAGTATTGAATCTTGAATCTTGAAAGTGGCAAATGCACACATTGATGCATGAATTTTGTGAAATGCATTAAAACGCTGATTAGCGAGAGATAAACGGTGACAACAAATTGACAGAAATGATCCTCCATCGCTGGACTGCTAATGTTTTGATTTGGTCCCCTGTCATTATTTATGACAGAAGTGACCCAGCATCAGTCGCAAATCATAAAACTCTTAACAGCTGATTTGTTTGTGACACAGAGGAGATAAACAAAGCCATGAGGTGCAGTGAAGTGTGTCACCACTCGCTGTCAGTCAGAATAAATGTCCTCAGCTTCATGTGGTGCTGATGATGCTGGGTGACAGTGCCAAAGACTGCCCAATCAGTATTACTGACATATGCACTTCTGTGCATTATTTGTGTGCCTGTGCCAAGGGCATAGTGCAAATATGTCAGTTAAACTCAAGCATGATGTTTTTGTTGGGTTGATGAGAGCCGATCGTAGACTCAAACAGCTGTTTCTGTGCTGTCAGCACAAACACTCACCTGATGAATTGATGATTCTGTCAACAAAATGCAAACTAAATATTTGATGGAATGTGCAGTAATTATAGAGTCACACTGGGGAAATGCTACAAATTATGATGACTCACTTCAACCAGTCAACATATTTAGCTAAAAGGCAAAATGGAAAAATGTTATGTGATTATTGCAGGAATGTCAGCAAAGCTTTTAAAATTATATTTGGAGAAAGTAAATCATATTCATCAAAGTGCAGGAGAAGGACGCTGCACAGCCTTGACCTTATGACCTCATGCATGATGTCACCCAGCGCTCTGCTGCATGAGCAGGGTATTGTAATTGGTCCTCTGTGTGTGTGTGTGTGTGTGTGTGTGTGTGTGTGTGTGTGTGTGTGTGTGTGTGTGTGTGTGTGTGTGTGTGTGTGTGTGTGTAAAAATAAATGAAAGGCATCTGAGGGCTGATGCACACTTGCCATACCACAATATAAATGTGTAAGTAAATACACACGTCTTGCAGTGGTGTTTTTCTGTGTGTGACATCATCATATGACTTCCTTGCGGCTTCACTATCAGGTCATTTATACCAATCAATCACAAATATTTTGCTGATCATTGTATGTTTTAGATCATCCATCTAAGGTTCTTGGTTGATGAGTTATATAAAAAAGGGTGCCTTTTCAGACCATGTTTTCTTTGACCTTTGACCTTTGAGTAAAGTACTCCAAAATCTAATCACCTCTAGATTTTCATCCTTCTAATATTCCCACCAAGATTGAAGGAAATCCATTTGGACAGTGTGGCTCTTTCTTGTTCAAAGAAACACACATCCCAGTGGGGAGAGACATGATTTCAGTCAGTGTCCAGCCACACAAGGACCTGACTGTAGTTTGAAATCAGCTTGTCAGGTTATTTCATTTCCAGAGTCCAGGTGTGGTGGCCAGAAATGTTCCACGGGGTGAGGAGCACAGCTGCAACAAATCCACCATCAGTCCAGCAGAGTTTGTTGTCATTAGAAATCCTGTAACTGAGTTACAAGAAGTTTGTCTTTGAGACACTGTGTTTTGAGGGACAAACTCATCCATTCATTTACAGGTCTGTTCACTCCTTGGCTTTTACAGGGTAAATGTCTCGGCTTTTGCAAAAGTCTACCAATAATGAAGGCTGGTTTTTTTTTTGGATGTCATAAATAAATTAGAATGTGTAAAAGCTCAAGAGGTGACGAACTGCTTTAACAGTGTTTCCGCTGCCCAGCTGCTGTGACGGAGCTCTAAGCAGCGCTGTATCTGACATTTCTTGCCACAAATGGAATATGTTTGCTGAAAATGATGGCAGCTCTTCCGGCCTTAAAATGGAAGTAGGAATGAAATATTTATCCCACAATCCGTCCCTTTATGTGATAAATATCACAGCAACTTCCCTGCATTTCCTGGACAAATGTGATATCAACATAAAGGTCTTTAAGATGAGAAAAAAAACAACAACATTTTAATATTTTTTCAGATGATAGAGAGATTTGACCTTCCAGCTCAACAATTTAACAAAGACTGAATATTACAACTGAGATGTAATTTTAAAAGCGGGTCTCCAAAATGTCCAGTCGTTATTAACAAATTAACCAAAAAATACATCATCTGGTCTTTTCTGTATCCCATCACCTGTATGAAGAAGGTGACCTCTGAAGGCCAGTGTTCCTATTCAGGTAACCTCTTACCTAAACAGAGTTGTGCTGCTTCCCAGCATGATGAAGCAAACAAAACAAAATGGAATGAATCAAAGCCTCTGTGCTGACCATCAGACTTACACTTTACACATAAAACAAAGTCAGGAGACACAACTGTTTCATCCACCTCAGCTCCAAATTTCCATCATCCAGGATGGATGATACATATTTTTCTGTGCAGCAACAGCAAAATGATGGGAAATGATCATGTTTTAGATTTGTACAAATATGAAAACTTTGTCTACAGTGTAGATATTTTCCTTTAGTTTCATCAAAGAGACATTAAAATATCACATCATCACAGCAAACAACCATAAAAATACATCTAAACATACTACACATTTCTATATTCATGTCTCAGTGCACAAACCTACACTAAACACCAGTCACATGACCTCCTATAAAGTCAAGACCTCATTTCCTCATTTCAACTTCAAACATGGTTCAAGCAGACGGTCGCCCCTTTGAGTCTGGTCTGCTTGAGGTTTCTTCCTCAAATCATCAGAGGGAGTTTTCACTTCCCACTGTGACCCGTGTTCTTGCTCTGGGGGTTGGTAAGGTTAGACTTCACTTGTGTGAAGCACCTTGAGGCGACTTTGTTGTGATTTGGCGCTATATAAATTAAATAAATTAAAAACACAAACAAAACTTGCAGATATTTCTATTTGCCTTTGATGCTTCATCACGACTCACTGAGGGTAAAGGTTCAGACTCTCTATGCAGGGATGTGACGGGTCATTAGGCATTTTAGTAGTCTGGAAGTTGTCTGTAATTGCTATGAAAGAATCCAATCCAAATGGTTTCCTTCTCTGATTCATTACATTTTTGTGTAGAAAAAGTGTCTCTCACTGACCAGCACACCTGAAGTATACAGCAGGAGGCAGCATTCAGCAGGTGGCAGGCAGGTCTTTGGGATCCATCCATCCATCCATTTTCTTCTCCTTTATCCGGAGTCAGGTCGCGGGGGCAGCAGCTCAAGCAAAGCCGCCCAGACATCCTGATCCACACACACCTCCCCCAGCTCCTCCGGGGGAACCCCAAGGCGTTCCCAAACCAGCCGAGAGATGTAGTCCCTCCAGCGTGTCCTGGGTCTTCCCCGGGGCCTCCTGCCAATGGGACGTGCCGGGAACACCTCTCCAGCGAGGCGTCCAGGGGGCATCCCGAAAAGATGCCGGAGCCACCTCAACTGACTCCTCTCGACGTGGAGGAGCAGCGGCTCGACTCCGAGCTCCTCCCGAGTGACCGAGCTCCTCACCCTATCTCTAAGGGAGCGCCCAGCCACCCTGCGGAGGAAACTCATCTCAGCCGCTTGTACTCGTGATCTCGTTCTTTCGGTCATGAGCCAAATCTCATGACCATAGGTGAGGATCGGAACGTAGATCGATCGGTAAATCGAGAGCTTTGCCCCCCTACTCAGCTCTCTCTTCACCACGACGGTCCGATACAGCGACCGCATCACTGCAGATGCTGCACCGATCCGTCTATCGATCTCACGCTCCATCCGTCCCTCACTCGTGAACAAGATACCGAGATACTTAAAGTCCTCCACTTGAGGCAAGGACACTCCACCGACCTGAAGAGGGCAAAGCACCTTTTTCCGGTCGAGAACCATGGCCTCGGATTTGGAGGTGCTGATTTTCATCCCGGCCGCTTCACACTCGGCTGCAAACCGCCCCAGTGCACGCTGAAGGTCCTGATTTGATGAAGCCAACAGAACCACATCGTCCGCAAACAGCAGAGATGAGATTCTGTGGTTCCCAAACCAGACCCCCTCTACACCCTGGCTGCACCTAGAAATTCTGTCCATAAAAATAATGAACAGAACCAGTGACAAAGGACAGCCCTGGCAGAGGCCAACGTGCACTGGAAACAGGTTTGACTTACGACTGGCAATGTGAACCAAGCTCCTGCTGCGGTCGTACAGGGACCGGATAGCCCTTAGCAAAGGACCCCGGACCCCTTACTCCCGGAGAACTCCCCACAGGGTGCCCCGAGGGACATGGTCGAACGCCTTCTCCAGATCCACAAAACACATGTGGACTGGTTGGGCGAACTCCCATGAACCCTCGAGCACCCGATAGAGCGTGTAGAGCTGGTCCAGTGTGCCGCGACCAGGACGAAAACCACACTGCTCCTCCTGAATCCGAGGTTCGACCATCGGTCGAATTCTCCTCTCCAGTACTCTGGAATAGACCTTACCGGGGAGGCTGACAAAACAAAACAAAGATGCTGTTTCCATTAAGTTGGTCCATCAAAGTTGACCAGGTTTTAGTTTGTTCTTGTTACATGTCTTTTTTATTTTGGACATGAAACAGGATGGGTTTATCTTCAGATGTCAGGTCTGGGATCCTGTACTGGTACCACAAGTCTCCATCCTATAGTGGAACTGACTTGAGTCCTGGATGCCAACCATCCAGGCAGACATCCAGCTTGGCACAAATCCTGCTGGCACAAGAACCAGCCAACCCTGCCACCATTCAATAGTGCTGGATGCATTTCCAAAGCCTATGGGAAAAAAGAAAATGTTTTAAAGTGTTTGACAACATTTCATTTTTATTACTCCCATTGTGCTTGATCTCCTTCCTGAGCTTCTGCAATTATTCTTGACCACCACTCAGTTAAGTCAAGTTTGGGTTTATGACATATTTTCTGACAGGATGCTGGAATATCTGGAGGGTTTTACTTTGACTTTCTCCAAGCCTCAACATTTCTGCCTTCATTTTACAAAGGAGACCAATTTCCTCAGCTCTGTAATATCTCACGACTTCAGAGGAGTCGCTCCAGTGGAATTCCTTAGTGCAATTAACAGCTGATAACGGATAATTAAAGCTGCCATTGTTTGTGTGAAAAGGCATTGCTAATTTCCCTGGTGCAGTGGAGAAAAAGTCCATGTCTTTATATTCATCCTCAGCGAGAACTTGATTGCATTCATGACTGCTGGATGCAAAACTAATTCACATGAAGAGATAACATTTATTTTGCTGTTTGTTTGCTGGTTTTTGTTCACAATACCTCAATATTTTGAAGTACTGCTAATAAGGTTATAGGCAGTTTAGAAAGTGTTTTCATTTTCACAGTGTCTAATTGATGATAAGAAAATTTAATTTATCAGATCACCAAATGTATCGCAACAGTGGCTGCAAGTAAAAGTACAGAAGACCAAATGCCTCTGTGTGTGTCTCTGTGTATATATATATATATATATATATATATATATATATATATATATATATATATATATATATATATATATATATATATATATATATATATATATAAAGAAAAAAGGCATTCTGCATGGAAAGAAGAAGTAGTCATTGTTGTGACCTTCTCAGCCTCTGTATGATGAGCACTCGGTTGGATTTCTGTCTAGTGAAGGTGACCTGGGAACAGTTTCTTGAACTGTTTCTTCTCTTGGGTGTGGACGTTCTTCCTTCAAGGAGCTCAGGGGCCGTCTGGACTGCAGGCCAAACTCTGGTGGGTTAAAGCGTCACCCTGACCTCCAAGAGCTCAGCTGGTGAAACTAAATCCATCTGATTGGAAGCTTTGTTTTGACTTCATAGCCAGATGACGTAACTCAGCTGCAAGACATTTGATTTGGTGAGTGAGGTATTACAGAACCTCTACTTCCTACTTCAGTTGGGAAGTAGGAAGTAGAGGTTCTGTAATACCAGCCTCTGCCACATACAGTGTGTGTATTTTTTTTCAATCTGTCCAAACTTTTGATGGGTGCCGCTGCTTATATCTTTTGTCCCTGCAGGAGTGTTCGTTTATGAAATGTTTTGGGTCAGTGGTCATACATCGGTGTGGGTCTGTGTTCCTCCGCCGGTGTCACAGGTCAATGCACATTGTAAAGCCGACTTTACATTCAGCTCAGCAGCTCATGAGAAATGTTTGCTTAGCAGCAGATTCATAATCCTTCTGCACACCGACTATTCCCAGACATCCAGGTCAAAGACAAAAACTGGGTGAGAAATAGAACTGCTGTTTGAAAAGCAGCACTGCAGCCTTTTATTTGCCTCTGTAAGCCACACGTGTGCGTCTTTTAGCGCCCCTCTGCTCATTTTCAGCACAATAGTCATGTGATTGAATTTTTTCAGGTCTCGACCCTGTAAATGATCCAAACGTGAGTATAATTAGTTTAGCTAAGGAAGCATAATGAAGCAGCAGAAGCTTCGCTCTGCACACACCTGCAGCCCAAAATGATTCTTTTTTGATTTCTTGAACTCCCAGCAAGTTGTTTCATCTTTCAAAGGAAATTATTTTATTTTATTTATTCATTTTTTTGCTTCATATTCTCCACTTTCCATTTCTGGCCAGTGTGTTAATATCATGCTGTAGGCAAAGGTTTATAGGGGAAGCCGGGCCACAGTGGAACAGAAATGTTGTTTTGTGGCAACATAAACACATTATGCACAGGTTGAGGTTATTCTATTGTGGATTTAATACAGCATGTTATTGTTTATAAGGCTATGTTGTTTATGTCTCCCCAAGTGTAATTTACAGGTGTTTAAAATCAATTTTAAAATGTTTGATTCACTGAGCCCCGGACACTAATTCACAGGGCACAGAGAATTAACTTAGAATATAATGAAAAAAGCACATGATTATAACGATTTCTTCAAAATTATTAAATATATTCTGATGCATATACAAGCTATAATCCAGCAAACCAGCTATATGATGTGTGAGTGTCTTTATATAGTGATATAAGTCCTTTAGAAACTATTATAAATACAACTGTCATCATTTCTGTTCAAATGTGAAACAGTTGTTTATATACACAAATTATAGAAATAATTCATGGAAAAATAAATGTATAAGCTTAATATTTGTCATCCTCTTGATACTGGGGCTTAGTAAATCACTTTCTAGACTGATTCACTGTGGCCCGGGTGCCTGTGACACACATGAGTCATGTGATCAAATAGGTGATAGTCTGGAGAAGACATAACACATACTCATCAGTTGGATGGGGTAGTCTTCTAACCAAAAACAAGTTTTTGGGCCACCTTTCCTCTGTTGTGAGAAATAAATACAAAGACACACTGACATCCACAAAATTTACTTTTGAACTGAAAAAACTGACTTCACTTGCCACTTAGTTTTACCCTTAATGTATCCAAAAACAAAACACTAATTTATAAGGGGGGGCGTCTTTATGCATAAAAATATGGCATAACTGCTGCAAATATATATGTTGTTTTGCAGATATAGTTACTGATTCACTGTGCCCTGTTTTCCTCCAGATGAATGTTCTTATTAATGAAAATGCTGCCTGATTTATGAAGGTTCTCTATCTTGCTCAGAAACACTTTGGCAAAACAGGTGTTTTATCAACATTACTGATTAACAAAAGGGCAATGAATAGATATTAAAGGAAAGGAAACTTAAAGAAAAGGAAACTTTCTTCAACATAGAATCAACAAAAGGACAAAACATTATGATGCTGCAATCCTGATATAAATTTACAAAAATTTTATAAAATTAAACTAAACTAAACTAAACTAAAATAAATTAAAATTTACAAAGATTTACTTGATGCTGCAACCTTGATATAAATTTACTAAAATTACGAACATTACTCCTTGGTTCCCAGTGATGCCCCTTCTGGTGTATCTCAACCCTTATCGGGCTAAAGTCCTTGTTAATTTGACAGTTCACTAAAACAGGATTTGAGTGATGTCAGTGGTCCTATCAGATGTTGCTTCACCATGGCAACAGGCAAAGTTTCCAGTCTGTCAAAATATGTCAAAGCTTAAGACAGAATTTAGATTCACTGCTTTAATGTTTCCCATAATCCCCATGCACTTCCCAAAATGCACCGCGGCACCAGCAGAGTTCTGGCATTTCAAAGCCGTGTAAAGAATGGTTAGTGGGGATGTGGATGCCATTGATCCAGCAAGTTTATGAGCGATTATGATGATGAAATGTTCTCCCAAGTTGAGAGGGTAATCTAGAGGAGGTGTACCACCTCTGATGGACTCCCACCATGCCCCAACGTTTCTTGTTGTCCAAACTTCATCAGGTGTGTTTACATTGTGCCCTACCTAAACTGAAACTCTGCTGAAACTGAACTCTCGCGTGAGTCGCGGACTGCAAGACGGCACAAGATTCACAACTGCGAAACAGCTGATATACTGTATCCATGCACTGGAACCCTCCTCCCCCCTGAAACCTTGAAAATTTTTCTCAAGGTAAAATTTTGTGGAATTGGAAACTAGTGTTGGCGGAGGTTTGCACTCTATGAGCGCAGTGCTCTAGTTCTGTCTAGGATGGGTGTCACCATAGAATTATCCAGCACATTAGCATAGTGACAGCCGCTGTGTGCTGTTTTCACTGGTGCGTGTGTGTGTGTTCAGACATGTCTGAGTTATCTTGTCCCCCCACACACAGATTTGATTCAAACTTGGTGTGAATATGACATTGACAGATGTCTCGAGGTGCTTGCATTTTGGACTGGTTTGGCCAAAGGTCAAGGAAACCATGGTCTGAGGAAACCTCTTTTTTGTATATCTCAAGAAAAAAGAAGCCTAAATGGATGATATAAAAATGATATTAAAATTATATTTATCAGCAGAAAAAACTGATTGGTTTGTATGAATGACTTCATAATGAAGTTATATATAAGTCAAATGATGTCATAAATACTTATGTGCTTTTTCAGATAAGTAATGCCTCATATTAATGTAGGGTTAATATGAGGCCTCAAGAAGGATGTTGTTGCAATATTTAAGATAGAATTTCCTGGTCAACAATGTATATTATTGCCTGATGGAAATCTGACTATTGATCTCAACAGCCGTGACTCTAATTCCTCTTACAGTCACTGAAATCTTTGACATCTGGGTGACCTTGCCAGGACAATTCCTGAATCCACCTTCAATGGGTGCCAAGTTTGGTCCAAATCAAGTTGTAACTGAGTTTCTTTGACCTTTTTCCCAATGAGATTTCCCAAAATGAATCCTTTTAAAAGGCAGTTCCAAGGTTGGCTTTCAATCAGATACTAAACTTGGTTGAAGAACTCCAAAGGACCCGGGAGCAGTTGGCCAACAAACAGACAAGCTTGATTTTGACACTAATGGTTTAGCTTCATCAAATTTAACCCTACCTGAGCAATTCCAGAACTCACCAAAATGTATGTGGTAAATTTTATGCAAATCAAAGTGAGTAATCTAAATTATGACCTTTCACCCCAATGACTTTGATCCCAATTATTGCACTTAGATGTTTATGAAACTTGGTATACATCTACATGCAAATTCTGGAATTGCCCAAGAGAGGTCAAATTTGGCAAATAGGAGTGAAAATCAAAATTTGACATTGACCTCTAACTGCATGATTGATCTTTGAATGATCCAGAATATGCAATTTTTTTTGTCCAAATCAGGTAGACAAATCAGTTTCCTTGATTTTGGCCTTCCCCAAAATGAACTGTAAACAGTTTGGTAAAATCAGCTAAAAGGAGGCATAAACCAACAAAGACACCAGTGGCAGCTGGTGAAAAAAATCTTGGTGGAGCTGGTGTGCCAATAGATTTCCCTGTCTCGTCCAGTTCAGGCATTCAAATGAACAGTCGGAAATTACTACAATTCCAGATTAATCATTTAATGTCCTTCTCAAAATCAGCAGTTTCAGAGATAAAAGTTAACCATTCACAGCTATATTAGGCCTCATTTATACTTTAGAAAGGAACAGTATCAAATACAACACTCAAGTTTGCAAGTACAACCTCTGGCAAAAATTATGGAATCACTGGCCTCGGAGGATGTTCATTCAGTTGTTTAATTTTGTAGAAAAAAAGCAGATCACAGACATGACACAAAACTAAAGTCATTTCAAATGGCAACTTTCTGGCTTTAAGAAACACTATAAGAAATCAAGAAAAAAAGATTGTGGCAGTCAGTAACAGTTACTTTTTTAGACCAAGCAGAGGACAAAAATATGGAATCACTCAATTCTGAGGAAAAAATTATGGAATCACCCTGTAAATTTTCATCCCTCAAATTAACACCTGCATCAAATCAGATCTGCTCATTGACATTGACCCTATGTGTCTTTTTGCAAGGAATGTTTTTGCAGTTTTTGCTCTATGGCAAGATGCATTATCATCTTGAAAAATGATTTCATCATCCCCAAACATCCTTTCAATTGTCCAAAATATCAACGTAAACTTGTGCATTTATTGATGATGTAATGACAGCCATCTCCCCAGTGTCTTTACCTGACATGCAGCCCCATATCATCAATGACTGTGGAAATTTACATGTTCTCTTCAGGCAGTCATCTTTATAAATCTCATTGGAAAGGCACCAAACAAAAGTTCCAGCATCATCACCTTGCCCAATGCAGATTCGAGATTCATCACTGAATATGACTTTCATCCAGTCATCCACAGTCCATGATTGCTTTTCCTTAGCCCATTGTAACCTTGTTTTTTTCTGTTTAGGTGTTAATGATGCCTTTCGTTTAGCTTTTCTGTATGTAAATCCCATTTCCTTTAGGCGGTTTCTTACAGTTCAGTCACAGACGTTGACTCCAGTTTCCTCCCATTCGTTCCTCATTTGTTTTGTTGTACATTTTTCGATTTTTGAGACATATTGCTTTAAGTTTTCTGTCTTGACGCTTTGATGTCTTCCTTGGTCTACCAGTATGTTTGCCTTTAACAACCTTCCCATGTTGTTTGTATTTGGTCCAGAGTTTAGACACAGCTGACTGTGAACAACCAACATCTTTTGCAACATTGCGTGATGATTTACTCTCTTTTAAGAGTTTGATAATCCTCTCCTTTGTTTCAATTGACATCTCTCGTGTTGGAGTCATGATTCATGTCAATCCACTTGGTGCAAAAGCTCTCCAAGGTGTGTTCACTCCTTTTTAGATGCAGACTAACGAGCAGATCTGATATGATGCAGGTGTTAGTTTTGGGGATGAAAATTTACAGGGTGATTCCATAATTCTTTCCTCAGAATTGAGTGATTCCATATTTTTTTTCCTCTGCTTGGTCTAAAAAAGTAACCGTTATTGACTGCCACAATCTTTTTTTCTTGATTTCTTATAGTGTTTCTTAAAGCCAGAAAGTTGCCATTTGAAATGACTTTAGTTTTGTGTCATGTCTGTGATCTGCTTTTTTTCTACAAAATTAAACAACTGAATGAACATCCTCCGAGGCCAGTGATTCCATAATTTTTGCCAGGGGTTGTATGTGTGAGTGTTTGTGAGAAGAGCGACTCACCTTAAAGAGGTGAAGAAAGAAAGAGCCGAGACTCGATCCAGAAAACTTTTCTCCAAATCCTCACTGAAACCTTGTCCTCGTTACAACAGTCGTTCCACTCTGAACTATTCAGCAAAGCAGTTTGCACATTGTTTTTTCTTGCAGACCTGAGCGCGATGTGTGACCAAATAAAACAAACAAACTCAAACAGACTGGCTTCATTTGTAAAACGTGAGCCTGCTTCTTTTCCACTGACCAAACTCCGAGCCGCCGGTGTGAGAGCCGTCAGTGTGGTTGTACCTTTATCCCAGGTTCCCCCCTCACCTCCCAAAAACTGTGTCCCAAAGTTCTTCAACTTACTCCAGTGGAGTTTTTGTTTCCGCCAAAAACAGCAGCACTTTGATAAATCCAGGGGTGATGTTGTGTGTTGTTAGCTATGCTGAGTGCAGTGACACTTACTTGTTCAGAGCCGTACAAAATACACGTGAGTTCGAGCGCTTTGTCATCTGCTGGATGGACGCTGGCTGCAGTATTGAAATCCCCGTAGAGACGGTGCCTGCTCCCAGACCACCAACAACCAGTAAAAATCTATTTAAGCATAAAAATTAAAAAAGAAAAAATAATATAGCACCTTCAACTGCACCACAGACTAAAACAGTTAAATGTGGTCTATTAAACATTAGGTCTCTCTCTTCTAAGTCCCTGTTAGTAAATGATATAATAATTGATCAACATATTGATTTATTCTGCCTTACAGAAACCTGGTTACAGCAGGATGAATATGTTAGTTTAAATGAGTCAACACCCCCGAGTCACACTAACTGCCAGAATGCTCGTAGCACGGGCTGAGGCGGAGGATTAGCAGCAATCTTCCATTCCAGCTTATTAATTAATCAAAAACCCAGACAGAGCTTGAATTAATTTGAAAGCTTGACTCTTAGTCTTGTCCATCCAAATTGGAAGTCCCAAAAACCAGTTTTATTTGTTATTATCTATCGTCCTCCTGGTCGTTACTGTGAGTTTCTCTGTGAATTTTCAGACCTTTTGTCTGACTTAGTGCTTAGCTCAGATAAGATAATTATAGTGGGCGATTTTAACATCCACACAGATGCTGAGAATGACAGCCTCAACACTGCATTTAATCTATTATTAGACTCAATTGGCTTTGCTCAAAATGTAAATGAGTCCACCCACCACTTTAATCATATCATAGATCTTGTTCTGACTTATGGTATGGAAATTGAGGACTTAACAGTATTCCCTGAAAACTCCCTTCTGTCTGATCATTTCTTAATAACATTTACATTTACTCTGATGGACTACCCAGCAGTGGGGAATAAGTTTCATTACACTAGAAGTCTTTCAGAAAGCGCTGTAACTAGGTTTAAGGATATGATTCCTTCTTTATGTTCTTTAATGCCATATACCAACACAGTGCAGAGTAGCTACCTAAACTCTGTAAGTGAGATAGAGTATCTCATCAATAGTTTTACATCCTCATTGAAGACAACTTTGGATGCTGTAGCTCCTCTGAAAAAGAGAGCTTTAAATCAGAAGTGCCTGACTCCGTGGTATAACTCACAAACTCGCAGCTTAAAGCAGATAACCCGTAAGTTGGAGAGGAAATGGTGTCTCACTAATTTAGAAGATCTTCACTTAGCCTGGAAAAAGAGTCTGTTGCTCTATAAAAAAGCCCTCCGTAAAGCTAGGACATCTTACTACTCATCACTAATTGAAGAAAATAAGAACAACCTCAGGTTTCTTTTCAGCACTGTAGCCACCCTCTCTACTTTTAAGATTAGGCTTAAAACTTTCCTTTTTGCTAAAGCTTATAGTTAGGGCTGGATCAGGTGACCCTGAACCATCCCTTAGTTATGCTGCTATAGACTTAGACTGCTGGGGGGTTCCCATGATGCAATGAGTGTTTCTTTCTTTCTGTTGTGAAAGTGTTGGAACACGGACCCACAACAGGGGGCGCAAATGAACGGACAATGGAGGAAGTCAAATAGCACTTTTACTGTTGTGAAATAAGCACAACAAGCACGACAGATCACAATAGAAAATAATAAAGTCAATTCACAAAGGTGTCCTGTGGGCAGGCTCGAAGATAGAAGATGTCTGTCCAAAGCAGAACCGGAACCACACGATTTCCTCCGCCACCGAACCCCGGGGATACTGGAGCCGCCAAGTCCCGAACTCCCAGGTGGCCACTGCCTCCGCTTGTTGGATCTGGTACTGCTGGCGAGGAACAAAAACAGTTAGATGTGGGTGCGTTTGCACCCAGCAACACGGATGGTGAAAAAAACCACCTCCACCTCTTGTCAGGAAAATGTGAGTACTTATCAAAAAGGGTTCAGTACAGTCTTCAGCTGCAAGTACTCACCAACCACTGTCAAAACAGAAGCAACAAAGTCACTGTCTGAAAGACAACACAACGGCTGAGTTTGTTACCTCCTCGGTAGAACGATATCTCGGCAAAGAGGTGGAGATGACGTCTTGCTGATATACCGATGCAGATCAGATGAGTGGTGACAGCTGTCATAGGTGATGAGTGTCAGCTGTCACCCCGGCTGCTCCTGTGAGGCGGCAGCGCCCTCTGGTGCCTGGAGCCCGCACTCCAGGCAGGGTGCCCTCTGGTGGTGGTGGGCCAGCAGTACCTCCTCTTCAGCGGCCCACACACTTTCTTTCTTTCTCTTTTTGCTCTGTATGCACCACTCTGCATTTAATCATTAGTGATTGATCTCTGCTCCCCTCCACAGCATGTCTTTTTCCTGGTTCTCTCCCTCAGCCCCAACCAGTCCCAGCAGAAGACTGCCCCTCCCTGAGCCTGGTTCTGCTGGAGGTTTCTTCCTGTTAAAAGGGAGTTTTTCCTTCCCACTGTAGCCAAGTGCTTGCTCACAGGGGGTCGTTTTGACCGTTGGGGTTTTTACATAATTATTGTATGGCCTTGCCTTACAATATAAAGCGCCTTGGGGCAACTGTTTGTTGTGATTTGGCGCTATATAAATAAAATTGATTGATTGATTGATTGAAATGGGTTTATGTCATTATATGTTCTTTAAGTTTGGTGAGTTGAAACATAATAATTTTGACTGTTTTGGAGTTTTTGTCTTCACACGCTGGCTGGGACGGACACACACACTCACTCACTCACACACACACTCACACACTCATCTCAGTTCCTGCTGCCCGACTCGACACTGTCACCAGCACAAAGTGTTTGTCGCACACATCTCACTTTGAGTTAAAAATAAAATGAACCAATAGGCACTGTTTGTATGATCATGTGGTTCTCACTCACAGATATACGCCGGTGACAGTGTTGTGAAACGTGAATTAAATGTGCCGAGGACTCGCTTGTGTTAATGGATGATGACAGTTTGGTTCTTTCTCTGTAAAGCAGTTTTAATTGCAGTGAACTGTCAACGGATTCTAATTTTTTAACCATCAGCTTTGTTTTTACCTTTCTAGGAAAAAAAAAAACATCAGACCTTCAGTAAGAATCAGATTCCATTAAGTTATTTTAGTTTAACTTTAAAATCTCCCCTCAGTTTTATTCTTTCTTCTGTGTTCATTGTCACCCTGTATTTCAAAAGAGGACTATTATTCTCTGTAGATTTATTCTCTTCTGCTTGACCTTTTAGTTTGGTTCTTATCTAGAATTACCTTTGAAATGTTGGTATTTGTAAAGGTTAGAAAGGTTTTCCTATAATAAATAAATAAATGAATAAAAAATGTCAAACTGTCTGACTTGTTCCAAAGTCTAGTCAGTCCACAATGAACGTTCTTCAAGACTTGTGTGCTTGGATCTTCTGAAATTGTAATTATTAAATTATAGGGCAGCGCAGTCTCGTTTGGAGGGTGGGCGCTAAAGGAGTAACATACAATGACACATATGACGTAATTTCTCTACTTCCAGGGGTAAAAACCACGACATTTTCAATTTTGGCAAATTACAGGCAGTATTATTAGACGGTATTGCTTAAATTTTCATTGTTACGCAGATGATACCCAGCTTTATCTATCCATGAAGCCAGAGGACACACACCAATTAGCTAAACTGCAGGATTGTCTTACAGACATAAAGACATGGATGACCTCTAATTTCCTGCTTTTAAACTCAGATAAAACTGAAGTTATTGTACTTGGCCCCACAAATCTTAGAAACATGGTGTCTAACCAGATCCTTACTCTGGATGGCATTACCCTGACCTCTAGTAATACTGTGAGAAATCTTGGAGTCATTTTGATCAGGATATGTCATTCAAAGCGCATATTAAACAAATATGTAGGACTGCTTTTTTGCATTTACGCAATATCTCTAAAATCAGAAAGGTCTTGTCTCAGAGTGATGCTGAAAAACTAATTCATGCATTTATTTCCTCTAGGCTGGACTATTGTAATTCATTATTATCAGGTTGTCCTAAAAGTTCCCTAAAAAGCCTTCAGTTAATTCAAAATGCTGCAGCTAGAGTACTGACGGGGACTAGAAGGAGAGAGCATATCTCACCCATATTGGCCTCTCTTCATTGGCTTCCTGTTAATTCTAGAATAGAATTTAAAATTCTTCTTCTTACTTATAAGGTTTTGAATAATCAGGTCCCATCTTATCTTAGGGACCTCATAGTACCATATCACCCCAATAGAGCGCTTCGCTCTCAGACTGCAGGCTTACTTGTAGTTCCTAGGGTTTGTAAGAGTAGAATGGGAGGCAGAGCCTTCAGCTTTCAGGCTCCTCTCCTGTGGAACCAGCTCCCAATTCAGATCAGGGAGACAGACACCCTCTCTACTTTTAAGATTAGGCTTAAAACTTTCCTTTTTGCTAAAGCTTATAGTTAGGGCTGGATCAGGTGACCCTGAACCATCCCTTAGTTATGCTGCTATAGACATAGACTGCTGGGGGGTTCCCATGATGCACTGTTTCTTTCTCTTTTTGCTCTGTATGCACCACTCTGCATTTAATCATTACTGATCGATCTCTGCTCCCCTCCACAGCATGTCTTTTTCCTGGTTCTCTCCCTCAGCCCCAACCAGTCCCAGCAGAAGACTGCCCCTCCCTGAGCCTGGTTCTGCTGGAGGTTTCTTCCTGTTAAAAGGGAGTTTTTCCTTCCCACTGTAGCCAAGTGCTTGCTCACAGGGGGTCGTTTTGACCGTTGGGGTTTTACATAATTATTACAATATAAAGCGCCTTGGGGCAACTGTTTGTTGTGATTTGGCGCTATATAAAAAAATTGATTGATTGATTGATTGATTGGTCTCTCCTGTTTTATGGTATGAATAATGTCAATGATTTTGTTTCCAGTTTTCTCAGCAAATCGACTGAGGTTATTAATGCTCATGTTCCTCTGAAAAAGCTTTGAAGGAAGTAAATCAAATTTAAATTTAAACCCTGGATTTCCTCAGGCCTCAAAACCTCAATTAATCAGAAGAACAAATTATACAGAAAATGTATTAAATTTAGAAATAAATGTCTTTTTGCAATCTATAAAGTTTATAGAAACAAGCAAAATCATCCATTGAATTGTCAGTAAAAGAAATATTCTGAAAATTATTTGATGCTTAATACATTCATTATTAAGAATATATATTGAAAGTTATATATTATTTATTAAAGTTGTATTTATAAAGTTAAAGTTATTAGGGAAATCATGATTCTGAAATCACAGACTTATCCTGCCGATGAGGGGGCTTTAATGGTGGGCGTGTTCTTGAGTGTGTCAAACGGTCCAAAGTAGCTGTTCAGTTTGTTGATGACGACTGTGTTTTCATCACACTGGAAGGGGGCAGATCTGCAGTCTGTGATGGTCTTAATGCCTTGCCAAATTCTTGGAGTCTCAGAAGTGACTCTGGATGTTTTTTGCTGTGTGCCCGTTTTGCGTCTCTGATGGCACGGTTCAGACGGGCTCTTGCTGACCTGAGGGCTTCCTCATCCCCCATTTGAAGGCTGCATTGCTGGCTTTCAGCTTTACTCACACCTCATTGGTCAGCCAGGGCTTCTGGTTAACACCTACACTGATGTTTGTGGTTACACAGATGTCTTCTATTCATTGCTGTTTGTATCCAGATATCCAGCCTCTGCATACTCCTCCGTGCTGACCCCTAGATGTCCTGTGGCTGCTTCTTTGAACACAGACCACAGTTTGGACACAGTCCATCCTCTCAAAGCAGACTTGCAGCGCATCTTCCCCCCTTCAGGCCAGACCTGAACTTGTCTCACAGCAGGCTTTGAGGAATGGTCAGAGGAGCTGAGCTGGGGGTGGGGGAGTGCCTTGAAAGCCCCCTTGATGTTTGTGTAATCAGGTTGTAGTGTGTTGACTCCGAGCTGCAGCATCTACATTCTGGATGTAGTGAGGTAGAACTTTCCTCATGTTAGTCTGACTGACGTCCTGAGCCACAGTGATCACTCCATCTGGATCAATAGAGTGTATAGTTCACCGACGGAGGTGCACAATGTGCCCAGGGCATTGCTTGTATCCCCCCTTGGGGGGGTGGGGGGTGTATACTGCCATGATCAGAACCACAGTGAGTTCTCTGAGCAGATTAAATGGACGGCATGCCTGGAGTCCAGTGTCTCCACACTGTTGAGGGGTTTGAGCACTTTCACGTGTCAATGTTTCTTATTGCATGAGACTGTTGACTTTGGGAAAGTTCACCATGGAATCCTAAACACACATGCCATTTATATTTTCTACTGTTTAAGGTCATAATATGATCCCTAAAGAAGGGGCGGCGGCGCTCACGAGCCAGATCCGGATCGTATACCCCCCCCGGTAGGTCCTGTGAGCATCACGATCAGCAGCAGAGTGGTTGAAATGTATTGGAATCATCTCAGCATTCAGAGCTCGCCATCACCGCCATTAGTGTGTTAGTGTGAGACCGAACGTTCCCTGCAGTGCGACACTGAAGAGCAAAGTCACCGACATGCTCCGCCAACTTTCTCTGTTTCCCACCCCTTCCACCAAGAAAGCTCCCATAGGCCGCATCCTATGATGTGTCTTTTACCCCCCCAAGCGCTACTCCTAATCTGTTGACTGTGACCTCCTCCCTCCCTCTTCTGCCTTTTTACTCTGAAATGGAGTCCTTCTCCATCACACAGCTCTGTTGGTTTGCTCTTTATGTCACTCGTCTTTTTTCTTCCCTCTCTTTCTCCCTGGCTGGGAGCTTATCTGAGAGGCTCAGCTGCCGGTCGACTGTCCGCACACAGACCCCAGGGCGCACAAATAAAACCCCACTGGCAAATACGGCTTCACTTTCTACTGCCTTTATTTTTGTTGAGTGTTGCAATGCTTCAGCTGTTTTTTCTAACCTCAGCTTGAAATGCGGCAAACACACGTCTCTTCTTTAATTTGCATAACGTATGGCTGGAATGCTGCTGAAATTTAGTTAGTGGAGAGAGGTGATGGCAGCATTCCTCTGATGGGTTTGTAGGAAAGGGGGGCAGCAAAAATACCAACAGGATAAGTGTGGTTATGTCAGTGAAAGCTGCAAAATTCTTGTTTCTGATGGCAATTTTCTTTTGTCCCCTCACTAATATCTCTATAAACCCAGAAGCCATAAATATGAACATGAATATTACATCTGGGGTTTTGGGTAACATAATGTTTGCTTGGGTCTGTTGGCTACTGTGTCCTGACCAATAGGTTAATACCTGACAAACTCTGAGCTTCAGTTCATTTTGCTTTTGTTTCTTCCAACAAACTCATTAGGCTCATTAGGTGTTTTTTTATTGATTGATTTACATCCATTCACTGTACAGCAGGATGTTGCTGGTCAGTGATTTGGTGGAAAAGCATGAATTTTCTTTGAAACATGATTGAAACCTGAGGTCTACATGTCATTCTATAATGCATCACCCCTTCACTATTCCAATTTCCAAGCAGGCCAAAGGTACGAGGCCCGGGGAGGCTCATATATGTACATTGTAGGTCGGGTTTCTATTTTATCCCAACATGGCATTTTGCACATAGTTCTTTTGACAATTTGGCTTAACGATGTTTTAATTTTGTCCCTCAGGGTCATATCCTGTCCAAAGATGTGTTTGTTCAGGCTGGTTGTGCCAGACAGGCCTCAAAGACTGTAAAACAAATTCTTGGTCTAATTTATTATCAACGAAGCAGGGTACAGTAACATAATCAGTCCTGTGTGTGTGTGTGTGTGTGTGTGTGTGTGTGTGTGTGTGTGTGTGTGTGTGTGTGTGTGTGTGTGTGTGTGTGTGTGTGTGTGTGTGTGTGCACACGCTCTGAATAAGACAACTAAAAAAAAAAAAACTGCTGGATGGATTTTCACCAAAATTGGTGGGAAAATTACTTGGACAGATGTCTCAAGATAATTTTGATTTGTTTTAACTTGCATCTCCTATAAAGAATGTAGTCCACCTGTGTGCACCTTCCGCCACTCTTATATGTCACCCTGTGCTCCTCCCTTTTCTTAAAGTAGGTGTTCAACACAGACATTTCCATCCTTTTTGCAAAATCAACTACCATGTGTCCTTCCACATTCCTGTCCTTGATACCATATCTACTTCCTCATCACCTCTGATCCCTTCACCAATGCCCATTGAAGTCCGCTCCTATCACCACTCTGTCATGCTTGGGTTCTCTCTCCACCACCTCATCTAACTAACTCCAAAAATCTTAACATACTCTTCCTTTAAAATTACAACACCATTTCTCTTCCTGTCCTTACCATGATACAACTTGAACCTACTGCCTATGCTCCTGCTCTTACTTCCCTTCCACTTGGTCTCCTCTCCATCATATCAGCCAGTTCTCTCCCTTTACCAGTCAGACTGCCAACATTCAAAATCCAGACTCTCACTTCCACCCTTCTAGTTTTCCTCTTTTCCTGCCATCTGTGGATACGTTCTCCTCCTCTTCTTTGTCATCCAGACGTAGCCCAACTTCTGTCAGCACCCTGTTGGGCAATGGCACTGGCAGTGGATGTTGTTAACCCAGGCCTTGACTGATCTGGTACACCTACTTTGTGGCATTTTGAACACCAAATGCCCTTCCTGACACAACCTGCCTCATTTGTCTGGGCTTGAGACCAGCACTGTATGTACTGGCTGCACACCCCGTGTGGCTGAACTGAAAATGGAACCTTATGTAAATCACTGCAACAGGTCACCAAGTACTTGGTTGGAGGTCAAGTGCAGAGATTTTCAAACACTTTCTACATACCAGTGCACCATCACATCAAAATGCACCAACACCACAAGTGACGACAGCTCATTTTAAAACCAACCAAGCCCCAATCTGTGGTCCTGAAAAAATAAGCCAACACAGCAGTGGCCAATCTCGTACTTCTTTGAATAGCCACTTTAAACTGACTAAAAAAAGGGAGTCACCCTCATAAACCATCTTGTTTCAATGTCCAACTCTAGCTAGCTTTAATTTCATGACAACTGTTTTGGGGGTGATTACTTATTTGTTTATTTTTAATAACTCATCAGTTTAAACTATTTTAAGCCATAGAACTACAAATGGATGGGGTGTGGTTGCCTTGAGTCAGGGCTCTGCCACCGGCTGCTGTGGACTCAACCCAGTCAAGTGGACTGAGCTTTTCATGATAAATATCCTATGTATAATTTATGTTGTTTGTACTGATGTTTGTTGCCACCTGGTGTTATTCCACCAACAGCTCCACTGAAATGCATTGGATCGTTGTCAAATTCTGCCAAGGAATCACAGCTTCCAGATGGGATGTTTTTGTGTTGAAATTTTTTTGTGTCACTGTCAAGCAATGACCAATTTCTTTCTTTTTTGCATCTCCAAAGCTTCATCTTTTCTGCTGATTGTTTTGGTCTCGCTAACATCTCATAGACCGCGCGAGTTCAGTGAGGTTACCAATGTCATGTCTACTGTTTTAGCAGCAAAGAGAAATCACGGCCAGACAGTCTTTTCAGTCAGCCACAGACTGAAATTAAGCTTAACACTTATCAATTAACAACAAAAATAAAACTATTTCATTGTGTTTATTGGCTGACTGCAAACCAGCTTAATAGGTGCATACTACCACCTACTGTATCGGATGGTAATGGGATTAATAATACAATACAGAACGTGAAATATAAAGAAAAGTAAGACAATACTTTGCAAACAGCACAGGATTGATAAATTTAGTACAATCTCACAGCACTTAGAACAAGAGCTGTTATTTATTTATAGACTCAAACCAGTGTGGATGTACTGATTCCAACAGTGTGACAAATCACTGACACGTTTGTACCTGCTCCTCACCTGGGCAAAGACGGGCACCTCTGCTTGTCATGACTTACTGTGCTTCATTATTTCCATTGAGTAATTTTTGAAATACTTTTTCATTTATACATGTTGGCACAGTTAGTACCAAAGTAAAAGTAAGTCCCTTCAGGTGCTCCCTTGATCTTCACTTGGGGACACCACAGCAAATGCAAAGTGGAGCCACATGTTGAATTGGCACAAGTTTTATGTCTGATGCAACTCCACATCACATGGAGAAATGTGAAATGTGAAATGGAGAAACCCTAACCCTAACCCTAACCCTAACCCTAAACACTGAAACCAAACACACTAACCACTTGTCCACCAGCCCCACAGTTAGTACCAAAGTCAGTAAGTCAATCCTTGAGGCTCTGAGGCCTTTAGAGCCACTGCTTATATCCTGTTTCTGTGGCATTGAGCAAACAAGAGCCTGTGACTCTTCCTGGGCATGATGCCTGTCTAGGGTTGGGTATTGAGAACCGGTTCTTTTTGGGTATCCTTAAGAAATGATTCGATCCACCGGCATCAATAACCTTTTTGCTTAATGATTCCCTTATCGGTCCTTCAGAGCGGCCGTTGTGTTTGAGGGTGTTTATTGGGAAAACTATCATTTCTCTACACAGTAAAATCAGCACTGTTAAAGTAACACAGACAGTGAACATATGGTTCCACTCTGACCAGAGTAGGAGCAGGTATGGAGTGACATTTGTGCCATTAATGTCTGAAAGGAAATGCTTTTGACAAAAACTACAGAGTTTGTTTTTTTCTATTTATGTCCAGAGATCAAGGATCCAGCGACCAATTTCATATTTATTTATTTTATTTACTTTAAAACTCAATAACATGTTGTTGACACAGAAAACCTGTAAAACCTACTTTTAGTACACAGAAAATTCACAAGAGGTATTGATAATGGAAGTGATAAGGAATTGGATTGATAAGTGGAATCGATAATGGCACTGATATTGATATAATGTTATCAGTACTCATCCCTATGCCTGTCCATCACAGGTCACTTCCCTGCAAAGGCCGGTGGCCCTTTTGCAGCTGGTTCAAAGGAAACAATGCAGGTTAATTGCCTTGTCCAAAGACACAGTTAGCACCAGGTTAACAGTAACTGGTAGGTAGTGTTGTGAAAGTGTCGTGACACGGACACACAACAGGGGGCGTAAATGAACGGACAATGAAAGAGTCAAATATGAACACTTTACTGTTGTGAAAAGCACAACCAAACACAGCAGATTACAGAATAAGTACAATAGTCAATTAGCAAAGGTGACGTGTGGGCAGGCTCGAGGATAGAAGACGTCTGTCCTGAGAAGAACCGGAACCACACGATTTCCTCCGCCGCCGAACCTGGAGAATACTGGAGCCGCCAAATCCCGAACACCCCAGGTGGCCACTGTCTCCGCGTGTCGGATCTGGTACTGCTGGCGAGGAGCAGAGGCAATCAGATGTGGGTGTGTGAACACCCAGTAACAACAACGGTGGGAATTCCACCTCCACCTCTAACACACACTCGTGCAGCGTCTGTTTAACCACTTATCTGACGGGAAGTAGGACAAAACAGTCGCGACCCACGCCGGTCCTCTGGTTAGACAGCTGCAACACAATAGCACTTGGAATCAATCAATGCAGGCAGAGAAAGTTACCTCCTGAGGTAGACGATATCTCGGCAACGAGGTGGAGATGACGTCCGGTCTTTATGGAGTGGGATGATGAAGTGTAGATGGGTGACAGCTGTCAAGAGATAATGAGTGACAGCTGTCACCCCCGGCTGTGTCCGTGGCGGCAGCGCCCTCTCGTGCCTGAAGCCCGCACTTCAGGCAGGGCGCCCTCTGGTGGTGGGCCAGCAGTACCTCCTCTTCTGGCGGCCCACACAACAGGACCCCCCCCCTCAACGGGCGCCACCTGGGGCCCGACCAGGCTTGTCTGGGTGACGGCGGTAGAAATCGGCCAGGAGGGCCGGGTCCAGGATGAAGCTCCTCTTCACCCAGGAGCGTTCTTCAGGTCCATACCCCTCCCAGTCCACCAAATACTGGAACCCCCGGCTCATCCGACGGACGTCCAGGAGCCGGCGCACTGTCCAAGCCGGCTCCCCGTCGATGATCCGGGCAGGAGGCGGTGCCGGTCCGGGAGCACAGAGAGGTGAGGTGCGGTGGGGTTTGATTCTTGACACGGGAACCGTGACCTCCTCCTTAGCCTGTAAACCGGGAGGAACCGAGGATCCTAAACACACCCGATGGCAGGTCTCGCTCCACTGAACCACCACCCCAGATGGCCAATCAATCCGGGGATTGTGTTTCAACATCCAAGGGAAGCCCAAAATCACGCGGGAGGTAGAAGGAGTCACAAAAAACTCGATCTCCTCCCGATGATTCCCAGACACTACCAGAGTTACTGGTTGTGTCTTGTGCGTGATTAAAGGGAGAAGGGTGCCATCTAGTGCCCGCACCTGCAATGGTGAAGGAAGCGCCACCAGAGGGAGCCCTGCTTCCCTAGCCCATCTGCTATCCAGCAGATTCCCTTCTGACCCCGTGTCCACCAGTGCTGGGGCTTGAAGGGTTAAATCCCCACTCAGGATTGCAACTGGGAGTCGTGTGGCAATACGTGTGTGTCCCACGTGCATGTTATGACCCCCCTTTAGCCCAGTCTCTAAAGGCGAGTGTTATCGTTTTGGCCGTTTGGGGCAGTTTCTCTGTATATGCTCCTTTGAGCTGCAGAAAAAGCACTCCCTGTGGACCAGCCTCCTCATTCTGTCATTTGATCTTATATTGGCCCTGCGCGTTTCCCTAGCAACACCAGCAGGGGGTGCTGTTGCCCCACGGAGCGCTGCGGCTGTGGAGCATGGGCAGGGCGGAACCTTTTCAGACCCGGGAGAGGGACGGCGCATGCCCAGTCACGTCCTTCGTCTCGCTCCCGACGGCGTTCCTCTAACCGATTGTCTAACCGTATAACAAGATCAATAAGTCCATCCAAATCCCGCGGTTCGTCCTTGGCCACCAGGTGCTCCTTCAGGACCGACGACAGTCCGTTTATGAAGGCGGCGCGGAGCGCAGTGTTATTCCAGCCGGACCTCGCAGCCGCAATGCGGAAGTCGACTGCATAAGCGGCTGCACGCCGGCGTCCCTGTCTCATTGACAGCAGAACAGTTGAAACGGTCTGTCCTCTATTAGGGTGATCAAACACTGTTTTGAACTCCCTCACAAACCCAGTGTACGTATGAAGGAGCCGTGAATTTTGCTCACAAAGCGCCGTAGCCCAAGCGCGTGCCTCTCCTCGAAGCAGATTAATTACATAAGCTACTTTACTAGCATCAGACGCGTACATGACGGGACGTTGTGCAAAGACAAGCGAACACTGCATGAGAAAGTCCGCGCATGTCTCCACACAACCTCCGTTCGGCTCTGGGGGGCTTATGTATGCTTCAGGGGATGGTGGGAGGGGTTGTTGAACGACCAGTGGAACGTTTATATCCTGCACAGGGTCGGCAGGAGGAGGAGCTGCAGCAGCGCCCTGAGCACTCGCTGCCACCTGTGCAGAGAGAGCCTCCACCCTGCGGTTCAGGAGGATGTTTTGCTCGGTCATCTGATCCAACCGAGCCGTAAAGGCGGTGAGGATGTGCTGCAACTCACCAATCACGCCTCCTGCAGATGCCTGTGCACCCTGCTCTCCCATTGGCCATTCAATGGCTGGGTGATGCCCCACGGAGTCCATGACGCTGGCCGAGATATCCTGTTGTGAAAGTGTAGTGACACGGACCCACAACAGGGGGCGTAAATGAACGGACAATGAAAGAGTCAAATATGAACACTTTACTGTTGTGAAAAGCACAACCAAACACAGCAGATTACAGAATAAGTACAGTAGTCAATTAGCAAAGGTGACGTGTGGGCAGGCTCGAGGATAGAAGACGTCTGTCCTGAGAAGAACCGGAACCACACGATTTCCTCCGCCGCCGAACCTGGAGAATACTGGAGCCGCCAAATCCCGAACACCCCAGGTGGCCACTGTCTCCATGTGTCGGATCTGGTACTGCTGGCGTGGAGCAGAGACAATCAGATGTGGGTGTGTGAACACCCAGTAACAACAACGGTGGGAATTCCACCTCCACCTCTAACACACACTCGTGCAGCGTCTGTTTAACCACTTATCTGACGGGAAGTAGGACGAACCAGTCGCGACCCACACCGGCCCTCTGGTTAGACAGCTGCAACACAATAGCACTTGAAATCAATCAATGTAGGCAGAGAAAGTTACCTCCTGAGGTAGACGATATCTCGGCAACGAGGTGGAGATGACGTCCGGTCTTTATGGAGTGGGATGATGAAGTGTAGATGGGTGACAGCTGTCAAGAGATAATGAGTGACAGCTGTCACCCCCGGCTGTGTCCGTGGCGGCAGCGCCCTCTCGTGCCTGAAGCCCGCACTTCAGGCAGGGCGCCCTCTGGTGGTGGGCCAGCAGTACCTCCTCTTCTGGCGGCCCACACAACAGGTAGCTTGTTGAAATTAGGTCACTGATGGTGCAGCGGTTATTAAGGCAGTATGTTGGTCATATGCCAGTCCACCTCTTTGGTTCATTAGGGCAGAGTTAATGACCGTCAACATGGCAGCATCTACTGCCATCCCATTTGGGCTTCAGAAGAGCTCTCCAGAGAACCTGTGGGTGACATCACTGAGTGTTTTTCCAGTATTTGCATAGTCCTTGAGCTCAACACTTACACGGGCACACAGATACACATGCTATAATAACATTGTGGGTGATGTTGTAAAGCAGCACCAAAGTGATAACAGCAAGTGTCACAGAAGAATAGAACAAAAAAAATGAATGTACACGGTTACATCTCTGAACCTGAACTGCAAAAAAATTTGTTCTCTGAAAAACAAATGGAGTCATTCGCTGCTGTTTTTACACACTTCCACTGTTGTTTTTAGTCATTATGTGCAGAAACATGCTGCCCCAAATAAAAACATCTATGCACTTATGATTAAATAATATGCATCATGATTTCAGACATCTGTTGTGCTTTTCACATATGAAAATGAAATTGAGACCTTGTTACCTTGCAGCTACAGATTCCAGTAACAATTTATTATGCATATAGATTCTACTTCAGCCGGTCACAGATATCAAGAAAGGGCAGAAGATCCACTGTGCAGCTCTTCACCTGCTCCTAGTTTAAATAGTGACAGGCTGTGAATGATTCATTTTTGGTTTTACAGTGTCTCAGTTTGAACATTCTGGAAGTGGCTCTGCAGCTCCTCCAGCAGGTGAACCTTCTGTGGACAACAAATAGCTTTAACCTGCCGATCTCACTCATTATCAGTGCAACACTTGTGTCAATGATGACAAACACAGAGCGGCCCCGTTATTGATGAGATTCATACAAAAAACAAAAAAAGGTGACAAACATCACACCCTCGGAGCCTTTGACCCTGTGATTTTCTTCTGTGTCTAATTCCAAGTGAATCAATGTCATCAATTGTGTCTTCGATGTCCATGAAAAGCAGGAAGCCGCCATCAATACTGCTTTATTCACAGGCATTCAATATGTCAGTGGTGTTATGTTTCGGACGCGGTCGGAGCACCGACCCAGCGTTTGAAAGGAGCCAGCATAAAATAAGCAGAGCACGGTTCAAAAGATAACAGAATTTAATAAACATAACAGTGCAGTGATAAACAACCAAAAATGTCCGCGGTCTGGTGAGGTGAAAACACAGCGCGCTCTCAACAGCGCAAACGGTCCAGAGCCACAGCAGTTCGGACCCAGGGACCCCGCCGACAAACCGAGTCTGTGAAGAAAGAAAACATGAGGTGAGTCTAACTCCACACAGAGAGACACAACTCAAAGGTGCACGCAATCAGCAAACACTTCCTGGCTTAAATCTATACATCAGCTTCTTACCCTGCAGGCACGGAACAACTCAGTTCAAATCTCCACTGCAGCAGAAGCTGATTAGACAATTAGCATAACGTGACAGCTCACTAACACAAGGTGTGAGGGACACCAAATCCACTGTCATTACTTCATAAAAGTCACCAAAACCAAATTACCTCAGGAAGTGTGCTGAAGAGCGTGAGACCTCACCCAATCCTCCTTCACAGACTGTGGCGTCAAACCTGGAGCGGTCTCTGCGTCCGTGATGGTGAGATTGTTCTCCTGACGTCGATCTCACACGTCTGCTCACAAGGTCGAGTCTCTGGCAATCACACACTGTGCATTCAAGGTTTAAATGCAGCAATCTCTGATCAAGACAAAATACACCACAGCTGTGAGTCCTGATGACCTGCATGTGAAAACAAGCCTCAGGTGTTCAGGGTGAGGTCCTAATACTCAGCCACTCAGTCCTGAATGCATACCACCTGGTGGGAGAAACAGAAAACAAAAACCAAGCCAGCCAAACACCCCAGCCCACAACAAGTGGGACAATTTATTTTCTAAAATACCATCCCGCTCACATATTTATCTCCATTTTGCGTTTCTACTTTGTGAGATGTCGACTCACATCTGACAGGATGGAGCACGTCGTGTCATCTCGGCATGGAACATTTCTGAGGGCTTAAAATGGTCCATTTCTGTCCTGCTGTGTAAAATGTGACAAATTTTTCAAACTTTGAAAGCATCACTGAACCATTATGTACCAAAGCCTTATGTGGATTTGTTTTTTTGTTTTGTTTTTGTTAATTCACAGTTTCCATTTTGGAAAAGAAAAGAGAATGGAAGAGTAGCTAAATTAACATATTTCCTACTCTAATCAGGGGTCGGGGGGGGGGGGGGGGGGGCAGTAATGGAGCCTATCCCAGCATTCATTGGGCCTGAGGCAGGGTACATCCTGGACAAGACATCAGCCTATCACAGGATCACATACAGACAAACAAACACATTAACACTCCCACACATACCGACGGTCAATTTAGAGCTACCAGTTCATGTAACCTGCATGTGTTTGGATGTAGGAGGAAGTAAGAACATGGGAACGCCACACAGAAAGGACCAGGTGGGATGCAACCACAGTGTTGTGAGAGAAGTGCAGTGCAGCCTCCATCATAGTGGAAAACAAGTGTCAGTTCAGCTATTAGTTCAGCAACCACATAGCCGTGGATAAGTCACAAGGAATGGCAGGCAGACAAAAACATGAACGAGGCTACAAAATGGCAGCGTGGTGGCTACATTATGAGTGCACTGGTGCCAGTGCCCATTGTCCACATAATGTGGAACTGTGTCAGGAAAGACATCTGATGTAGAAGAAAAAATGTGCCAAGAGTGACAAATTGGAGAAAGCAAAGGAACTTATTTCTGTGAAGGAGGCTGCTGTGCAGAAGCTCTGTGGGTGGTGTGCAGAGTGCACGGACAGTGTCTGACTCCCTTCAAGTGGATTCAGTGGTTCAGCAAGTATGTGTTCTACAGTGCTGTGGGAACGTTAGTGCCCCTCTGAGCTTTGACATGTTTGAATTTCTTTTAGCACATTAAAAAAAAAAAAAAAAAAAAATCCAGATTTATTATATTAAAATTTCTAAAGTGATGCCCTTTAAACTCACAGTGAAATGAAATCTCTACATCATGAATGAAAAGAAATAAAAATTCAAAAGCCAAAATGATGGTGTATGTGCATAACACATACAAGCCATCACCTTCTACTTCAAACAACTCAGGGGATGGATACATGAACATTTCCAAGACACTGAATATGTCTTGGACTTTATTTACATCAATTATGTAGAAATACAAACAGTTTGGCACTCTATGGTAAATCTGTGTGGAGGTGACAGTTCTCAAAAACTGAGTGACTGTGCAAGAAGAAGAAGAGTGAGGAAAGCCACCAAGACACCCAGACAACCCAGAAGAAGTTACAGGCTTCCGTGGCTGCAACTGGAGAAATTATGCATATTCCAAAATTTTGAATTTTACATCACCAGTTATATAGTTTTGTGATTAAGTGATATAAAGAAGGATTAAAAAAGAAAACTTGAAAGTTCAGCTACAATTTGCCAGAAGGCACACTGGAGATGCAAACAAAGATTTGATCAGTTTAAAGAAGATTCTTCTCTGCTCCACTATGAAGGTGTGAGTGGTGATGAGGCTCAGACTGAGTCAGAGTGTACATATATTTGTCACTTTTATCTATATAATGTATGTGTATTTCAGTTCTGATAAACTTATATCGGCAGCACGGTGGATTAGTGGTTCGCACTGTTGCCTCACAGCCAGAAGGTCATGGGTTCGATTCCCACCCATGGCCTTTCTGTGTGGAGTTTGTATGTTCTCCCCATGTTTGTGTGGCTTTCCTCCGGGTGCTCCGGCTTCCTCCCACATCCACAGACATGCAGGTTAGATAGACTGGAAACTTTAAATTGTCTGTAGGTGTGAATGTGTTTGTGTGTCTTCCATTCCAGCTTATTAATTAATCAAAAACCCAGACAGAGCTTTAATTCATTTGAAAGCTTGTCTCTTAGTCTTGTCCATCCACATTGGAAGTCCCAAAAACCAGTTTTATTTGTTGTTATCTATCGTCCACCTGGTCGTTACTGTGAGTTTCTCTGTGAATTTTCAGACCTTTTGTCTGACTTAGTGCTTAGCTCAGATAAGATAATTATAGTGGGCAATTTTAACATCCACACAGATGCTGAGAATGACAGCCTCAACACTGCATTTAATCTATTATTAGACTCTATTGGCTTTGCTCAAAAAGTAAATGAGTCCACCCACCACTTTAATCATATCTTAGATCTTGTTCTGACTTATGGTATGGAAATTGAAGACTTAACAGTATTCCCTGAAAACTCCCTTCTGTCTGATCATTTCTTAATAACATTTACATTTACTCTGATGGACTACCCAGCAGAGGGGAATAAGTTTCATTACACTAGAAGTCTTTCAGAAAGCGCTGTAACTAGGTTTAAGGATATGATTCCTTCTTTATGTTCTCTAAAGCCATATACCAACACAGTGCAGAGTAGCTACCTAAACTCTGTAAGTGAGATAGAGTATCTCGTCAATAGTTTTACATCCTCATTGAAGACAACTTTGGATGCTGTACCTCCTCTGAAAAAGAGAGCTTTAAACTCGCAGCTTAAAGCAGGTAACCCGTAAGTTGGAGAGGAAATGGCGTCTCACTAATTTAGAAGATCTTCACTTAGCCTGGAAAAAGAGTCTGTTGCTCTATAAAAAAGCCCTCCGTAAAGCTAGGACATCTTACTACTCATCACTAATTGAAGAAAATAAGAACAACCCCAGGTTTCTTTTCAGCACTGTAGCCAGGCTGACAAAGAGTCAGAGCTCTATTGAGCCGAGTATTCCTTTAACTTTAACTAGTAATGACTTCATGACTTTCTTTGCTAATAAAATTTTAACTATTAGAGAAAAAATTACTCATAACCATCCCAAAGATGTATCGTTATCTTTGGCTGCTTTCAGTGATGCCGGTATTTGGTTAGACTCTTTCTCTCAGATTGTTCTGTCTGAGTTATTTTCATTAGTTACTTCATCCAAACCATCAACATGTCTATTGGACCCCATTCCTACCAGGCTGCTCAAGGAAGCCCTACCATTATTTAATGCTTCGATCTTAAATATGATCAATCTATCTTTATTAGTTGGCTATGTACCACAGGCTTTTAAGGTGGCAGTAATTAAACCATTACTTAAAAAGCCATCACTTGACCCAGCTATCTTAGCTAATTATAGGCCAATCTCCAACCTTCCTTTTCTCTCAAAAATTCTTGAAAGGGTAGTTGTAAAACAGCTAACTGATCATCTGCAGAGGAATGGTCTATTTGAAGAGTTTCAGTCAGATTTTAGAATTCATCATAGTACAGAAACAGCATTAGTGAAGGTTACAAATGATCTTCTTATGGCCTCAGACAGTGGACTCATCTCTGTGCTTGTTCTGTTAGACCTCAGTGCTGCTTTTGATACTGTTGACCATAAAATTTTATTACAGAGATGAGAGCATGTCATAGGTATTTGTTGTGTGGGCCGCTGAAGAGGAGGTACTGCTGGCCCACCACCACTAGAGGGCGCCCTGCCTGGAGTGCGGGCTCCAGGCACCGGAGGGCGCTGCCGCCTTACGGGAGCAGCCAGGATGACAGCTGTCACCAATCACTGGAGACAGCTGATCCCAATCAATAAGGAGGTATATCAGCAGGACGGCATCTCCACCTCATTTGCTGAGATATCGCCTTACCAAAGAGGTAACGAACTCAGCCAGTTGTATTATTCTGAGAATTAATACTGTGTTGCTTGTGCTTAGGTCAGCTGAAGACCGTATTGGACGAAGTAGGATAAGTACTCACCTTCCTACATTTCTTGATTGTTGTTGACGAGAGGTGGAGGTGGACTCTCCACTCTCCATGTTGCTGGGTGCAGCCGCATCCACACCTGACTGTTTCTGTTTCCTGCCAGCAGTACCGGATCCGACGAGCGGAGGCAGTGGCCACCTGGGAATTCGGGACTTGGCGGCTCCAGTATTCCCGGGGTTCGGTGGCAGAGGAAATCGGGTTGGTTCCGGTTCGACTTGGACAGACATCTCCTGTCGTCGAGCCTGCCCACACGACACCGTTGTAATAAGACTCAATCTCCATATTGTAATCGGTTGTATTTGTTGTGCCTTTTTCACAACAGTAAAAACAGTGTTATTTGATTCCTCCATTGTCCGTTCATTTGCGCCCCCTGTTGTGGGTCCGTGTTCCTACACTTTCACAACAGGATATCTCGGCCAACGTCATGGATCCCGAGGGGCGTCAACCGGCTGTTGAACGGCCAATGGAAGAACAGGACGCGCAGGCGTCCGCAGGAGGGGTAATCGGTGAGTTGCAGCGGATCCTCACCGCTTTCACGACTCAGTTAGATTTAATGACCGAGCAGAACGTCCTCCTGAACCGCAGGGTGGAGGCTCTCGCCACGCAGGTGGAAGCGCTCCCTCCGGGCGCCGCTGCGGCTCTCCCTCCCGTAGACCCTGTGCGTAACATTGACGTTCCACTGGTCGTTCAACGACCCCTCCCACCTTCCCCGGAAGCATACATAAGCCCCCCAGAGCCATACGGAGGCTGTGTGGAGACGTGCGCGGATTTCCTTATGCAGTGTTCGCTTGTCTTCGCACAGCGTCCAGTTATGTATGCGACTGATGCTAGCAAGGTAGCTTATGTAATAAACCTGCTTCGCAGCGAGGCACGCACTTGGGCTACAGCGCTCTGGGAGCAAAAGTCACGGCTCCTTCATACATATGATGGGTTTGTGAGGGAGCTCAGAACCGTGTTCGATCACCCCAATAGAGGAGAAACCGCTTCAACTGTGCTACTGTCGATGAGACAGGGGCATCGGAGCGCAGCTGCCTATGCAGTCGACTTCCGCATCGCGGCTGCGAGGTCCGGCTGGAAAAGCGCTGCCCTCCGCGCCGCCTTTGTAAACGGACTGTCATTGGTTCTTAAGGAGCACCTGGTGGCTAAGGACGAACCGCGGGATTTAGATGGGCTCATCGATCTTGTCATACGGTTAGACAACCGGTTAGAAGAACGTCGGCGGGAACGAGATGAAGGGCGTGGCCGGGCACGCGCCGTCCCTCTCCCTTCCGGTTCCGACCGCGCTCCGCCTTCCCCACGCTCCACGGCCCCTGCGCTCCATGGGGCCACAGCTCCCCCTGCTGACGAAGCTATGGACACGAGTAGGGCAACATTTAGGGCACCAGACGCACAGAGGAGACGGGCCCACGGAGCTTGTTTTGTTTGTGGTGCGATAGAGCACCACATGAGGGACTGCCCCGAGCGGTTCAACTCCAACGCCCCGCCCCTAGAGACTGGGCTAGGGGTGGGCCGAGACATTCACGTGGGACACACCCACATTGCCACATGACTCCCAGTCACGATCCTTTATGAGGACTCAACCCTGAAGGCCCCAGCACTGGTGGACACGGGCTCTGAGGGGAATCTGTTGGACAGCAGATGGGCCAGGGAGATAGGGCTCCCTCTGGTGGCGCTTACCTCGCCGGTACAGGTTCGGGCACTAGATGGCTCCCTACTCCCTCCGATCACACATAAGACACCACCTGTAACTCTGGTGGTGTCAGGAAATCACCGGGAGGTGATCGAGTTTTTTGTGACTCAGGCCACCTCCCGTGTGGTTTTAGGTTTTCCCTGGATGTTGAAGCACAATCCCCGGATTGATTGGCCGTCCGGGGTAGTGGTTCAGTGGAGCGAGACCTGCCATCGGGTGTGTCTAGGTTCCTCAGTTCCTCCCGGCTCCCAAGCTAAGGAGGAGGTCAGAGTCCCGCCCAATCTGGGGACGGTGCCGGTGGAGTACCACGACCTTGTCGACGTGTTCAGCAAGGATCTGGCTCTCACTCTTCCCCCCCACCGTCCGTATGATTGTGCCATTGATTTGGTTCCGGGCAGTGAGTTCCCGTCCAGTAGGCTGTACAACCTCTCATGGCCTGAGCGCGAATCAATGGAGACCTACATCCGGGACTCGTTAGCTGCCGGGTTGATCCGGAATTCCACCTCCCCGATGGGCGCAGGTTTCTTTTTAGTGGGCAAAAAAGATGGCAGACTTCGTCCATGCATTGATTATAGGGGGTTGAACGAGATCACGGTTCGCAACCGATACCCGTTGCCCCTGTTGGATTCAGTGTTCACACCCCTGCATGGAGCCCAGATTTTCACCAAGCTCGATCTTAGAAATGCGTACCACCTGGTTCGGATCCGGAAGGGAGACGAGTGGAAGACGGCATTTAACACCCCCTTAGGTCACTTTGAGTACCTGGTCATGCCGTTCGGTCTCACAAACGCTCCCGCGACTTTCCAAGCGTTGGTTAACGATGTCTTGCGGGATTTCCTGCACCGGTTCGTCTTCATATATCTAGACGATATACTCATCTTTTCTCCAGACCCTGAGACCCATGTCCAGCATGTACGTCAGGTCCTGCAGCGGTTGTTGGAGAACCGGCTGTTTGTGAAGGGTGAGAAGTGTGAGTTCCACCGCACGTCTTTGTCCTTCTTGGGGTTCATTATCTCCTCCAACTCCGTCGCTCCTGATCCGGCCAAGGTTGCGGCGGTGAGAGACTGGCCCCAACCCACAAGCCGTAGGAAGTTGCAACAGTTCCTAGGCTTTGCTAATTTCTACAGGAGGTTCATCAAGGGCTACAGTCAGGTAGTTAGCCCCCTGACAGCCCTGACCTCACCAAAAGTCCCCTTCACCTGGTCGGATCGTTGCAAAGCCGCGTTCAAGGAGTTGAAACGGCGCTTCTCGTCTGCACCTGTTCTGGTGCAGCCCGATCCTAGTCGCCAGTTAGTGGTTGAAGTGGACGCCTCGGACTCAGGGATAGGAGCCGTGCTGTCCCAGAGCGGGAAGACCGATAAGGTCCTTCACCCATGTGCCTATTTTTCCCGCAGGTTGACCCCAGCCGAACGGAACTATGACGTCGGCAATCGAGAGCTCCTTGCGGTGAAAGAGGCTCTTGAGGAGTGGAGACATCTGTTGGAGGGAACGTCCGTGCCATTCACGGTTTTCACTGACCACCGGAACCTGGAGTATATCAGGACCGCCAACCGGCTGAATCCCAGGCAAGCCCGCTGGTCACTGTTCTTCGGCCGTTTTGACTTCCGGATCACCTACCGTCCCGGCTCCAAAAATCAAAGATCGGATGCTTTGTCCCGGGTACATGAAGATGAGGTCAAAACGGAGTCGTCGGATCCCCCGGATCCCATCATCCCGGAGTCCGCTATCGTGGCCGCCCTCACCTGGGACGTGGAGAAGACCGTCCGGGAGGCCCTGACACGAGACCCGGACCCCGGAACCGGACCGAAGAACAAACTCTACGTCCCACCAGAAGCCAGGGCTGCAGTTCTGGACTTCTGTCACGGTTCGAAGCTCTCCTGTCATCCTGGCAGTCGAGAACCGTGGCAGTCGTCCGGCAGCGTTTCTGGTGGGCGTCCCTGGAGGCCGACGTCCGGGGTTACATCCAGGCCTGTACCACCTGCGCCAGGGGCAAGGCCGACCACCGCAAGACATCGGGATTGCTACAGCCGCTGCCCGTGCCTCATCGCCCCTGGTCTCACATCGGCCTGGATTTTGTCACGGGTCTCCCGCCGTCCCAGGGAAACACCGTCATCCTCACGATAGTGGACCGATTCTCATCATTCTCATCATTCAATCATTAGTGATTGATCTCTGCTCCCCTCCACAGCATGTCTTTTTCCTGGTTCTCTCCCTCAGCCCCAACCAGTCCCAGCAGAAGACTGCCCCTCCCTGAGCCTGGTTCTGCTGGAGGTTTCTTCCTGTTAAAAGGGAGTTTTTCCTTCCCACTGTCGCCAAGTGCTTGCTCACAGGGGGTCGTTTTGACCTTTGGGGTTTTTACGTAATTATTGTATGGCCTTGCCTTACAATATAAAGCGCCTTGGGGCAACTGTTTGTTGTAATTTGGCGCTATATAAATAAAATTGAATTGAATTGAATTGAATTGTCTGCATGTGACCCTGTGACAGACTGGCGTCCTGTCCATGGTGAACCTGCCTCACACTCTATGACTCCTGGGATAGGCTCCACACCATGACCCTTAATTGGACAAAGCGGTTGCAGATGAGTGTGTGTGTGTGTGTGTGTGTATGTGTGTGTGTGTTATATTTTACAGTTACTTTATTAGCAGCTGCAGAATGCATCTAATGAAGTAACTAGTAATCTAACTTATTTTCAAGATTGAGTACTCCCCAATAACTATTAGTTGCTTTGCTGATTAGTTGCTTTGCTGACTAATCAATCTTGTAAATAACCAAGTTAGATTACTAGTTACCTTATTAGTTACTTATTGCAAGTTGTCAGCAGCTGCTAATAAATTAACTGCATAAAGCTGCTAATGAAGTCACTGTATGAAGTAACTGAAAAAGTAACTAAAAACCCTAGTTGGTCCTGGTGTGCAGTGAGCGCCCTGTATGGCAGCACCCTGACATCAGGGTGAATGTGAGGCATTACTGTAAAGCACTTTGAGCGTGTGATTCCGATGGAAAAGTGCTGTATAATTGCAGTCCATTTACCATTTAATGAAGTAACCTTTCAAAGTAACTGTGGATAGCACAGTCCACTGCAGCAGTCCATGTTCCCTGACGTGACTTATACATCAGTACAATCAATGTTTAAATCAAACTTGTGATAAGTGATTTGATCAGAGTGTTATCATTTTAACAAGTTCAATCCCCTGCTGTTCTTTGACAGAGGAGGTCAACACAGAAACATCCAGAACAGACGTGGTGCTGCGTTGATTACGATGTTAACATCACACACGTAACGTTATCATTTCCACCGACCCTGTAATTTAATCATTCAAAGCCGTACAGATGGAGGACATCTGGGTTTGATCTCCACAAGCCGCATCCAGACCGAACGTGTTCGTCCCAATCTGAGACTGATAACACCGTCGTCACCACCAGATGTGCAAACTGCATTTATGCTTATCTCTACCAAATTCACAGAGTCTATGATTGTAGTTCAGCCAGGTCCATAAGTATTTGGACAGGCACATGATTCTTTTAATTTTGTTGCGATGCACCACCACAGTAGAGCTGTAATCAAAGCTTTAAGATGTTTAACAAGTTTCAGCTTTTATTTGAGGTATTTAACCAAAATATTACATTAAATATTTCTGAATTATGGCCATATGTATACACAGTGCATAATTACAAGGATTATTGTGATGAATATAACTCATTACTTTTAAAACTAGTTTTCTGTTGGGGGATGAACACATGAACATTAATAACAAGTCACTGGTTATGTCATTTTCCTTGATCATTAAGAAATGCAAACAGTGTTAAACTGTGTGGTAAGTTTAATTTGTAGTCCTCAAACCCTGAGGAAGGAGATGAGTGAAGGAAGTGAATGTGACCCACGGCAGCTCTGAAGGTGACATGGCTTTCTGACGGCAGCTTTCTGTAACTGTGACTGGAGAAACTGTCCACAGTGCAACTTTTTCCTGCTGCATCATCAGTCACATCTGCATGTTGGACTGTGGCACAAAAAAGACTAACACAACAAAACACATCAAATCCAGGTCAGAGTCTACCGTCTGGCAACCTGTAGCTGACATTTCATGTATTTAATAAAAAAACAAACAAAATAAACCCATTTTGTGGGGCGCTCCAACCTTATTTAAAGATGTAGATGCAGAGCTGGCCCGCCTGCAGCTACTGCAAAACTGCTGCGCGACTTCTTACCTGCACCCACTGGGGAACACATATTACTCCTGTCCTCAAGTCTCTGTTTTTTACAGGATAAATTACAAAATCCTAGTGCTGATCTTTAGCGCTCTACACAGGCAGGCAGTGGAATACATACATTAGGGACCTACATTACATTACAATACATTAAGGACCTGACCCAGCCTCATGTTTGCAGCAGGAGCCAATCAGATCAATCAATCAGGTCTTCCAATCAGAACCTGCTGATGGTTCCCCATACTTGTTTCAAAACTCAAGAGGACAGATCCTTTAAAGCTGTGGGACCTCGCCTCTGGAATGAGCTTCCCTGTTCCCTTCGCTCTCTGGATTCTGTGGATGCTTTTAGACAGCAACTAAAGACACATTTTTTTTCAAACTGGCATTTTAGTTTCAATTACTTGACTGTTTTTATATTTGTACCGTATGTGTTGTTTTTATTGTTTATTGCACTTTGTGACCTTGGTCTGAGAAAAGTGCTATATAAATAAAGATGACTTACTTACTTACTTACATCTGTCCACCTAGTAACAGCACAAACAACAGCTATGTACAACAGATGGTTGTGTTAGTATCTTGTAGTAAAACAAAGAGGGAGTAAGGAACTGTGTAAGAAAGTAACCAGGCAAGACAAAGTGCAATTCCACAAAAGGACACCAGGGGGGTTAAATAACTAAAACAACCAAAAGGAAGCAGAAAGGAGCAGGTTCCTACTGACGCCCGTCTTAAAATGTCCAACCTGAGAGGAAAAATGAATATGCTTACAGCCAGTGACAAAGAACAGTTTTGTTCTCTCTGGATAGTTTCTCCCTTCATGTGGTGAATTTTTTTCTAACTCCTTAGTTTAAGACGTTTTAAGAAATAATTATGGATTATTTATGCATAATTAGGGGAGCTAACTACAAATATCTGTAAAAATTTGACAGATAATCCAAAGCATCTCTGCTCCACTATTGGGTTCAAGTGACATTAGTGCTTTATGTAATGTTGTATGCTATTAGTGTTAGCACTTTTAGCAGCTATTGGTACCTTTAATGCCTACATGAATACAAACCATTATGAGTCCCTAAAAGGATGATTTAATGATATAATTCAGCATCCATTAGCTTATTCTGACTCAATGATATTTGACTTGGTAATGACATAGGCAGAGTAAGTGGTGCCAACAATGTCATTTTTTGGGCTTCAAAACAGGTCTTCCAAGTCTCCACAGAAAACCTGTGGGTAATATCTAGTACATATACACAGTCCGACTGTGACAACCAAGTACCTCTGTCGTAAAATAGATAGACTGTGACTGAAAACACTGGAGCTCAATTCCCCATGAAGCTACTCATTTGTGGCCTATAGCCAGACACTCCATTATCCCAGTTTACCCAACTGTAAATGGGTACTAGCCTTGGCTGGCGAAGCAACCTGGAATGGACTGGATTTGTAGACCCTCATATGCACAATGCTACAGAAATTTGATAAAGGCAAAGCACAATGGGCATCAGAGCTGATGTGGGACTTACTTCTTCTAGCTTAAAGCTGAGGGTCTGCACTACAGCCAAGTCTTGGTGGTTTCAATTCAACTCCATTGTGCTGGTGTACAAACAGCAAAAATACCAAAATGTTGTCATTGTCCCATTACTTATGGACCTACAATTAGCTGATATCTTGATCATGAAGCATTTAACATCCTATTTCAGAAAGAAGAATAATCATATCTAAACAAGATGGTTTTTTACACCACTGTCTCCAGGTTCCTGTTTATACCAAGATGGACATCACTTTTCCTGACATCCCAGTCATAGTTAAAGGTTTTATATGTTCAGTCATCAGGTAAAGATCAGAAGTCTTAATTAGATTATTGCTTAATAAACATAAATGTGTGAACAGAAGATTCAATGAGTTCAGCATGAAAACTTTTGCAGAATATTGGTTTATGAAGATAACAGTTCAGCATCAATGCCCCCGCACTCTGTGAGGGTGTGTCGAGGAAATCCAGACTTGGCAGAGATTCAGACTGTCCAGTTATTAATGCTGATATTACAGATGGCTCAAAACCAAAAACTAATGACTATTGTGATCCAAAAAGTCATGAGATAGTGAACCCTTCACCAAGTTCAGAGTCATTCTGGACGACCTAAATAGTTAGTTCACCTCATACTTTCTGGTTGCCTCATCAGATCAAGGTTGGGCTCAAGACAATATTACTTAAGACAGACACTTAAACTCTGAAACATGCTTGAGGACCTCTTCACACATAGTGCAAGGTTTGGATGAAGTTTGGACGAGGTGCACACTTAGTGTGCATGATGCAGGAATTGTGTACAAACTGTGTAATGTCATCTCTGCCACCAACGCCTTGTACACCTGTTGCTACAGCTGTTTGCGCACAGAAGCACCTGAAAGACAGAGTGTGCGTTGTATTAATCCATCACACCCTTTCACGGCAGGTATCGGCCAAATTTCAGGTGACATGCACAAACATCTAACACCGCTCACATGGCACTTAGAAAATGTGTGGCCAGTTGCAATTTGGTTCCATTTAGCGTGCAAATTTGGTTCCATACATTTGGGACCATTGCACTCTGTGCACACACGTGCACATGCACACACACACACACACACACACGTGCACACGCACACACACACACACACACACACACATGCCTGCATACACACAAAACAAATCCAAGCAAACAAATCCATTGTGAACTGCCTGGAGGCATGAAGACCAGTTAGGAGGAAGTTACAATGAAAAGCTCGATTTTTTTTCGCTGCACTGAGGAAGTACACAGTCTTTTGTTGGAAGTACATGAAGTTGGTGCACGGCATTCAACTTGGCTTCGCCTCATTGAATGGTTTGTTCCAGCTTTCACCTCATGAAATATTCATACCATTGAACTCATAAACATTTGTTATTTGTATAATACTCACCTGAACTGAGGCTAGCCTATTAGCTAAGCTTGTTGGTGTTCAGGCCTCACTTATCTTGCCCAGGTTCAACCACACTCTGCCTCTTTAAATGTATATGGGCTGTGGACACACCCGCACTCGGCCTCTTTACCTGTACGTGGGCTGTGGACACACCCGCACTCGGCCTCTTTACCTGTACGTGGGCTGTGGACACACCCGCACTCGGCCTCTTTACCTGTACGTGGGCTGTGGACACACCCGCACTCCGCCTCTTTAGCTGTACGTGGGCTTTGGACAAAACCGCACTCCGCCTCTTTAGCTGTACGTGGGCTGTGGACACACCCGCACTCCGCCTTTTTACCTGTACGTGGGCTGTGGACACACCCGCACTCCGCCTCTTTACCTGTACGTGGGCTGTGGACACACCCGCACTCCGCCTCTTTACCTGTACGTGGGCTGTGGACACACCCGCACTCCGCCTCTTTACCTGTACGTGGGCTGTGGACACACCCGCACTCCGCCTCTTTACCTGTACGTGGGCTGTGGACACACCCGCACTCCGCCTCTTTACCTGTACGTGGGCTGTGGACACACCCGCACTCCGCCTCTTTAGCTGTACGTGGGCTTTGGACAAAACCGCACTCCGCCTCTTTAGCTGTACGTGGGCTGTGGACACACCCGCACTCCGCCTTTTTACCTGTACGTGGGCTGTGGACACACCCGCACTCCGCCTTTTTAGCTGTACGTGGGCTGTGGACACACCCGCACTCCGCCTCTTTACCTGTACGTGGGCTGTGGACACACCCGCACTCCGCCTCTTTACCTGTACGTGGGCTGTGGACACACCCGCACTCCGCCTCTTTACCTGTACGTGGGCTGAGGACACACCCGCACTCCGCCTCTTTACCTGTACGTGGGCTGTGGACACACCCGCACTCCGCCTTTTTAGCTGTACGTGGGCTGTGGACACACCCGCACTCCGCCTCTTTACCTGTACGTGGGCTGTGGACACACCCGCACTCCGCCTCTTTACCTGTACGTGGGCTGTGGACACACCCGCACTCCGCCTCTTTACCTGTACGTGGGCTGTGGACACACCCGCACTCCGCCTCTTTACCTGTACGTGGGCTGTGGACACACCCGCACTCCGCCTCTTTACCTGTACGTGGGCTGTGGACACACCCGCACTCCGCCTCTTTACCTGTACGTGGGCTGAGGACACACCCTCACACAGGGCCAGAGAGGAAGGGATTTGCTGCTTTCTACACAGGATGTTATATAATTGTCTGTCTTTTTCTGGCAAATTCTAAAATTACCTGAAGATGTGCAGAAAGATTTTTTTTAACAAAACTATAAGTAAGTAGGTTGTATTTAAGTACATTATAAATCCAATGGAGGCACTTGGCTCATGCTAATGATAGCTATAGTATCAGTGAACCCCAAGCTAGTACCAAGTCAAATTGTGTTTTTTGAGTTTTTACCGGACAGATTAACAGATTTGTATGATTTTTTTTTCTTCTCATTGTGTTCCTTGTGGTTGAGAGCTGCTCCTTTCAAGCACGAGCTCCTAATCTGTGAAGAACATCTGCAAGATGCGTCAGTGCAGCATCGCTCATATCTGTGTGTCGCCTTAAAGAACTCTAAAATCATCACCACAACTTTTTTCACTTTCCTCCACAACATCTGTGTGAGAAACTGATATGTGCTGCCTGTAGTTGTGTCAAATGCAATCGGCACCCTCCCACACGCGGTGGCGTTGTCTGGCTTTGTGCAAAGCGGCTGAGTGTCAGTAGTTTGATTTGCCTGATCCTGAGATCCTGCTGGAATTCAGATTGCAGTCGGCTGGAATCACTCGATATGTTATGAGCTGTCAGCTGGCATTGACTCCGGTGTTTAGTATTCCACAGCTTCCTGTGGCCCAGCTCGGTGTCCGGGCTTCATTACGGCCCCTCAGGGCCAGCAGGCGCCTTCCTGTTCAGTTTGCTTCACAGTGTCACAGTCAGTGAATCAGTCACCCTGCACCCTGCAGCACACCCACTCCCACCCCATAATTTATTTGCTTATTTTTTTATTGTGCTTTTGGTGGATTTCTGAACATGAAAGCTGTAAAGTGCATCTTGTATTTTCTCTGCTGTTTTCATGAAATACACAGACGTCAACAGGTAAAAAATAAACTTTATTTCTTACTCAGTTTAACCTGAGGAGCAGGAGGCGGAACAAAAGAGGGTGATGAATTATTTTCTAGAGTGTAGATGTGAATTATACAAAAGCACCTGTGCCTCTTGCAGATTCAGTCTGCATTCATTATTACAGCGAGAGAAATCTAATGATGTCTGGAAATGCTTCATGGTGTGTGTGTGTGTGTGTGTGTGTGTGTGTGTGTGTGTGTGTGTGTGTGTGTGTGTGTGTGTGTGTGTGTGTGTGTGTGTGTGTGTGTGTGTGTGTGTGTGTGTGTGTGTGTGTGTGTGTGTGTGTGTGTGTGTGTAAAAGGATGCTGTTGGCATAGCGATGACTCCTGCCAAAAGCACCAGTCCGGAGGAGAGACTGTGAGAGAATCCACCGGTCCACATTAAAATTGCATTCCTGTGATCTGGCCAGTCCATTCTGATGCCGTGCTGAAGGATGTCTGGCGTTTGGAACAGGTGTTGCTCCAGGCGCTGACAGAGCTCACTTCACAAAAAGCAAAAATCCACTGCTTACCTTGATCTTCTTCATGAAGCAGTTTCAGGTAATAAACACTAAGGTTATTCTCAAGACTGCAAACTGGCCTGTTTCAAAAGAATCTGGAGCTGCCCCAGAATTTTTAAATTTATATTTGGTGTTGGGAATTTTTGCAGTGGGACCATCGCAACATCAGCACCAACCCTCGAACGAACGCACACATTAAATTCATCCATCCATCCATTTTCTCGGGTCGCAGGGGCAGCAGCTCAAGCAAAGCCGCCCAGACCTCCCGATCCACACACACCTCCCCCAGCTCCTCCGGGGGAACCCCAAGACGTTCCCAAGCCAGCCGAGAGATATAGTCCCTCCAGCGTGTCCTGGGTCTTCCTCGGGGCCTCCTCCCAATGGGACGTGCCCGGAACACCTCTCCAGCGAGGCATCCAGGGGGCATCCGGAAAAGATGCCCGAGCCACCTCAACTGACTCCTTTCGACGTGGAGGAGCAGCAGCTCGACTCTGAGCTCCTCCCGAGTGACATTAAATTCATTTACACACAAACAACTGAGGTCACTCCACAAAGATACAACTCCTGTAATCCCCGGCTGTCACACTAATGTATCAGACACTCATTACTGGGTACTAAGTCAACATCAGGTTGAGTTTCTGAAGGGTCCATCATGTCCAGCAGCCCATTTAATGAGTTCTACAGCATATAGAGAAACCAAATAAGTTGATGTCGGGGCCACAGTGACGCCAACATTATGGCAGCATTATCATTGTGGTGATACAGTAAAAGTATTTTGGGGACAAGGGCAAATACACATACAGCCAGTGCAATAAAGACACGTCCACATTTACCTTGATAGATATATATACACACACACGGAACAAAAATATAAATGCAGCTTCCATTTTTCATGAGCTGAACTCAATTTCAATTTCAGTTTATTTTAATTTATATAGCGCCAAATCACAACAAAGCTGCCTCAAGGCACTTCACACAACCTAACCTTACTAACCCCCAGAGCAAGCACACAGGTGACAGTGGTAAGGAAAAACTCCCTCTGATGATTTGAGGAAGAAACCTCAAGCAGAACAGACTCAAAAGGGTGACCCTCTGCTTGGACCATGATACAGACAAAACAGACAAAACAATTTACAAAATGAAAATACAGGAAATTTTGCTGGTGCACAGGATGGGAGCGTTACAGCAACAGACACCACACCCATCTCTGGATGGAGCCGCACCTCAAACAGAGAGAAAAAACAGAAAGTGCGTCTTACGTCTGGACTTGAAAGTCTATACAGAATCTGACTGTTTTATTGATGCAGGGAGATCATTCCACAGACCAGGGACATGATAAGAGAAAGCTCTGTGACCCGCAGACTTCTTATTCACCCTAGGGACACAAAGTAGTCCTGCACCCTGAGAACACAGAGCCTGGGCCGATACGTAGGGTTTAATTAGGTCAGCTAAGTAGGGAGGTGTCAGTCCATGAACTCAAAGACCTAAAACATTTTCGATACACACAAAAGACCTATTTCTCTCAAATATTGTTCACAAATCTGTGTTTGTGAGCACTTCTCCTTTGCTCTGATGATCCATCCCACCTCACAGGTGTAGCATATCAAGAAGCTGATTAGACAGCTTGATTGTTGCACGGGTGTGCCTTAGGCTGGCCACAATAAAAGGCCACTCTGAAATGAGCAGTTTTGCTTTATTGAGGGGGTCTGGGGGGGTCACTCAGTATCTGGTGTGGCCATCATTTGCCTCACGCAGTACAACACATCTTCTTCACATAGAGCTGATTAGCAACCAAATGCCATTGAATGTGAGCATTGGCCCACTCAAGTTGGTTATGATGATGAACTGCAGTCAGGTCGAGCCCCCGATGAAGCCGACGAGCTGCAGATGAGATTCCCTGCATGCAGTTTTTGTAACAACAAGGACATACAACCAAAGACCAAAAAGGCCAAAGACAACTTCTGGTCATGTCACTTTGATTAATGTCAAGTTGTGATAATCAAGAAAACCCAAAAAATGTCAGCTTTTCATTATAAAAACTGAATTACAGTTAACGACAGCAGTCATAAACATTCACGGCATGATCCCTTTTATGATGACGATACCTTCAAGTAAAGTGTTACCAAACAGTTTCTGACTTTTCCTCAGTGAAATCTGGCATTTGTTAGGGATGTGTGTCAGATGATGTTGTGGTTTCTATTCTGTCCAGTGCCCGTCTGGACTGATGGGTTGGTTTGTGGAGTCCAGCAGCTTAAGTCCTTTTGTTGGATGATGATGAAATCTTTGCAGAATCAATGGATATTGTGATTCCAGCATCTAAAAAGTCAAGTAAGAAGTCTGTGTCTGGGCTGTTGTTCGTCTTGGATCAAGACTAAGATCCAGGCTGTCATAATTTCCTGGACTCAGCCAGCAGAGGGTGTGTTAAGTGTTAATCTTAGCTTCAACATATTGACCACGTGGCACATTTTTGTACACCTGATCCAGTGTGGAGCTGCCTCAGCATTGAAGACTGCAGCAACTGGAAAAGGCCAAGGGGACACTCTTGGTTCTACTGGCTGTGAGAGATAGCCCCACCTGTCTACATTTGGCAGGTGGGGCTGAGGGTTATCTGCCTGGGAGGTTCTGCAGTGCAGACACCAGCATATGCTCCCAACCTAGCCTCCCTAACCATCAGGTCAGAGTCCTGACCTCACCTGAAGAGAAAGATAAAGTGGCACAGAGTGTTACATAGATCGTCATTTATAGGCCTTGAAGCCCATTCCTGCTGGATTTCATCATCCTTGGATTTTGTAGCATGAAGCAGATGAGAGTCAACAACTGTCCCTCAATGGGACACAGTCCAACTCATTTTACATCCCCATCCAAGGTAGGTGCCCATTTACAGCTGAGTGGACTGGGGCAATGCCAATGAAGTGTCTCTGTACAAGGAGGCAGACGGCCACACTGAATGGGAGTAGAACACAGATCTACGTATTGGTGACCAAACTCCTTATCCCACTGACCTGACCGCTCTACATCACAGACAGAGAAGATTAATAAAATGCTTTGCACTCATTGAAAAACCTGCATATCACATGAACTGCACAACTGTTTGTATTCACAGCCGGGCTCAACCAATTCACACTGCTTCATGAAAGTCTGTTGCTTAGTTTTTGAGTAGCGCTTCTCACAACTTGCAAAAGAACACATGCCGGCAAACACAAAACCTGTTTTTCTTTAGTAAAAATCTAAATAATCAGCTCTTTTGTTATTCTTTGCCTTATTGTTTTAACCTAGTTTGTATAATTGGCTGAAATGGAGATTATATAATGCAGTAGTTGGCAACTGTTTTATGTGAATCTTTTTTTTGCTGTGACAGCTTCAAGCCACAGTCATTAATAGTCTCTGTCTCCTGGTAAATGGCTACGAGTTTAATTTCAAAATATTCTCCTTTTATGAAAGTTTCCAGTCAGCTAATCTCGAACGAGTCCAAACTGATGGCAACACAACAGCAGATAATGAATAAAGCTCCCGGCTTGCAGCTTTTGTATTTCCCTAAGAGGCGGTCCATTAGACAGGAAGGCAGCGGGTATCGACTGCCGTGCCCAAAGCTGGATACAAAGGGCTTTTTAAAAGCTTACTGCTTTCATTTCAAGTATCCTTAAGTGAAAACACGTAGTTGTTTGTGCTGCATTTTATTATCTGTATAGTGCAAGATGAGTACAAATAAACAACGTCTGCTTACAGCCGTGTATCTATTAATCCTGCGGATCACTCCATGATGCATTGGTACAGGAGACTAATGCAGGTGATAAGAAAGGCGAGGAAATTCTAAAAGGCCTAAAAGAAATGTTAAGAGCTGATGTCGCAACAAAGTCGGAGTAGTATAAATGTAAAGTGACTTAACAGAAACACTGTGGTGGTGTTAAATGAGTTCCAGGCAGTAAGTATTAACCAGGGCGACTCAGTGCAGTCATGGGAATCATTTTGTCTTCCTGACTTCAGAAGTGTTTCCTCTAAGCTCCGCTCACATCCATCTTTTCCAATTAGTTTGAATCCTGCTGAAATATGACTTTCTCTGCCATGATGTTTGAAGTAAGGATTTTTGTTTAAACAAGCAGCTTTTAATAAGTAAGTTTGTCATTACATGCATTCATCCGTATTGTTTCACACTCACTGCACAGCCGGACGCCCAACAGCTCATGGCCAAAGTTCTTGGAGAAAACTAAATAAATAAAAATTCCACACTGATGACTTTGTAAATGTGGCGTTTTTTTAATGAACATGCAGCAGTGGCCGTGGTGGCCACCAGACCTTGGCTTTGAAAACTCATTTCAGTCTACATGAAAGTTCAACCTCACACGCTCCTGAAGTCCATCATGCAGATCATGATACCTGCAGTACTTCAGAAATCACATAAACATGCACTGTTTTTTGACTAATATTCCGCGTTCACTGGTGCATGTATACTGTTCAACTGGTTTGTTTTGTTCATATGCATCTGCACATGTGTTAAAGAGTCTTTTCGTTTGTCAAACCCATCTTCTCTGGTCGCAAAGGCTGTGAGCAGACAATTGTGATGAATCAGAGTTTCTGCATTTGCAATGATCCTGAAGATTTCTCTTGTCGATCATTGCTTACCAGCAGACTCCATCCCTCATTGGTTCTTCTCAGGTCTTTTAGTCAATAGAGTAACTCTTGAGGTTGTGCTTCAGGAGGTCATTATAATGTTTCTTCTGCACTCCTCTGAACCATTTCCTTTGCTCAGTTGGAAATAGAAGATCTGCTTGGGAAGTTGGCTGTCATCCATCCTAAGGACATGATCTACCCACCAAAGTTGGTTCTTGATGATGATGCACTCAGTGTTCTGGAGTTTAAGTGTTACCTAAATTAGGCTACTGTTTGTTAACGTGCCACCCCAGTGCTTTACTAAATGATATGAAGGAGTACCAGACTCATCATGTACTGACACAAAGGGAACTGATCAAAAGTAAATATGTGACAAGTTGGGAGTGAGAATGTGTCAGCTGGTTCAGTGAACTGGTAACTCTAAATTGACCACAGGTGTGAGTGTGTACAAGTTTGCCTGACTATCTGTCAGCCCTGTGATGGATAGGCGACCCAGTTCATGGTGTTCCCAGCTTCTGCGGGGAAAGATGTAGGAAATTAACTATGATCTCCACTTTCAGTTTTTCAAAACTTTAAAACATCAAACTTTAGCAATGAAGAATCAATTGCTTCCACAGAGAGAAAAAATCAGGTCATTTTCTAAACTTCCCAATCACTGTTGTAATGTCCAAGGTCCTTTTCATTTCTGTGAATGTGTGCCTTTCTTTCCTGGCGTGTGTCTCCAGAGTTCTACACAATATGTGTAATGAGCAGTGGGCATTGCAGGGAGCTCCATATTTTACACCAGTTCATTGACACTGTGGACCGTGATTTGCAGTGGGGCCACCTCCGGTCCGAATCACCTCCACTGTCATTTGAAGAGCCCTAATCAGTGAGAAAAGACCTCGGTGACCACAGACCATGTCCTGAATGAAACCCCAACAGCTCAGGTTTGATGGCAGGAACAATATACAGGGCTTATGACCTCTGCTTCTACAGGATTGTTCCAAAATTTTTGATGTCCACAAAACTTCAAAACCTTCAGTGTTTGAAAGTCTAGTGTTCATTCTGTCACATTTGGTGGATAATAGAAATGAAGTCAAGATGTAGCGTGGCAGCAAAGTATAAAACAATGGATGTGAGGGACACGTCAGCAGTTCACCTGTTTCAGAATAGAATAGAAATGTATTGTCTTTGCACAGTAATACAACAAAATTCAGTGCACTTACATACGCATTAAAAGTGCACTTACATACTCATTAAAAGTTTTACACTGGATGCCCTTTCTGATGCAACTCCATACTGGCCGGGAGTGGGGTTTGAACCAGGAAGCTTCTGTACCGGAAACAAACATATTTAACCACTTGGCCATCACCACTTCCTCATATGTACATACGTCATATTTATAAGTGAAGTATAAGTAATAGTGAGAGCTGGACCAAGGATCAGATGGTGGAAGCTGAAGGAGAAAGACCCGTTTGAATTCAGGGAGGAGCTCAGACAGACACTGGATGGAGATGATGTGATTTTGGATAACTGGAACAGTCTTGCAGAAGTAGTGAAGGAGACAGCAAGGTAAGGAATGTGATGTTTGGACAGTGGAAGGAAGACACGGAGACTGGGTGGTGGAATGAAGATGTTCATGAAAACGTAAGGAGAAAGTCTGGAGATAAAGACTGGAATGAAGACTGGGTCTTGGGTCCATTGTCTTTCCTGCGAGGAGCAGGCTGTCATCATAATGTGCATGAGGTTCTTCCACTGTAAGAATGAATTAGTGTTTGTTGTACTAATTAATTATTGTTTAACTTTTAGTGTTGTGTAGATTTACATACAGTTGCAGAGTGTTGTGTAGACTTGCTTAAAAACTGCATACTTTCTGCATCCAGTGCTCTACACTGAAAAATTAAACGTTCAATTTTTTGCATCTGCCTTGTGTAGCCCTCAGCATACTGTTGCTTAGGGGAGCAAAAACTTGGCACAGAGCTGCTTAAACTCGGCATAGTCTGTACGCCGCAATACGCAACTCTACGTTGTTCCCGGTGTGAAAGGGGCTTAAGTAAAGCAGCCACAAAACTGTCTTCACCCCAACATACAAATGCTTGGATTGCCTAGGTTATTTAAACACTCATTATGTGGGATCTTATTCAATCAAGGCCTAAATGGGTTAACATCATTTGGAAAAAATGAATGTTCAAGTCGAGATCCACAGACTTGTAGAAATAATGCCAGGTTGCACTGAATTCCTGACATTTATAAAAGGCTAATCAGCAGTTTTGCCATTAAAACAGAATCTTTTCACATTCTCTTCATCTCTATTGGGTTGTACAGCTGGCATTTACTTGGAAGATCCTGCAAAAATAAAGTCAACTTGATATTATAGAACAAGTCTATCATTATATTACTAATAATGTTGCATTATCTGAGAAACACACCAACATTTAAACATGGTCCAAGCATTCTCATGCCTTGGCTCCACCTTAGCAGTGGAAAACAGTCTGGATGTTGAGCTTTTACCCTGTCTCTGGATGGCAGGGTAAATGCTGCCCGTCCTCATTCTCTCGACTGAAGGACCAGCTTTGGAGTTGGTGCAACATTCAACTTAGCACAAAGTGTAATGTGTACAGGGCTATGGTACTGAGCACTCTGCTCTACTCGGCAAAATCTTACACACTTTAGAGAAGACACAAGCATTACCCTGACCTCTAGTAATACTGTGAGAAATCTTGGAGTCATTTTTGATCAGGATATGTCATTCAAAGCGCATATTAAACAAATATGTAGGACTGCTTTTTTGCATTTACGCAATATCTCTAAAATCAGAAAGGTCTTGTCTCAGAGTGATGCTGAAAAACTAATTCATGCATTTATTTCCTCTAGGCTGGACTATTGTAATTCATTATTATCAGGTTGTCCTAAAAGGTCCCTAAAAAGCCTTCAGTTAATTCAAAATGCTGCAGCTAGAGTACTGACGGGGACTAGAAGGAGAGAGCATATCTCACCCATATTGGCCTCTCTTCATTGGCTTCCTGTTAATTCTAGAATAGAATTTAAAATTCTTCTTCTTACTTATAAGGTTTTGAATAATCAGGTCCCATCTTATCTTAGGGACCTCGTAGTACCATATCACCCCAATAGAGCGCTTCGCTCTCAGACTGCAGGCTTACTTGTAGTTCCTAGGGTTTGTAAGAGTAGAATGGGAGGCAGAGCCTTCAGCTTTCAGGCTCCTCTCCTGTGGAACCAGCTCCCAATTCAGATCAGGGAGACAGACACCCTCTCTACTTTTAAGATTAGGCTTAAAACTTTCCTTTTTGCTAAAGCTTATAGTTAGGGCTGGATCAGGTGACCCTGAATCATCCATTAGTTATGCTGCTATAGACGTAGACTGCTGGGGGGTTCCCATGATGCACTGTTTCTTTCTCTTTTTGCTCTGTATGCACCACTCTGCATTTAATCATTAGTGATCAATCTCTGCTCCCCTCCACAGCATGTCTTTTTCCTGGTTCTCTCCCTCAGCCCCAACCAGTCCCAGCAGAAGACTGCCCCTCCCTGAGCCTGGTTCTGCTGGAGGTTTCTTCCTGTTAAAAGGGAGTTTTTCCTTCCCACTGTAGCCAAGTGCTTGCTCACAGGGGGTCGTTTTGACCGTTGGGGTTTTACATAATTATTGTATGGCCTTGCCTTACAATATAAAGCGCCTTGGGGCAACTGTTTGTTGTGATTTGGCGCTATATAAAAAAATTGATTGATTGATTGATTGATTTCTTGAAAGGATAATGTCATCAGCATTGAGGTTCTAAAGAGTGCCAACATACCTTCCATTAAATCCATCCTCGCCCAAATGCAGTTGTGCTGGATTGGACACATCCTACGTATGGCGGAGGAACGCATCCCAAAGGCCATTCTATACGGTGAATTGTCTGTAGGACAGCATACCTAAGGACTTCCCCTGCACTGCTACAAAGATGTGGTGAAATGAACCATCAGTGCAGCGGGCATCCCAGCAGTTTGGGAACATCCGGCCCAAGACCGACTTACATGATGACATGCACCCAGAGCCAGGAGGAACAACGAGTTCGTAGGCATGCCTGGGCTGTTGGAGTGACCTCTGCCGACATTGTCTGATGAGATGGCCCGACGAAGAGAGAGAAGAGAATAATGTTGCATTATCTAAGAGACAAACCAACAATTAAATCCGATTGACAACTAAATCCAAGAACATAACTCATTAAATTCAGACATTTGTCAAGTCATCTCAGTGGAGTTGCTAGACATGAAGCTTACTGGCAGCCAGGCCACCCGGTAACTCAGATCACTTTTTTTGAAAGCCTGCTGTGTGTATCAACTGTTCTATATATGTGTACTATAGCAGCTTCCTTTGCTTAAGTCATTATTACTGTCAATGCCTTAATCTGACTGAAACAACTAGTGGTAAAGGTAAAAAAGTAGAGTTATAGTCATGAATCTATGAAGATATGTATTTCAACAAACATGAGTACACACACAAATACACACACACCTGTACAGACCTCACTTATCCATGTTTTCCCTCCCAGAATTTTGTGCACTTTGGTCGACAACCCCCAAAATAGCATATGCTTGAGGGTAAACACAGCAATTTCACGTCTTGCAAATCATGAACATTTATGGGTGCAATGATAAGAAAATGTGCATGAAATGAAACATAAATGCTTCACTGAATAGAAAATTTTTTTCAGTGACCAACCAGCTGATCTTAATGAAATATTCCATATTTAAATGAATGAAAATATTATTTCCATTGCACAAATTGAAATCATTTATTATTTATATGATACCTAAACAGATCCACATCATTTGAAAAATTAGAAAGGTGCTTCTTGTAGGAACAGGAAGTCAGCAACATAGTGCGGAGTAGGCTCTGTATCCGACCAGCAGGCTGCTCCCGCCACATCACTGAGCACAGCGAGAGCTGCTGATGAGCTCTGCTATACATGTGTGGAAACACACATCTGCTCTCCTGAATTCAGTGAAAAAGAGCTTCTTCAGCCGTTAGAGATGATCTCATGAACACTCCTTGATTGAGCTCATGTCATATCCTCATATCATGAAATCATTTTTACAAAACGTTAATGGGAGTCACACAATAGAGTGAAATCTATTGTAGAAAAATGCACATTAAATAGTACAAAAATTCACAGTAGTGATGACCCTCATACAATGTGACAAATAATGGAGTGTCATTTGACAGACAGACAATCAAGCAATCATACGATCTATTTAAGTGTCGCATTCTACATGCTATTTTGCCCATTTGAGAGATCCTATCTTCACTGCACACTGTTAGTAACTCAGCATGCAGGTGTATTTACGTATACATGCAATGGTGGTTGCACACTTGTTACCATGTGCAAACATTTAGTACATCAGATTCTTTGTGTCCTTGGAGCTGATTACTGTACCTGCCATTCATCAACCCATCAACACTTCAACCTTTGCCACAAACTCAGTTTTTACTCCTTGGTCTCTGGCTCCTCTGTTTGTCTAAATAGAGTTTTGTGTGTTCCTGCAGCATACTGAGTGTTTTTGATCATTTGTGTGTTCCTACACCTATTTACTGATTCCATCTGGTCAAAGTGATGTTAATCAGTGAAATCACCTGGTGGAGGGGTTGTTTCCAAAGAAAACCTGCACCATTTTTGGCCCTTTCTGGAATCACTTTGACACCTCTCACTTAAAAAGAACAGAAGTGCTGAAAAACCAAAACCTTAAAACAGAGAAGTGTGCATAAAGATGAGAATAATTCCAATGAAACCACAATAGAACTCAATAACTAAAATAAATGTAAGGATCAGTGCTCTTTTTTCTTTGTATTTTCCATTTCATTTTTTTTTCTGATATTGGGCTTGTGCAACATAATGCATGAAACTTCCACAAACAATTTCAAGAAATTTGTTATAAAATACTGCAGACACCTGAGTTTATTGTCACGTGTGGTTGTTTACTGTGCACAGCAAAATATTCCTGGAGTCTCTCATTTGGAAAAGTGGATGAAAATAAACTCTCATCTTTTTGAAGGTTTCCTGAAGTGCAGTAAACAGCATCTTATATTCCAGGCATGGTGAAAATCCAAAATTGTAGAGTGTGTCAGAGTAAATGTGTCTGAACGTAATGAAAGCACGGCATGAAATTGGCAGAATTCACTGCGGCTGTTGGTGCAGTCAGCACCGGACAGCTCCACTCTGCTCTCTGTCTGTTGCTGGGTTGCTGTCTCACCCTTTGGTACTTTGAACTCTATTATTTCTATGCTTGTTTTCTGCTCATGTTCACTCCTATGGCAATTAAGTTTGTATTAGTCTGTTTTTCACTTCTTGTTCATGGACTGCTGCTATTTGATGAGTTGTTACCAGTCTTAGTTATGATTATCTGCGGCTGCCTTATTTAAGAGGTTTGTTCTCCTTCTTCGGTGAGACTTGCATCCTGGTTGAATGCTGGTTACTACACTTGACCTGGTCTTTGTGCTGCTTTGTGAAGACTGGAAGATAACACTGTTAACATTTCAGATCATTCCGCTGCAAAAATAAGCTGTGAGGAGAATTCAACAGGATGGATTTGTCAAACAAAACAAATTTTACATGGACAGTGAAAATACATTTCTTGCAAGCTCCTGTACTTTCACAAGGTTAATTTCTTTTGGGTTGCTGGTTGATTTGGCACAGGTCTTATGCAAGATGACCTTCCTGACACAGCCCCAGATGTGCAAGGAGGACACCAGTGACCTCAAACCTGGGGTCATGTCAGAAACACATACCAACCACTTGCACCACTTTGCTGCAGGACCTTCTTGAGTTTATTTTCCCATGATCAGGTGAACAAAAAAAAAAACAGACAGATCATTTGAGGCTCTTTCATGAATCCATCTAGGTTGCTGTTGTTTGTGAGACATTTTTGGACTGCTTCCTGAAAGTACAGTGTCTTACCTTGAATGTCCATCTTCCCTTGAGACAATCTGTCACTCACATCCAATGCTAGAGGCTGACAAACATCAAATTGCTGGTGCTTCCGTGTGTGTGTGTGTGTGTGAGTGTGTGTCTTGCAGCCTGTGAGTCCAGAATTCTCATTAAATAAAAAATAAAAGTGTTTTCAGACCTTGACAAGGCTTTTCTTTCTGTCTTCCTTCAGTCTTTCACAAAATGAAATTGTCATGGAAAAATAGATGTCAGAATATTTGTTTCAATTGGATCTCTCTCTCTCTCTCTCTCTCTCTCTCTCTCTCTCTCTCTCTCTCTCTCTCTCTCTCTCACACACACACACACACACACACACACACACACACACACACACACACAGATTTTATTAATGCAAACATCAGCATTTCAATGACTGATGTATTTTATTCATAGATTTATTTATTACCCTGAAAATTGGTGAAGCAGTGAAAGTCAGGGTATTGATTTCATTGCCATGTATGACTGTGGACAAGATAAGTCAAGAATCGCTGGATAGATTTCCGTCAAATTTGGTGACAATGATTCTTGGAAAAATGATCTAAAGTGTTTTAGATTTCAAAGGACTTTGGTCAAGGATCAGCAAAAGCATGGCCTGAAAAACATATTTAGTTCCAACTGAGCTGAAATCTGATAACCGAATGTGAAGCATCCGTCCATAGAAAATGCATCTTCACCTTCAGTTCGTGGTGGATTTTGAGTCATGGTGCACAGCTTGATGGAGATCTTAGTAAGCACAGGGAGCTGAAAAAGTGGGATGTAATGGCCCTGAGAATGGACCAGGAGGCGTTTGTTACAGGAATCTATGATCAGCTGACACACCATCATAACCCTTGAACTGCGTAGAGAGGAATCACAGCCTTTAGTTCCTCCAAACCTTCATCTTTTCCCACTGCAGTTATGGTTTGGTCCTGACAGATGTCTCTGCTGTACTGTCACATTTGTCTGGCTTTTTTAAACTGTTGAAAAGGCTGACTCTCCTGCTGGGATGTCAGACATTTATGGCACCAGGGGTCTTATAGCTGTTTCTCCTGTGAATTGTGAACCACCCAATGTTAGTGCAATTACTAAAGCTGTGAAACACCTGAGGGTGTGAAAAGCTCCAGGGATCTGTGGCATTGGAGCAGAGCTCCTTCAGGTGAGTGAAGATGGTGTTCTGCAGGCATTAGAAACAATTTTGTTTCAGTCTGGGAGTCAGGCATCATCCTTACAGATTGGACAAAAGGACTGAGAAGAAAGAAAGTGTGACTATGGATTTTAACAACTATACAGGTATCACACTGCTTTCTTTGCTGGGAAAGGTGCTTGCAAGGATCATTCTGAACAGGATTCAGTGTCAGCTACTTGCTGCTCAGTGACCCAAGAAGCTAAGTATTGACCATATTCTAATCCTGCGGGTACTCATAGAATGTTAGTATGAATACTGCCAGCTCTCCTTTGCAACCTATGATGATTTTCATAAAGTATTTGATTCCATTGATCAGACTGCTCTCTGGGACATCCAGAGAATTTGTCTGGTCCTCAAGAAGCTGCTGTACATCATAGCCAGCCTGTACACAGATACTGTGAGTGCTGTGTTGAGTGGAGGCAGAGTGAGCTCTTCACAGTGAGTTCACTCCTACACTGTCCTACTGCCTGCATGGACCAGGCATTGGTTTGGGTTGTGAAAACCAGTGACATGGGTGCTTTTGTTGGTCAGGGAAGGTTTGCTGACCTTGACTCTGCAGATGTTGCCATCATCTTTGCTGAATCAATGGACACTCTGACTACAACGCTGAGTGAGGAATTGGAGCATCTGGGTTTGGAATTGTCCTGGATTAAGACTAAGATTCTGATTTTTAACAACTTCCTGAATTCAGCCATCATATCTCTGTCTGTATGAGGTAGTGCTGAACTTGTAGAGACATTCACTTTTTTGGCAGGGACACACATGTCTGGTGATGCAGATATCTTTGCAGGTGAATGAAGGTCCAGGTCTTTGGGCCCTGGTGCTAGCTGTCTTGCTGTAATTCAGAGACATGTAGCTTTTCCACTCCAGTTTAGACCAAACTTATAGAGGTGGGTTCAGGAAGTGCCCAGCAACATCAAAACTGCCACTCCAAGGATCAGTGGAGGTGATGATCCGCACCAGGATGGAAGAAGATGGTTTGATTGATCCTGTACTGACTATTCATGCAAATGCGCAACTTCTGCACAAGCTGCAGATTGCCACATGGTTTCAGCATAACTTTTAGCACTCAGATGTTGGTGATTTATTCAAAACACTCATGTGATATTGGCTCAGTAATAACAAAAATCCACTGCTGCTGATGGTGGTGCACACTGGAGACCCTGAACCCTCTCACTGTGCATAACCACGGTGACAATTTCCAATTAAATGTTCACCATGCGGTTGCTGAGTCCTCCCGTGCCCTCTCTTCCTCTCCTGCAATGGGTTTGCCAAAACACGCAATTGAACAGAAAACGACAGTCGCGTGGTGATGTGATCCCCAAAGTGAGACTTCAGGACCCATGAGGTGGTGTAAATGACAAGAGAAGTTTTATTTCGTCATTCATGTGTTAGATTGACAGGTCTATGTGAGCTGGGCTGTGGCCTATTTTGGAGCCATGAAATGACACTTGTGAGGAAATCCCCCTATATGTTGCCTTCTGATTTGTATATTGTTTATAATACTTGTTTTATATTCAGTATCGTAGCCTTTGGAGTGAACAGAAGGCAACGACTGGCATAATACCAAATGAGAAATACATCAAATAGCCCCTGCCAGCGACGCCACACATTTAAACAGGTGCTTTTTGCTGTGAAGTTCTATTAAGCGTGCACATTATATTGTGGTGTACGCGCAGACCAGGATGATTCGTACGGCTGCTGGTGGAACAATCTCATGGGGATTTACGCTGCGCCGACAGTTCTTGCGCTGATCCACAGATTTACGTGCAAATCCAACCACCTTTCACACATGAGGTGCACAGATTGAATTCATGCAAGTGTCAAGGCGCCTGCTCAGTCCTGTTTTTCAATGATCGTTTGTGTCCCATGAAGTACAACATGGCTGCAGTCTGCAAATGCTTCAAAATATTGTTGAAGAAATACTAGTGTTTTGTTAAAAGTTATTGAAAATCTGCTCTGTCTGTCTGCCTCCCTCTCTCTTTGATTGATGGATTGATTGGGCAAAATACATGATATGATATAACAATGACAATATACATACATATGCTCTCTCTCTCTCTCTCTCTCTCTCTCTCTCTCTCTCTCTCTCTCTCTCTCTCTCTCTCTCTCTCTCTCTCTCTCTCGCTCTCTCTTTGGCATGCTAACAGACTTGAGGTGATAGACTCATTCATTCATCTTGTTAATCAGTAATATTCCTAGGATTTGGAAAAGTCTAGGCATGTTGGTTGACTGGCTGCACACAAGCTATTATTGGTTATTCGTTATTTATGTCCTGATATAAAATGATAGCTATATTAGGTAGATTATATATATATATATATATATATATATATATATATATATATATATATATATATATTTTTTTTTAAGATAAGGACTTGTCTATAATTGCAATCATTGTTGAAATGTGTATTTTATATTGTACATGTGTGAAAGTTGGAGAGGTTGTGGGAGTGTCTGTGTCTGACAGTGTCGGACTGTATGTGTGGTATTGTTTGTTTGAATATTTTTTTTTCTTTCAGAAAGCGCTGTAACTAGGTTTAAGGATATGATTCCTTCTTTATGTTCTCTAATGCCATATACCAACACAGTGCAGAGTAGCTACCTAAACTCTGTAAGGGAGATAGAGTATCTCGTCAATAGTTTTACATCCTCATTGAAGACAACTTTGGATGCTGTAGCTCCTCTGAAAAAGAGAGCTTTAAATCAGAAGTGTCTGACTCCGTGGTATAACTCACAAACTCGTAGCTTAAAGCAGATAACCCGTAAGTTGGAGAGGAAATGGCGTCTCACTAATTTAGAAGATCTTCACTTAGCCTGGAAAAAGAGTCTGTTGCTCTATAAAAAAAGCCCCCCGTAAAGCTAGGACATCTTTCTACTCATCACTAATTGAAGAAAATAAGAACAACCCCAGGTTTCTTTTCAGCACTGTAGCCAGGCTGACAAAGAGTCAGAGCTCTATTGAGCTGAGTATTCCATTAACTTTAACTAGTAATGACTTCATGACTTTCTTTGCTAACAAAATTTTAACTATTAGAGAAAAAATTACTCATAACCATCCCAAAGACGTATCGTTATCTTTGGCTGCTTTCAGTGATGCCGGTATTTGGTTAGACTCTTTTTCTCCGATTGTTCTGTCTGAGTTATTTTCATTAGTTACTTCATCCAAACCATCAACATGTTTATTAGACCCCATTCCTACCAGGCTGCTCAAGGAAGCCCTACCATTATTTAATGCTTCGATCTTAAATATGATCAATCTATCTTTGTTAGTTGGCTATGTACCACAGGCTTTTAAGGTGGCAGTAATTAAACCATTACTTAAAAAGCCATCACTTGACCCAGCTATCTTAGCTAATTATAGGCCAATCTCCAACCTTCCTTTTCTCTCAAACATTCTTGAAAGGGTAGTTGTAAAACAGCTAACTGATCATCTGCAGAGGAATGGTCTATTTGAAGAGTTTCAGTCAGGTTTTAGAATTCATCATAGTACAGAAACAGCATTAGTGAAGGTTACAAATGATCTTCTTATGGCCTCGGACAGTGGACTCATCTCTGTGCTTGTTCTGTTAGACCTCAGTGCTGCTTTTGATACTGTTGACCATAAAATTTTATTACAGAGATTAGAGCATGCCATAGGTATTAAAGGCACTGCGCTGCGGTGGTTTGAATCATATTTGTCTAATAGATTACAATTTGTTCATGTAAATGGGGAATCTTCTTCACAGACTAAAGTTAATTATGGAGTTCCACAAGGTTCTGTGCTAGGACCAATTTTATTCACTTTATACATGCTTCCCCAAGGCAGTATTATTAGACGGTATTGCTTAAATTTTCATTGTTACGCAGATGATACCCAGCTTTATCTATCCATGAAGCCAGAGGACACACACCAATTAGCTAAACTGCAGGATTGTCTTACAGACATAAAGACATGGATGACCTCTAATTTCTTGCTTTTAAACTCAGATAAAACTGAAGTTATTCTACTTGGCCCCACAAATCTTAGAAACATGGTGTCTAACCAGATCCTTACTCTGGATGGCATTACCCTGACCTCTAGTAATACTGTGAGAAATCTTGGAGTCATTTTTGATCAGGATATGTCATTCAAAGCGCATATTAAACAAATATGTAGGACTGCTTTTTTGCATTTACGCAATATCTCTAAAATCAGAAAGGTCTTGTCTCAGAGTGATGCTGAAAAACTAATTCATGCATTTATTTCCTCTAGGCTGGACTATTGTAATTCATTATTATCAGGTTGTCCTAAAAGTTCCCTAAAAAGCCTTCAGTTAATTCAAAATGCTGCAGCTAGAGTACTGACGGGGACTAGAAGGAGAGAGCATATCTCACCCATATTGGCCTCTCTTCATTGGCTTCTTGTTAATTCTAGAATAGAATTTAAAATTCTTCTTCTTACTTATAAGGTTTTGAATAATCAGGTCCCATCTTATCTTAGGGACCTCGTAGTACCATATCACCCCAATAGAGCGCTTCGCTCTCAGACTGCAGGCTTACTTGTAGTTCCTAGGGTTTGTAAGAGTAGAATGGGAGGCAGAGCCTTCAGCTTTCAGGCTCCTCTCCTGTGGAACCAGCTCCCAATTCAGATCAGGGAGACAGACACCCTCTCTACTTTTAAGATTAGGCTTAAAACTTTCCTTTTTGCTAAAGCTTATAGTTAGGGCTGGATCAGGTGACCCTGAACCATCCCTTAGTTATGCTGTTATAGACGTAGACTGCTGGGGGGTTCCCATGATGCACTGTTTCTTTCTCTTTTTGCTCTGTATGCACCACTCTGCATTTAATCATTAGTGATCGATCTCTGCTCCCCTCCACAGCATGTCTTTTTCCTGGTTCTCTCCCTCAGCCCCAACCAGTCCCAGCAGAAGACTGCCCCTCCCTGAGCCTGGTTCTGCTGGAGGTTTCTTCCTGTTAAAAGGGAGTTTTTCCTTCCCACTGTAGCCAAGTGCTTGCTCACAGGGGGTCGTTTTGACCATTGGGGTTTTACATAATTATTGTATGGCCTTGCCTTACAATATAAAGCGCCTTGGGCAACTGTTTGTTGTGATTTGGCGCTATATAAAAAAGTTGATTGATTGATTGATTGTATTTTATTATGTAATGGGGACTGCAGCTATTTAGCTATAATCTGGTACAGATCATCTTTGTTTTATGAGCTTAATGTCTCTGTACATTGTCCCTTTTCAAATAAAGGCTAAGATAAGATAAGATAAGCTGCAATTAATTACGTTAAACAGATTTTGATGCATTTTTGTTTTTCTTGGTGTGGACATGAATGATGCTCATATGCCCCCCCACCTTGTTTTCCAGTATGCTAATGCAGCTTTTCTGTCGGCACCATAAGAAAGTAGGTCTAGATTATGACCTGGAGTGTGTTATTCATTATCCCACAGAACCACAAATCTGTTAAGTTGAGCCGCACTCACAGAAAGTGCAAAGTTAATGCACATATTTATGAATGTTTCATGTGACCCTGTGCTGAGCTGCTGTGACACGACGAACGGAGCCTGAAAACAAAGTGCTGCCCTCACTTTCTCTTTGACATTTTCCTTCATTTTGTCACAATGGTACGATCACGCTTGGCTTGTTTATAGCTGCCCGGCTTAAAAAAACATCCTCACCTTCAACACGTTTATGACGGTCAGTTTGTCTTTTTAAAGTAGAGTGCAGACAGACGGTCGGCGTTCCCTCAATTTTACAAATGATTCTTGCTTTCTGCCAAACACAAAGCTGGATATAAATCAGAATTTAACTTGTCTTGGATTTTTTCTTTGTTTGTTAAAAATATCTTAAAGACAAGTTTTATGTAAACAATTTAATAAAGTCATTACCGATATACAGAAGAAGAAGCTGGACTTGATGGATACGAGAATGCTGTGATGTTTGACTATAATGTTGCTCTCTGCATTTTATTGATTCCAATCAGTTCCTTTTAAAAACACATTCTTAACGATCAACCCTCTGAGTGCTGGACTCAACTTTGACAACTGCTTCCTGTAACAGAAACCATTTATTGGAAAATTATTATTATGTATCGAAGGCATCAATGAATGAACAAAAGAACCATGCCAGCTGTTAATAATCCAAGTCACGCTAAAATCAGCAACTAAATACTGAGCAACAGGCAGTCAGGTCCATAAGTATTTGGACAATGATCCTATTGTTTTTTTGTATTAATAATCCACAACAATGGAGTTTTATGAAACAATTAAGATGTTCTTTTTGTGGCGACTTTCAGCTTTAACTCAAGGTGTTTAACAAAACTAACACATTAGCCACTCCAATCATTTTTGGAGCCCTAAGTAATTGGACAAACTAAATATGAGGATTATTTTTCATATATATTTTACAGCTAGTTTTCTTTAGAGTCAGAGGATGGAAAAGCCCAGTCTCACTTTTTTTTTTCGTGCGCCTGTCATGAAATAAGTCAAATTTTCATGATGGGTCTTTTTTTAACTCACTACTACTAACCCTATTCCCACCCCCAATCCTAACCTTAACCATAACCTAATCCTACTTCTTCCCCCAACCATAACCACCCATGACCCCCCGCTTCACTTTTAATTTCGTGCAGCCATCACGGAATGAATTAGAATGAATTTGTGCTGCTGTGACGAAAGTGAGGTGCTTTTCATTACAGTATCACAAACCAATAAATTAATGTATATTTCATGCTGCTGAATCACAGCTTGCCATGAGACTGGGTTGGATGGACACAAGAACATTTCCAAGTTAATGAACAGATCTTCCCCGCCTCGCACTCTATGACTGCTGGTATAGGCTCCAGCCCCCTGCGACCCTTAACTGGACTGAGCGGTTGAAGATAAGTGTGAACTTACAAGACGAAGGATGGCGAAGGGAGGCACAGAAACTCTCAGACATCTGAGAGTTATAAACTTCTCTGGATGTGATTAGAGAGAATGCATATCGTGGAACTTTTGTCGGTGGTGTTCAAGCGGTAAATGTCAGTGGCTTCAGATAATTCCCCACCAGAAGTACAAAAAGTTGGCAAACCTGGGTTGGGTGTTAATTAAAATCATACTTTTGAGGACTGGATGGTGGTTGGCCTGTTAGCTTAGGTCTTAGGGGCTTGACAAGAGGGGCGTGTTCAGGCTTCTTTTTTCTCTCTTCTCTCTCACACACACACACAGACACACACACACACACACACACACTGTGCTGGGTCTGTATGGAAAAACCTGTGGGTGGCATCAATCTTTGTCCAGGATATACAGTCTACAATTGTGTCACCATTTTAAATCTTCATGGTGGAACAGTGAAGGATTTTCTCCACAAGAAGCTGCCAGAAGGTACATGGTGTCATGGCTATTGTCCAAAATGGACATCCCTGAGCAGAAAACAACACAAAAGTTCAACCAGTCCTAAAGTACAGCTAGCAGTACGTTAGCAAGAACACTGTTGCAGTCCGTCCATGGAGGTGCTGACCGGGTCAGTAACACAGGTGTAGACTGAGGAGAAATTTAATCAGTTAAAAATGCAATATATCTGAGATTTTAGCAGCAAAAGGAGAATCCAAGAAGTTCACATTAAATCAGTAATCAAACAAACATACTGTGCAGAAAATACAATGAATGACAGGATGTACAGGAAGGCAACAGCATTCACCATCTGGTGATTAAAATACTGAGAAATCAAATACAGAGAGCTGGTTACACAAACGAGACAATCTGGCACTGGAGGGACGGAATTATGATGGGTACACAGTGAATATTTCAATACATGCACGTGAACTGGAAACACGAGTGTCCAGTAAGTAATGCAAACGACATGCAATAGGAGCCGTACCAATCAAAATAAAAAGCACAAGGAGAATAACAACATGGAAGAGATTACACAACAATAAGATAAACACATAGGGGATCACGCTCGGAGGGTCAACAACCCGGGTATCAGAAAACTAACACTCAAACACGACACAAAGGAGGAGACTCAAGGCTCGATGTGACTCATTTTTCATCAATTTTCACCAGAAATAAGGCCAACTAGATGTTTTTTACCTTTTCCCTTATATGCATTGGCTAATTTGTCAGCCCTGTGCAGTTTTACAGGATTGTTAAATTGCATATGTTTTGCAAGGTAAATTGCGGTTACAGAAATTTAATAAGAAATATGCGCTGTGAGTAACGGTACAACACAAAAACATATTTACAACAGCACTATGCATTTCTAGGGTTTGGAAAACAAACACTTTAGCTTATCAGAGGGAGTTTTTTCCTTACCACTGTCATCCGTGCGCTTGCTCTAGGGGTTGGGGAGGTTCGACATGACTGGTGTGAAGTGCCTTGAGGCAGCTTTGTTGTGATTTAGTGCAATATAAATGAAGTAAATTAAAATTACTATTTTAGAGCTCAGATTTTTCTAATATGATGCAATTGTTCATAGTCGAGGCTCATTATAATGTTTTCGTATGGCTATGATGACAAAAAGTAAAGTTGCTCAGTTTGTTTTGAGAACTTCTTGTGGGGAACAAAGAAACACAAATAGCATTGTTTACTTTTCCACCTTATACCAGTTTAATTAATCAGAAATAAGGGAGAATTTGGAATCTTGACTTTAACAATTACTTTCTGTGGGCTGCTGCACTGGTAAAAGCCGTCCTTATACCCACCGTTTAGGTCTCGTGAGTTGACTTCATGCCACCAATTATGGCTTAATATTTCTTTGTAGGCCTTTACAAAGACTTCCCCTGTCATCTGTGCTTTCGTGTTGGCACTCTTTTCCAGTGCTTCCTTTGCCAAACTACTCAGGCCTACATAAAGATACATTTAGGCCCATATTTTCTTTTGCAAGAGCTTTCTTGGCAAGAAGGTCTGCAATCTCATTCCCCTCCACTGCCAAGTAATATTGCACCCAGATCAACCTGACTCAACGACTGACTTTTGATGTGAAATAAGGGCAGCTTAGAATTCCCCTCCCCTTCCCAAACTCATCAATTCAGCATCTGAATCAGACGTGATAACAGCAAGAGTTTGATCTTAATTCACATCACAGCTCATAAAATAGCCAGTTCTGCTGTGAAATCTTATATTTTATCAGGTGCATATCTGCTGCAGTTCCTGTTAGCAGGTCCTCAGACCTATCAGTTAAATTCCACGAATCACAACGTTGCTGATGCAGCTGATTAACAAAATTCAGTCATATTGTTCAGGCAGAACCCAATTTCTTCAGCCAACTGCTTATGATGCATTAAAGTTTGTTCCCTGACAGCTAATAAACTCACATTCCTGTAAAAAGCCACAGACTGTACTATATATATATTAAAATTAACTGATCATCGACCTTTGACCTTGGGTGCTCTGGTACTAATTATACTCATAAACAACATTGTGCTCAAACAAAGTGATTGGTATTGATGATCCATGATTGGCACAAAAATCCAGCAATGACACACCACTCAGATACAAATCACTCACCTCCAAGATGTCAATGTGAGCATTCAGATGAACTAGGGAGCCCGGAGCAGGCACCTTTTCCAGAATTGCACTGAGTCTCCAAGACGTCTTGGTGCTCTGAGCTGGTGTTTGGTGCATTTGCCCAAAACAAAGTCAGATTCCTCTCTGCAACACAAAGTCACGTTGAGGTGTGCTTCTCATTCCCTGAGGAAAACTCCAAAACAGCATGCAGCAGGGGACCTGAGTCTCCCCACACCTGTCTGGCACCTCTCACCATGGACAACTCCAGGGAAAAAGATTCCAGCCCCTCTCCAGGATTTAGATTCCATAGCATGTGCTGTCCATGGAGGTGAGCCCAACTGTTTGTTGTTGGTATTAGTCAGCATTAGGGATGAGCAAGTACACCACTATCTGTATCTGTTCAACCATCTAAATGATCTGTATCTGTACTTGCAGTGAGTGTGGCCTAAACCGGAAGCAGGCGTGGTTTAACCTGAAATGGCTGGGGCTTAAATCATTACATTATTTCAAATCTGAAATTAATATGGATTGCTCAGAAGTTGCTATATTTATTGTTTATTTGAAAACTATTTACAGAACAGCCTCAAAATTGAGATTCAAATCAATGTTTTTGATCACAAAAGTAAGAGAACTATTTACAGAACAAGTTTTTTTAAGAACTCAGAACATGAATATTCTTAAGTGTATGAATGAATAACAGAACAGCCTCAGAATTGAGATTCAATGTAGCAGGAAATTATGAACTACTAAGTATACACGAACAAGAGTCGTCATACTCAACACAACTTACTTTTTAAATTTTACAGTCAAACAGTGATTTTTTTTCAATTATTTATTTATTTTTACTACCTAACGTTCTTGGCATTTTTTTCCCTCACAAAGTTAAACAACATTGATTAAGGTGTGTGTGTGTGTGTGTAAGTGGTGTGTAAGACTGTTTATTTTTTAATGATCTGTGTGAACTTGGTGATTCATGCAAACATCCAGTGATGGCAAACAGGGAAATAATTTGTCAGCCTTGTTCATTGTGTTCTTCTCAAAAGCACCGCGTTCCGTAGGAGCAAAGTTTTACAGCTGACTTTATATCACCAACAAAATGAAGAGCAAACAAACGGTTATTAAATAAATAAATACATAAATAAATAACCCGACCTGAGTGGAGGTAGTGACCGACACGACATGAGCCGTTTTCAGCTCTGTCTTGTCAAATGCATGATGTACAAATAACAAAACAATACAAACGATATAAAACAAGTTCACCAAGTAACTTCAAATACCATACAAACCAAAACAGAGGCGAGCTGAAGAAAACTTAGGTAGAATCAAGCCAAGCACAGAGAGGGATCCTGTCTGTGTGTGAAAGAAGCTGCAGACAGACATGTCTGTGTAGGGAGGGGCGGGCGCTGTGTGTAACTGGCCAATCACAGAGCGTGAAGACAATCAGTTAGTCAATGAGAATTTTCCTTCTGCATGAGCACAGATATTTGTATCATGCTCGTACTCATCAAAAATGCTTTATCTGTACCAGATGAAGTCTGAAACGAGTCTCCGGCTCAACCCTAGTCAGCATCCCACACCAGCTCAGACTCCTTCCCCATCAGAGAGGTGATGCTCCACAGTGTATCTAGTGTAGTGAATCTAGCCACAGACACATCTTCACAAGAATCAAAAATACATTAATGTTCTCCTTTTTCATAGAACTGTCTCACCAGACATTTCTAAGTGTGGAATGGACTGCCCTGACCTGATGTTACCACGACACTGGGGCTGGGTTGCCAGTCTTCAACAAATACTTTTATACTTCAAAGGTTCTTCTGAAACCAGAATGGGTTAAACCCAGTTCTGTCTGATTTATCAGTCAGTTTAATGACACCTGTCTCAGTCAGTGTCAGTGACCCGGGAACTGACTCTCCCTACAGATAACAGCGTAAACCAAATGGGTTAAGACAGCACATCTTTCATGTCACTGCATCAGCAAAAGTGAGCTCAAATTTGACAAGAACATCCAATACTTCCACAGACTATGTGAGTAAATTAGGAAATGTGTTCTGTGGATTAATTTCAGTTTCTCAGTGGCCCAGGATCTACATCAGAACACTGAGATTACCAAGAAAACAAATTGTAAACGGACTGGATTTATATAGCACTTTTCTATCTGTTCAAAGCGCTTTACAATAATGCCTCACATTCACCCCGATGTCAGGCTGCTGCCACACCAGGTGCTCACTACACACCAGGAGCAACTTGGGGATTAAGAACCTTGCACAACAGCCCTTAGTGATTTGGAATTTGAAGCAAGGATCCTCTGGTCTCAAGCCCAATGCTTAATCACTCGGTCATCACCTTCCCTCTGATCAAGGGGACCAAAACAAGACCAACATTGTACACCAACACTCCATGGCAACCATCTGCAGTGCCATCTTCTTCTCAGTAGGAGCATGAAGATCAATAATCCAAATAAAACAGCTGCTCAGAGGCCACTTGCACTGCACCATTTGCTTCAGGGTTTGGTGGAATACGATGAAAAAATCAATTAGTTATTTTACTTTGATAAGGTGGAAATGGAAAAAAAAAAAGTTCTCAGAGGGAGGAAAACTGGGGAGACTAAGAATGTTCTTTCCACTTTCCAACAAGCATAGTTTTGATTTTCCTTGTGTTTGAATTTTCACTTTCTTTTATTCTCCAAGGTTATGAAAATGCAAACAAATTTCATAGAGCAAATGGTATCTGTTTTCCTTTGTACTTACTGAAGATGTTGTCTTCAAATATAACTCGTCAGGACTGTGAGATAAAACTCTTTAGTGATGTGCTAATGTAAATTTGCATATCTCAACTGCTTATTGGTTTAAGTTGAACCATTACTTTGACTGATGTTGCAAAACTACACAGGTACAATCTGGCATTTGAATGATGTTTCAGAGTCTGTTTTATTAGAAACGTGCTCGTCAAAGAAACTCATTTGAAAAGTTGGTGACTTACAATGCTGAAATATGAATTTAATTATTGTGGAGCAGAGCTGTCCGATATAATGTAACTGGTCAGATGTTGCACCTGGAACATGGTGGTGATGTGATAACATGAATTTAGTCATTTTCAAAGAATGAGTCTTTAAGCAACAATTACATTTACAAAAGGCATTTGGCCTCCCGCAGTATGTCAGTGAGTTTCCTGCAGTGGGTAATTTAGTCTGTCAGCTAATCAGCTCTGCCTCATGGATTTTGACAGTATGGTACAGATGTGCCAGGTTCCAGCCTTTTAAAGTGCAAACACTTTTAGAGTTTCATACCATTCACTGTCGGTTATAGGTGGATAAGAACATCACAGTGTTCATAAAGTTGTACTGCCACTTGTCAAAAGTTTGACCCACTATATATTGCAGCCATTTACCTATTAGCACATCTATCAAATCAAATCAAATCAATTTTATTTATATAGCGCCAAATCACAACAAACAGTTAACCCAAGGCGCTTTATATTGTAAGGCAAGGCCATACAATAATTACAGAAAAACCCCAACGCTCAAAAAGACCCCCTATGAGAAAGCACTTGGCGACATTAACTGAAGGCTTTTCAGGGAACTTTTAGGACAACCTGATAATAATGAATTACAATAGTCCAGCCTAGAGGAAATAAATGCATGAATTAGTTTTTCAGCATCACTCTGAGACAAGACCTTTCTAATTTGAGAGATATTGCGCAAATGCAAAAAAGCAGTTGTACATATTTGTTTAATATGCGCATTGAAGGACATATCCTGATCAAAAATGACTCCAAGATTTCTCACAGTATTACTAGAGGTCAGGGTAATGCCATCCAGAGAAAGGATCTGGTTAGACACCATGTTTCTAAGATTTGTGGGGCCAAGTACAATAACGTCAGTTTTATCTGAATTTAAAAGCAGGAAATCAGAGGTCATCCATTCTTATAGTTAGGGCTGGATCAGGTGACCCTGAACCATCCCTTAGTTATGCTGCTATAGACGTAGACTGCTGGGGGGTTCCCATGATGCACTGTTTCTTTCTCTTTTTGCTCTGTATGCACCACTCTGCATTTAATCATTAGTGATCGATCTCTGCTCCCCTCCACAGCATGTCTTTTTCCTGGTTCTCTCCCTCAGCCCCAACCAGTCCCAGCAGAAGACTGCCCCTCCCTGAGCCTGGTTCTGCTGGAGGTTTCTTCCTGTTAAAAGGGAGTTTTTCCTTCCCACTGTAGCCAAGTGCTTGCTCACAGGGGGTCGTTTTGACCGTTGGGGTTTTACATCATTATTGTATGGCCTTGCCTTACAATATAAAGCGCCTTGGGGCAACTGTTTGTTGTGATTTGGCGCTATATAAAAAAAAAATTGATTGATTGATTGATCCATGTCTTTATGTCTGTAAGACAATCCTGCAGTTTAACTAATTGGTGTGTGTCCTCTGGCTTCATGGATAGATAAAGCTGGGTATCATCTGCGTAACAATGAAAATTTAAGCAATGCTTTCTAATAACACTGCCTAAGGGAAGCATGTATAAAGTGAATAAAATTGGTCCTAGCACAGAACCTTGTGGAACTCCATAATTAACCTTAGTCTGTGAAGAAGATTCCCCATTTACATGAACAAATTGTAATCTATTAGATAAATATGATTCAAACTACCGCAGCGCAGTGCCTTTAATACCTATGGCATGCTCTAATCTCTGTAATAAAATTTTATGGTCAACAGTATCAAAAGCAGCACTGAGGTCTAACAGGACAAGCACAGAGATGAGTCCACTGTCTGAGGCCATAAGAAGATCATTTGTAACCTTCACTAATGCTGTTTCTGTACTATGATGCATTCTAAACCCTGACTGAAACTCTTCAAATAGACCATTCCTCTGCAGATGATCAGTTAGCTGTTTTACAACTACCCTTTCAAGAATTTTTGAGAGAAAAGGAAGGTTGGAGATTGGCCTATAATTAGCTAAGATACCTGGGTCAAGTGATGGCTTTTTAAGTAATGGTTTAATTACTGCCACCTTAAAAGCCTGTGGTACATAGCCAACTAATAAAGATAGATTGATCATATTTAAGATCGAAGCATTAATTAATGGTAGGGCTTCCTTGAGCAGCCTGGTAGGAATGGGGTCTAATAGACATGTTGATGGTTTGGAGGAAGTGACTAATGAAAATAACTCAGACAGAACAATTGGAGAGAAAGAGCCTAACCAAATACCAGCATTACTGAAAGCAGCCAAAGATAACGATATGTCATTGGGATGGTTATGAGTAATTTTTTCTCTAATAGTTAAAATTTTATTAGCAAAGAAAGTCATGAAGTCATTACTAGTGATGAGTAGTAAGATGTCCTAGCTTTACAGAGGGCTTTTTTTTTTACAACAGACTCTTTTTCCAGGCTAAGTGAAGATCTTCTAAATTAGTGAGACGCCATTTCCTCTCCAACTTATGGGTTATCTGCTTTAAGCTGCGAGTTTGTGAGTTATACCACGGAGTCAGGCACTTCTGATTTAAGGCTCTCTTTTTCAGAGGAGCTACATTATCCAAAGTTGTCCTCAATGAGGATATAAAACTATTGACGAGATAATCTATCTCACTCACAGAGTTTAGGTAGCTACTCTGCACTGTGTTGGTAAATATGGCATTGGAGAACATAACAAAGAAGGAATCATATCCTTAAACCTAGTTACAGCGCTTTCCAAAAGACTTCTACTGTAATTAAACTTATTCCCCACTGCTGGGTAGTCCATTAAAGTAAATGTAAATGTTATTAAGAAATGATCAGACAGAAGGAGGTTTTCAGGGAATACTGTTAAGTCTTCAATTTCCATACCATAAGTCAAAACAAGATCTAAAATATGATTAAAGTGGTGGGTGGACTCATTTACATTTTGAGCAAAGCCAATTGAGTCTAATAATAGATTAAATGCAGTGTTGAGGCTGTCATTCTCAGCATCTATATGGATGTTAAAATCGCCCACTATAATTATCTTATCTGAGCTAAGCACTAAGTCAGACAAAAGGTCTGAAAATTCACAGAGAAACTCACAGTAACAACCAGGTGGACGATAGATAACAACAAATAAAACTGTTTTTTGGGACTTCCAATTTGGATGGACAAGACTAAGAGTCAAGCTTTCAAATGAATTAAAGCTCTGTCTGGGTTTTTGATTAATTAATAAGCTGGAGTGGAAGATTGCTGCTAATCCTCCCCCTCGGCCCGTGCTACGAGCATTCTGACAGTTAGTGTGACTCGGGGGTGTTGACTAATTTAAACTAACATATTCATCCTGCTGTACTTTGCCAATTATCTATGAAGCCCACCTCATTTTTTGGACACCACTCAGACAGCCAGCAATTCAAGGAGAACATGCGGCTAAACATGTCACTCCCGGTTCGATTGGGGAGGGGCCCAGAGAAAAATACAGAGTCTGACATTGTTTTTGCAAAGTTACACACCGATTCAATGTTAATTTTAGTGACCTCCGATTGGCGTAACCGGGTGTCATTACTGCCGACGTGAATTACAATCTTACCAAATTTACACTTAGCCTTAGCCAGCAGTTTCAAATTTCCTTCAATGTCGCCTGCTCTGGCCCCTAGAAGACAACTGACTATGGTTGCTGGTGTCGCTAACTTCACATTTCTCAAAACAGAGTTGCCAATAACCAGAGTTTGTTCCTTCGCGGGTGTGCCGCCGAGTGGGGAAAAACGGTTAGCGATGTGAACGGGTTGGTGGTGGATTCTGTCACAACATGGCGCTGCTCTGCTGGCGACACGGAGGAGGGTTTCTGCTACAAAATGCTTGTTTGGTATGGAGGCTGTTGATGTTTGTTCTTTTCTTTCTCTCTACCGCTTGTCAACGGTGGACTAAATGTGCGCTTTGTGCTTTTGACTGTGTGTGGAGGCTGAGAGGGAGCATGGTTCTGTTAGCACTAGCATGGCTACTGCTACTTAGCCAAATAGCCCGCTGCTCTGTGGATGGGGCTGTTAGCACTGAGGGGCTAGTGTATAGCCGGGCAGAGTTGTTGGGTTTACAAGACCACGGAGCTCGTCCATCGCTGGGCCTGCTGGACGAGGTTCCGAGGGAGTTGGTACGACAATACCGACCGGATTGTCAGCGAAGCAGGAGACGTAGGAAGCGGGGGAAGAGAGGCGGCCTGAGGCAACGCATCCGTGCAGCCACCAAGCTACTGTTGCCGCCCATCCTGCTCTGCAATGCGCGCTCACTTAAAAATAAACTGGATGAGTTGCGCTTACAAACTGGAGCTTGTTACAAGTTCCTTGAGTCTGGATTAATGGCTTTTACAGAAACATGGTTTAGCGATGATATACCGGACAGCTTCATTCAAGTGGATGGATTTACACACATCCGCCTGGACAGGAACAAAAACTCTGGTAAAACACGGGGTGGTGGAGTTTGTTTATATGTTAAAGACAGGTGGTGTACAAACTTTGCTGTCAGAGACAGCGTATGTAACTCCGATCTTGAGCTCCTGTGTGTAACCTTACGACCTTATTACCTTCCTCGAGAATTCACAAATATATTTGGGTGTGGTTTATATTCCACCAAGTGGAAATGCCACCAGGGCAGCTCGTCAGATTTCAGATTGTGTCCATTCTCATCTTCAAAATAAACCGGATGCTGCAATGATTGTTCTTGGTGATTTAAATCACTGCAGTTTAAATAAATCCCTGCCTGGCTTCTACCAATATGTTCAGTGTAGCACCAGGAGCAGTAGATAAGTGCTACGGGAACATAAGAGATGCCTACACAGCCAGAGTCAGACCCCCTCTTGGCAATTCGGACCATAATGTAGTCCAGCTTCTCCCCACCTATCGATCAGCATTTAAATCTAGTAAACCTGAGGTCCACTCTGTTAAATTGTGGTCTGCTGACAAGACAGAGGAGCTGAAAGGATGTTTCTTGTGTACAGATTGGGACATTTTTTTCCAAAACGCGGATATCAATAATGCCACAGAGGCAATTACTGGTTACATCTCTTTCTGTGTGGACTCAATCATTCCCCAAAAGATTATTAAGAAATACCCAAATAATAAATCGTATGTCACACGGGAAATACAGGAATGTATTAATAGGAAGAAAGCAGCTTTTAAATCAAGGGACTTTGCTGGGGTTAGGGTCGCACAAAAAGACCTGAACCAGATGAGAGGTGCTCGACGGCAGCATAAGGAACGCACAGAACGGGACCTTTCCAGAGCGAACAATAAGAGACTGTGGGATTCTATTCGGGGCCTGACAAACATGGACACAAAAAGGAAACCTGTAATTGACAATAATGAATTTGCAAAAGCCAATGAGCTAAATGATTTTTATTTGCGTTTTGAGAGTGATAATCAGGAAGAGTGCAGGGAAATTTTAAAAGAGATTAGGTGTAATTTGCATGAGGACAGAATTTTAATTGACTCACAATCAGTTACTCAAGTTTTTAAATCAATGTACACTAATAAAGCTACAGGGCCAGACAATATGTCTGCTTTTCTTTTAAAAACATTTGCAGAGGAGCTCACTCCAGCTTGGCATCAACTCTTCCAGCTCTCTATTGATACTTATTCAGTACCTGAGCTTTGGAAGAGATCAGTTATTATTCCAGTTTCCAAGAAATCATGCCCCAAAGTGAATAATGATTTTCGGCCAGTGGCCCTAACCTCTAATGTAATGAAAGCATTGGAGAAACTGTTAATTCAGGAGTTTACTGCAGAGGTGGAGCCACACTTGGATCAGTATCAGTTTGCGTATAAAAGGAAGCAGAGTACGAGTGATGCCATTTTAACTATAATGAACTTGGTTTTAAAGCATCTTGAGAGTTCCTCTGCATATGCCAAATTAGTTTTTATTGATTTTAGTTCTGCTTTTAACTGTATCCGGTCACATATACCTGTATCTGTATCTGTATCTGTTAGCTGTTTAATCTGCGCAGTTAGATTGATCTAGTTATCTAGATTACGATTTGTTTCCCAGTGTAATCTTTACGTGCCTTAACTAAAGCACTCCTTCTGCTGAATCACCTCTAAATTATTTACACATTATTCACTTTGCGTGTTTTTAGGAATCCGCTAGCTTAGCGTAGCTACTAGCTCTTAGCAGATTTAGCATGGCGGCTTCTCCTGTCTCTCCCGCACTTTTCTGCTCTGGGTGTGAAATGTTTAGTTATTCCTCAGCCTCCTTTAGCAGTAACGGTACTTGTAATAAGTGTAGCTTATTCGTAGCTTTGGAGGCCAGGCTGGGCGAATTGGAGACTCGGCTCCGCACCGTGGAAAATTCTACAGCTAGCCAGAAACCCCTGTAGTCGGTGCGGACCAAGGTAGCTTAGCCGCTGTTAGTTACCCCCTGGCAGATCCCGAGCAGCCGGGAAAGCAGGCTGACTGGGTGACTGTGAGGAGGAAGCGTAGCCCTAAACAGAAGCCCTGTGTACACCGCCAACCCGTTCACATCTCTAACCGTTTTTCCCCACTCGACGACACACCCGCCGAGGATCAAACTCTGGTTATTGGCGACTCTGTTTTGCGAAATGTGAAGTTAGCGACACCAGCAACCATAGTCAATTGTCTTCCGGGGGCCAGAGCAGGTGACATTGAAGGAAATTTTAAACTGCTGGCTAAGGCTAAGCGTAAATTTGGTAAGATTGTAATTCACGTCGGCAGTAATGACACCCGGTTACGCCAATCGGAGGTCACTAAAATTAACATTAAATCGGTGTGTAACTTTGCAAAAACAATGTCGGACTCTGTAGTTTTCTCTGGGCCCCTCCCCAATCGGACCGGGAGTGACATGTTTAGCCGCCTGTTCTCCTTGAATTGCTGGCTGTCTGAGTGGTGTCCAAAAAATGAGGTGGGCTTCATAAATAATTGGCAAAGCTTCTGGGGAAAACCTGGTCTTGTTAGGAGAGACAGAATCCATCCCACTTTGGATGGAGCAGCTCTCATTTCTAAAAATCTGGCCAATTTTCTTAAATCCTCCAAACCGTGACTATCCAGGGTTGGGACCAGGAAGCAGAGTTGTAGTCTTACACACCTCTCTGCAGCTTCTCTCCCACTGCCATCCCCTCATTACCCCATCCCCGTAGAGACGGTGCCTGCTCCCAGATTACCAATAACCAGCAAAAATCTATTTAAGCATAAAAATTCAAAAAGAAAAAATAATATAGCACCTTCAACTGCACCACAGACTAAAACAGTTAAATGTGGTCTATTAAACATTAGGTCTCTCTCTTCTAAGTCCCTGTTGGTAAATGATAGAATAATTGATCAACATATTGATTTATTCTGCCTTACAGAAACCTGGTTACAGCAGGATGAATATGTTAGTTTAAATGAGTCAACACCCCCGAGTCACACTAACTGTCAGAATGCTCGTAGCACGGGCCGGGGCGGAGGATTAGCAGCAATCTTCCACTCCAGCTTATTAATTAATCAAAAACCCAGACAGAGCTTTAATTCATTTGAAAGCTTGACTCTTAGTCTTGTCCATCCAAATTGGAAGTCCCAAAAACCAGTTTTATTTGTTATTATCTATCGTCCACCTGGTCGTTACTGTGAGTTTCTCTGTGAATTTTCAGACCTTTTGTCTGACTTAGTGCTTAGCTCAGATAAGATAATTATAGTGGGCGATTTTAACATCCACACAGATGCTGAGAATGACAGCCTCAACACTGCATTTAATCTATTATTAGACTCTATTGGCTTTGCTCAAAAAGTAAATGAGTCCACCCACCACTTTAATCATATGTTAGATCTTGTTCTGACTTATGGTATGGAAATAGAAGACTTAACAGTATTCCCTGAAAACTCCCTTCTGTCTGATCATTTCTTAATAACATTTACATTTACTCTGATGGACTACCCAGCAGTGGGGAATAAGTTTCATTACACTAGAAGTCTTTCAGAAAGCGCTGTAACTAGGTTTAAGGATATGATTCCTTCTTTATGTTCTCTAATGCCATATACCAACACAGTGCAGAGTAGCTACCTAAACTCTGTAAGTGAGATAGAGTATCTCCTACATCCTCATTGAAGACAACTTTGGATGCTGTAGCTCCTCTAAAAAAGAGAGCTTTAAATCAGAAGTGCCTGACTCCGTGGTATCTTCACTTAGCCTGGAAAAAGAGTCTGTTGCTCTATAAAAAAGCCCTCCGTAAAGCTAGGACATCTTTCTACTCATCACTAATTGAAGAAAATAAGAACAACCCCAGGTTTCTTTTCAGCACTGTAGCCAGGCTGACAAAGAGTCAGAGCTCTATTGAGCTGAGTATTCCATTAACTTTAACTAGTAATGAGTTCATGACTTTCTTTGCTAACAAAATTTTAACTATTAGAGAAAAAATTACTCATAACCATCCCAAAGACGTATCGTTATCTTTGGCTGCTTTCAGTGATGCCGGTATTTGGTTAGACTCTTTCTCTCCGATTGTTCTGTCTGAGTTATTTTCATTAGTTACTTCATCCAAACCATCAACATGTCTATTAGACCCCATTCCTACCAGGCTGCTCAAGGAAGCCCTACCATTAATTAATGCTTCGATCTTAAATATGATCAATCTATCTTTATTAGTTGGCTATGTACCACAGGCTTTTAAGGTGGCAGTAATTAAACCATTACTTAAAAAGCCATCACTTGACCCAGCTATCTTAGCTAATTATAGGCCAATCTCCAACCTTCCTTTTCTCTCAAAAATTCTTGAAAGGGTAGTTGTAAAACAGCTAACTGATCATCTGCAGAGGAATGGTCTATTTGAAGAGTTTCAGTCAGGTTTTAGAATTCATCATAGTACAGAAACAGCATTAGTGAAGGTTACTAATGATCTTCTTATGGCCTCGGATAGTGGACTCATCTCTGTGCTTGTTCTGTTAGACCTCAGTGCTGCTTTTGATACTGTTGACCATAAAATTTTATTACAGAGATTAGAGCATGCCATAGGTATTAAACGCACTGCGCTGCGGTGGTTTGAATCATATTTGTCTAATAGATTACAATTTGTTCATGTAAATGGGGAATCTTCTTCACAGACTAAAGTTAATTATGGAGTTCCTCAAGGTTCTGTGCTAGGACCAATTTTATTCACTTTATACATGCTTCCCTTAGGCAGTATTATTAGACGGTATTGCTTAAATTTTCATTGTTACGCAGATGATACCCAGCTTTATCTATCCATGAAGCCAGAGGACACACACCAATTAGCTAAACTGCAGGATTGTCTTACAGACATAAAGACATGGATGACCTCTAATTTCCTGCTTTTAAACTCAGATGAAACTGAAGTTATTGTACTTGGCCCCACAAATCTTAGAAACATGGTGTCTAACCAGATCCTTACTCTGGATGGCATTACCCTGACCTCTAGTAATACTGTGAGAAATCTTGGAGTCATTTTTGATCAGGATATGTCATTCAAAGCGCATATTAAACAAATATGTAGGACTGCTTTTTTGCATTTACGCAATATCTCTAAAATCAGAAAGGTCTTGTCTCAGAGTGATGCTGAAAAACTAATTAATGCATTTATTTCCTCTAGGCTGGACTATTGTAATTCATTATTATCAGGTTGTCCTAAAAGTTCCCAAAAAAGCCTTCAGTTAATTCAAAATGCTGCAGCTAGAGTACTGACGGGGACTAGAAGGAGAGAGCATATCTCACCCATATTGGCCTCTCTTCATTGGCTTCCTGTTAATTCTAGAATAGAATTTAAAATTCTTCTTCTTACTTATAAGGTTTTGAATTGTCAGGTCCCATCTTATCTTAGGGACCTCGTAGTACCATATCACCCCAATAGAGCGCTTCGCTCTCAGACTGCAGGCTTACTTGTAGTTCCTAGGGTTTGTAAGAGTAGAATGGGAGGCAGAGCCTTCAGCTTTCAGGCTCCTCTCCTGTGGAACCAGCTCCCAATTCAGATCAGGGAGACAGACATCCTCTCTACTTTTAAGATTAGGCTTAAAACTTTCCTTTTTGCTAAAGCTTATAGTTAGGGCTGGATCAGGTGACCCTGAACCATCCCTTAGTTATGCTGCTATAGACATAGACTGCTGGGGGGTTCCCATGATGCACTGTTTCTTTCTCTTTTTGCTCTGTATGCACCACTCTGCATTTAATCATTAGTGATCGATCTCTGCTCCCCTCCACAGCATGTCTTTTTCCTGGTTCTCTCCCTCAGCCCCAACCAGTCCCAGCAGAAGACTGCCCCTCCCTGAGCCTGGTTCTGCTGGAGGTTTCTTCCTGTTAAAAGGGAGTTTTTCCTTCCCACTGTAGCCAAGTGCTTGCTCACAGGGGGTCGTTTTGACCGTTGGGGATTTACATAATTATTGTATGGCCTTGCCTTACAATATAAAGCGCCTTGGGGCAACTGTTTGTTGTGATTTGGCGCTATAGAAAAAAAAATTGATTGATTGATTGATATCCTTCTTCAAAAAATGATTCAGTTGAATGTGAACCCTTTTTTAATTAAGTGGTATCATTCTTTTCTGACAAACAGGTCACAGCAGGTGAAGGTCAATTCTGTCTGCTCTGATATTGCATTAAGTAGCACTGGAGTCCCTCAGGGCTGTGTTAGTTCACCTTTTTTATTTACACTGTATACCAATGACTGTATCAGCTATCAGCCAAACCAGTATGTTGTTAAATTTTCAGATGATACTGTAATACTCAGTCTGCTGAACACTAGTACTAATTCGAGTTGTCACAAATCTGGAGTGGACAGGTTTGTGAACTGGTGTGATGTCCATCAATTGCAGATTAATGTTAATAAAACAGTGGAGATGTTGGTGGACCCTCGAGCTGTTGGAGACCGTAGTGTGGTCACCATACATGGACATAACATTGAACAGATGGATTCATATAAATATGTGGGGGTTTATATCGATAATAACTTAAGCTGGCACATGCAAGTGTCAAGTGTTTGTGCCCGAATCCACCAGCATTTGCACTTTCTCCGTCGACTCCGACTGTTTGGTGTATGTAGGAATATTATGCTGATTTTCTACAGAGCAACGATTGAGTCCGTGTTACGGTATGGTATTATTAGCTGGTTTTGTAATTTAACTGTTAAATCAAAAACTCAAATATTAAATCTGATTAAGATAGCTGGCAAAATCATGGGTATGGTGGTACCTGTAACTCCCCAAGAGTTGTTTGAACAGGCAGTTCTCAGATGTGCTGACAATATTTTAACAGATGAGTCTCATGTTCTGCACTCTGAATATACTTTACTTAACTCAGGAAGGAGGTACAGGGTTCCTCTTTGTAAATATAATCGATATAAATATTAATTTATTCCATTATCAGTGAAGCTCATAAATCTGCAGATAGTCCAGGGAAGATAGCTTAAGGGTATGAATTGCGGAATTTGCACAAGGATGTTAATAATGTTGTGTATTTATATTTTATCCTTTGACTTACTGTGTTGTTTTTAATGTATGGGTGCTATGTATTGGATGTGTTGTTGTGTAGCAGACTCTGTCCAAGGCAAATTTCTCCTTAGGGAGACAAATAAAGACACTTTGACTTTGACTTTGACTTTGGTGTACAGGGGGCTTGTGTTTAGGACTACGCTTCCTCCTCACAGTCACCCAGCCGGCCTGCTTTCCCAGCTGCTCGGGATCTGCCGGAGGGGAACTAACGGCGGCTAAGCTAACTTGGTCCGCACTGACTACAGGGGCCTGGCTAGCTGTACGATTTTCCAAGGTGCGGAGCCAAGTCTCCAATTCGCCCAGCTTGGCCTATTACAAGTACCATTACTGCTAAAGGAGGCCGAGGAATAACTAAACATTTCACACCCAGAGCAGAAAAGTGCGGGAGAGACAGGAGAAGCCGCCATGCTAAACCGGCTAAGAGCTAGTAGCTGTGCTAAGCTAGCGGATTCCTAAAAACACACAAAGTGAATAATGTGTAAATAATTTAGAGGTGATTCAGCAGAAGGAGTGCTTTAGTTAAGGCACGTGAAGATTACACTGTGAAACAAATCGTTATCTAGTTAACTAGATCAATCTAACTACACAGATTAAACAGCTAACAGATACAGAAAAACACCGCTGTGCTCCGGAACAGGAAGTGATACAATACCGCAGTGAGAGCCAACCACCAGTAGAGGCCAGTAAAGCCAGTGTACAATACATCTGTGAAATAAACAAAACCACATTCAGTGTTGAAAACCATTTAAATGGTAAATGGACTGCATTTATATAGCACTTTTCCATCTGTATCAGACACTCAAAGTGCTTTACAGTTATGCCTCACATTCACACAGACACACCGATGTCAGGTGCTCACTACACACCAGGAGCAACTCGGGGATTAGAGACCTTACCTTAGACCTTAGTAATGTCTAAGGAGTATCTGTGCTGATTTTGATGCTTGTATTACCATTTGAAGGATTGCTTCTGTTATCTTCTGCACTAATAAGCCAACAGAGCATGAATGAGTCTGTTAGCTTTATTAATCTAAAATCACCGGAAAAACGTGTGTGTGTGTGTGTGTGTGTGTGTGTGTGTGTGTGTGTGTGTGTATATATATATATATATATATATATATATATATATATATATATATATATATATATATATACACGAGGTCTATTAGAAAAGAAACCGACAGTTTTATTTAAAAAAAAAACTATATGGATTTGAATCATGTGTGATTACATCAGCCAAGCTTGAACCCTCATGCGCATGCGTGGGTTTTTTCACGCCTGTCGGTGACGTCATTCTCCTGTGAGCACGCCTTCTGGAAGGAGTGGTTCAGCCCCCTCGTCGGATTTTCATTGTCTGAGAAGTTGCTGAGAGACTGGCGCTGTGCTTGATCAAAATTTTTTCAGAAACTGTGAGGCACATCCGAGTGGACACCATTCGACAAATTAAGCTGGTTTTCGGTGAAAATTTTAACGGCTGATGAGAGATTTTGGATTGTTTCTATCGCTGTAAGGACTTCCCACGGAGCAGGATGTTGCGCAGCACTCTGAGGCGACGTCGTCATCCTGTTTCAAGCTGAAAACCTCAAAATTTAAGCCTCTGTAGACCCAGGATGTCGTGAGAGAACAGAGAACTTTCAGAAGAGGTCGGGATCAGCAGTTTATCCGGACATTCCACTGTTAAAGGACATTTTTTAATGAAAGACGTGCGGACGGGTCTGCGCATCGGGACGCAGCCGGCGCGGTGCAGCGGCACAGGAAAAACACCTCCGTGTTGATAACCATTTGTAAAAACCAGGCAGCTTTTGGTGGCTTTCAGTTGAGTGAGTATCTGAGAAATTGTTTAACAGCTGGACATGTTCCAACTTGTCCTTAAGGCTTCCAATACAGGTGTTTTTCCTGTGGCGGTCACGCCGTGCCGGCTGCAAGCCAACGCACCAATCTGTCCGCACGTCTTTCATTAAAAAAATCTCCTTTAACAGTGGAATGTCCGGATAAACTGCTGATCCCAACCTCTTCTGAAAGTTCTCTGTTCTCTCACGACGTCCTGGGTCAACAGAGGCTTAAATTTTGAGGTTTTCAGCTTGAAACAGGATGACGACGTCGCCTCAGAGCGCTGCGCGACATCCCGCTCCGTGGGAAGTCCTTACAGAGATAGAAACAATCCAAAATCTCTCATCAGCTGTTAAAATTTTCACAGAAAACCAGCTGAATTTCTCGAATGGTGTCCACTCGGATGTGCCTCACAGTTTCTGAAAAAATTTTGATCAAGCACAGCGCCAGTCTCTCAGCAACTTCTCAGACAATGAAAATCCGACGAGGGGGCTGGACCACTCCTCCCACAAGACGTGCTCACAGGCGAATGACGTCACCGACAGGCGTGAAAAAACCCACGCATGCGCACGAGGGTTCAAGCTTGGCTGATGTAATCACACGTGATTCAAGTCCATATAGTTTTTAAAAAAAATAATAAGGTCGGATACTTTTCTAACAGACCTCATATATATATATATATATATATATATATATATATATATATATATATATATATATATATATATATATATATATATATATATATATGCTCCCCTCCACAGCATGTCTTTTTCCTGGTTCTCTCCCTCAGCCCCAACCAGTCCCAGCAGAAGACTGCCCCTCCCTGAGCCTGGTTCTGCTGGAGGTTTCTTCCTGTTAAAAGGGAGTTTTTCCTTCCCACTGTAGCCAAGTGCTTGCTCACAGGGGGTCGTTTTGACCGTTGGGGTTTTACATAATTATTGTATGGCCTTGCCTTACAATATAAAGCGCCTTGGGGCAACTGTTTGTTGTGATTTGGCGCTATATAAAAAAATTGATTGATTGATTGATTGATATATATATATATATATATATATATATATATATATATATATATATATATATATATATATATTAGAACTCTTTGTGGTACACAGTGCTAACTACTGTACAGGAGAGACCGAGCAGTCAATATGTGTCACAGATTTAAAATGGCTCTTTTCAACCAGACCTGCAGTCCGGTGACATGTCAATCATCTGGAGTGGTACCTGGGGTGTCCAATCAGATGTGAAGGTGGTCCAGTGACACCCAGCCCCACCCATACCAGGAAGTGTTCAACATTTGACATTTCGTGTTTAGAGAGAGAGAGAGAGAGAGAGAGAGAGAGAGAGAGAGAGAGAGAGAGAGAGACCTTATTGTACAACGAAAATTTGTTGGTGACAACCAGTCAGTAGCAGCAAAGACTAAATATAAAAGATAAAATCAATAAAAATAAAATATAAGTGCAATAAGGTGCAAGAGACGTATTTACAGTGTGAAGTAAGATGTAAAAATTTCACCGCACATGGCTCTTTAAAATTCAGAAGGAACAACAGTCTGTAGCTGAAGCTGGTGAGTATGGGGGTGGGGGGTGATGGAGGCTACAGCTCTGGGGAAGAAGCTGTTCCTCAATCTGCTAGTCTAGGTTTTTATGTTGCAGAATCGCTTCCCTGATGGGAGCGAGGCAAACAGATGGTGTGTTTGGTTAGTGGAGATCCTGGTGGCTCTCCTCTGCAGGCATCCAGCATGCATAGCTTCCAGGACAGCAAGCTCAGCTCCAACGATCCTCTGGGCTGTCCTCACATCTGAGTCAAGTCTTTTCTGTTTTCTGCTGTGTAGCCGGCATACCATACAGTCATGTCCTGACAGACAATGCTCTCCACAGTGCTCCTGTGGAAGTACACCAGGAGCTGAGGTGAGACCAGCCCGCTTCAGCTTCCTGAGAAACAAGAGCCTTTGTTGTGCCTTCTTCATCAGGTGGGAGGTGTTGACTGAAGCAGGTTAGAAGTTGTTCAGAAGCAGGTTATTCTCTGAACACCACTGGGTCAGATGTCGTACCTCCTCCCTGTAGAGAGCCTCCTCATTGTCACTAATAGGTCCAACTATAGTGGCGTCATCAGCAAACTTCACCATAGTGTTAGAAGAGTGGATGGTGGTGCAGTCCTGAGTAAAGAGGGTGAACAGGGCTGGGCTGAGCACACAGCCCTGTGGCACCCCAGTGTTCAGTATAATGGTGGTGGATGTATGTCTTCCTGTCCTGACGATCTGCGGTCTACAGGTAAGAAAATCCATAATCCATGTGCAGAGTGAAGTGGTAAATTCAAGATCCTGGAGTTTGTGAACCAGTTTATAGGGGATTATTGTATTGAAGGTGGAGCTGAAGTCTATGAAGAGAATCCGGGTGTATGTATTTGATTGTTCCAGGTGGGTCAGGGCTGAGTGGAGTGCAACAGAGACTGCACCTCTGCAGATCTGTTGCTCTGGGAGGCAAACTGGTATCTATCCAGATCTGCAGGGATGATGTCTCTGATGTGGGACAGGATGATCCTCTTGAAGCACTTCATGACTTCCGAGGTCAGGGCGACAGGGCGGTAGTCATTAAGGCAGGTCATGGATGTCTTCCTTGGTACAGGGATGACAGTGGTGATTTAAGCAAAGTGGGGACAACAGCTTGTTGCAACGAAAGGTTGAAGATGTTGGTGAACACTCCTGTTAGCTGGTCAGGACATAACTGCAGTGTGCGCCCTGACACCCCGTCAGGTCCTGCCGCTTTTGAGGCGTTGATGCACCTCAGAGCAGATCTCACCTGGTGCTGCTGAAGGACAAGTGCTTGTTCTTCACTTGATGAGGTGGTTTGAGGATTTGCTCTGATATTCTGCATGTTAAAGCCTGGAAAGAAATAGTTCAGGTTGTCAGGCAGCATGTTGTCAGGGCTGATCTGTGAGCTTCTGCCCTTATAGTCTGTAATGGCTTTGATGGCAGTCCACATGCTGCGGAGGTTGTTGTGGGCAAAGTGTTCTTCGAGGCGCTGCGTGTGATTCTGTTTGGCCTCTCTGATCCCCCTTTTTAGATCCATCCGGGCGTGGCTGTAGGCCTGCATGTCACCTGACCTGAAGGCAGCATCCCAAACCTTGAAGAGTGTCCAAACATGACTGTCCATCCACAGTTTGTGGTTCAGGAACACCTTGATGGTTTTGGTGGTCAACACTGCCTCAGTGCAGAAGTGGATGTAGGCTGGGACAGCTGAGGTGTATTCCTCCAGATCTGCTCCCTCTGCAAACACCTCCCAGTGTGTGTCCTCAAAACAGTTCTGCAGAAGAGAAGTGGCTTCCTCCCCCCAAACATGGGCAGTTCTGGTGATTGGTCTGGTTCTGCAGATCAGAGGCTTGTAGGATGGGGTCAGAGCCTGACCCTGGTCAGAGAGGCCTAGGTGTGGAGATGGTGCAGCTTTATAGGCTCCAGAAATGTTGGTGTAGACTTGATCAAATAGGTTGTTTTCTCTCGTTGGGAATTTAATGTTCTTGTAAAATTTTGGCATTACTGTCTTCAGGTCTTTGTTGTTAAAGCATCCTGCTACTATCACTGCAGCCTCAGACTGAGCGTTCATCTGGGTGTTGATGATGCTATGCAGCTCCTCCAGGGCTATGCTAGCATTAGCATACGGTGGTATGTAAACAACAGTGATGAGCATAGCAGAAAACCCGTGTGGCGTGTAGAACGGCCTGCATTTTACAACCACGTACTCAAGTCCGGAGAGCAGCCTGACCCAAGAATGTCTGTAGCTGTGCAACAGTTATTGTGAATGTAAACACACCCTCCCCCCGCCTTTTGTCGTACTGGACGTGCCCATTCGATCCGCTTGGTAAACGGAGTGCTCCGCTAGTGCGATAGCCACATCTGGGATGGTCTCGCCCAGCCAGGTCTCCATGATCATTGTCACACAGCTGTTTGCTCTTTGGGATGTTATCCTGAGCCTCACTTCATCCATCTTGTTGACGAGACACTGGGAGTTGGCGAAGAAGAGACTCGGTAGGGCTGGTCTGGGTGGGTTAGCCTTTATCCTAGCTTGCAGGCTGCCTTGCTTCCCTTACTTTTGTTTGTGGTCCCTACACTGCCTCTGGCATCTTCGCAGGGGCAGTGACCATGCTGTTGCGATCCCTCTGTGGTTGAATCTCTGGAGGAATAAAATCCTCATTTTCCAGAGCAGAGTACCAGTGTTGAGCTCCAATTTCAAGGAGTTCGGTTTGTCTGTATTTTAACTGTGGACTTAAAATTTTGCACTTCCTGTTTCAGTGTGAACTTGCCACTGAGTTCCCATGAGAGTCCATGAGATCTCGTCTGTCAGTCCAGGAAGTGTCGATCCAGGAAGTCTTTGACATTTTGACATTTCCTGTTTCACTGTGGACTCAAAATTTGGCACTTCCTGTTTGGGACTCCCTGATCCATGAGTGAGCTTCACACCACACAGAGGCGTAAAAACTGGAAGTAAAACTTCATGAATTTTGACCTTTTTGAGCCCAACATTAATAGGCTTTTTGGGGTTATGAGGCATCAACCAAGTTAGATGACAATCGAGAGCCAGTACGGCAACATCACGTGTGAAATGTGTCTCCTGACTGATTGACTGACTGACTGCACATACAGACATCAGTAAAACAGAGCTCTGGTCTGTCATCCTCAACATTTTAGAACATCCTCAGCATTGTAGTCATGATTCGAGTACTCCGAATACACCCAAATAATGTAGGGATGCTCACACCAGCATGTTTGGAGCAGAAGAGAAGGCTTGGTATTAAGGTATTAGGTCATGCCTTGGTGAGAACACGAATTACTCCATTCATTTTAGCAACAGTCCTTTTCACACTTCCTTCAACCGCAGCATCGTTCTCTATTTTCAACGGACACAATCCCATAATAACTTTGTTGACACAGGGTTAACATAGTCCAACCTTTGACACACACATATCATTCCAGTAAAGCAAAAAATGATGATTCAGTAAATCAAAAATTATCATTCCAGTAATTAATAATGATTCACAGCATCAGTACAAACACAGTTATTTATTCTTTATACCAATATGTGTCAAAGCACTTTTAAAAACAGGTTCATTTTAAAATATGCGGATGACACAGTGATTGTCAGTCTCCTGCCGGACAACGAGAACAGCTGCGGCCCTGTAGTTGACCATTTTGTTAAATGGTGTGAGGACTCATATCTTCAGCTCAATATTTTAAAAACTAATGATATGGTCATTGATTTTAGGAAGCCTGCCAGCACACCTGACAACACAATAATCAATGGTCAACCAGCTGAAACTGTGCAAACTTATATATACCTTAGGACTGTTATTGATAATTTGCTGAAGTTTGAGGCAAACTGTGAGGCGGTGTGCAGGAAGGGACGCCAGCGCTTGTCCTGCCTCAGGAAGCTGTCCTACTTCCACATCGGCCAAACCATGTTAACACTGGCTAACGAATTTCAGCTCCTACCTTCTGGTACAAAGTCCCAAGGTGTAGGACAAAATGCTACAGGAGTAGTTTTGTTCCAGCAGCAATTGTGCATTTGAATAAATCTTAGCAGGGTTTGCACATATTTATCTATTTATCTATTTATTTCTTTATTTGCCTTTTGCACATCAATTTTTATGCTGGCTGTCTTTTAGTGGCTTCTCCTGATGCTTGTTTTTAGTGATTTAGCAAGTTTGTGAGTGCACGGTTGTGTCTGTGTTATGCTTTTGTTTTGCATATGTTGTTCATTAGTGTTTTCAGTGTTTTCATTGCCATTGTTGTGTCTGACTAACATGGACGCCCTTTTCTGTTTGCTGCAAGGCAAATCTACCTACAGGTACAAATAAAGTCACCTGAACCTGAACATGGCAGAGTTTTAATGAACATACATTGCTATTACAATTATAATGGTATAATATATTATGACTGACACAACTCAGTCTCACAGCAAGTCGTGATTCAGCAGCATGAAATATACATTAATCTATTGGTTTGTGATATTGTGATGAAAAGTGCCTCATTTTCATCACGGCAGCACAAATTCATTCTAATTCATTCCGTGATGGCCGCATGGAATTAAAAGTGAAGTGGTGGGGGGGGGGGGCATGGTTAGGGTTGGGATTAGGAGTAGGAGTAGGGTTAGTCATAGTGAGTTAAAAAACCCCTGTCACAAAAATTTGCCTCAGGGCCCACACTCACATTCAATTCAATTAATTTTATTTATATAGCACCAAATCACAACAAAGTTGCCAAATTAAACATTGTTAGCAATCAAGCCTCATAATTGCAAGTGAATGGACATAAGTATTCTAGAGTGGTTAGCCATTTCTTCTTGCAATTTAAAATCCACAAAATAACACAAATTCAAATCATAGCCCTCAAGTCTGAAAATTTCCTGTAACAAAACAGCTCAGGATGCCAACAAACCATTTATTAAACTACATTTAAATGACCAATAAGATGCATGCCCCCTCTAGCATTTACAGACTCCTGGCATGATTTGGAATACTCCTGACAATCCTCTCAATAGAGTTGTATAGGCTGGCATTCCTCAACAAGGGCCTGTGTGAACTGTGCAGCCGTCCTTGGAGGATGTTCACAAGCATTTATGAATGTCCACAATGTCCACTGAGGTGGCCTGAGCATTCACTGGGACCTGGAATTCCCATTTCAGCAACTTGTCTGACTGTCCTCTGACTCACATTTAACTTCAGTGCTTTGGACAGTGATCACAGAAAACAGGGTTAGGCTCCACTGCATCACCCTGTATCACCCACAAGCCAGTGAAATATGTGAGTTGTTTCACTGATTGATAAAGGCCATGCTTTGAGCTAGTGTCAAGGACAGCAGCTGGGTTGACAGGCTCTTGTGGGTCATGCTGGGCCTCAGAACCACACCTTAGGGGAGCCTGAAGTCCTCATTTGCTAAATTGGTCTATGGATAACTACCGCAAGTCCCAGGGGATTTTGTCCCTAAGTGCATGGTCCCACTCTGCAATGCTCCTGGGCTATGCCTAATTTTTACACCAGTCCCCAGTTAGCAGCATGGCTTTCTGCTGTTTCATGTCTCCACCATGTTGTAGTTGGTGGAATACACTTTTAAACACCACATTACCCACCATGGAACTCTGAAACATCCTTCCAAAGGGCAATTTTTTTTGTCCTGGACGATGGGAGCAAGCACTTTGTGGTGACTACTGGCTGAAAACTGGAGCCCTTGGACCATCTCATTCCAGCTCACCTGGGTTTGGACTGAGCTGTTGCACTGGCTCACCCCCAGCCTCAAGGGAACACTCCTTTTCTGTTCTCACCACCTATTGAGACATCTGGGCCTCCTCCTGCCCCCTGTTGGAGCCCTGGTACCAGTCTTGTTGTGGCCAGGCCCTTCAGCCCCCAGGTGTTGATTTTTGTTTTCCTGATGATGAATTGTTGGGGGACGTATGTACCAGATGCAGTGGACAAAATTCCCCACAATTATTTTGACTATGTCATAGACATGTTGTGCACCTCTCAGCTTTACAAAGACACGGTGCCTTTAAGAGTGTGTCAGAAGATACAGTCAGAGTACAAGCTTGTTCTTTGCAAGAGTATGTGATAAACAGTGATGATGTTTGTTTTGTTGATGGGCTCCTTTTGGTTTATGTAAAAATATAGCCAGCAACACTCAAGTGTCCTTCTTAATAAAGGTTTTAATGAGTCACGGCAAGGCAACAGGATCAGGAGCACAGACGCGTTTCGACTAGGTCTTCATCAGTGTGTAAGGCTGTTCAGGAAATGACGTCTTTTATGGTAACACCAATCAAAAACAGGTGTAGAACTCCACAAGGCATGCAAATGCAGACATTACTAATAATAAACCAAAACATTCAAAAGTAGATAATAATAATAATAATAATAATAATAATAAGAAGAAGAAGAAGAAGAAGAAGAAGAAGAAGAAGAAGAAGAAGGAAATAATAAAAAATAAAAATTAGAAAAAATAATTTTTATTTTTTATTTTTCTATTTTTTATTTTTATTTTTTTTATTCCTGATCCTGTTGCCTTGCCGTGAGTCATTAAAACCTTTATTAAGAAGGACACTTGAGTGTCGCTGGCTATATTTTTACATTGACTTAGTTTTTGAACCGTGCACCTCCACTTCTGGTCCCTGTGGGTGCTCGTTTTTCCTCTGCTTTGCTCCTTTTGGTTTATCCCACTTCTTGTTATGAATGGTGACCACACTTCAATAGCTGACTTATTTCAAAAGTGTTGCATCCCTCTGAAATGCATTTGACATTTTTTTTTACTTCTCTGTGTCTGTTTTGTTTTCCATGTAATTATCGTCATTATTATCATAATTAGCACTACTAATCATGACCACCTTGATATAGGGTGTCAAAGATTGTAGGCCACACCCTCCCTCATATCACCTGACAATGCTGAAACCCTGTAAGTGTTTCAGTGTGTATATATCTTTGAGTTGAAAAATATGCAGATAAATGGTTAAGGTCAGTATCCTCACTTACCTACTAAATGTGCACGCAGTGTCGTTTCAGTGTTCAAATATAAATGTACTTTTTTTTTTCTAACCTTGACTTGTCAGAAGCCTCTGAGGCTCTTAATGATTATATTTTCACAGTCCTGTCAAAGAGACCTTTGTCATACCGCCTTGAAAAGCTGAAATGTGACATTGTGATTGTGTGACCAACAGAACTGACACTTTGAAACATCACTACAATGAGGAAAGTGATGTAAAAAGAACATAATGCATATTTGTAGAAAAACGAAAACTTGAACCAACTCCTTTTTTTACGCTGGAACAAAGATGAGAAAAGGCAACACGTTTCCATCACTATACATATCTGTGTGATTCTCTGAGGCGGGCGCCTTTTGGGTCACTTCTGTTTACCATATTTCTTATCACTACATCTGTTAGTGGATGAGTCAATCAGCCATGAATTCTGCATCATTATTAGATTTTATTTCTTCACAAATCATTTTGAGTTCAACTTCATTACAGACAACTTGGACCATGTATATGAACATAATTTTAAAAGATGACCAGGTAGTATGTGGAAGTATCTGGATAATTCTTTAATTTTTGAAAAACCAACTAAAAATTACAGTTTATCCACTGATCAGTGACTTGTAAAAATTAATATTCTGATTATCTGTGGGTGGACCATCTGCAAAAGAGAAGCTGTGTACCTTTAAATTTTGTGCAACTACTATTTAAATCTCCAAACACTTCAACAAGATCAGTCAGACTCTGACTACTTACTTTAAATGGACCAACAGTGGCCAGTGAAGACATTCTACAATACTGAGAATACATTTACACACATCACAGTAGATTCAGTGGTAATTCCAGTGATGGGACTTTCATTTTACATCTAGGCCTTCAGAGCTACCCACCTGCAAATAAATGCAATCTCACATGATGTAGCATCACATACAGACATAGCATGAATCCAAAATCATTACCAATATAACCACCAATCAAGCAAAAATACCATGAAGACCAGTAACACAGTCAGAATTAAACAGATTGGAGCAAAGCTGCTGTACACATGAAGCACCTGTTACATGGAGACACGGATCACAGACATCACTCACACCACACCAGTGGCAATGGCCTGAGGCAAGAAATAACTGATAGCAAATAAAAAGACATAAAAAACAAAACAATTTAATTCACCAAAACTGGTCATCAAAACCAACTCAAAATACATAAGAAAACAAATAAATGGTCTGCATTTATATAGAACTTTTCCATCTGCATCAGAAGCTCAAAGCACTTTACAATTATGTCTTACATTCACCCATTCATACACCGGTGTCAGGGTGATGCCATGCAAGGCACTCACTACAGACCGGGAGCAACTGGGGATTAAAGACCTTGCTCAAGGGCCCTTAGTGATTTTCCAGTGAGGCTGGGGTTTGAACCGAGGATCTTCTGGTCTGAAGCCCAATGCTAAACCATTAGACCATCACCTCCTCAAATAAAACAATTTAACTTACAATAGCTGGTCATCAAAACACAAAGCAAGTAATAATGTTATGGATAAGACGCGAAGTGAGGAGCAGTCCAGTATCTGACTGAACCCAGCATGAAATAATCAGAAGCAGTTCCAAAAAGAAAACACATTTATTTTTCTCCCCTTTGTGCTAATTAATTAAAGTTCTGGTGAGGTGAAAAGGCGGTGCGCTCTCTCAGCGTCTCAACAGTCGGAGTCCGAACGTTCAGGACTCAGGAGTTCTGCCGACACCCCCGTCCCCCCAGGTGACTTTTTCCCAGAACTGTACTCTGCGAAGGAGGAACAGAGATGAGATTATTCAACACTATTACTATGAAATATTGTTTGGAGGCAAACTTATCAGCTACACGTTTAGGTCTGAATTCCAACTTAATTCAAGGAGGGTGCTGCTCACAGCTAGTGGAGGATCATTAATCCGCACGCCACTGCCGTGAGGAGCACGCCAAACAATTTCCACCAATAATTACTTATAGCTGCGTATAAACGCTAATTTACATTCACGAATAAACTCTTCAGAATATTCACCTCTGTCATGTGCTGACAACGTTTGTCTCTCACCCTCGTCCTCCTTCACAGGCGCAATGTCAGACTCTGTAACGGCCCTCAGCGTCCCCACACGGTCGTCACAAGGTTGTATTCTCCAGCAATCTTATCCAACTCACTGCTGGTTTAAATGTAGTTCTTCATCACTACATTGGTACCAGCTGGAAGTCCTCAGATATGCACGTGAACATCACAGGTGTCGTGGATTGTCCTGATAGAGAGCCGCACGAGAATGCAACAGGTGCAGCCAATCATCGTGACAGAGGAGAGAGACTCTTCTGCAGCACATTTTCCTCAGAGAACAGCCCCAAATCACCTGGGAAGGAAAATAAACACAAAACAACCCAACCTTGTCCAGCCAAACCCCCCCCAACACACAACAAATAATACATAAAAATCAATTAACCTTACTGAGGCCTGTGTGCCTCTCTGTCTTACAGAATTCAATCACATGTCCCTTCAGTCCACAGCTGCCCAGAAAATCCAACATCGATTTCATTTGGTCTCCTCCTTCAGCCCGCACTTACTTTGACAAGAGGATTTGAGTTGTTTCTTTTATTATATGTGTGTGTGTGTGTGTGTGTGTGTGTGTGTGTGTGTGTGTGTGTGTGTGTGTGTGTGTGTGTGTGGTCCCTCACCAGAAAACCTCATTGTGAGGTTACACTCTGATTACCCACGTTCCAGATGGTGGCTCTCTTGTGTCTTTAAGGGACTGACAGATCGATCTGATTGGTTTAATTCATGTGGTTCTCAAAACACTCTGATTTCACACCACGTAAACCGCAGGTCTGGACCTTGTCTGGGGAGTTAACCTGCAATGGACTAGTGTCCTGTCCAGAGTGATTCGTTGACTCTCATTGTCTTCACGCTGCAGGACCCCAACATAAGCACCGCTGTGGGGCTGCACGAAAACAAGCACTGAAGTGCTGCACAGAAATGCACTTTGGCCCAAGTGCCTTAGACTGTCAACATTGGACCCTGGGTTTAGTTCTGACTGCTTGCTGACTGGAAATGTCTACTTTAATACAGATTCAAAACTTTGAATCTGTATTAAAGTAGATTTGGTTTCTGTTGCTACTTCATGTAAAGTGAAATAAACCGATGACTTGCACAGAATATTAACCTGAAAACCTTTTAGGGACATTTACAGGTGAAAAATTCAATCACCAACTGGGTTTAAAAGCATGAGGACCTGCGGTGGCAGAGGAGTCACACATGCACATAAACTCTGCAAATATTAATAGAACGGCATGTTTAGAAATGTGAAATTTAAATGTTCCGTAACAAAAGTACTTTGACTGGTTTTTGCCTCGTAACTCAGCATACTGCATTCTGTGATTCATTATGTTTGTTGCTTGTAGCCACAGCAGAGAAAAGAAAGTTTCCCCAATTACAAACCAGAAGATGTACCACTAAATATTTTAAAATACTTGTTTAAATATTTAGCTGTGACATAATGCTTTCTTAGCTATCGATCTCACAGTTTGCTTTTTTGCTATATGATGTAAATGATAAAGAAAAACAGAATTATCACTCAGCGTGTGCATAATTTAACAATAAAAACAGGCCAGGTCACAACCAGATGACACACCGACCTGTGGGAGTCTCAGCATGATGCCATGAGACGGGTTTATCGCTGGTATTTAGCTTAACTCACTTTTTCCATCATTGGGACCGGAGATATAATAAAATTGCCATAGTATAACAGAATCTCATTATCACATTCATGCAAGCTCGAAACAAATTACAGTGTGATTCCTTTTCATCTTGATATAAACTCTTTTTCGTATGATAAACAAGAGAAATTGCAATCTTGGGGAAATAAACTGACTTTCTGCACTCGTGTTCAGAGAGAAGAAGACGTGAGTGATGAGCTGTAAAGGGATTCTCAGATGTCTTTTTAAAATCACCTGCAGAGGAAAGACTGCTGGTGTTGGAGAGAAAAACAGAAAAGCCGTCCAAAAACCTTTGTTGATAAACTAAAACATCCATTAGAGAGCAAGTACGCGTACGACTGCTGGAGTCTGACAGAGCTTCAGGTCAGCGTCCGGCAAAAACAGACTTTCTTTGTGTAATGTTTCTCTTCTTCCTCCGTTTGAGTCAACTAATTTAAAGTCAAGTCCTTGATTGTTTCATCAAACCAAATGTGTTTGGATTCTAGGATGAGTGCACCATTAAAAAAACAAAAAACAAAAAACTAAGTACTTGTCACACATGTGGACTGCAGCATGTAGACTGTGAGGCTGGTCTCCATGGATGGCCGATACTTGATATGTATCATGATAGACACATTTCTGTGCTTTATACTCTATATATATATATATATAATATAAAATCGTCACTGTGTTTTTACACCAGCTACCATAATCAGAGGTGTTTGGTTTAGAAGAATTAAGTTCATAGGTCGGATGTTGTTCACAATCTAGATGACAGGAACGGCAGGTCTTGAAAAACACAGCAGAAGACAGCTCGGTCCCTGTCACCTCACCTCGCTTGCCTTCCAACTAGACTCTGAGTGGCAATCGAACTGCACCCATGCACGAATCATTAGAGGTGGCTTCGGCCACATTCTGGGTATTCGTACCACATTCCTACACAGCTGTCAGTATATCTGGCCCTCCTGACTGCATCTCAAATTTTGGCTTTTTTTCCTATTCCGGCTGACTCGGCTTGATTCCTCCTTATTCATTTTAAGCGTGACAGGGCCCTTACTCTCTCCATATCATTCAGCCTTTTCTCTCTCGTATTTTCTTCATTCAGCAGTGCCTCAAAATATTCCCTCCACCTTCAGCGCACTGTCCTCACTTGTCAGCACTTTACCATGTACATCTTTTATCACCCTAATCTGCTGCACATCCTTTCCAGCTCTGTCCCTTTGCCAGGCAAATTAGTACAAGTCTTTTTTTTTCTCCTTCCTCACTATTCAACTTCTTGTACAGCTTGCTATATGCCTTTTCTTTAGCTTTTGCTACTTTTCACCTTACACCACATCTCCTTGTATTAACATACATATATATGTATACAACCCCTGGCAAAAATTATGGAATCACCGGCCTCGGAGGATGTTCATTCAGTTGTTTAATTTTGTAGAAAAAAAGCAGATCACACACATGACACAAAACTAAAGTCATTTTAAATGGCAACTTTCTGGCTTTAAGAAACACTATAAGAAATCAAGAAAAAAAGATTGTGGCAGTCAGTAATGGTTACTTTTTTAGACCAAGCAGAGGAAAAAAATATGGAATCACTCAATTCTGAGGAAAAAATTATGGAATCACCCTGTAAATTTTCTTTCCCAAAACTAACACCTGCATCATATCAGATCTGCTCGTTAGTCTGCATCTAAAAAGGAGTGATCACACCTTGGAGAGCTGTTGCACCAAGTGGACTGACATGAATCATGGCTCGAACACGAGAGATGTCAGTTGAAACAAAGGAGAGGATTATCAAACTCTTAAAAGAGAGTAAATCATCATGCAATGTTGCAAAAGATGTTGGTTGTTCACAGTCAGCTGTGTCTAAACTCAGGACCAAATACAAAAAACATGGGAAGGTTGTTAAAGGCAAACATACTGGTAGACCAAGGAAGACATCAAAGCGTCAAGACAGAAAACTTAAAGCAATATGTCTCAAAAATCCAAAAATGCACAACAAAACAAATGAGGAACGAATGGGAGGAAACTGGAGTCAACGTCTATGACTAAACTGTAAGAAACCGCCTAAAGGAAATGGGATTTACATACAGAAAAGCTAAACGAAAGCCATCATTAACACCTAAACAGAAAAAAACAAGGTTACAATGGGCTAAGGAAAAGCAATCATGGACTGTGGATGACTGGATGAAAGTGATATTCAGTGATGAATCTCAAATCTGCATTGGGCAAGGTGATGATGCTGGAACTTTTGTTTGGTGCCGTTCCAATGAGATTTATAAAGATGATTGCCTGAAGAGAACATCTAAATTTCCACAGTCATTGATGATATGGGGCTGCATGTCAGGTAAAGGCACTGGGGAGATGGCTGTCATTACATCATCAATAAATGCACAAGTTTACGTTGATATTTTGGACAATTGAAAGGATGTTTGGGGATGATGAAATCATTTTTCAAGATGATAATGCATCTTGCCATAGAGCAAAAACTGTGAAAACGTTCCTTGCAAAAAGACACATAGGATCAATGTCATGGCATAGGGTCAATGTCAACGAGCAGATCTGATTTGATGCAGGTTTTAGTTTGGGGGATGGAAATTTACAGGGTGATTCCATAATTTATTCCTCAGAATTGAGTGATTCCATATTTTTTTCCTCTGCTTGGTCTAAAAAAGTAACCGTTACTGACTGTCACAATCTTTTTTTCTTGATTTCTTATAGTGTTTCTTAAAGCCACAAAGTTGCCATTTGAAATGACTTTAGTTTTGTGTCATGTCTGTGATTTGCTTTTTTACACAAAATTAAACAACTGAATGAACATCCTCCGAGGCCGGTGATTCCATAATTTTTGCCAGGGGTTGTATGTATATATATTGAATCGGTGTATAACTTTGCAAAAAGAATGTCGGACTCTGTAGTTTTCTCTGGGCCCCTCCCCAATCGGACCGGGAGTGACATGTTTAGCCGCATGTTCTCCCTGAATTGCTGGCTGTCTGAGTGGTGTCCAAAAAATGAGGTGGGCTTCATAGATAATTGGCAAAGCTTCTGGGGAAAACCTGGTCTTGTTAGGAGAGACGGCATCCATCCCACTTTGGATGGAGCAGCTCTCATTTCTAGAAGTCTGGCCAATTTTCTTAAATCCTCCAAACCGTGACTATCCAGGGTTGGGACCAGGAAGCAGAGTTGTAGTCTTACACACCTCTCTGCAGCTTCTCTCCCCCTGCCATCCCCTCATTACCCCATCCCCGTAGAGACGGTGCCTGCTCCCAGACCACCAATAACCAGCAAAAATCTATTTAAGCATAAAAATTCAAAAAGAAAAAATAATATAGCTCCTTCAACTCCACCACAGACTAAAACAGTTAAATGTGGTCTATTAAACATTAGATCTCTCTCTTCTAAGTCCCTGTTGGTAAATTATATAATAATTGATCAACATATTGATTTATTCTGCCTTACAGAAACCTGGTTACAGCAGGATGAATATGTTAGTTTAAATGAGTCAACACCCCCGAGTCACACTAACTGCCAGAATGCTCGTAGCACGGGCCGAGGTGGAGGATTAGCAGCAATCTTCCATTCCAGCTTATTAATTAATCCAAAACCCAGACAGAGCTTTAATTCATTTGAAAGCTTGACTCTTAGTCTTGTCCATCCAAATTGGAAGTCCCAAAAACCAGTTTTATTTGTTGTTATTTATCGTCCACCTGATCGTTACTGTGAGTTTCTCTGTGAATTTTCAGACCTTTTGTCTGACTTAGTGCTTAGCTCAGATAAGATAATTATAGTGGGCGATTTTAACATCCACACAGATGCTGAGAATGACAGCCTCAACACTGCATTTAATCTATTATTAGACTCAATTGGCTTTGCTCAAAATGTAAATGAGTCCACCTACCACTTTAATCATATCTTAGATCTTGTTCTGACTTATGGTATGGAAATTGAAGAATTACCAGTATTCCCTGAAAACCCCCTTCTGTCTGATCATTTCTTAATAACATTTACATTTACTCTGATGGACTACCCAGCAGTGGGGAATAAGTTTCATTACAGTAGAAGTCTTTCAGAAAGCGCTGTAACTAGGTTTAAGGATATGATTCCTTCTTTATGTTCTTCAATGGCATATACCAACACAGGGCAGAGTAGCTACCTAAACTCTGTGAGTGAGATAGATTATCTCATCAATAGTTTTATATCCTCATTGAGGACAACTTTGGATGCTGTAGCTCCTCTGAAAAAGAGAGCCTTAAATCAGAAGTGCCTGACTCCATGGTATAACTCACAAACTCGCAGCTTAAAGCAGATAACCTGTAAGTTGGAGAGGAAATGGCATCTCACTAATTTAGAAGATCTTCACTTAGCCTGGAAAAAGAGTCTGTTGCTCTATAAAAAAGCCCTCCGTAAAGCTAGGACATCTTACTACTCATCACTAATTGAAGAAAATAAGAACAACCCCAGGTTTCTTTTCAGCACTGTAGCCAGGCTGACAAAGAGTCAGAGCTCTATTGAGCTGAGTATTCCTTTAACTTTAACTCGTAATGACTTCATGATTTTCTTTGCTAATAAAATTTTAACTATTAGAGAAAAAATTACTCATAACCATCCCAAAGACTTATGTTCTCTTTGGCTGCTTTCAGTGTTGCTGGTATTTGGTTAGACTCTTTCTCTCTGATAATTCTGTCTGAGTTATTTTCATTAGTTACTTCCTCCAAACCATCAACATGTCTATTAGACCCCATTCCTACCAGGCTGCTCAAGGAAGCCCTACCATTAATTAATGCTTCGATCTTAAATATGATCAATCTATCTTTATTAGTTGGCTATGTACCACAGGCTTTTAAGGTGGCAGTAATTAAACCATTACTTAAAAAGCCATCACTTGACCCAGCTATCTTAGCTAATTATAGGCCAATCTCCAGCCTTCCTTTTCTCTCAAAAATTCTTGAAAGGGTAGTTGTAAAACAGCTAACTGATCATCTGCAGAGGAATGGTCTATTTGAAGAGTTTCAGTCAGGTTTTAGAATTCATCATAGTACAGAAACAGCATTAGTGAAGGTTACAAATGATCTTCTTATGGCCTCAGACAGTGGACTCATCTCTGTGCTTGTTCTGTTAGACCTCAGTGCTGCTTTTGATACTGTTGACCATAAAATTTTATTACAGAGATTAGAGCATGCCATAGGTATTAAAGGCACTGCGCTGCGGTGGTTTGAATCATATTTATCTAATAGATTACAATTTGTTCATGTAAATGGGGAATCTTCTTCACAGACTAAGGTTAATTATGGAGTTCCACAAGGTTCTGTGCTAGGACCAATTTTATTCACTTTATACATGCTTCCCCAAGGCAGTATTATTAGACAGCATTGCTTAAATTTTCATTGTTATGCAGATGATACCCAGCTTTATCTATCCATGAAGCCAGAGGACACACACCAATTAGCTAAACTGCAGGATTGTCTTACAGACATAAAGACATGGATGACCTCTAATTTCCTGCTTTTAAACTCAGATAAAACTGAAGTTATTGTACTTGGCCCCACAAATCTTAGAAACATGGTGTCTAACCAGATCCTTACTCTGGATGGCAATACCCTGACCTCTAGTAATACTGTGAGAAATCTTGGAGTCATTTTTGATCAGGATATGTCATTCAATGCGCATATTAAACAAATATGTAGGACTGCTTTTTTGCATTTGCGCATTATCTCTAAATTAGAAAGGTCTTGTCTCAGAGTGATGCTGAAAAACTAATTCATGCATTTATTTCCTCTAGGCTGGACTCTTGTAATTCATTATTATCAGGTTGTCCTAAAAGTTCCCTGAAAAGCCTTCAGTTAATTCAAAATGCTGCAGCTAGAGTACTGACGGGGACTAGAAGGAGAGAGCATATCTCACCCATATTGGCCTCTCTTCATTGGCTTCCTGTTAATTCTAGAATAGAATTTAAAATTCTTCTTCTTACTTATAAGGTTTTGAATAATCAGGTCCCATCTTATCTTAGGGACCTCATAGTACCATATCACCCCAATAGAGCGCTTCGCTCTCAGACTGCAGGCTTACTTGTAGTTCCTAGGGTTTGTAAGAGTAGAATGGGAGGCAGAGCCTTCAGCTTTCAGGCTCCTCTCCTGTGGAACCAGCTCCCAATTCAGATCAGGGAGACAGACACCCTCTCTACTTTTAAGATTAGGCTTAAAACTTTCCTTTTTGCTAAAGCTTATAGTTAGGGCTGGATCAGGTGACCCTGAACCATCCCTTAGTTATGCTGCTATAGACGTAGACTGCTGGGGGGTTCCCATGATGCACTGAGTGTTTCTTTCTCTTTTTGCTGTGTATGCACCACTCTGCATTTAATCATTAGTGATCGATCTCTGCTCCCCTCCACAGCATGTCTTTTTCCTGGTTCTCTCCTTCAGCCCCAACCAGTCCCAGCAGAAGACTGCCCCTCCCTGAGCCTGGTTCTGCTGGAGGTTTCTTCCTGTTAAAAGGGAGTTTTTCCTTCCCACTGTCGCCAAGTGCTTGCTCACCGGGGGTCGTTTTGAACGTTGGGGTTTTTCCGTAATTATTATATGGCCTTGCCTTACAATATAAAGCACCTTGGGGCAACTGTTTGTTGTGATTTTGCGCTATATAAATAAAACTGATTTGATTTGTACTGCTGTCTACTTTCTTAATCTCTCTGACTATCCCAATTCTTTTTTTGCCAACCTCTTTCTCCTTAAGCTTTCCTGGGCATCTTTGTTCCACCACTAAATCTCCTTGTCATCCTTCTACTGTCCAGATGTCACACCCAGTACCTTCCTAGCTGTCTCCCTCACCACATCTGCAATACTTTTCCAGTTGTTCAAAGCTGCTTCTCCACCATCCAGCGCCTCTTTCACCTGCTACATGAATTTCACACAACAGTCTTTCTCCTTCAGTTTCCACCATCTGATCCTTTGGTGAGCTCTCACTCTCTTCTAGTCACCAGCAACATATCATTTCCATGAACTGTAAATAGCAGTGAACCAGATTTTAGCGCACTCCGGCTTTTAAAGGGGATCCAGATGTTATATACCAAACACACCCATACCTGGTTAACTGACTAAATACAACTTGTCATCCTGTGCCCCACTTTGCACTTTGATATTTACAGGGTATTAAATCTAAGTGGAGCTGGAGATACCCAAAATGCACCTGCACTCTGCCCTTTACACCATACAACATAGATCAGCTAGATTGCATCCAACCTCTCTAGGAGGTAACAAGGATAACTGAAGTCCACTGTATCACTTTGTATCATTACGGAACATTTACACCTTCAGCATTAATTAATTCATTCATTTATTTCATGACACTTATCCAGGGCCAGATCATTGTGGCAGCATTATCAAGCAGCTCTCCCACACGTCCCCTATCTTCATGGGAGTCCTCTTACCCTTTCTGGGGTATCCTGAGGCTTTCCAATTCTTGATGGGACATATAGTCTCCCCAGCATGTCCTGCATCTTCCCCGGACCCTCTTCTCTGTTGGACATCCAACATTCACACAATAGATGCCCTAACCACCTCAGCTGGCTTCTTCAGATGCAAAGGAGCAGTTCCTGAGTCCAGTTGCTGAGTCTATCCTGGATATTGGAGCGACTCACCCTTTCCTGAGTGTAAGCACAGATGACCAAACAGAGGAAACTCACTTCCACAGCTTGTACTTGTGACCTTGTTCCGACAGTCATCACTCATGAAAAGCTCATGACCAAAGTTGAGGATAGGAGAGTAAAACAGCCTCATCTTCTGGGTCAGGTCTTTCTTCATCACAATGGTCTGGTACAGTGTCTGCAAGACCTCAGTCGCAGCACCAATTCATCTGTCAGTCTCATCTTACCCCCACTTGTGAACAAAAACCTGTCAGGGTTTGAATATTTGCCTGGTTTTCTGTTTTATTTTCTTTGTTTTGTTACTTTTCTGTTTTGTCTTTTTTTTTTTTCTTTTTTTTTGGTTTTCTGTGTGTTCTTTCTCTTGGTGGGTTTTTCTGCTTGGGTCTGTCTGTCATTATCTTTCTTGTTTGTCTCTTGGTGATGGGTGTTTCCCTTTCTCTTGCCACACCCTTGTTCTAGTGTTTTCCATGCACACCTGCTCCTAATTTGCTGATTACCACCTGGGGTTATACAACCCCTGGCAAAAATGATGGAATCACCGGCCTCGGAGGATGTTCATTCAGTTGTTTAATTTTGTAGAAAAAAAGCAGATCAGACATGACACAAAACTAAAGTCATTTCAAATGGCAACTTTCTGGCTTTAAGAAACACTATAAGAAATCAAGAAAAAAAGATTGTGGCAGTCAGTAACGGTTACTTTTTTAGACCAAGCAGAGGGAAAAAAATATGGAATCACTCAATTCTGAGGAATAAATTATGGAATCATGAAAAACAAAAGAACGCTCCAACACATCACTAGTATTTTGTTGCACCACCTCTGACTTTTCTAACAGCTTGCAGTCTCTGAGTCATGGACTTAATGAGTGACAAACAGTACTCTTCATCAATCTGGCTCCAACTTTCTCTGATTGCTGTTGCCAGATCAGCTTTGCAGGTTGGAGCCTTGTCATGGACCATTTTCTTCAACTTTCACCAAAGATTTTCAATTGGATTAAGATCCAGACTATTTGCAGGCCATGACATTGACCCTATGTGTCTTTTTGCAAGGAATGTTTTCACAGTTTTTGCTCTATGGCAAGATGCATTATCATCTTGAAAAATGATTTCATCATCCCCAAACATCCTTTCAATTGATGGGATAAGAAAAGTGTCCAAAATATCAACGTAAACTTGTGCATTTATTGATGATGTAATGACAGCCATCTCCCCAGTGGCTTTACCTGACATGCAGCCCCATATCATCAATGACTGTGGAAATTTACATGTTCTCTTCAGGCAGTCATCTTTATAAATCTCATTGGAACGGCACCAAACAAAAGTTCCAGCATCATCACCTTGCCCAATGCAGATTCGAGATTCATCACTGAATATGACTTTCATCCAGTCATCCACAGTCCACAATTGCTTTTCCTTAGCCCATTGGAGCCTTGTTTTTTTTTTCTGTTTAGGTGTTAATGATGGCTTTCGTTTAGCTTTTCTGTATGTAAATCCCATTTCCTTTAGGCAGTTTCTTACAGTTCGGTCACAGACGTTGACTCTTGATTTCTTATAGTGTTTCTTAAAGCCAGAAAGTTGCCATTTGAAATGACTTTAGTTTTATGTCATGTCTGTGATCTGCTTTTTTTCTACAAAATTAAACAACTGAATGAACATCCTCCGAGGCCGGTGATTCCATAATTTTTGCCAGGGGTTGTATAAGCTCACTGAGTGTGTTTGGTCCTCGCCAGTTTGTTGTGCCTTGTGCCTTCATTCCAGCTCTGTTCCTGTGTTCCTAGTCCTGCCTGCCTCATTGCGTGTACCTGACCTCCAGCCTGTTGCCTTGACCACGCCGGCTGCCTGATGATTTTTGTACTGCTGCTTTTTCTTGACTGCCTACTTGTGGACCCGACCTCTGCTATCCACTCCAGTAAAGCCTTTTTACAACCAGAGCTGTCTGTTTGAGCCGTGCATTTGTGTCCAGCAATTCCTGACCATTCAGCCTGATGAACCAAAGATACTGGAACTCCTCCACATGACCGTGCTTCTCCTTAGAAGAGACAATCCACCCTTTACTGACAGAGGAACACAGTCTCAGATTTGTAGGTGTTGATCTTTATTCCAGCAGGTTGACAGTGAGCCTCGTACGTGTCTTCACAGCTTCTGCTGACTGCTTTATTTGAAGTCACCTGGTGAAATTGGCTAAAACTCCCAGACACAACGTTTGGTGAAAATGAAATTCCTCATTGTCAAACTTTAATGTGATATTTCAGATTAAATATGCTCCCACCTGTGAACGATGACTGACAAGTCTTTCCCGTATTCATTTCCCCTTTACTGTCATCAGTATAATTAAACACATTAGTTTTCAGTCGTTGAACTCTCCACATGGTTGGATCATTCGGATGTATCCTGCTGCTTCATTTTGTTGTTACCACAAAATTTAATTATTTATTTATTGCTCTGTACAGGAAATATTAAACTATTTCCTGTACAACCAGAGCTGTACAGGAGAATGCTTCATTCCCTGTATTAGTGAGGCAGTCAGACTCTGTGGAGACTTAAGTTGCATCAGAAGACACATTTGTTTTTTATTTTATATGATTAATATATTGTTTACTATGCTTTTATTCTTTTATTTTTTTTACCTGAACTACTTTAACTTTTTATCATGTTTTTAATCTTTTGATCATGATCTTTGATTTTTTGATTTAATTTCTTGTGGTTTTTATTGTTGAGTTGTTCTATGTGAAGTGCCTTGAGATGACGCTGTCATGATTTGGTGCTCTATCAGTTTAATAAATTGAATTGAAGCTATAGAATAGTTTCAATGTTTCTGATACTATTTAAACATGCCACCTGCCATTCCAAATTGACCAGTGATGATTACGTGTAGGTTTATACATTCTCATACAGATACATTTATATCCATTTATTTTCTATACTCACTTACTCTGATGAAGGGTCGGGGGGGGGGGGGGGGGGGGTGCTGCTGGAGCCTATCCCAGCAGTCACAGGGTCTGAGGTGGGATACAACCTGGACAGGACACCAGTCTGTACAGATACTTTTAAATAAAATTAAAAGCAATTACATAATTATGTGAAGAGCAGTAAACCTCCAGATGGAAATGAAATCATCTCCAAGGAGATGATTTCACACTGGTTATTCCTCTGAGGCACAAATGTCAATCCTGTGACCTCTTATCTGTATGAATTGATTTTTGTAACATAGGCTGATTTATCCGGTGATTTGAAGGTCATAGAGGTTTCAGACAGATTCTTTCATGGCTCACTTTCCCCATTTTTATCCTCTGCTGTGGAAGATACCAATCTGTTCCAAGTCAATTAATCATGACAGGAATATTAGACTGAGGAAATGAGTCTCTAAATGTGACCTCGCCAAGAGTAGGAGAAAGATTCCACCTGTTAGAAAATTGATACACACTTTAAGGAGAGGGTTTTACTCACTGATGTAAGAAATCAGTAAGCTCATACAGAGCATCGAGACAGTATTCACAGTGCTCAACTTTTTCCACATTTTGTTATGTTACTGTCTTAAATGAATGAAATTCTGTTTTCCCTCAAAATGTTACATACAATTCCCCATAATGACAATCTGAATTTTTTTTAGATTTTTGCAAATTTATTCTATTAAAAAAAAAAAAATCAAAAAAGAAATCACACGTCCATAAGTATTCACAGTCTTTGCCATGAAGCTCAACATTGAGCTCAGGTGCCTCCTGTTTCCACTGATCATCCTTGAGATGTTTCTACAGCTTAACTGGAGTCCACCTGGGGTAAAGTCAGTTGAATGGACATGATTTGAAAAGACACACACTTGTCTACATATAAGGTCCCACAGTTGACAGTCAGAGCACAAACCAAGAATGAAGTCAAAGGAATTGTCTGTAGACCTCAGAGACAGGATTGTCTGGAGGCACAAATCTGAGGAAGGGTACAGAAACATTTCTGCTGCTTTGAAGGTCCCAATGAGCACAGTGGCCTCCATAATTTGTAAATGGAAGAAGTTCAGATCCACCAGGACTCTTCCGAGAGCTGGACGCCCGTCTAAACTGAGCGATCGGGGGAGAATGACCTTAGTCAGGGAGGTGACCAAGAACCTGATGGTCACTCTGTCAATGCTCCAGCATTCCTCTGTGGAGAGAGGTGCAGAGATGGTTGTCCTTCTAGAAGGACAACCATCTCTGCAGCAATCCACCAAGATATCAAAGGAGTGTCTTCAGGACAACTCTGTGAATGTCCTTGAGTGGTCCAGCCAGAGCCCAGACCTGAATCTGACTGAATATCTCTGGAGAGATCTGAAAATGTCTGTGCACCGACGCTCCCCATCCAACCTGATGGAGCTTGAGAGGTGCTGCAAAGAGGAATGGACCAAACTGCCCAAAGATAGGTGCACCAAGCTTGTGGCATCAAATTCAAGAAGACTGGAAGCTGTAATTGCTGCCAAAGGAGCATCAACAAAGTACTGAGTAAAGGCTGTGAATACTTATGGACATGGGATTTCTTAGTTTGTTATTTTTTAAAATTAGCAAAAAATTCAAAAACCTTTTCTTGTTCTCATTATGGGGTGTTGTGAGTAGAACATTAAGGGAAAAATGGATTAACTCCATTTTGGAATTAGGCTGTAACAAAATGTGGAAATTGAAGTGCTGTGAATACTTTCTGGATGCTCTGTGCCTCCATCCAGACTGAACAGTCCTCCTTTCATCAAACCAGACACTAGCACAATACCGCTGTTATTATTACTCATTCTTTTACTCAGATGCTCTTGTTGTAATGTTTTATGTTACTTGATATTTTAAGCTTTGTGCACACACAGCTGTATTTTATTTTGGAATCTTTGAGTTCGCTGCCTCAAAATGTGAGATCAGTTTAGGTTTTATGTAATTATTTTACAAGCTATGTGTGAAACCCTGTGATTTTTTAAGAATACAAAGTGTTTAATCCCCCAAACATTTTAATAACACGCCCTGTCGTGTCAGGAACACATTTCCTCACAAGAAAATCTCAACTGAGTTTGCCATCTGACAAAGCCATAGGTACCAGGTTCACCCCCCCCCCCCCCATCTCAATGAAATGGGTCATTTTGAATCACTTCAGATGTCCACATGATGAAATCAAGTGATAACAGACTGGCACCTCCCTACCTAGCTGACCTAATTAAACCTTATGTACCGGCCTGGGCTTTGCATTCTCAGGGTGCAGGACTACTTTGTGTCCCTAAGGTGAATAAGAAGTCTGCAGGTCACAGAGCTTTCTCTTATCATGCCCCTGTTCTGTGGAATGATCTCCCTGCATCAATAAGTTAGATTCTCTGGAGACTTTCAAGTCCAGACTTAAGACGCACTTATTTTCCCTTTCGTATGGCAGCATACTGGCATAGTATAGTTCTGCACTTTTTATTCTTTTAATTCATTTTATTAGTAAACGGAGCGTGCCGCGGCCTCAACTTTACCTAAATTCTGGGTCTTTTAGTGAAGCTTCGGGCTAGTGGCCGGCGATCACCTTAGTATTTCTTCTGTTTTTCTTGTTGTTTAATTGCTGATGAATTATACTGTATTTCTTGTCTTTCTGATGCCTGATTCTGTTTTTTCTCTCTGTTTAAGGTGCAGCTCCATCCAGAGATGGGTGTGGTATTTGTGCTGGAGACCCTCCTGTCCTGTGCACCAACAGCATTTCTTGTATATTCGTTCTGTGAATTATTTCTGTAATTTATGTTGGTATCATGGCCCAAACAGAGGGCCACCCCTTTGAGTCTGGTCTGCTTGAGGTTTCTTCCTCAGAGGGAGTTTTTTCTTACCACCGATGCTGTGAGTGTTAGTAAGGTTCGACCTTACTTATTTGAAGTGCCTTGAGGCAACTCTGTTGTGATTTGGCACTATATAAATGAAATAAATGAAAAAAGATTTCTATTTGTCTACTTTTTTGATCATCTGTTTATTTTGCTTTTGTCACAGCTGTTTGTTTTCTGTTCATCTCACTGTTTAGTTTCATCTTTGATCCACTGTCTTTTTGTTCATGGTTGCTTTGTGTCACAGGATTTATTTCTCACATTGCTCACTGCAGCCGTTGGTTATATTATGTGTTTTACACCTTCACCACATATCAGTTCCATTCTAGTTTCAGCTTTTGATTTTCTTGTTGCTTTCTTTTCTATTTATTGTCAAGTATTAATCTGTTCTTGTGGATTTAACATGCAGCCTTTGGTTCGAGTTGTTCTTCTCTATCTTGATAGTTTAGTATTGTTAGATTATGGTTTCTAGTCCAGTCCATGCTGTCACTGTCTCTTCTCATCTAGGTTCTCATGTGTTCACGTCCTTTGATGACTGCACTCTCTTGACCTTCACCAGTAAATCCTCATCTCTGTTGGGCACACCCCATTTTGTGTGTCATCTCCTCGTCCACTTGTCACAGCACTCTCTTGTCTCACAGAGTTGCTTCTCCTCTTTGTTAGGCCACACCCTCGTCCTGTCTGCTCCACATTACATCCTAATTAACCCACTGTGTATTTAAAACCTGCAAGTTTTCTTGCTTGTTTGTTGATGCTGTTATCTTCATTCTGACTCTTCATGTCACAGTTTCTTGCTCTCACGTTTTGCTCGACCTTGCTTGTGTTCTGGATCTGGATTTTTGTCTTTTCCCATGTTACACTGTTTTGCTGTGTTATCAAACCCGGCGTGTTCTTGACAACACCTCCGCTTACCACCTGCCTGTACCTCCATAGCGCTGACTGCCACTCTGTGTACCAGACCCTGCCTGAATTATCGATAAAGCCTTTTTCTTATTTAACCAGCTGCCTGGGAGTCTGCGTTTTGCTCCCTACCACCTGCTGTGCCCTGCTTACCTGTGAATCATGACAATTTTGTGCCCAGATTATGAGCAATGCAGACTTCGGGTCCCTTATTGACACATCAATGTTGGATTAAGATGCTTCATTTGTAAATCCTGCATTGATAAATCAAACATTCTAATCTGATGATGGTGCAAATAAAGTCTCATTTACATTAAGAATTGAGCTAAATAAATATTCTCCAGGTATACGAGGTCTGTCAATAAAGTATAGGTCCTTTTTATTTTTTTCAAAAACTATATGGATTTCATTCATATGTTTTTACGTCAGACATGCTTGAACCCTCGTGCGCATGCGTGAGTTTTTCCACGCCTGTCGGTGACGTCATTCGCCTGTGAGCATGCCTTGTGGGAGGAGTCGTCCAGCCCCTCATCGGAATTCCTTTGTCTGAGAAGTTGCTGAGAGACTGGCGCTTTGTTTGATCAAAATTTTTTCTAAACCTGTGAGACACATCGAAGTGGACACGGTTCGAAAAATTAAGCTGGTTTTCAGTGAAAATTTTAACGGCTGATGAGAGATTTTGAGGTGATACTGTCGCTTTAAGGACTTCCCACGGTGCGAGACGTCATGCAGCGCTCCCAGGCGCCGTCGTCAGCCTGTTCAAGCTGAAAACCTCCACATTTCAGGCTCTATTGATCCAGGACGTTGTGAGAGAACAGAGAAGTTTCAGAAGAAGTCGGTTTCAGCATTTTATCCGGATATTCCACTGTTAAAGGAGATTTTTTTTTAATGAAAGATGTGCGGACGGATTGCAGCGTCGGCTCGCAGCCGCCGTGATGCTCCGCCACAGGAAAAACACCTCTGTTGAAAGCCTTAAGGACAAGTTGGAACATGTCCAGCTGTTAAACAATTTCTCATATACTCACTCCACTGAAAGCCATCAAAAGCCGCCTGGATTTTACAAATGGTTATCAACACGGAGGTGTTTTTCCTGTGCCACCACACACCCGTCCGCACGTCTTTCATTAAAAAAATCTCCTTTAACAGTGGAATATCCGGATAAAATGCTGAAACCGACTTCTTCTGAAAATTCTCTGTTCTCTCACAACGTCCTGGATCAATAGAGCCTGAAATGTGGAGGTTTTCAGCTTGAAACAGGCTGACAACGGCGCCTGGGAACGTCTCACACCGTGGGAAGTCCTTAAAGTGACAGTATCACCTCAAAATCTCTCATCAGCCGTTAAAATTTTCACTGAAAACCAGCTTAATTTTTCGAACCGTGTCCACTTCGATGTGTCTCACAGGTTTAGAAAAATTTTGATCAAACAACGCGCCAGTCTCTCAGCAACTTCTCAGACAAAGGAATTCCGACGAGGGGCTGGACGACTCCTCCCACAAGGAGTGCTCACAGGCGAATGACGTCACCGACAGGCGTGGAAAAACTCACGCATGCGCACGAGGGTTCAAGCATGTCTGATGTAAAAACATATGAATAAAATCCATATAGTTTTTGAAAAAAATAAAAAGGACCTATACTTTATTGACAGCCCTCGTATATGTCTTTGTGGTGAAGTGCTACAGAAGGTGATTCAAAAAGCAAAAATTCAGCTCCAGTTTGCCAGAAGGCACATGGAAGACTCAAGCATAGATTTCATCTGTTTTCATGTCATAAAATCATTCTCTGTTCCACTTCACCATGAAACTTGGACTGATGGTGCAGCAGCCAAAATTTGCACTATGCACAGTTTCTACAGTCACAGAAGCCTGTAAACCTTCAGAGTTGTTTGGGGTCTTGATGGCTTCCCTCACTCATTTATTTCTAGTGCATTTACTCAGTCTGAAAACTGCTTACTCCAGAGAAATTTACCACAAAGTACCTTACTGTTCCTTCAATTTCGATACCCATTTCTTAAAGGTCAAGGGTCATGAGGGAGCTGGAGCCTGGACAGGAAGCCTATCTGTCACAGGGCCACAGACAGACAGATTCAGATCTTATAATTTCAACTTTCCAGTCCACCTAGTCTGCATGTCTTTGTGTGGGATCCATCTGGGTGCTTCCAATTCCACACCCAGGGAGAACATGCAAAGTCCAAAACTCAGCAGGACCTTAGCCGCAGTCGTTCCCAAGCCACAGGAGGAGGCACAGTCGAGGTCCAGGCTCAAGATCACGAGCACAAAGGCAGTCCACAAACCAGCATCACTCTCCTTTAGTCCAGGGGTTCCCAAGTGTTCCTCTTTGAACCCCCCCCCCCCCCCCCCCCCCCCCCCCCCCCCCCCCCCCCCCCCCCCACCACAACCACCACCACCACTTGTACCTGAACTCCACCCAAAAGAACAACGTGATTCATTCCTTTTTTATTTTTTGGGTGAGGAAGAAGAGCTTGACATAAGTTTGGTTCATCCAGACAGAAAAAAATGTAATTAGTCTTGATTGTTGAGTCTTCTTTCACTCAACAGTTTCCATCTCACCCTGTCCTCTGCATCTTCCTTTATCCCACCAACCACCTGTATGTCCTCCCTCAGCACATCCATAAACCTCCTCGAGATGAAAATGGGCAAATGTGTCTCACCCTAAAACGGCTATAGAATGGTAAAAGGTCAAACTGATGAATCTTGGTGCAAATGACAGATGAGTGCAACAGGAAAAAGATAAAATGTCATGATCACCTTTTCCTCTGCCTGCATAACAGGAAAACCTGCATCTCTGCAGATCCAGAAATTCTCATCAGGATAATAAAGGAGTTGAACTGGGCTGAGAGACCTTTTGGGTGACAAATCATTTCAATGTTATCCTTCAGCTGTTAGTCCTGTGCTGTGAGACACACTGATCCATGTGCTTTGTCTGCATTTTATCAAGTGAAAATAGAGGATAAAATACAAATCACATCAAGTACAGTCATCAGAGCGAACGTGCAGCCTTCTTTTCCGTTCTGTCTCCTCTTGGATTAATCTCACCTGGGACTGCACGCTCCATAAACAAACACAAAACAATTTCCTGACTAAATTACCAGCAAGAGTCACCGAGGAGATGGAGAGAGGAAGAGCGAGTATCCGAGGATGCCATCGATTCATAACTCCGCTCTGTGTCTCCTCTGATATCCATTCCGACAGCGACACATGAACAAGCACGTGGTCATGATGTACGACCAAAGTAACCTTGAAGAAGTGCCAGAAAAAAATGACATCAGGCTGACAGTAAACAAAATGCATGTGTGAATATACTCTACTCAACTTGGAGGAACTCTGAGCGTGCAGAGCTGCACCCGTGCACAAATTACACGAGCAGGCCAAAGCAACCGAGTGTCGAAAACCTCATCTGATGTCAAAATATGAAGGAAATGAAAACTGTGTTCCTCACCCTGTTGGTGGATCTTTACGAGGAAATGAACATATAATCACAAAATAAAAACAAAAAACACGACTGCACACAGTCAGTGGATCATTCAACCAACCTTTGTTTTACTGAGACACACCCACTTGAATCCCCTCGTGGGATTTCTTCATTTGCCATCATGTTTCATAAGAATTTACACAAATAGAAATCAGAGTATACAACCCCTGGCAAAAAATCATGGAATCACTGGCCTCGGAGGATGTTCATTCAGTTGTTTAATTTTGTAGAAAAAAAGCAGATCACAGACATGACACAAAACTAAAGTCATTTCAAATGGCAACTTTCTGGCTTTAAGAAACACTATAAGAAATCAGGAAAAATAATTGCGGCAGTCAGTAACGGTTACTTTTTTAGACCAAGCAGAGGGAAAAAAATATGGACTCACTCAATTCTGAGGAATAAATTATGGAATCACCCTGTAAATTTTCATCCCCAAAACTAACACCTGCATCAAATCAGATCTGCTCGTTAGTCTGCATCTAAAAAGGAGTGATCACACCTTGGAGAGCTGTTGCACCAAGTGGACTGACATGAATCATGGCTCCAACACGAGAGATGTCAATTGAAACAAAGGAGAGGATTATCAAACTCTTAAAAGAGGGTAAATCATCACACAATGTTGCAAAAGATGTTGGTTGTTCACAGTCAGCTGTGTCTAAACTCTGGACCAAATACAAACAACATGGGAAGGTTGTTAAAGGCAAACATACTGGTAGACCAAGGAAGACATCAAAGCGTCAAGACAGAAAACTTAAAGCAATATGTCTCAAAAATCAAAAATGCACAACAAAACAAATGAGGAACGAATGGGAGGAAACTGGAGTCAACGTCTGTGACTGAACTGTAAGAAACAGCCTAAAGAAAATGGGATTTACATACAGAAAAGCTACACGAAAGGCATCATTAACACCTAAACAGAAAAAAACAAGGTTACAATGGGCTAAGGAAAAGCAATTGTGGACTGTGGATGACTGGATGAAAGTCATATTCAGTGATGAATCTCAAATCTGCATTGGGCAAGGTGATGATGCTGGAACTTTTGTTTGGTGCCGTTCCAATGAGATTTATAAAGATGACTGCCTGAAGAGAACATGTAAATTTCCACAGTCATTGATGATATGGGGCTGCATGTCAGGTAAAGGCACTGGGGAGATGGCTGTCATTACATCATCAATAAATGCACAAGTTTACGTTGATATTTTGGACAATTGAAAGGATGTTTGGGGATGATGAAATCATTTTTCAAGATGATAATGCATCTTGCCACAGAGCAAAAACTGCAAAAACATTCCTTGCAAAAAGACACATAGGGTCAATGTCATGGCATAGGGTCAATGTCAATGAGCAGATCTGATCTGATGCAGGTGTTAATTTGAGGGATGAAAATTTACAGGGTGATTCCATAATTTTTTCCTCAGAATTGAGTGATTCCATATTTTTTCCCTCTGCTTGGTCTAAAAAAGTAACCATTACTGACTGCCACAATCTTTTTTTCTTGATTTCTTATAGTGTTTCTTAAAGCCAGAAAGTTGCCATTTGAAATGACTTTAGTTTTGTGTCATGTCTGTGATCTGCTTTTTTTCTACAAAATTAAACAACTGAATGAACATCCTCCGAGGCCGGTGATTCCATAATTTTTGCCAGAGGTTGTATAAAGGAGCTAGATTTTGAAATAAAACAAAAATACAATATTATTTGCCATCAAATAAAATTCAGTCCTTTTTTGTTTTGTCTCTCAGGGCATTTTTAGTATTTAGCTTCACGTCACATCTGAGACGTCAGTCCAGAATAAAGTGTGCGGTGGTGAACAGCCTATAAAGAAATGCTGACCTTCTTCATTTAAATCACAGCAGTTGTTCTTTAAATATGTGCCACGTAAGCTACCAAACAGAAGACACGTGTGGTTTAATCTGGGGATCACAGCACCCACTTGAACTGACAATCATGGTTTAAACCAGGAATAATTTTAATTACAGAAACAACTGCCTCAATCAGCCTCATTGGAGTTTATTGTGTAGGACGCATACAAGAGTACCAACAAATACCATTTATTCTGCAAAGAAATGACAGAGTCATGGGCCAAAAATACACACATATTATATTTATATATAAATAAAAGTATTTTCTTTCTAACATGTATTGTTTGTACTGAAGTCCGTATGGAAATTCATGCTTAGTCACAGTGCCAGAAAAAAAGGTCTGAATTTAAATGTTTCTAAAGTTGCTTGATAGTCTTTGGAGATGATGATGATGATGATGATGATGATGATGATGATGATTCAAGCTGGACCAAACAGATTTTTGGGTTAAGCTCTGGACAAGACGCTGGCTCACAGATCTGGCAACTTGTTTCCGACGGACTGTGTGCTGAATTGATACTGTTCTAATCTCTACAAGGCTGTATTCATTTATTTTATTTCTGTAAACACTTATTTTAGTTTTTAACTGCATCTATTGTGAATCTTATTAAACTAAATTTCTCCTGTTGTGAATCTTAGGACTGGTTAGTGTTTCGCTTGCGCGAGCTTGGTCAGCTTTGTTTATTTATTTTTTTAATGCCTGCTTCTTTTATTACTGTTACGACCAGTTTAATACTTCTGTTAGTTTTTCAGTGTAAATGCTGTGAATCGTAGCTCATTATTTTACTCCTGTTGTGAATCTTAGCAGTGGTTAGTGTTTCGCTTGCGTTTGTTAGGTCAGCTTTGTTTTTTTTTTTGTTTTGTTTTTACCCGTTTCTTTTATTACTGTTATGACCAGTTTAATACTTCTGTTAGTTTTTCAGTGTAAATGCTGTGAATCGTAGCTCATTATTTTACTCCTGTTGTGAATCTTAGCAGTGGTTAGTGTTTCGCTTACGTTTGCTAGGTCAGCTTTGCTTTTTTTTTTTTTTGTTTTGTTTTGTTTTTACCCGTTTCTTTTATTACTGTTATGACCAGTTTAATACTTCTGTTAGTTTTTCAGTGTAAATGCTGTGAATCGTAGCTCATTATTTTACTCCTGTTGTGAATCTTAGCAGTGGTTAGTGTTTCGCTTACGTTTGCTAGGTCAGCTTTGCTTTTTTTTTTTTTGTTTTTTGTTTTTACCCGTTTCTTTTATTACTGTTATGACCAGTTTAATACTTCTGTTAGTTTTTCAGTGTAAATGCTGTGAATCGTAGCTCATTATTTTACTCCTGTTGTGAATCTTAGCAGTGGTTAATGTTTCGCTTACGTTTGCTAGGTCAGCTTTGCTTTTTTTTTTTTTGTTTTTTGTTTTTACCCGTTTCTTTTATTACTGTTATGACCAGTTTAATACTTCTGTTAGTTTTGTAGTCTAACTGCTGTGAATTGTAGCTCATTATTTTACTCCTGTTGTGAATCTTAGCAGTGGTTAGTGTTTCGCTTACGTTTGCTAGGTCAGCTTTGCTTTTTTTTTTTTTGTTTTGTTTTGTTTTTACCCGTTTCTTTTATTACTGTTATGACCAGTTTAATACTTCTGTTAGTTTTGTAGTCTAACTGCTGTGAATTGTAGCTCATTATTTTACTCCTGTTGTGAATCTTAGCAGTGGTTAGTGTTTCGCTTGCGTTTGTTAGGTCAGCTTTGTTTTTTTTTTTGTTTTGTTTTTACCCGTTTCTTTTATTACTGTTATGACCAGTTTAATACTTCTGTTAGTTTTTCAGTGTAAATGCTGTGAATCGTAGCTCATTATTTTACTCCTGTTGTGAATCTTAGCAGTGGTTAGTGTTTCGCTTACGTTTGCTAGGTCAGCTTTGCTTTTTTTTTTTTTTTTTTGTTTTGTTTTTACCCGTTTCTTTTATTACTGTTATGACCAGTTTAATACTTCTGTTAGTTTTGTAGTCTAACTGCTGTGAATTGTAGCTCATTATTTTACTCCTGTTGTGAATCTTAGCAGTGGTTAGTGTTTCGCTTGCGTTTGCTAGGTCAGCTTTGTTTTTTTTTTGTTGTTTTGTTTTGTTTTTACCCGTTTAATACTTCTGTTAGTTTTGTAGTCTAACTGCTGTGAATTGTAGCTCAATATTTTACTCCTGTTGTGAATCTTAGGACTGGTTAGTGTTTCGCTTACGTTCGCTAGGTCAGCTTTGCTTTTTTTTTTTGTTTTGTTTTGTTTTTACCCGTTTCTTTTATTACTGTTATGACCAGTTTAATACTTCTGTTAGTTTTTCAGTGTAAATGCTGTGAATCGTAGCTCATTATTTTACTCCTGTTGTGAATCTTAGCAGTGGTTAGTGTTTCGCTTGCGTTTGTTAGGTCAGCTTTGTTTTTTTTTTGTTTTGTTTTTACCCGTTTCTTTTATTACTGTTATGACCAGTTTAATACTTTTGTTAGTTTTTCAGTGTAAATGCTGTGAATCGTAGCTCATTATTTTACTCCTGTTGTGAATCTTAGCAGTGGTTAGTGTTTCGCTTGCGTTTGTTAGGTCAGCTTTGTTTTTTTTTGCTTTGTTTTGTTTTTACCCGTTTCTTTTATTACTGTTATGACCAGTTTAATACTTCTGTTAGTTTTTCAGTGTAAATGCTGTGAATTGTAGCTCATTATTTTACTCCTGTTGTGAATCTTAGCAGTGGTTAGTGTTTCGCTTGCGTTTGTTAGGTCAGCTTTGTTTTTTTTTGCTTTGTTTTGTTTTTACCCGTTTCTTTTATTACTGTTATGACCAGTTTAATACTTCTGTTAGTTTTTCAGTGTAAATGCTGTGAATTGTAGCTCATTATTTTACTCCTGTTGTGAATCTTAGCAGTGGTTAGTGTTTCGCGTGCGTTTGCTAGGTCAGCTTTGTTTTTTTTTTTGTTTTGTTTTGTTTTTACCCGTTTCTTTTATTACTGTTATGACCAGTTTAATACTTCTGTTAGTTTTGTAGTGTAACTGCTGTGAATTGTAGCTCATTATTTTACTCCTGTTGAGAATCTTAGGACTGGTTAGTGTTTCGCTTGCGCGAGCTTGGTCAGCTTTGTTTATTTATTTTTTTAATGCCTGCTTCTTTTATTACTGTTACGACCAGTTTAATACTTCTGTTAGTTTTTCAGTGTAAATGCTGTGAATCGTAGCTCATTATTTTACTCCTGTTGTGAATCTTAGCAGTGGTTAGTGTTTTGCTTGCGTTTGCTAGGTCAGCTTTGTTTTTTTTTTTGTTTTGTTTTGTTTTTACCCGTTTAATACTTCTGTTAGTTTTGTAGTCTAACTGCTGTGAATTGTAGCTCATTATTTCACTCCTGTTGTGAATCTTAGCAGTGGTTAGTGTTTCGCTTGCGTTTGCTAGGTCAGCTTTGTTTTTTTTTTTGTTTTTTTTTACCCGTTTCTTTTATTACTGTTATGACCAGTTTAATACTTCTGTTAGTTTTGTAGTCTAACTGCTGTGAATTGTAGCTCATTATTTTACTCCTGTTGAGAATCTTAGCAGTGGTTAGTGTTTCGCTTGCGTTTGTTAGGTCAGCTTTGTTTTTTTTTTTGTTTTGTTTTTACCCGTTTCTTTTATTACTGTTACGACCAGTTTAATACTTCTGTTAGTTTTTCAGTGTAAATGCTGTGAATCGTAGCTCATTATTTTACTCCTGTTGTGAATCTTAGCAGTGGTTAGTGTTTTGCTTGCGTTTGCTAGGTCAGCTTTGTTTTTTTTTGTTTTGTTTTGTTTTTACCCGTTTCTTTTATTACTGTTACGACCAGTTTAATACTTCTGTTAGTTTTTCAGTGTAAATGCTGTGAATTGTAGCTCATTATTTCACTCCTGTTGTGAATCTTAGCAGTGGTTAGTGTTTCGCTTGCGTTTGCTAGGTCAGCTTTGTTTTTTTTTGTTTTTTTTTTTTACCCGTTTCTTTTATTACTGTTATGACCAGTTTAATACTTCTGTTAGTTTTGTAGTCTAACTGCTGTGAATTGTAGCTCATTATTTTACTCCTGTTGAGAATCTTAGCAGTGGTTAGTGTTTCGCTTGCGTTTGCTAGGTCAGCTTTGTTTTTTTTTTTTGTTTTGTTTTGTTTTTACCCGTTTAATACTTCTGTTAGTTTTGTAGTCTAACTGCTGTGAATTGTAGCTCAATATTTTACTCCTGTTGTGAATCTTAGGACTGGTTAGTGTTTCGCTTACGTTCGCTAGGTCAGCTTTGCTTTTTTTTTTTTGTTTGTTTTGTTTTTACCCGTTTCTTTTATTACTGTTATGACCAGTTTAATACTTCTGTTAGTTTTTCAGTGTAAATGCTGTGAATCGTAGCTCATTATTTTACTCCTGTTGTGAATCTTAGCAGTGGTTAGTGTTTCGCTTGCGTTTGTTAGGTCAGCTTTGTTTTTTTTTGTTTTTTTTTTACCCGTTTCTTTTATTACTGTTATGACCAGTTTAATACTTTTGTTAGTTTTTCAGTGTAAATGCTGTGAATCGTAGCTCATTATTTTACTCCTGTTGTGAATCTTAGCAGTGGTTAGTGTTTCGCTTGCGTTTGTTAGGTCAGCTTTGTTTTTTTTTGCTTTGTTTTGTTTTTACCCGTTTCTTTTATTACTGTTATGACCAGTTTAATACTTCTGTTAGTTTTGTAGTGTAACTGCTGTGAATTGTAGCTCATTATTTTACTCCTGTTGAGAATCTTAGGACTGGTTAGTGTTTCGCTTGCGCGAGCTTGGTCAGCTTTGTTTATTTATTTTTTTAACCCCTGCTTCTTTTATTACTGTTACGACCAGTTTAATACTTCTGTTAGTTTTTCAGTGTAAATGCTGTGAATCGTAGCTCATTATTTTACTCCTGTTGTGAATCTTAGCAGTGGTTAGTGTTTTGCTTGCGTTTGCTAGGTCAGCTTTGTTTTTTTTTGTTTTGTTTTGTTTTTACCCGTTTAATACTTCTGTTAGTTTTGTAGTCTAACTGCTGTGAATTGTAGCTCATTATTTCACTCCTGTTGTGAATCTTAGCAGTGGTTAGTGTTTCGCTTGCGTTTGCTAGGTCAGCTTTGTTTTTTTTTGTTTTGTTTTGTTTTTACCCGTTTAATACTTCTGTTAGTTTTGTAGTCTAACTGCTGTGGATTGTAGCTCATTATTTTACTCCTGTTGTGAATCTTAGCAGTGGTTAGTGTTTCACGTGCGTTTGCTAGGTCAGCTTTGTTTTTTTTGTTTTGTTTTTACCCGTTTCTTTTATTACTGTTATGACCAGTTTAATACTTCTGTTAGTTTTGTAGTGTAACTGCTGTGAATTGTAGCTCATTATTTTACTCCTGTTGAGAATCTTAGGACTGGTTAGTGTTTCGCTTGCGCGAGCTTGGTCAGCTTTGTTTATTTATTTTTTTAACCCCTGCTTCTTTTATTACTGTTACGACCAGTTTAATACTTCTGTTAGTTTTTCAGTGTAAATGCTGTGAATCGTAGCTCATTATTTTACTCCTGTTGTGAATCTTAGCAGTGGTTAGTGTTTTGCTTGCGTTTGCTAGGTCAGCTTTGTTTTTTTTTGTTTTGTTTTGTTTTTACCCGTTTAATACTTCTGTTAGTTTTGTAGTCTAACTGCTGTGAATTGTAGCTCATTATTTCACTCCTGTTGTGAATCTTAGCAGTGGTTAGTGTTTCGCTTGCGTTTGCTAGGTCAGCTTTGTTTTTTTTTGTTTTGTTTTGTTTTTACCCGTTTAATACTTCTGTTAGTTTTGTAGTCTAACTGCTGTGGATTGTAGCTCATTATTTTACTCCTGTTGTGAATCTTAGCAGTGGTTAGTGTTTCACGTGCGTTTGCTAGGTCAGCTTTGTTTTTTTTGTTTTTTTTTTACCCGTTTCTTTTATTACTGTTATGACCAGTTTAATACTTCTGTTAGTTTTTCAGTGTAAATGCTGTGAATTGTAGCTCATTATTTTACTCCTGTTGTGAATCTTAGCAGTGGTTAGTGTTTCGCGTGCATTTGCTAGGTCAGCTTTGTTTTTTTTTTGTTTTTTTTTGTTTTTACCCGTTTCTTTTATTACTGTTATAACCCGTTTAATACTTCTGTTAGTTTTGTAGTGTAACTGCTGTGAATTGTAGCTCATTATTTTACTCCTGTTGAGAATCTTAGGACTGGTTAGTGTTTCGCTTGCGCGAGCTTGGTCAGCTTTGTTTATTTATTTTTTTAACCCCTGCTTCTTTTATTACTGTTACGACCAGTTTAATACTTCTGTTAGTTTTTCAGTGTAAATGCTGTGAATCGTAGCTCATTATTTTACTCCTGTTGTGAATCTTAGCAGTGGTTAGTGTTTCGCTTGCGTTTGCTAGGTCAGCTTTGTGTTTTTTTTGTTTTGTTTTGTTTTTACCCGTTTAATACTTCTGTTAGTTTTGTAGTCTAACTGCTGTGAATTGTAGCTCATTATTTCACTCCTGTTGAGAATCTTAGGACTGGTTAGTGTTTCGCTTGCGTTTGCTAGGTCAGCTTTGTTTTTTTGTTTGTTTGTTTGTTTGTTTGTTTTTTTAACCGTTTCTTTTATTACTGTTATGACCAGTTTAATACTTCTGTTATTTTTGTAGTGTAACTGCTGTGAATTGTAGCTCATTATTTCACTCCTGTTGAGAATCTTAGGACTGGTTAGTGTTTCGCTTGCGTTTGCTAGGTCAGCTTTGTTTTTGGTTTTTTGTTTGTTTGTTTTTTTAACCGTTTCTTTTATTACTGTTATGACCAGTTTAATACTTCTGTTAGTTTTGTAGTGTAACTGCTGTGAATTGTAGCTCTTTATTTTACTCCTGTTATGAATCTTAGGACTGGTTAGTAGAGAAGCTTGAATCTTCGACTGGACTGGGTTGCTTGACGCGAGGACATTTTGCTTCTAATCACAGAAGCTTCCTCAGCTAAATTTCTTACTCTGGTAGTCTGACTTGTGTCTTGACTCTTGTAGAGAAGAATAAAGGAAGCCAGCAAAAGCTGGAGTTTAAAACTTCTCTACTATGGAAAGCAGCTGGAAAACTGAGAGCCTTCACAGAAACTTAAGAGTGGTTAGCATTTTTGTTAGCGGTTAGGTCATGCTAGTTTGGCTGTACTCTTGAATTTTCTGGTGCACAAAGTACACTAACACTTTACATAAATCCTGCATGATGGGTGTCTCTTTCAGAGAGCCATGTCTGTAAGCTAGAACAGCTTCTTAGCTCAGTGGAGATGGATGTTACGGGCACTCCAGACAAGGTTAGTGTTGGGCCAGCTAGCGTGCCCATTAGCATCAGCCTAGAATGATGGTTTTCAGACTGTGGTTAGGCAGCAGAAGTCACATAGGGCTTGGTGCCCAGTAGTGGTACCCCAATCACACTTGCCACTGTGAACCCCTAAATCCAAACAGTCCAACTGTCAACACCACTGAGGTCCTCAGTCTGGGTCTCAAACATAAGATCACTGTCATGATCACTAATTATGGAACATCACTTAGATATGATTGGGTTATGTGAAACCTTATTTATAAATCTAGGTTTAGTTTATTAGCTGTTAGGGGCCACAAATATAATTTATTTGAACATCTGATTCTCCACTCTGCCCACGATACTACGTATTGCCAAGGTCAGAAGAATAAAAATCAGCCATATTACTTTGTCACTGTATATAGGACTCCTAGCCCATACTCTGGATTCTTAGATGAATTTGGTGAGTTCATCTCTAACTTGTCAACTTGTGCAGATAACATTCTGCTTATTGGTGACTTCAACATTCATATAAATACACCTTCTGATCCCTGCTGCAAATCATTTATAGAAATTGTGTTAGGATTTCAGCAATGCATTCGGGATTTGATACACATTAGTGGAAATACCCTGGATTTGGTTCTCGCATGTGGTATTGCTGTCACGAATATTGCCATCATGCCTATTGCTTTGGTGGTCACTGATCACTCCCTTATTAAGTTTACAGTTTCGCTGCCATGCTTAGTGGAACAACAACCTTATTTATCACTGTGACGATGCATCAACTCCTCAACTATGACTGAACTTGAAGCTGGACCAACTGATATCTTAGCTTCACGTCTGAAAAATGCCCAATCAGTTGACAGTCTTGTGTATAGTTTAAACTCAGAGCTGAAAACTACACGTGGCATGATTGCGCAACCTAAAACCCATCCATCCATCCGTTTTCTTCTGCTTTATCCGGAGTCGGGTCGCGGGGGCAGCAGCTCAAGCAAAGCCGCCCAGACCTCCCAATCCCCCAGAGGAGCTGGGGGAACCCCAAGGCGTCCCCAAGCCAGCCGAGAGATGTAATCCCTCCAGCATGTCCTGGGTCTTCCCCTGGCCCTCCTCCCAATGGGATGTGCCCGGAACACCTCTCCAAAGAGGCGTCCAGGGGGCATCCGGAAAAGATGCCCGAGCCACCTCAACTGACTCCTTTCGACGTGGAGGAGCAGCGTCTCGACTCCAAGCTCCTCCCGAGTGACTGAGCTCCTCACCCTATCTCTAAGGGAGCGCCCAGCCACCCCGCGGAGGAAACTCATCTCGGCCACTTGTACTTGCGATCTCGTTCTTTCGGTCATGAGCCAAATCTCATGACCATAGGTGAGGATCGGAACATAGATCGATCGGTAAATCGAGAGCTTTGCCCCACTACTCAGATCTCTCTTCACCATGATTGTCCGATACAGTGACTGCATCACTGCAGACGCTGCACCGATCCGTCGATCAATCTCACGCTCCATCCATCCCTCACTTGTGACCAAGACCCCGAGATACTTAAACTCCTCCACTTGAGGCAAGGACACTCCACCGACCTGAAGAGGGCAAAGCACCTTTTGCCGGTCGAGAACCATGGCCTCGGATTTGGAGGTGCTGATTTTCATCCCGGACACATCACACTCGGCTGCAAACACGCCCCAGTGTATAGTTTAAACTCAGAGCTCAAAACTACACGTGGCATGATTGTGCAACCTAAAACCAGGCCCCCCAAGACACTGTCACCTTGGTTCAGTGATTATTTGCATGACCTCAAGCATAAGGCAAGAGGTGTAGAATGGAAATGGCGTAGTTCAAAATTAGAAGTATTCCACCTTAGACTATAAGCATGCACTACTCGCTAAAAAGTGGACCTATTACTCTGATTTGATCAACAAAAACAAGCATAACTCAAAGTTCTTGTTCCACACAGTGGCAACACTTATTCATGGACAACCACTTGTAGTTCGCTCTCCTTTTATAGCACAAGATTTCTTGGATTACTTCAAGAAGAAAATAGAAGACATCAGGTTAAATATATCCCAGCATGCCTAAACTCAGCCGCTACACCCTGCTATTGAGGTGGGTGCCATTACTGAGGTATTACCTAGATTTACAGAATTTGATAGTATCTCACTAGGCATGCTAACGAAACTCGTAACATCTACAAAAAGCACAACCTGCTTATTTGATCCTATACCAACAAAACTGTTTAAGTACATGTGGTCCACTCTTGGGCCGACTGTGCTGGAAATGATTATCTCTCAATGACCTCTGGAGCCGTTCCTAAATGTTTCAAATCTACAGTGATTAAACCATTACTTAGGGCCCCTTCAAACATAGTGAGAATAAAGTACAACTCAGGGCAACTCACGGCGAAACAGTTCACATGACTGAACCATGAAACATCGCGCTGATGGACAGGAGTACACGATGCCGGTGCGACGGTTCATGCATGCGAGAACACACTGCCGGCAGCTGCATGACGTGGTAACACATCCAGCAGCTGCTGTGAAGAAAAAATAAGAAATAAAAAATACATGCTGTGATGGTTTTGTACACATGGGAACACAGCAGCTTTTCACAGCAGCTGTGTGATGTGGTTACACAGCTGCTAAAAATTTAAAAATAAAAATTACATGCCACCCACGGGACTCAAACCCGCGCCTTCCAAAACCTCTGATTGCCAGTCAGAAACTTTACCACCGAGCTACAATCGCCATCCTATGAAAGCTGCAGGAACGTGCCTGATATGAGGAAGGAGATGGATGTGTTTAAAATGAAATAAATCCACATACTATATTAAAAACACTGCATTTATCAAGCGGGAAATAAAAATATGATCTGTCTGTTCCTCTGTAGATGACCCATGGTCACAGACATACAGTCATGAAAGACATGAATGAGAAGCAGTTCACTCTGATCATGCCCAGATCTGCTGGTCCGGTGTGTCCAGCCGCCCAGCGCGTGTTCTTGTAGATGGCGCGCCACAGCACAGGCACCGCGTCATGTGGAACAGAGATCTTGTGGGTGCCGTGACAGTCATACGCCCGTCCGTTTCAACCTGGGGGTAGCCTGTCAATGTGCACACCGTGTGTGTGCTCACTGCTGCCCGTCCCCACAGCGATATGTTTTTTTATGTCCATGTGATGACAGCAAGCAGACTGCACACTGTGACGCACAGTGGGCAGTTGTTAGTCCATGTCCGTTCTAACACAGTACGTGTTATCCAGCTGGGATGTCCAGATTGACAGAACTCCACAGCTGCTTCTGTCGGCAGCCACACCAAAGCCACACTCATGGGGAACTTAGACAAATTTCACAGCCAGTACGACAGTGATTATCTGCTGACTGTTGTCATGTTAATAGTGTGAATGGCCACCCATTTTCTAAGTGCCAAATGAGCGGTGTTGGATGTTTGTGCGTGTCACCTGGAATTCGTTGGACACCTGCTGCGAGAGGGTTCGATGGGCTTGCACAGCACACACTCTGTCTTTCAGCTGCTGGTGAGCGCAAACAGTTGTAGCAACAGGTGTACAAGGCGTTCGAGTCAATGACAATTTTACACGTTTTGCACACAATTCCTGCTTCATGCGCACTTCGACCAAACTTCACATTATGTGTGAAGGGGCCCTTAAGGAATCTAATCTTGACCTTAGTATATTGACAAACTATATCAAATCTATCATTTTGCTCTAAAATTCTAGAAAAGATGGTTTCACAGTAGCTTGTGGACTATCTTACTGAGGACAATCTCTTTGAGCCACTGCAGTCTACTTTTAGAAAATATCATTCCACAGAGACGGTTCTCACTAAAGTGGTGAATGATCTTCTGCTTGCAATGGATTCAGACACCACTACGGTTCTGGTGCTGTTCGATCTCAGGGCTGCATTTGATACTGTGGATCATCATATTCTACTTGATAGGCTGGAAAATCATTTTAGGATTACTGGGAGTGCCCTTGCATGGGTGACATCATACCTGAGCAGTCATTCTCACTCTGTGTTGTACCTTAACACTACCTCTAACCGTAAGTCCCTTTCACACTGGCGTATTTGTAGAGCTGCATATTGCGGGTTTGTGTTTAATTTAAATATGCCTGAAATGCGTGCATACTCAGCCTTTTTCTGTGTTTGTAGATCTGCTTGCAGCTGTGTGTGTTTGCTTTTTAATGTGTGCACACATGCGCGTGTACCATGCCGCTATTTAAAACCATTTCCCTCCTGTCGGCTGTGCAGAACAACATCGCTGCTCTTGGAAAACAGTGGACTGTATCAGGAGATTTTTACAGTTGAATTACTGCCATGTATGTAGCCAAAGCTGCTGCTTTCTGCCTCTCTGGAAGTGCTCTCTGTTCTTTACTGCACAGTGTGGTGCACGTCAGAAACAGAGTCATTTAACATTATTATTATTTTTTTGTCTTGGTGGATCATTTTCATTGTGTACAGATGCTGCTGAGTCTGGGTGTGGTAAAGGCTGCTGTGAATGAAGCGCTGTGACTCGTTAAACTTTTAAAGCTCCGGTTGCTCCGATCACTGATTTGATAAGACCTGATAGATCAGGTCATCTGATGATCGCACCGACATGCAGGGATGGCGCTTTTATTTTGAAGAGTCACAGCGTATTTGTTTGATCAGAGAGAGAGAGAGACCTGCTGTTTCTGGATTTCTGAGTTGAGGTTCGATTCCCTGTTCTGAGCACACACACGTCCATCAGTTACATCAGCTGTGAGCACACACAGAGGCGCTGTGGGTTGTGTGATCATGCTCTCAGCTGAATCATTCTGGATGCAGCACTCAGTTTTTGGTTGTGTACAGTAACGCTGTGTTGCACAGACCTGCTTAAAACTGTGTCCAGCGCTCTACACCAATGACAATTAACCATGTTTAATTTCTTCTGTCCTATGCGCATAGCCCTCAACATAATGCTGCGTAGGGAGCAAAAACTTGACATAGAGCTGCTAAAAATACACCAGTGTGAAAGGGGCTTTAGAGACATGAAATTTGGGATTCCACAGGGGTCCGTCTTAGGCCCCCTGCTTTTCTCCCTTTATATAGCTTGGGCACATAATGTGGCATTTTGGGGTTACCTTTCACTGCTATGCTGATGATACTCAGTTATACATGCCAATAACTGCTGGTAATCTCATCCACATAAAATCCTTATTAGATTACCTTAGCAGAGGGCCACCCCTCTGAGTCTGGTCTGCTTGATGTTTCTTCCTCAAATGATCAGAGGGAGTTTTTTTCTTACCACTGTCACCTGTGTTCTTGCTCTGGTGGTTGGTAAGGTTAGACGTTACTTGTGTGAAGTGCCTTGAGGCAATATAACTTAAGTTATTTCAGAAGTTATCCGGCATCTTTTTCTTGGGTTCATGTTCACCGCAATGATAGAACTGAACTCTCACTTACTTAGAAATAAGAATGGATTTCATTTTAGTCATGTTGGCAGAATATCTTTCAGGTCAAAAGCAATAAATTAAAAAAAAAAACATCTGCAGATATCAGTTAAATCTAAAGCTGCAGCTACGGTGCCACAGATGCTTTAAGGACAATTTCTGTCTATATATCAGATGTACTTTTTGAAAAAAAAAAAAAACAGAAATCCACCAATGACTCAGTTTCAACAATTGTTTTGTGCATTTTAATGTGTATTTTAAAGAGCTACTAGAAGATTTTCAAGGCCCTGTCTTCTGTGGTCCTGGTCATCATCTTCTTCTTTGGACCTTAATGGCAGTTCGCAAACCACCTTACAGGTGCATTACTGTAGCCCGTTGGACTGGAGTGTGGACAGGAGACTCACAGAGCAAAAGAGCAAACAAACAAACAAACTACAATCAATCCTGCAAATCAAATATATTCTAATAAAAGACTTTGTGTGCTCCCTTCCCAAAAACAAAGTGCCCATATTCCTGCCAAGCTGGTTCCTGTCTTTTCTGGCTTTGTCTGTTTTTCCCTGTGCTCTCTCCCTTTCTCTCTTCTTGGCCTCTTCAGTGCTCATTGGAGACACCTGCTGTGGCTGCACACCTGTACCTCATCACCTGGACATATATCAGCCTCCTGTTCAGTTCACTTCTGTGTGGTTTTTACGAGTCAGTAGGATTTTTTTTTTTAATTTGTTTATTCTGTTCTCACCTTTTAAAACACTGTCAGTTTTCACTGAAAAATCATTTGTGAAAATTGTTCAAAAACAAACTTTATAGCTTGGTTGGAAACTCAATCAATGAACAAAGAAAACAACTAAAGTTTGCATCAGATTACAGCTCCAATGATGAATTAATGAACTACTATATGAAATGACACTATTTTGCTAATGTATTAATTATCGTGAGCCCCAAACTGTCAAGAGTCCAGCTCCTAAAATGTGACTGTTAGTTTCTTTGTTCATCTCTGACAGTAAACTGTTTTTTCAGCTGGAAACAAAACAAGATGTTTGAGTGTCATTTTGGACTTCTGGGAAATGCTAATCATAATTATTTGCAGCCTCACAAATTATGACATGATTATTTTCTGCCATGTCTCAGAGGCTTGGTTTTTTCTTACACTTTATAGCCTTCATATGTTTGTTTTTTCTTGTAAATAAAGAACTAATCACACAACAGTCAACAAATTACTTGGAAAAAATTATCATGAAACATCAGTAAATTGGGAAAATTAAAGATCATCAAAAGTTGTTTTTGTCTGAACACCAGTGTAGAATATTTTATGTTGCTAGGTGGTTGTAAATGATTTGTGTTCTGCATGGTATTCAGTTTCTATTCTCTATGAATATGTTACTCATTCTACATCCCTGCGTGCACAACAAATGAATATAAAACCAATTTTGTTCCTGCAGCTGTAACATTGAGGAATGTCATGACTTTTTCCCCCCACAGGTCATATTTATGTTGCTGTTTTTGTCATTATTTGTGCATTATTGTGTTTTGTATGTTTTTTTTTTCCTCCAATTGTTACACTGTTTTAGATTTTTACTCTGTGTGTGTGTGTGTGGGGGGGGGGGGGGGGGGGTAGTACCTGGAATGAACTTTCACCCTTTTTTATTTTACTTTTTAAATTTGCTTTTTTTTTTCTTTTGAATTTCATTTTCTTTGTTCTACTCAAGTTTTCTTGGTTGTGTGACATGCCCCTCTGGGGTTGCTCCCCCGTATGTGTGTATGAGGACTTTACTGCAAGTATAATCTACCTCTGGGTATCATTAAAGAACCTGAACTTCTGTATTTCTATTAAGCTTCAGTGATAAATTTACCCACTTCTGTTCTTCTACCCTGAACAGATTTCATGCTTTTCAATCTTCTTTCAAACTGCTGTGTTCTGATATCTGACCTAATTTCCTGGAGGGGATCATTTGAGTTTGATATTAATCTTTCATTTCTTAATAGCTATTAGCGCTTTCTGATGGTAATACAAACCCATTTCTCCTAATATCAGTCGCCTGAGCTGCACAGAACACGAGGAAATCACAGCTACTGATAAAAACTTACAAAAGAATTTTATTGATGAGATCTCTCAAAGACAAATGCAGCTGAATAATAGGTGTGTGTGTGTGTGGGGGGGGGGGGGGATCATCACCTCCAAATATCAGACCATGGTTCCTCTGTCGGGAAATGGTGGATGTCCCCACTGGGTCAGAGGAGAGTTTTTGTCCAAAGTGGAGGAGTTCAAGTATCTCAGGGTCCTTGTTCACGAGTGTGGGTCAGGAGGAGAGCTGAGTCTTGACCTAAATTTGGTACCACTGGTTTGTGGATCATGATAGCCGGTTACAACCAGTGCAACAGGTCGATAGACCTGAACACAGGGTCATGTGACACCCAAAGCGGCTCAATAAGACTGATCAAACCAGATGAGCTGCCAACATGTTGCCATTCTGCTTATATGCAAAGTCAAAAGAGTTCATTCAGTTATTTTATTTATTTTAGCCTTTTTTCAGTCAGCAATCTTATTATCAAAATATGTAGACAGAACCGCCTCATTCTAAAAGCGATGTTAAAGGCTCCTACATCCAGTCTCTCTTTTTTCTCTTCACTTTTTCCGTTACCTTTTAAGAATTACCACATTCTGCCTTCATCAAAATTCTTAAAAAAAGCCCAAATAGCTGCCATCTCTGAAACACTTATTCAACACCATTATGAACTAAAGTGTTGATCCTGTACAAAAAAGGTCTTTAAAAATTAACATAACTGTGTTAATGATTTGATTTTAGACGGCAAATTCAGCTGATGTGTCTCTGAGCCAATTAATACTTGAAACACCAGCTGTGCTAAATGGCTGATTTGGCACAACACTCACATTAAAGGGCATCAGTGCAGCATGAAACTGTAGAAACAGGACCTTTTTTTTTTCAAAAGTTAATATAAAATTAACGATTTAAAAACAGCCACAAATTTTTGTTGGCCAACTGACACCTGAAACACCTGCTGCTCATAGCACAAAGTAGGATAAGGGATTAAGCAGGGATATTGTGGTTATCCTGGCTCAGTTTATCCGTGATCCAGTTGTACAAAAGCGTAATAGTGGAAAATGGGATATGTTATGACATAAGTCACCATGGAGATGTATTCTGTGGCGTGAGCCTGCTCCAGACCAGGCTAAGTGCGAGGATCGATTTAATCTAATCTCCGTCAGCAGTCACCACAAACGGAAACCAGCAGTTATTCCACTCCCCACTACACATTATCACATTCATAATTTACAGTTTTCATAGCCTCCATATAAAAATACACAAAGAGTAACATGACAGACCTTTTTTATACTGAATAAGTATAAATGAAAGCAGGTAAACATCAGCTCCATTCAAAACTGAAGTCACACAGAGGCTTCATGAGAGAAAACAACAAATTAAAGCATATTATAAATATGTACATAATACACCTTGTTGGGTTTGCACCCTGTTTTTAAAGAAATGAGAGGCACAAACACTGAAAAGAAACCAGTCAGAGAGAGACAAATATATATATATATATATTTTTTTTTTTGCTCTGCACAGAGGAGGAGAGCAAGCAGCCACTTATGTGCTAAGCTCCAAAGCTCTCCTAAAATCTCCTCTTCTGGCCCAGCCTTTTATTTAGTTCATCAACATGAGAAAAAACAAACAAGGACAGTCGGGAGAGGTTACACATGAGTCATGTCTGCAAGAGGGTGATAGCAAAGCAAGGTAATGGCTGAAACCTTCCATTCCTGCAACATGAGCCTTATGGCTCGTCAAAACAGGATAAGGCACTTACGCAAAATGAAAAATAGTTTGCTCAATCATGAAGAATGCAGACAACAAGTCTTTCTTTCTAAAACCTCCTCTTCTCACAAAGAGGAAAAATAATAAGCATAAACTATAAGAAAATAAATAATAATAATATAAGCATAAACTAAAGAAAATAAATGATAATAAGAGCATGAACTATATAAAATCCTTGACATAATCCTCCATTTATCGTTTATTTACATAAGTTTGTCATGTCCAAAACACACTTCAATAGAAAATGTGTCCACTTTAACCACTTGTCTTATTACATTTTCAGCTAAAGCTTCATAGGCTAAGAGTGTGTTAACTCATCACGTCAACAGTTCAAGCTTGAACTGGAGTTGTGGGCTTTTCAATATCATCATAATTCTCAACACAGTCATTATATCAAATCAAATCAAATCAATTTAATTTATATAGCGCCAAATCACAACAAACAGTTGCCCCAAGGTGCTTCATATTGCAAGGCAAAAGCCATACAATAATCACAGAAAAACCCCAACGGTCAAAACGACCCCCCATGAGCAAGCACTCAGCGACAGCGGGAAGGAACCCCCCCCCCCCCCCCCCTAACAGGAAGAAGAAACCTCCAGCAGAACCAGGCCCAGGGAGGGGCAGTCCTCCGCTGGGACCGGCCGGGGCTGAGGGAGAGAACCAGGAAAAAGACATGCTGTGGAGGGGAGCAGAGATCAACAACTAATGATTAAATGCAGAGTGGTGCATACACAGCAAAAAGAGGTGAATAAAAAGAAACAGTGCATCATGGGAACCCCCCAGCAGTCTAAGTCTATAGCAGCATAACTAAGGGATGGTTCAGGGTCACCTGATCCAGCCCTAACTATAAGCTTTAGCAAAAAGGAAAGTTTTAAGCCTAATCTTAAAAGTAGAGAGGGTGTCTGTCTCCCTGATCTGAATTGGGAGCTGGTTCCACAGGAGAGGAGCCTGAAAGCTGAAGGCTCTGCCTCCCATTCTACTCTTACAAACCCTAGGAACTACAAGTAAGCCTGCAGTCTGAGAGCGAAGCGCTCTATTGGGGTGATATGGTACTATGAGGTCCCTAAGATAAGATGGGACCTGATTATTCAAAACCTTATAAGTAAGAAGAAGAATTTTAAATTCTATTCTAGAATTAACAGGAAGCCAATGAAGAGAGGCCAATATGGGTGAGATATGCTCTCTCCTTCTAGTCCCCGTCAGTACTCTAGCTGCAGCATTTTGAATTAACTGAAGGCTTTTTAGGGAACTTTTAGGACAACCTGATAATAATGAATTACAATAGTCCAGCCTAGAGGAAATAAATGCATGAATTAGTTTTTCAGCATCACTCTGAGACAAGACCTTTCTAATTTTAAAGATATTGCGTAAATGCAAAAAAGCAGTCCTACATATTTGTTTAATATGCGCTTTGAATGACATATCCTGATCAAAAATGACTCCAAGATTTCTCACAGTATTACTAGAGGTCAGGGTAATGCCATCCAGAGTAAGGATCTGATTAGACACCATGTTTCTAAGATTTGTGGGGCCAAGTACAATAACTTCAGTTTTATCTGAGTTTAAAAGCAGGAAATTAGAGGTCATCCATGTCTTTATGTCTGTAAGACAATCCTGCAGTTTAGCTAATTGGTGTGTGTCCTCTGGCTTCATGGATAGATAAAGCTGGGTATCATCTGCGTAACAATGAAAATTTAAGCAATACCGTCTAATAATACTGCCTAAGGGAAGCATGTATAAAGTGAATAAAATTGGTCCTAGCACAGAACCTTGTGGAACTCCATAATTAACTTTAGTCTGTGAAGAAGATTCCCCATTTACATGAACAAATTGTAATCTATTAGACAAATATGATTCAAACCACCGCAGCGCAGTGCCTTTAATACCTATGACATGCTCTAATCTCTGTAATAAAATTTTATGGTCAACAGTATCAAAAGCAGCACTGAGGTCTAACAGAACAAGCACAGAGATGAGTCCACTGTCTGAGGCCATAAGAAGATCATTTGTAACCTTCACTAATGCTGTTTCTGTACTGTGATGAATTCTAAAACCTGACTGAAACTCTTCAAATAGACCATTTCTCTGCAGATGATCAGTTAGCTGTTTTACAACTACCCTTTCAAGAATTTTTGAGAGAAAAGGAAGGTTGGAGATTGGCCTATAATTAGCTAAGATAGCTGGGTCAAGTGATGGCTTTTTAAGTAATGGTTTAATTACTGCCACCTTAAAAGCCTGTGGTACATAGCCAACTAATAAAGATAGATTGATCATATTTAAGATCGAAGCATTAAATAATGGTAGGGCTTCCTTGAGCAGCCTGGTAGGAATGGGGTCTAATAAACATGTTGATGGTTTGGATGAAGTAACTAATGAAAATAACTCAGACAGAACAATCGGAGAGAAAGAGTCTAACCAAATACCGGCATCACTGAAAGCAGCCAAAGACAACGATACGTCTTTGGGATGGTTATGAGTAATTTTTTCTCTAATAGTTAAAATTTTGTTAGCAAAGAAAGTCATGAAGTCATTACTAGTTAAAGTTAATGGAATACTCAGCTCAATAGAGCTCTGACTCTTTGTCAGCCTGGCTACAGTGCTGAAAAGAAACCTGGGGTTGTTCTTATTTTCTTCAATTAGTGATGAGTAGAAAGATGTCCTAGCTTTACGGAGGGCTTTTTTTATAGAGCAACAGACTCTTTTTCCAGGCTAAGTGAAGATCTTCTAAATTAGTGAGACGCCATTTCCTCTCCAACTTACGGGTTATCTGCTTTAAGCTACGAGTTTGTGAGTTATACCACGGAGTCAGGCACTTCTGATTTAAAGCTCTCTTTTTCAGAGGAGCTACAGCATCCAAAGTTGTCTTCAATGAGGATGTAAAACTATTAACGAGATACTCTATCTCACTTACAGAGTTTAGGTAGCTACTCTGCACTGTGTTGGTATATGGCATTAGAGAACATAAAGAAGGAATCATATCCTTAAACCTAGTTACAGCACTTTCTGAAAGACTTCTAGTGTAATGAAACTTATTCCCCACTGCTGGGTAGTCCATCAGAGTAAATGTAAATGTTATTAAGAAATGATCAGACAGAAGGGAGTTTTCAGGGAATACTGTTAAGTCTTCTATGTCCATACCATAAGTCAGAACAAGATCTAAGATATGATTAAAGTGGTGGGTGGACTCATTTACATTTTGAGCAAAGCCAATAGAGTCTAATAATAGATTAAATGCAGTGTTGAGGCTGTCATTCTCAGCATCTGTGTGGATGTTAAAATCGCCCACTATATTTATCTTATCTGAGCTAAGCACTAAGTCAGACAAAAGGTCTGAAAATTCACAGAGAAACTCACAGTAACGACCAGGTGGACGATAGATAATAACAAATAAAACTGGTTTTTGGGACTTCCAATTTGGATGGACAAGACTAAGAGTCAAGCTTTCAAATGAATTAAAGCTCTGTCTGGGTTTTTGATTAATTAATAAGCTGGAATGGAAGATTGCTGCTAATCCTCCGCCCCGGCCCGTGCTACGAGCATTCTGACAGTTAGTGTGACTCGGGGGTGTTGACTCATTTAAACTAACATATTCATCCTGCTGTAACCAGGTTTCTGTAAGGCAGAATAAATCAATATGTTGATCAATTATTATATCATTTACCAACAGGGACTTAGAAGAGAGAGACCTAATGTTTAATAGACCACATTTAACTGTTTTAGTCTCTGGTGCAGTTGAAGGTGCTATATTATTTTTTCTTTTTGAATTTTTATGCTTAAATAGATTTTTGCTGGTTATTGGTGGTCTGGGAGCAGGCACCGTCTCTACGGGGATGGGGTAATGAGGGGATGGCAGGGGGAGAGAAGCTGCAGAGAGGTGTGTAAGACTACAACTCTGCTTCCTGGTCCCAACCCTGGATAGTCACGGTTTGGAGGATTTAAGAAAATTGGCCAGATTTCTAGAAATGACAGCTGCTCCATCCAAAGTGGGATGGATGCCGTCTCTCCTAACAAGACCAGGTTTTCCCCAGAAGCTTTGCCAATTATCTATGAAGCCCACCTCATTTTTTGGACACCACTCAGACAGCCAGCAATTCAAGGAGAACATGCGGCTAAACATGTCACTCCCGGTCCGATTGGGGAGGGGCCCAGAGAAAACTACAGAGTCCGACATTGTTTTTGCAAAGTTACACACCGATTCAATGTTAATTTTAGTGACCTCCGATTGGCGTAACCGGGTGTCATTACTGCCGACGTGAATCTTACCAAATGTACGCTTAGCCTTAGCCAGCAGTTTCAAATTTCCTTCAATGTCGCCTGCTCTGGCCCCCGGAAGACAATTGACTATGGTTGCTGGTGTCGCTAACTTCACATTTCTCAAAACAGAGTCGCCAATAACCAGAGTTTGATCCTCGGCGGGTGTGTCGTCGAGTGGGGAAAAATGGTTAGAAATGTGAACGGGTTGGCGATGTACACGGGGCTTCTGTTTAGGACTACGCTTCCTCCTCACAGTCACCCAGTCGGCCTGCTTTCCCGGCTGCTCGGGATCTGCCAGGGGGGAACTAACGGTGGCTAAGCTACCTTGGTCCGCACCGACTACAGGGGCCTGGCTAGCTGTAGGATTTTCCAAGGTGCAGAGCCGAGTCTCCAATTCGCCCAGCCTGGCCTCCAAAGCTACGAATAAGCTACACTTATTACAAGTACCGTTACTGCTAAAGGAGGCCGAGGAATAACTAAACATTTCACACCCAGAGCAGAAAAGTGCGGGAGAGACAGGAGAAGCCGCCATGCTAAACCGGCTAAGAGCTAGTAGCTGCGCTAAGCTAGCGGATTCCTAAAAATACACAAAGTGAATAATGTGTAAATAATTTAGAGGTGATTCAGCAGAAGGAGTGCTTTAGTTAAGGCACGTGAAGATTACACTGGGAAACAAATCGTAATCTAGATAACTAGATCAATCTAACTGCGCAGATTAAACAGCTAACAGATACAGCAAAACACCGCTGTGCTCCAGAACAGAAAGTGATACAATACCACAGTGAGAGCCAACCACCAGTAGAGGCAAGCATTATAGTTTTCTCCACTAAGGTCTGACTGTTTCAATGCTTGATATTTTGGCATAGTTTGTTGGAAAGCCAGATTACACTGTACAAATGTATTTGACACCATTTTGCCAACCATTGTTTTGATACAAGGGATCACACAACACATGCAAAGTCCAATCAGAATTAGGACTATAATAACTGGTGTCACCATTTTCAATAGTAACTGCCACCATGGTCCTGAAGTCAACCAGGACCAGGGATTCCACCGGTTCACGGCTAGGGTGTCTTTATGCATTGCATCACAAAGTTTATTCAGCTCTTCCAATGCGTCCTGCACATCCACTGAATGAATGGAGTCTGGGATGAAAGTACAGCATGTTGTGTTCAGCAGAACACAAACTCCTCCCTGTGAACCAGTAAGCAAGTCTAAAACCATGCGATTTTGCATCACCATGGTACGTAAAGCATCAATTTCAGTGTTTTGAGCTACTACTATTTTCTCAGTTACATTCATGAACAGACCCAATCGATAATTCAGAGTTTCAATCATTAATGAATTTTTTACCACTCCTATCCAGGGGAACAATGAATGTGCTATTTTATCTCCTACAGACCACAATTTTTGGTCCTTTGGTACATCCGAGCCCCACATGTGATCATGTGGCAACACATCTGGGTATATCGATCTCCTCCGTCTGGTGCTGCCATTCTTCTCTGTGGAGGTCCTTGGCACTACCACATATGTATGGTCAGTCACCTGGGTAGGTGCACACACACCACCCCAATTTGGTGGGAGACTCATGTACAGTCTGGAACCACAATGCCAATAGATGTCATCATACATCGGAGTACCATTTACAGGTGGTAGCAAAAACTTACTAACATAAGCACATGATTCATCCGTTCCCCATGGACAGGAGCCTGTATAATTACATCCCCGTCCAATGTGATGAAGATAAGTACCATCCACATATTATGTTTTGGTTAGGCTTAAATTATTTGATAAAACATAAGTTTGGGTACACAGACGTTTCGTAATTGTACCTACAGTTTTATTCCCTGTCCCATAAAAGCAAATCGGGAATGGCCGTTGTGATGACAATTTAACATGTGATGATATTTTTGCATTTCCCTTCAGTCTAGTCAATGGAGCAGCACTTGGGCACGCTTGTACGTCTTCTGTTGAAATCCCTATCATATAAGTGGTTGCACTGAGGCAAGTGGTGTTACGTCTTGTCAGATTTGCTGAGAACTGTTGCCCCCGAAATACAGTTTGATTATGCATCCGTATGATAAGACATTCTGTCACCCTAGCAGGGTACGGTTTAGCCGTCAGAGCTGGGTGTGTTGAGGATATAGGCATTTGCGAACAAACATAACAATTAGTAACGTAATTCCATAGCCAATAAATGAACATATCTGTACCACATATTAGTATGGTATATATGAGGGTGTCCATCTGTCTCATTCACATTATGAATAAACGTCTTCTGACGTTGCTTCCGTTGTTCTCTGGCTCGGTCCACAGTGAGCTGCAATTCTTGGGTCAACCACCAGGCCAGGAATCCAAGGAGCACAAAACACACTAAGATCACAACGCAACCAGCTGCCCTACCAACAGTCCGGCAGCGGCGGCGCTGAGCACACCGCTCCGGGGTCTGCTGTAGTTCAGTCATGATTGCTAGGATACAGTGTTGTTAACCAACCTCACCTAATAGTGCAAGGATCTCCCTGCTTCACTGGCGTTGAGACAATCTATTGCTAATTAAATAGACTCCCTTTGTAGCCAGACTTCCCCTTACACTGTGGAGGCAGCCAACACACGCTGTATGTTACAGTGACTTAGATGTATCCACGTTGATCTCTCTGCTATCTTTACTGCAGTTGGTGTTGTTAACAGCACTTGGTATGGACCTTCCCAACGAGGACTGGACCAGTTCTTCCTCTTAATCACTCTGATGAACACGCAGTCTCCTGGCTGGACTACTGGAAGGCCGTCCTGTGGAAGATCAAAATTATTCGGCAGTAAATGTGTTTGAGTTATCTCTTTCTGTGTTAATGTCTTTTTCATAAAATAGGCTAATGTTTGTTCCTCATCTGCTGTTTTAGTATCCATGTCAAAAATTGGTAGACGATATGGTCGTCCATAAAGTATCTCAAATGGTGTTAAACCTGATGGTGTTGGTGTTATTCTCATATACAATTTTACTAGGTCCAAACATTCAATCCAGGTTTGTTTTGTCTCTTCCATACATTTCCTTAATCTTGTTTTTATTGTGCCATTTGTCCTTTCCACTAATCCTGCACTTTGTGGGTGGTAAGCACAATGATGTTTTAACTTAATTTTCATGTGTTCTGCTACTCTTTGTACAACTTCATTTACAAAATGTGTTCCATTATCACTGTACAATGTCTCTGCTATTCCATAATACGGAATAATTGTCTTACACAATGCTTTTGCTACTGTTAAAGCATCTGCTTTTTGTGATGGAACAATTTCTACCTATTTTGAAAAAGCATCAATTAATACTAGACAGTATTGATAAGGTCCACATCGATTTAGTTCAATAAAGTCCATATGAACAATTTGAAAAGGATACTGTGGTTTTGGGAATTGCCCTCTCCGGGGTCTTATATTTCCCTGTGGGTTGTGTTTCAATCAGGTAACACAGGCTTTACAAAAATGTTTTGAGTATAAATTAAATCCATAGGTAGTAAAGTATTGGTCTACTCGACACATGCGTTAACCCATGCGTCGCAATTGCAGCTGCTTTGAATAAACTTTGGGATAGGACGGGTTTGTTATGTAGTCCTTTGGGGTTTGTGGTTACCATAGTCTGCTTTCTGTTTAAACTTGTTTTTAACTCTGGTCATTAGATCGGTTATTTGAGCCTGTAACGCCGCTGCCGGATCTTCCTCATTCCCGTATGGCAGGACCGTGCCGTCTGCAGCACGTCCTGTAAATGTCCCTCTCACGTGGACCCAGTTTCGTCCCAGAGCCAATTGTACGGCCTGTCCTACTTCACAGCCATTCAACCTATACGCTTTTATAATATCTTCTATTCCTTTTACCCACTCTTCCACATCAGCTTGTGGGTCTGGCAGGCCAGACACGGCCTTTGCTGCCTCTTCTGGTGTCCATGGACGGAAGACATGAAGGAATGGCGGCTGTCCTTGAGCTATATTTGGGTTTGGGACCTGGATCATTGGAGCAATAAAACTGTGATCTGGGGATATATTGAAACCGTATTTTAGAGGCGGCTTAATCATAGCCCTGTCTCTCAAAATGTATTTTTCGGGCATTAAAGAATTTGTTGCCGCAGGCGGGGTCAATACAGTTGATAATTCCACCCTCTGATTATCCAAAAATGGATTTGGATAAAGTGAGCTTATTGGGTCATATGACGGACCTTCAGAACTCCCCTGGGGATAATTAGGGTCAAAAATCGGGTCCTTTACCAGTGGTGGAGCCACTGTTGGTGCCGCTTGTCTTATTGCAGCCTGATTTTGTGACTGCAGGGGTGGATTTACATCACGGCCTCTCACAGCCATCTCATTATCTTCAGGTTTTACAAACATTACTTTCCCCTCTGACTTTCCTTTCTCGTCTTTTTTCCTCTTTATGGCCTCTACTCTCATCCATGCTTCACTGAGCCATACTTTTGCACACTCTATTTCTCCTTCTTTTCTTACTTTCCTGTTACCCTTTTTATTTGCTGCTGCTGCTGTAAGTTTTAACACCAAACCTTCACAATCTGGCACAACCAATTTACCTGAAAAGCCATATTTCTTTTTCCATTTAGTTATGTACTTCAGATTTTCCGGATTGCGTTTGTGCATGTATTTTTCGTCGCCCTGAAATAGGGGCTTATTTTCTGTGCATGTGTTTCCCATGTTGGTCACCTATTCCCCTTCACTCTGCAAATTCAGGTCAAGCTTCTACCCCGTGAGGCAGACCTTCCTTGGAATCCCCCTCTTTGCAGACTCGTCGGGAATATGTGAGTGTGGTGCGTATGGACTTAAAATGACCTACTTTGCAGACAACAGCTTCACTTTTGTCCCCTGATAAAATGGGATATCAAGCTGTCCGTGCTTCAGTCACTCACAGTCTCATTCTTTTATCATTACTAAGGAATACTCAGTCAAACAATACCACACATACAGTCCGACACTGTCACACACACACACACTCCCACAACCGCTCCAACTCTCACACATATACAAAATAAATTACAGATTACATCAATGATTACAATTACAGACAAGCCCTCATCTTAAAAAAAATAATAACAATAAATCATTTTATATCAAGACATAAATAACACAACAAAATCCTTACAACAAAACAACAAAAACAGAATTTTCTCTCATTCATACCACAAACACACTTAGTTTCACTTTTGAAATAATCAATTAATTCGCGTCTCTCTAACTGCTTCTCCTGAAATTTATTCTTACTCCTCCTGTATTTCTCAGCCGGATGGGGACTCGAACCCCTCCGCCACCTGTGCCGGCAGGACCGGAGACTCTAACTCCCTCCCCCGCACTTTATTCCGGATGGGGACTCGAACCCCTCCGCCAAATGTGCCGGCAGGACCGGAGACTCTAACTCCCTCCCCCGCACTTTATTCCGGATGGGGACTCGAACCCCTCCGCCAAATGTGCCGGCAGGACCGGAGACTCTAACTCCCTCCCCCGCACTTTATTACCCACGTTAACATATTTTATCCTCACAGGCAGGCAGTAATTACTTACGTTAATTTGTTGCGCCCCTCATTTGGTTCGGAGGCGTCGTCAATCTACTGCGGCGAGCGGAGGTGGACGTCTATAGTCACCGGCCCGACGGAGAATTCACTCCTCAGGACTTTCCTTCGATCCCTCTAGTGGAATCGGCCGTGCACAGTCTGCGGTGTGTCTTCCTCCGTTTGCTCGAGAAGATCTGTTGATGCCCCACGTTGGGCGCCAAGAAAAAACTGTTGGGTTTGCACCCTGTTTTTAAAGAAATGAGAGGCACAAACACTGAAAAGAAACCAGTCAGCGAGAGACAAATATATATATATATTTTTTGCTCTGCGCAGAGGAGGAGAGCAAGCAGCAGCTTATGTGCTCCAAAGCTCTCCTAAAATCTGCTCCTCTGGCCCAGCCTTTTATTTAGTTCATCAACATGAGAAAAAACAAACAAGGACAGTCGGGAGAGGTTACACACGAGTCATGTCTGCAAGAGGGTGATAGCAAAGCAAGGTAACGGCTGAAACCTTCCATTCCTGCAACATGAGCCTTGTGGCTCATCAAAGCAGGATAAGGCACTTATGCAAAATGAAAAATAGTTTGCTCAATCATGAAGAATGCAGACAACAAGTCTTTCTTTCTAAAACCTCCTCTTCTCACAAAGAGGAAAAATAATAAGCATAAACTATAAGAAAATAAATAATAATAATATAAGCATAAACTAAAGAAAATAAATGATAATAAGAGCATGAACTGTATAAAATCCTTGACACACCTGCATGTCTGCACACTGAAATAAATGACGACAAACCCACAGACAACAAATGAATGGATGCAGCAGCTTCCCTGCAGCACAGACATAAGAGGCCACATCAACTTAAACTGGATAAGTAACACAAATTCTCCTGCCAACGCAGGAAATATTTAACTGAAATTCACAGCATGCATCTCTGCCCCTGCAGGACATATATTTAAATTTAAAGCGTGCATGTTCACAAAAATAATTTAACATAGTCACTATTGTCATCAGGGAAGATGGCAGCATTGTCCCAGTCCATGTATGATGGCACTCTGGTGGTCCTGTCCTTCCTCAGGCAGGCCACACTGTGGAGGACAGCACAGGTCACAGTGACATCAGGAGGCCAAAGGTCATTTTGATCCTGGCATGGGCATGGCTGTGGGTCTGTGTATGGAGTCAGGAGAAAAGGCTGGCAGGCGTACCCCCTGACCCCCAGAAACCTCCATAAATAGAGTGACATCATCAACTCAGCCATGATGTTAAAAAAGTGATTATTAATGGAGGATGTATGGCTCAGCTTGTGACAGGGGCTGATAGATTCCAGAGGTCCAGAAGACCCAGGAGTCACAGACTGAGCTGAGACAGTTTGCCACAACACTGCTGATCAGATGGACAGTCAGTGCTGCAGACCAGCTGACATTATAAGATGAAGACTGTTAAACCAGTTAATGCACAGTGTTCATGAACTGCTGTGTTCAGCTGAATATTAATGCTGTGAAAGGAGTTCCTGTTCACCAAATCCACCTCACAGACACCTTCAGGGTACAATGTGCACCTGTGGATTGTTAAGTATTCGTCAGGGCACATACTCATCTGCAGGATGTTCTCATATTTAATCTCGACTTGCTGCCATGTCCGTTTTGGCCCAGTCATGTTTAATACACACATTTGCATACATACAGTCTAATGACACAGCAGAGGAACATGCAAGATAAGAGGAACTTTATTTATCCCAAAGGGGAATTCTATTAAAGTCAGTGAGCTCATCTATCTATCAAAGAGTTATGAAGGTACAGTTACACAATTTCCTCTGTTTCATATTCAGAGTAAAACTACGTTTTTGAGATGTTGTTTAACTACTTGGATTGTAATTGTTCCAGTTTCAGTGTGCGTTTCTGCACTGCGTATGCATTTGGGCGCTCTGCAGTACTTTGCCACACTTTCTGTCATTTAAACTGCGGCGGTGTTGCCTTTCTTTTTGATTTGGTCCTTTATCTCCCTGTATGCCTCCGATGGGGAAAAGTACACTGCTCTAGTTGCCGTAGTGAACCGGTGAATCTGTGATCGATGGCGGGGTCTATTAGAGGAAGCCACGTGCGCGCACTGATCCAGGATTGGTTTCACCTGGCTTGATGAATCCATGTCTGCTCATCCTGACTTGGTCTTTGTGCATGATTAAGCCTGGACGCTCCTGTTTTGGATCTGTTGAACTAAGCTCATCTGTCCTGGATGTCTGAATCCTACTTTTGTGCAGCGGGTCCCACGTGTGTTAAAAGGCTGATCAGGATCAGTTTCACAATGAAAACACTGGACAAAGACTGTTCTGACATGAAACTATAACCCTTTCAAGACATAGACCCTTTTTGTTTCCATGTGTGTGTGTGTGTGTGTGTGTGTGTGTGTGTGTGTGTGTGTGTGTGTGTGTGTGTGTGTGTGTGTAAAGTCATGATACAAATAATAAATGTTTGAGTGCAATAAGAACTTTTTTAATGTGTTGAAAGATGATATATTCCATCCAGTGGCCAAATGGAAAACGTTGCACAACACCTGACACCTTAATAGAGCTGCACCATTTTATTTAAGAGAGGGGGTTTGTCCTCGGAGAAGGAACTGTAGGACTGTGGGACCCAACACTTCACTCAGACCGGCAGGCAACTGCTGACAAACTGAGAACCAGAGGAACTCAGGGTTGTTTGTGGAAATACACATCTGCTTCTTTAAATCCGATGAAACATTGCAAAAAGCACTTCAGCGGTCACTAAAGATGGACTGAGAACACTACAGCTGCTGGATTTAGCTTCTTTGTATCACAGAAGCATTTTGTACAAGATGGTAATGGAGCCGTGCAACAGTACAAAACTGATGGGAGAAAAAAATGCACCGAGTGATGTCACCTGTGCAATAGGACAAATAATGAATATGGCATGTCATAGAATCCACCAATCAAATGAGAAGGATCTATTTAGGTGTCACATAAATACATTTATGTTAGCACTGGCGACATGATTCTTTAATGAACGGACATGATTAACCCGACTCTGGGCAAAAATAACTCTGCTTTCACAGGAAATAAGACAGTGGAATGAGATTCTTGTTAATTGGTATAAAAAAATAAAAATGCATAAGTAAGACATTTTCTGGACAAATTCATGTGTTTAACAAGGAAGAAAAAACCTTCTATAGTATTTAGAAGGTTTTAATTATTTTTTTAATAAGCAGGACCTGATTACTAATTTCGTACCATTAACATATAAATGTGAGTTGGCACGACAAATAAAGTTCCTTGAAGAAACTGTTGTGTTATTTCTCACATGCCTCTCTTTTTGACATTTGCGCATACTGCACTTTTACATGCAGGCAGTGGGTTCACAGCATTATATTAGTGTTACAGATGACCTTCTACTGTCTGCACTTAATGGATGCAGGACCCCTTCACCTAATTCAACCACCACCTTCTTCTCTCACAAATACAGTGGCTTTAACTGGGGTGTTATTATTCCACAGAGTGTGTAGACGATAATGTACTTAATGCAGATTATTGACAACTGGGCCAACCTGTGGTACATGCTTGTGTGAAAGACACAGGAGGAGCGAAGGTGGACTAATAACCACATTATTCATCTTTCTTGGAACGAAGAGCAAACAGCAGATTTTGAAACCATTTTTTATAATCCATATGATTTCATGTACATTCACAAGCAATTTAAGCAACTGTAAAATGTACATATCTTCCTTGGAAGGGTGTTGAAGCCCAACAGATTCTCACAAAATATTTATCAAAAAAAAAAAAAATCAATGCACCAAAATCAGGATTTTATCTGGAGCACGAGTGGTGCCGTATGATCAAGTGAAGTGGGGCCTGAAATCCCCCCAGCTTGTAAATTGTTGAAAAAGTTAAAGGTGCTATTGTGCTTCTGTCATGAGAAATTTAATGGGCTGTTGTTGTTGTATTCGCCCTCCCACACACTTTTTTTTTTTTTAAACCAGCTGTGTCTGGAGCCTATCTCAGCAGTCACAGGGTGTGGGGCTAGAACACTCTGGACAGGACGCCAGTCTGTCACAGGGCCACATATAGACAAACATATTCAAACCTACGGTCATTTCCAGTTCATCCAAACTGCATGTCTGTGGATGTGGAAGGAAGCCGGAGCACCCAGAGGGAGCCCACTCAAACACGGGGAGAACATGCAAACTCCACACAGAAAGAATCAGTGAGGATGTGATCCCACAAGCTTCTTGATGGGAGGTATCAGTGCTAACCACTAAGTCACCGTGCCACCTGAAGTCATACACATTCTACATATTTTCCACCAGGAGATGATTGTGACACCACGGCAACAAGATGAGATCATCTGAGTGAAAAATGTCACCTTTTTTAGTTGTTGTTATTATTTTTATGTTTAAACCTAATCACAGCAAACGCCTCCTAACCAAGACACAACTGCACATTTCTGAATGCCAAATGTAAAATGTGCATGTGTGCAAAAATTTGTGGGAATTTGCACAAAAAATATATTATTTCTCAGATCATGTGAACAAATCATGATAATAATGTATAAAAAAAGTATCATAAATACAGTGAGGAAAATAAGTATTTGAACACCCTGCAGTTTTGCAAGTTCTCCCACTTAGAAATCATGGAGGGGTCTGAAATTTTCATCTTAGGTGCATGTCCACTGTGAGAGACAGAATCTAAAAACAAAATCCAGAAATCACAATGTATGATTTTTTTAATAATTTATTTGTATGTTACTGCTGCAAATAAATATTTGAACACCTACCAACCAGCAAGAATTCTTCTTTAAGAAGCCCTCTTATTCTGCACTCTTTACCTGTATTAATTGCACCTGTTTGAACTTGTTACCTGTATAAAAGACACCTGTTCACACACTCAATCAATCACACTCCAACCTGTCCACCATAGCCAAGACCAAAGAGCTGTCTAAGGACACCAGGGACAAAACTGTAGACCTGCACAAGGCTGGGATGGACTACAGGACAACAGGCAAGCAGCTTGGTAGAAGACAACAACTGTTATGATTATTTATTAGAAAGTGGAAGAAACACAAGATGACTGTCAATCTCCCTCGGTCTGGGATTCCATGCAAGATCTCACTTTGTGGGGTAAGGATGATTCTGAGAAAGCTCAGAACTACACAGGAGGACCTGGTCAATGACCTGAAGAGAGCTGGGACCACAGTCACAAAGATTATATTAGTAACACATGATGCTGTCATGGTTTAAAATCCTGCAGGGCAGCAAGGTCCCCCTGCTCAAGCCAGCACATGTCCAGGCCCGTTTGAAGTTCACCAGTGACCATCTGGATGATCCAGAGGAGGCATGGGAGAAGGTCATGTGGTCAGATGAGACCAGAATAGAGCTTTTGGAATCAACTCCACTCCAACTCCAATCGGCACTTTATTTATTGATGGCAGCACAAGCTAATGTTATGACACCATTTGATGTCACCTGAGTATCTGGAACCCACGTGTGTCAAGTTTGGATACGACAGTGAACACTGATATTAACCTCTGACCCCAATGATGTTGACATTTTTACTATAAGGAATAATCTGGGACTGATGTCATCTTGTCAAAGGACCGGGGAGGTGAAGGAAATAAAAATGATATCAAAATGACCAGTTCTGGTGTCAACCTACAGTAGTGTTCAGAATATAGTAGTGCTATGTGACTAAAAAGTTTAATCCAGGTTTTGAGTATATTTCTTATTGTTACATGGGAAACAAGGTACCAGTAGATTCAGTAGATTCTCACAAATCCAACAAGACCAAGCATTCATGATATGCACACTCTTAAGGCTATGAAATTGGGCTATTAGTAAAAAAAAAAAAAGTAGAAAAGGGGATGTTCACAATAATAGTAGCATCTGCTGTTGACGCTACAAACTCAAAACTATTATATTCAAACTGCTTTTTTATCAATCCTGTGAATCACTAAACTAGTATTTAGCTGTATAACCACAGTTTTTCATGATTTCTTCACATCTGCGAGGCATTAATTTTGTTGGTTTGGAACCAAGATTTTGCTCGTTTGCTAGTGTGCTTGGGGTCATTGTCTTGTTGAAACACCCATTTCAAGGGCATGACCTCTTCAGCATAAGGCAACATGACCTCTTCAAGTATTTTGACATATCCAAACTGATGCATGACACCTGGTATGTGATATATAGGCCCAACACCATAGTAGGAGAAACATGCCCATATCATGATGCTTGCACCACCATGCTTCACTGTCTTCACTGTGAACTGTGGCTTGAATTCAGAGTTTGGGGGTCGTCTCACAAACTGTCTGTGGCCCTTGGACCCAAAAAGAACAATTTTACTCTCATCAGTCTACAAAATATTCCTCCATTTCTCTTTAGGCCAGTTGATGTGTTCTTTGGCAAATTGTAAGCTCTTCTGCACATGTCTTTTATTTAAAAGAGGGACTTTGCGGGGCATTCTTGCAAATAAATTAGCTTCACATAGGTGTCTTCTAACTGTCACAGCACTTACAGGTAACTCCAGACTGTCTTTGATCATCCTGGAGCTGATCAATGGGTGAGCCTTTGCCATTCTGGTTATTCTTCTATCCATTTTGATAGTTGTTTTCCATTTTCTTCCACGCATCTCTGTTTTTTTTTTTTTTTTTTTTTTGTCCATTTTAAAGCATTGGAGATCATTGTAGATGAACAGCCTATAATTTTTTGCACCTGCATATAAGTTTTCCTTTTTTCTTTTTAATCAAACTACGCTGTTCTTCTGAACAATGTTTTGAACGTTCCATTTTCCTCAGGCTTTCAAAGAGAAAAGCATGTTCAACAGGTGCTGACTTCATCCTTAAACAGGGGACACCTGATTCACACCTGTTTGTTCCACAAAATTAACAAACTCACTGACTGAATGCCACACTACTATTATTGTGAACACCCCCTTTTCTACTTTTTTTTTTACTAATAGCCCAATTTCATAGCCTTAAGACTGTGCATATCATGAATGCTTGGTCTTGTTGGATTTGTGAGAATCTACTGAATCTACTGGTACCTTGTTTCCCATGTAACAATAAGAAATATACTCAAAACCTGGATTAATCTTTTTAGTCACATAGCACTACTATTATTCTGAACACTACTGTATATGAACAGAACAGGTTTGGTGGAAATGAGCCCAACTGTCTCAGAAGAGAAGTGGAACAAACAAACACTTCTCCAACACAGAAACACATGGTTATACAGTGCTCTTTTTTTTTGTTTGTTTTTTTTTTGGGGGGGGGGGGGTTTTTGGACATGCTTTTTTGTGACTTTCCCCATGTGGTCCAGTTAACCCTTACTGATCTAATAATGTCGTTCCTGATTAGATTTTTGTCTTGCTAATCTAAATGTACAATATAATGACAAACTAAAGCTGTCAGAGTGTCGCACCTGCTCCGCGTACACGTGCAGATGTACACCAGAGATCTGATTCACAGCTGCTTTCTATTTCTATGATTAGTCCAGCCGTTCTCCCTCATGGTGGTTAAAGCCAGACTCTGGTTCTGTCGGTTCCTCTGAGCCCTGGAGGAGCTGTTGAACTTTTGTCAACAAGAGCTGTACATATGTAGAGTTTTCTTCTGTCTGATTCAGTGACTGCACGTCAGGGATGTTTCACAGAGACTAAGACTGGACTCACTGGATGGTGCTTCATGTAAATAAAACATTCACTTGCATCCAGTGTTTATCAGTCTTATTCTTCACACCGACAGCTCTGTTCAGTTTATTTATTCAGTGCCAAATCAGAATTGAATTTATTGCTAAGTAAGTTCTCACATACAAGGAATTTGGTCTTGTTTCATTGGTGCATAAACTCCAATAAAAAGAAAAGGAAAAAAAATACTTCTGTAAGCAGTAAAGGAGTCAAATAGACAAATGGGCAAAACTGAGTTTGCTGTCAAATATTGTGGAATGGGGCTGTGCTAAGGCATGCAGATGTACAGGGGATGACAAGTCTGTTACTTTGTGGGAGTGGGGGGCACGGTAAGTGGGGATCTTATTCTAAGTCTACCTGGAGATGAAAAGAAGTTGCTTTTGTGTGTTGAAGTTTTAGTCCTGATGGACCTCAGCCATCTGCTGGGGGGGATGACAAATATTTTGTGTTCTGGGTGAGAGAGATTGGCCACTATCTTCCTTGATCACCTCCAGGGCCCCGGAGGTGTCCTGTAGGGATGGCAGATTGCAGTCAATCACCTTCGTACATGCAAAACAGAAATATTGCAGCTAAGCAACCACCAATGGCTCAGAAGACATCCAGACAATGAAGAGCAGAGCTGATGAGACAGCGGTTAATGCCACAGCAGTCCATTAAAGGAACAGTCCCAGATTTCATCCATGTGGTGCTTTCATAAGTCCTCAGCATGCTCCAGAATTCCCCAGTAGATCTCACATGTCTCAGTCCTGGAAGTATCTCTGATGATCAGATGGACTGACGTTGTGATAATGTGCAGCACAACAAATCCCAGGTCCCTCATTGCTGATGGTCCTCATTTTCATCAGTAAGTTAGCTTAGGATGGAGAAGAAAGCAGAAATCATTTAGGCAGAGTGAAAAGTTCAGTGTACCACCATCTTACAATGGCAGACAAGCAGACAAAATGCTCACATGTCCTACACTTTGCTAAATTCTCCAGAATTTGGCTGCGATGACACAGAGTCTGAGTCTTTCTCCACCAGTAATGGTAGCAACTGAAGCTCGAGGGAAAGATACATGTACTACAGTAAAATAGTGGGAAAATAATTGTCTTTGAGATGTTGTGTGGTAGAAGAATAAAATAACTGAAATAAGAAATACTGAAGCACCTTAAATTTGTTCTTAAGTGTAGCATTTATCAGTATCCCCTTAATTACTTTCCACTGGTGTGGGTTTGGTATAAAAACAATGAAACTAAATTAAAAATAAATGCCATGATTGGAAGTTTCCAGGATCAGTGGTAAAGGAAAGGAAAATGGTCTGGATAGAGGACGGGAAAGTAAATGTAAAGTGTTTATCATAGTTTATGCATCTCGGTGACAGAGACCTTCAAATGTACACAAACGTCTCTGATTGATTTTCACATTTACAAAGTGGTTTGACTTAAGTGAAAAAGCGCTTTAGCGAGCTGGATGAATGAAGTAACGCTGCCAAAAACAAACAGAATGAAGCTCTGCTATATTTTTCATTAATTTCTCAGCACAAGAAGAAACAGGAATATTTACATTGTACATTTATTCTCACTATTGACGACCAAAGAATATACAGACGTGTTCAGGAGTGTCATGTACTATGTTTTGTCTGGTTTACTGCCATGTTTAGTTTAGGTCTTTGTTTCATTTTTGTGCTGTTTGGGTTTAGTTTTTATTGTTTGCTTAGTTTACATTTTGGATTGTGTTTGTCTATGTTATTTCTCTGGCTGGGTGTTTCTTGCTTGGGCCTTTTCTGTCCCTATTTCTCTTGTCTGTCTCTCTTGGAGGTTGGTGGGGGGGCGTTACACTCTGTTTGGCCACACCCTGTTCTGGATCTTTCCACATGTTTCCGCTCTGCAGCTCATCACTAGGTGTATTGAAGCTTCACTGGTTGCACTGGTTATTCGCCTGATCGTTGCACCTTGTGCCTTTGCTTCTAGCTCTGTTTCATTGTTTTCAAGTCCTGCTGCTATGTTGTGTTTTGACCACCTGCCTTTCTTTCTTCGTCAGTGGAGTCTTGTGTGGTGAGCGTGCGTACAGACCGCTGTGGTTGATGACTTATTGTTTTCTTTCATTGTTCAGATGCTCTCCACAAGTGGTCCTTGGCTCTTGGACTCTTCTGAGAATTTCTTTCACTCCTCTGTCAGAAATGTTGTGTATCCTGCCAGACGCTGAGGCAGGATACACCTAAGACAGGATGCCAGTCTATAGCAGGGCCGCATATTGGCTTTACAAACAAGCACATTCATATTTGCAGTTAATTTAAAGTTTCCAGCATGTCTCTGGATGCGAGAGGAAGCTGGAGCACCCGGAGGGAATCCACACAAACATAGACAGAACATGCAAACTCCCCACAGAAAGGGCAGGAAGCAATCCCACAACCTTCTGGCTGTGATGCATCAGCATTAACCACTAAACCAGCATGTGCCATATTCCAGTCAATCTAAAACATCAGGGCCTGTATCCAGGAAGCAGCGTAAGGTTAAAAGTAGCTCCCAGTGATGTTAGTCTAAGAAAAATCTGTGTTGCATGGAGTCGACTAACTTCTGCCACCTGTGAACGTGTATTCCAGCCCAGGACCATTGGACTACTTTTTTTTTTTTTTTTTAAGGAAGAAACCTCAAGGAGTCCAGACTTATTGGGACAACCCACTGCTTTGTCCATTCTAACACATTATGGTCTTAATTTGTCCAGATTTTTAAGATGGTTAAGAATTCATGATCGCTCCATGGGCAGGTTTTTTTATTTTTATTTTTTCTCAGACTTTCATGGAAATTTGATCAAATTTCAAATTTGACTCATTTGTAGTCTGGCCGTTTTTGTTTTTTTTTTGGTTTGGTTTTTTTTTCAGGGTGACAACTTGGACTTTCAATGTCCAAACGTACCAGCCACTTTACAGGGACCTCAGGGCAAAAAAAAAAAAAAAGTACACCAGAGTACAGAACACACGTGGATGACAAGTATATAGCCTGTGAATTTTAAATAATGTACATAAATCAACGTACTGTCGCAGAGCCAATTAGTCGTGACATTAATCTTGCAGCCAGCAGAGGATCAGGTGAGTGCTCGCCGTCTGCGGTGTTTGTGTGTAAAGCCTGTTGGCTTCTTTGCCAACACTGTCACAAAGTGTCTGTAATCACAGCACATCCAGAAATTAACGTCCCTGAATGGGGTCTGTAAAAGTAGCATATGTGATATTCAAACACAGGAGAGATCCAAGAGACATTTGTGTATTGAACCATGTTGGCATAATAATTATATGCAGCCTGTGATGTGGGTAATTATGCAGGTAGGTTATTCAAATGAAAACCAATTTAGAGAATTGCTTAGTTTATCTTTTCGTGTGTGGTACAATCGAGCACGGAAGGAAAGCAGACAACGCTCTGGCTGCTCGATGTATGTGCCAAATAACACCAAAACAGAATAGTGTTTTAACTAACACGTTGGGAAACAACACTAGTCCTCTAGCATGAAAAGGAAAGCAAGTAACAGTAGAAAATGACCTACATAGTTTTTGTTTGTTAGTAATATGGATATATATAAATATAAAACAGAGTCATTAAAGTTATGATGTCTGACCAAATAAAGGCCAGTTGTCAAACATTTACATATTTTACTGATGTAAAAGTAATGATACAACAGCATGCAAATAGTCCATTAAAAAAGCGAAGTCCCTGCAAAGACTTCAGATGTATTGACAGCAACATCCTGAGTGATATTGCTTCCTTCAGACTACCTTAAAGGGGTCAAACTGTGGATTATTTTTAATAATCTAAATCATGTCTGGATGCATGATTTTAAAAGGGGATAACTTCATACAGCATATCTTGGTTTAATTACATCAATTTGTGCAGATCAGGAGGTACTATTTCAGCAATGGTCTGTCACAGTGGACGTGGGGTACAGTGGACATGCGGGTACAGTATGCAGTAATCAGGACGTTCTCTTGAGTAGAAGCATCCTTCTGATTCATTCATTTTCTATACTCACTCATCCCAATTAAGAGAAGTTGGGGGGGTGGGGGGTGCAGGTCAGCAGTCTGCCACAGTGCAGACACACAATCACACCTACAGTCAATTTAAAGGTTCCCATGGTGGTGCAGTAAACGGGTCTACAACAGGCCTCCTCCAAGCCACAATGAAAGTCATTAAACATCCTTACAACAATACTTTTTAATATCTCACAGCAGTGACAACTTGCCGAATGTACGTTTCCCTGTTTAGACATGCACACGCTCGATAGTCTGATCTTCTCATGGTGATACTTTCAAAAGGTCATCAGTGGTCACATGTAGACAATATTTTTGGGATTTTTTTTTTTTTAATCTGACATCTGTGGAGACAAAATCATCTTCCCGTCGCATATAACTGTTGTTTGGGTTTGTTGTCCTCTTCATCATTGGTGTCAAGTGGCTAAGCTAGTAGCCTTAATATGCATATGTCGCGGACATGAATGAGCGAAGCTCGTCAGCATCTCACCGTGTCATTTAGGTCCTTCAGACTTTATTTTGAGTAAATGCTTCAGGGGAGCATTATTAGTATGGCAGAAACCTTTCAGCTTCTGGGGTGGGGGGGGGGGCGCCTTTTTAAGCATTTTCCTTATTTTGCTTTTCAGCTGACCCCCCAGTTACAGCTCTCTTAACCCCTGCCACTTTAAGCATTTTTTAATGTAGATGTAAATTAATATTCAAAGTTTTCAGCTAGTTGACAGTAGCACAGATGAGATGAGTTCGTATCAGTCAGATAAGTTTGTATCATTTTCTGTCAGTGTGTGCATAATGTCTGGAGTTGCCTTGACAACATCAGACTGACTGTCGGGGAGGGTAGCCGAATGGTTCACCAAAGCTGTAGAAATTTTTCTAGAGGAAAACAGCGGGGCATTTTGACCTTCGGAGACTGATAAGCCTGCCATGTTAGGTTTGAGCAGAGAAACACATTTGCAGCTCCTCTAACCAACCAAATCCAATTTATGAGTATTCCCTGGTCTCCGACATCTTGTTTTGCAAGGCATACATTTGCTCCGAGATCTTATTCAACTCACGTCTGAGTCCAAGGGTTAATACAGTCTGAGAATGTATCGCCTTTCCAAACTCCTTAATCATGAGGGACAGGTGAGGGGTCGTGGTTCTGGTAGCAGCCGTCTTGCCAATTCTCCTGTAGGTCAGGGCAGCACATAAACCAATAAGTACCAGCCCTCCCACGATCAAACCAAAAATAACTAAATCTTTGACATCCTCCACAGAGAGTGGTGCCAAGCATGCAACAAGCCACTTCTCCCAGGCATCAAGAACATAACCTGCAGGGTAGGTTCCATCTGGGAAAACAGGGTCCCCCAGCCCCAATTTCCTTGTTGAAAAAATGGTGTCAATAGCATTAGACTAGCTGATCAATTCCATGCTTAATCCAATATAGTTTGAAGAATTCACAGTCCGGTGAAGTACGGACTTTGAAGGTTGGACCAGAGATAGGGGAAGAGAGAGGAGAGAGGAGGAGATGCAACCACCCTCGCCGGAGTCCCAAGTGTTTATAACCCATTATAAAGATTTACTACTCAGCTAAGGACAATTTTAAAAAAGGTTTGATTTTTATTTTTCCCTTCAAATGTTAGTATTCATTTACATGAGAAGCTCACTTGTTTCTAAGTCCAAACTGAGGTCCAGAATTATGGTAAATAACAGTATTTTTTCGCAATGTCTTAAAGTTATTACAAAAAAGTGGCCAAAGTTGTCAGGATTGTAACGCTTACAAGGCTGAGGGAGTTACACTCCTGACATATTTAAAATACTACAGAAAGCAGAAAAAGCATTGGTTGTTCAAGAATAACACGACAGTAAATATTATAAATTGCTACACTATTTTGCAATTCTTTCTTTGAAGCACAGACATGATAAAATACTTATTTGCCATAATTCTGGACATCATTACTTGAAACAAGTTAGTTTCTAATTATGTAAATGAATGCTAAAATATGAAGGGAAAATAAAATTGGACAATTCATTTTTAACCATCAAGTGACCAAGCTATTTTAGTGGCTAATATAGTAAAATAATTGCAGCATGAAATAAAGAAGAACCGGTGACTAGCGAATATGCCAGTACTTTAACACAAATCTCAATGAACCCATCAGTCATCCTTTGTCACAATCATGGGCTATTTGGGCATGGACTGTATTTGGGCTATTATAAATCTTGGAGTCATTTTTGATCAGGATATGTCATTCAAAGCGCATATTAAACAAATATGTAGGACTGCTTTTTTGCATTTACGCAATATCTCTAAAATCAGAAAGGTCTTGTCTCAGAGTGATGTTGAAAAACTATTCATGCATTTATTTCCTCTAGGCTGGACTATTGTAATTCATTATTATCAGGTTGTCCTAAAAGTTCCCTAAAAAGCCTTCAGTTAATTCAAAATGCTGCAGCTAGAGTACTGACAGGGACTAGAAGGAGAGAGCATATCTCACCCATATTGGCCTCTCTTCATTGGCTTCCTGTTAATTCTAGAATAGAATTTAAAATTCTTCTTCTTACTTATAAGGTTTTGAATAATCAGGTCCCATCTTATCTTAGGGACCTCATAGTACCATATCACCCCAATAGAGCGCTTCGCTCTCAGACTGCAGGCTTACTTGTAGTTCCTAGGGTTTGTAAGAGTAGAATGGGAGGCAGAGCCTTCAGCTTTCAGGCTCCTCTCCTGTGGAACCAGCTCCCAATTCAGATCAGGGAGACAGACACCCTCTCTACTTTTAAGATTAGGCTTAAAACTTTCCTTTTTGCTAAAGCTTATAGTTAGGGCTGGATCAGGTGACCCTGAACCATCCCTTAGTTATGCTGCTATAGACGTAGACTGCTGGGGGGTTCCCATGATGCACTGTTTCTTTCTCTTTTTGCGCTGTACGCACCACTCTGCATTTAATCATTAGTGATCGATCTCTGCTCCCCTCCACAGCATGTCTTTTTCCTGGTTCTCTCCCTCAGCCCCAACCAGTCCCAGCAGAAGACTGCCCCTCCCTGAGCCTGGTTCTGCTGGAGGTTTCTTCCTGTTAAAAGGGAGTTTTTCCTTCCCACTGTAGCCAAGTGCTTGCTCACAGGGGGTCGTTTGACCGTTGGGGTTTTACATAATTATTGTATGGCCTTGCCTTACAATATAAAGCGCCTTGGGGCAACTGTTTGTTGTGATTTGGCGCTATATAAAAAAAAATTGATTGATTGATTGATTGATATTTTCATCCTAAATTTGGGCATCAAGTATCAGTCTCAGTGCTTGTGCAGCTGTAAATCCTTTGTTCTGTCTGTTGGCTTGCCTGCAAAATACTGTATAATGATTTGGAGTTGGCAAATTACAAAACCACCTGAAGCTATAATGTTGAAAATCTATAGATAGTCACGAGTCATAAAGTGACCCCACACAACTCTGGATTAGACTTGCCACACAAATCAGTCGATCTTTGCAATATTCTATGAACAAAAGCAAGACAAATAGTTTGACAAATTCATGGTAGGAAACTTTTTTCCTGATTAAAATTTGAAAAATGGTACACAAAAATATCTTCCCGGGGTCATAAATGACCCCACTCGGACGCTTGAGGGTTATATTACCCTTAAAATTAGATTTAATTGGTCTGAGATTAGATCTCACTCACTCATCTTCAATTTACTCCAATTAAGGGTCATGGGGGTGGAGCCTATTCCAGCAGTCATGTGGTGTGAGGTGAGGTTCACCCTGGACAGGACACCAGTCTGTTACAGGGATGCATACAGACAATCAAACATTCACACCTGCACGTACACCTACGGACAATTTAAAGTTTCCAGTCCATCTAATGTGCATGTCTTTGTGTGGTTCCCCTCCAGGTGCTCCCGCTTCCTCCCACATCCAAACATGGGGAGAACATGCAAACTCCACACAGAAAGGTCACAGCTGGGAATCGATCCCATGACCTTCTTGCTGTGAGGCAACAGTGCTAACCACTAAAGCCCCTGTCACACATAGCAAGAATTTCTCAGAAGCATGCTCCTTCACGGCAAATATTACCATAATCCGACGCAGTCAGGAGGAAAAGAGGCATGTCCAGCATTGTCGAGCGCAGACAGACTGCCTCGTCAGCACCTGTCAGATCACATCCAGCCTATGTAGATGACACAGACTGCTGTCAGATGGGCATAAAAGGTGCTGCAGACTGCCCGATCTCCAAATGTGGATGGTAAACATGGGACCGGAGTGCTGTGTTCCTCGCGCACACACATGGAGCTGCAAATATCACTCAGGTGTGTGTGTGTGTGTGTGTGTGTGTGTGTGTGTGTGTGTGTGTGTGTGTGTGTGTGTGTGTGTGTGTATACATAATGCTGCATGGGCCACTACGCGTGCATGCACATGCCACTAGACCGCTTCACTCAAATTTTGCTGGCATTGGGCCATGCAGTCCCTCAGACGGAGGGCCTTTCCAGAGAACCTTCTTTTTTCTTTTTTGCACACTTCAGGAGCACAATGCAACTCTGAACACTGCGATGGTTGGATTACCACATGGGATTAATATTTTATTTTGGGTGAGAGGATTTTAACCATAGGCTGCTGTCCTGATTCCAGGACATGTCCGCACTGTGAAAGACTCCTGGACTGCTGTTGGAGGTGAGATTCATGTTTATTAATAGGGCCACATCCTGGCATGACAGTTCCATGTCATATCTCCTACGGAGTTAGAAGGTGATCATTTATTACAGCGTGAGATCTGTTCAGCTCCGAGCCTGACGCGTGCAATGACGTGTTACTGCGCACTACAGAGAGGCAGCTGCCTGTGTTATGATGGAGATAGTAGTGTTGTGTGGGCCGCTGAAGAGGAGGTACTGCTGGCCCACCACCACTAGATGGCGCCCTGCTTGGAGTGCGGGCTTCAAGCACGAGAGGGCGCCGGAGCCACTGGGAGTGACAGCTGTCACTCATCCTCAGCACCAGCTGTCACTCATTCATCTCATCACCATCACCATAAAGGCTGGACTGCAACTCCACCTCCTCGCCGAGAAATCAACTACCAATCAGGTAATTCTCTGCTAAACCTCAAATTCGAGTATTAGTCTGATCTCTTTTTGCAGCCGTTCTCCTGGGACGGATATCCTGTCTGCGGAGTTGGCGTTTGGTGTGGACTGCGACGGCTTCGCCTCACACCCCACCCAGATAAGTGGTTATCTCAGGAGCTGCACAAGTGTGTGATTGGAGGTGGAGGTTCTCCCTCCTTTACTGAATACAGACTGTGGGATTACTGAGTGTGCGAACTCACACTCATCTGGACTGTCTCTGTTCTCTGCCAGCAGTACCGGGTCTGACTGCTGAAGACAGCGGCCACCTGGGGCGCAGGGCTTGGCGGCTCCGGTGTTCTTCAGCTCCGTTGGCGGTGGAAGCTGTGTGGATCCGGCTTTTCTCTCGCCAGGCGTCTTCTATCGTCAAGCCTGCCCACACGTCACCTGGTGTATGATTGACAGTCACTGTATTGTTATTGTCTGTACATCGTTGTGTGATTCACAACATTAAATTGTTACTTTTTGGCTTATCCATTGTCCGTTCATTAACGCCCCCTGTTGTGGGTCCGTGTCATGACACTTTCACAACAAGTAGTTCACATTATTTACATTGCCCATGGGAAGGAAAGGACAAATATCTGTACTGTAAGGTCTACTGTGGATATAACAGCCTGTTCAGATTTGCAGCGGCATGCGCACAGTAGCGCACGGAGCTTAAGGTTTGATAGACAGCGGCGGTGAAGATGGACGTCCGGATGTACTGTGTAACTGAGTGCCTTCAACTCATTCTGAATGTAATAAAAATAAAAGCATTTATAAAACAGGAGGTACTACTTTTTGTTCTCTTATCCGGGTGAGGAAACACTGGTTTTAAATATTTAACAAAAATTCATAATGTTTCATGCAAATCTGTCTCTGTAGCTCACAGGTATCACTGTGAAATACATGCAGCGGAAAGAAAAGGACAAAAGTATGTACTGGCAAGAACTGGGAGAGAATAGGCTGGAATATTTAGCTGAATTTATTTCTGATGAGAAGGTGCAGTGGTTACTAGTGGCCAGATGAATAGTGCTGAAGAGCAGGAAGGAGAAGCACGTACACACCCACACACGCACACAGCTGCAGTTTAACTCTGGGTTTCTTTCAGTGTTGTTGTTGTGCAACAAATGTCACCTTCAGTTTACAATCTAGACTGTTTTTAAAGGAGGGAGGGTGGAGTGGAAGATTACATTCGACACCCACCCATGTCGGACGTTATATTTGCTGAGATAACCTCCCCCATCCCCCAACAAAACAAGTGTCTTATGGCTGTGGTTGGTGCACCAAATCTTGTTTCCATGGAGGCATGATGATAAAATATATCAACTCCACAAAATAGAAAACCTGTATCACCCCTGTCACCATGGATACAGGTACTTAATTTTGACAAGTTTCCTGAGTGCTGCAGTGAGACTGGGATATTTATGGACAGAGTCCTCTGGTTATGGCGTCACAAGGTTTAAAAGTGGGTTTCAGTGAAGTATGTTTTAGTCAGAAGTATGTTATGAGGTTTCATCTTAAATATCCTCAGTGTCCAATAATTTAGACTGAAAGAAACTAAAATCCATACCTGAGACAGTTTCAGATTCATGTGATATTCCTGAATTCTACATGATGATCTCTGAAGTGAATTAAAGTAGGTCCTGATTAGTACTTGGCTGATAAACTGCTAGGGAAGCCTAGTGTGTGTGTGTGTGTGTGTGTGTGTGTGTGTGTGTGTGTGTGTGTGTGTGTGTGTGTGTGTGTGTGTGTGTGTGTGTGTGTATGTGTGTTTCTCCATGAAGAACTAGAGTTTCATAAGGAAGCACATCCAACCACAAAATGTTTTTTTCTCAGTCCCACTGAGTTCTGCACTTGATTCCTTGCAGTGGTCTCTTCGTTCCATGAGAACATGCACAGGACTGTTTGCTTCAGTGCCGCAACATCAGAGTCCTTCCCAGTTAGCAGTGGGGTGAAACAGGGCTGTGTCCTTGTGCCGACACTCTTGGTAATCTTCTTCTCCATCCTTCTCCAGTACACCTTAAAAGATTGCAGCGAGGGAGTGTACATTTACACCTGGGCCAGTGACAAGCTCTTCAACATCGCCCAACTTTGTACCAAGACCAAGGTTGTGGGGGTACTCATCCATGAGATGCTCTTTGCCGACGATGCAGCCTTGACATCACACACCGAAGACAGCCTGCAGCAGCTTGTTAATCACCTCTCTCATGCCTGCAAGGAGTTTGGACTGACCATCAGTCTGAAGAAGACAAACATCATGGTGCAGGGCACAGTTGCTCTCCCTAACATTGGCATTGATGGGTACAGCCTGGAAGTCGTGGAGCACTTCACATACTTTGGGTCAACCATCTCTAACTCCCTCTCCATTGATGCAGAGATGAACAGCAAAGGCAGCAGCAGTTATGGCCAGACTAAGCCACAGCATATGGAACAACTCCAGCCTCACTGAGAAGACAAAACTGCATGTCTACCAGACCTGTGTGCTCAGCACACTCCTCTACGGGAGCGAGGCATGGACCGCCTACGCCAGACATGAGAAAAAGCTCAACAGCTACCATCTGTGGTGCCTTAGATGAATTCTGCACATCGAATGGCAGGACAAGGTGCCCAACACAGAGGTCTTGGAACGTACCAACATGAGCAGCGTGTTCACCATTCTTGGTGAAAGGCGCCTTTGTTGGCTTTGCCACATCAGGAGAATGGATCAGGGCCACATTCCTAAAGATCTACTGTACAGTGAGCTGGCAGAGGGCACTCATTTGGCTGCTCGACCACGTCTGCGCTTCAAGGATGTCTGCAAGGTAAACAATGCTGATTTAAGGTGTCTGTGTGTGTGTCTGTGTGCATGTGTGTGTGACTGAGTGAGAGAAAGGTTGTTCTAAGAGTGTTTATTTTTTTAATGATCTGTGTGAACTTGGTGATTCATGCAAACATCCAGTGATGGCAAACAGGGAAATAATAAGTCAGCTTTGTTCACTGTATTCTTCTCAAAAGCACCGCATTCAGTACAAGCAAATTTTCCAACTGACTTTATATCACCAACCAAACAAAGAGCAAACAAACGGTTAAAAAAACAAAAAAAAAACAAAGCCGTTTTCAGCTCTGTCTTGTCAAATGCACTGCGTACATTACGAAACAAGTTCACCAAGTAACTTTAAATACCATACAAACTGAAATAGAGGCGAACTGAAGAAAACCTAAGGAGTGCTGAGAAAGCAACGTGAGATAGAGTCAAGCCAAGCCCAGAGAGAGAGCCTGTCTGTATGTGTGAGAGGCTGCAGAGAGACGTGTCTGTGTAGGGAGGGGTGGGTGCTGTGTGTGACTGGCCAATCACAAAACGTGAAGATAGTCAGTAAGCCAGTGAGGATTTTCCTTTGGCACGAGCACAGATATTGATGTTTTACTCATATCATGGTTGTACTGGTCAAAAATGCTTTATCCGTACCAGATACTCATCTGAAACGAGTATCTGGCTCAACCCCAGTTTTAACCTTGATGTGTCTAAAAGGTTGCAAACATCTGCACCATTTGACGGAGAGATCATGATCAATGATCTCAAACTAAAACATTGTCAACAAATCTAGAAGTACAACAAAATATAGAACAAGAAACAAAGCAGAGCCACCCACAAAGTGTTTTTGATTGGATGGAGGTAGCATGTTGAAATAGCGTGGGACTCCTGGCTTCCTCCCTGCCACCTTACTGCTGCAGCCTTCAATTCCCCAAGATGGGTAGCGCGGGCCCCGCCTGCTGCAGCCTTCACCCACTTTACCTCAATTCGGATGATGGACTGCTTCAAGTTTAGCGCACATAAACAATGTCAAATGCATATGTGTTGTCTTTAATTCTGATGTGTGCCATTATTACAGTAAAAAAGTAATACTTGTGGCTTAATTGCTGTATTTGTCTGAGGTAATTGGAGTGTAAACATAATTTTGCTGTTGTTGCACTCATGTAATGACAATGACAATAAATCTCATCTCATGTTGCAATTGATGTGACCGATTGGCTGTTTATAAAGAGGCCTTGAATACTGCCTATAATCAACAGTGAAAGAGAGGAGTGTAAAAGTTTTAGTACTGTGGCAAAACTTACTCACTGCCATCATTTAGTGACCTGTTCGAATATGTAGTGTGGGATCCAGTGTTGCCAGAGTTTTGCCCTCTGTACGATGTACAATCAATAATGGGAAAAAATCCAAAATGTATGATAATTTCAGTTGGTTGCCCAAACACGCATCTCTCTCTGACACCCAAGAATCATTTCGCAGGCGTTGCACTCAGGTGGCATCAAAGACACACCACACACAGGGCTGGTGCTGGCTTTGGTCGGCCCGGGGACAAAGTCATTTGAAAGCCCACCCCCTCTCCATACAAAGTAATGAGTTCTCAATTCTCAGCCCTGCCCCTCCCTCCCTGGGCCTGAGACAACTGACCTGTAATGTTTGGCTGCACATGCGCACATATGTAGCTTAGCCCACTCCCGTCACCATTGGAAATTTAAAAAAAAAAAATAGCTACGTTGTATGCGTTTTGTTTGTGTACGATAATTTCTCCCAAAATGCGATCATTTTGAGGTTTTGGTATGATAGTTGCATATTTCCTATCTGGCAACACAGGTGGGATCAAACGCTGGGGCTGCACTGCTCCACATACTCTGTGGAACCACTGTGGGGGTCTTTTGTACTAAGTTGTCTGAATTACTCTCGTTTGAAATGACAGACCATTGCTTTGGAGAGGTGGGGATGGACTGGCTGTCTCCTTTGGTGGTTGCCTTCCAATACCCACATTTTGATGGCTGTGATGACACCGCATGCTCCCAGACGTAACCTGATTCTTCAGTTTCTGTGAAAATATACAAACACACTGACAACACAATAAATGCATAGAATTACCACATTTTAACTTCAAAGAAATCTTTACAAAATAAGTATATCTGGATTGAATTAAAAACAAACCTGTCACATGACTTTGATCCCTCATGTATTTGATGATGTAACGGTTTGAGGCTGAGGGAGCACGCCGGCGTTCTCCTGACAGTCCTTCAGCTGTGTTCCTTGCAGAATTTCCACATTTCAATTTCATTTTCATCTTCAGTGACTCTCCAACTTTGCATTTCCACTCCGCACCCTGAACATCTAACCAGCAGGGACAACTGACACCGTTTTGTTTCCTGCTGCAGTGTGTGAGACTGAAACAAACTGTTTTTCTTAAACCATGGAAATCCCTCTGGAAACAACCTGAGCTCTCCTGTAAATCCTGCAGACACAACAAGGCTCAGGCCTCTGAAGTTTGAATCAATTATTGTTTCCCTCTGCAACATTTCAGCAAGTCTGCTGATGACAGACTGTCTGTAGCTTCATGTCTGTGTCATTTTCAGCCAGGTGATGTGTTACAGACGGTCGATTAAAGCACACACAGACATGAATGTCTGTAGACCCATTAAAAGACCACAGTGGTTAAAACAGCAGCACAGCGTCATTAAACAATGGTGTTTAATGCCTCCATGCTATGTGATTCAAACGACCATTAATGCAGACTACGTAATACCACCAGATCGCTCTTCTGTTGGAGTCCATTAGACACCCAATGGACTTGGCATCTTTTAGCCCATTTCCACGCTTCTCTTATGGAGTTTTCGGCTGGAACCCACAAACAAATCCTTGGTTATTTTTTTGTTCTCTGTACATTTCAACTTCTATCACATTTACACAATTAATTGAGACATGAAACAAGTATTAATGAAATCAAAATCTAAAGTTTAGCAGTAATGTGTTCAACTATTTAGCTGATGGTAAAACTCAAAAGAGAACTGCTCGATTTTCTCAATCTTCAGGGTGACTCGGTCATCCTCGAGCGCCTTGGGGCAACTGTTTGTTGTGATTTGGCGCTATACAAGAAAAAAGTTGATTGATTGATTGATCGTAATGTATAACATATGTAAGATATAAACACTTTCTCAGCTGGTTTATTGTGGTAGGAACAGACTTCCACAGTTCTGTGCTGCAATTATGAAATGTTACATTTAATTTATTTTTTTTTTTTGTCTTTTTGTTTGTTTTTTTACTCCCTATTGTCACTTTTTTTTAAAGTTACGAGTTCAGTATATTTATAGTCAAGTCTGGAAAAATGCACCCACCTTACCAAAGAACCTCCTTTATTCTTGGATCGCAAACACCCGGGCCCCTGGGCTTACAACCAATCCACCGCAACCCCTCAAAAGTAACCATCCGTCTGCTACATCCAGGTAAAATGTGGATGCCTCCTTGTCCTCCTCCAGCCACAGGTGTCCTTAACACTGAGGGACCGATGTGCTGGATAATGTTGAGGGAAAGATGTCACATGATCAAAATTTCAAAGCTGACATTCCCTTACCATTTATTTTCATTTATATAGTGCCAAATCACAACGAAGTTGGCTCAAGGCGCTTCACATAACTGTTAATTTCATAGAAAGCCATTGTAGTTGTACCGAAGGAGACTCCAAAGAGATCTGGTCATCCCTGTAGGTCAGTATGTAGCATCCAACTCCGCCAGCCATACAGTAAGACAGAAAGCAACAGGACCAGACTTAGACAAAGCTTGGATCTTCTTTCTTCTGCAAGATCTTGACATTTTCAAATGCTTCTGTCCAGTGACTTTGTGATGCCATACGTTCTCTAAGGTCAAGGACCCAGAGGGTCACTGATATATCTATACTATTATAATAGCCAAGTGGCCTCTGTGTGCATGCAGCTTTGATCACACCGAAACCAGGGAGAGCTGTTTGGAATGCTTAAGTATTTTGGGTTAAGGATGAATGCTGTGAAACTCTGCATGAGGGAAGCAATGAACATCTACAGGAGAAAGGCGGAGCAGAAGCTGAAAGAAAACAACATGAAGGTGGTCTGGGAAGGTGTGAAAACATCACAGGCCATAAAACAAAGACCAGAGGTACAGGAGGGACAATGGAGAGGACGAATGCACTTAACAACTTCTTCAAATGGTTCTTTATCAATTTTTTTATATAGCGCCAAATCACAACAAACAGTTGCCCCAAGGCGCTTTATATTGTAAGGCAAGGCCATACAATAATTATGTAAAACCCCAACGGTCAAAACGACCCCCTGTGAGCAAGCACTTGGCTACAGTGGGAAGGAAAAACTCCCTTTTAACAGGAAGAAACCTCCAGCAGAACCAGGCTCAGGGAGGGGCAGTCTTCTGCTGGGACTGGTTGGGGCTGAGGGAGAGAACCAGGAAAAAGACATGCTGTGGAGGGGAGCAGAGATCGATCACTAATGATTAAATGCAGAGTGGTGCATACAGAGCAAAAAGAGAAAGAAACACTCAGTGCATCATGGGAACCCCCCAGCAGTCTACGTCTATAGCAGCATAACTAAGGGATGGTTCAGGGTCACCTGATCCAGCCCTAACTATAAGCTTTAGCAAAAAGGAAAGTTTTAAGCCTAATCTTAAAAGTAGAGAGGGTGTCTGTCTCCCTGATCTGAATTGGGAGCTGGTTCCACAGGAGAGGAGCCTGAAAGCTGAAGGCTCTGCCTCCCATTCTACTCTTACAAACCCTAGGAACTACAAGTAAGCCTGCAGTCTGAGAGCGAAGCGCTCTATTGGGGTGATATGGTACTATGAGGTCCCTAAGATAAGATGGGACCTGATTATTCAAAACCTTATAAGTAAGAAGAAGAATTTTAAATTCTATTCTAGAATTAACAGGAAGCCAATGAAGAGAGGCCAATATGGGTGAGATATGCTCTCTCCTTCTAGTCCCCGTCAGTACTCTAGCTGCAGCATTTTGAATTAACTGAAGGCTTTTCAGGGAACTTTTAGGACAACCTGATAATAATGAATTACAATAGTCCAGCCTAGAGGAAATAAATGCATGAATTAGTTTTTCAGCATCACTCTGAGACAAGACCTTTCTGATTTTAGAGATATTGCGTAAATGCAAAAAAGCAGTCCTACATATTTGTTTAATATGCGCTTTGAATGACATATCCTGATCAAAAATGACTCCAAGATTTCTCACAGTATTACTAGAGGTCAGGGTAATGCCATCCAGAGTAAGGATCTGGTTAGACACCATGTTTCTAAGATTTGTGGGGCCAAGTACAATAACTTCAGTTTTATCTGAGTTTAAAAGCAGGTCATCCATGTCTTTATGTCTGTAAGACAATCCTGCAGTTTAGCTAATTGGTGTGTGTCCTCTGGCTTCATGGATAGATAAAGCTGGGTATCATCTGCATAACAATGAAAATTTAAGCAATGCTGTCTAATAATACTGCCTAAGGGAAGCATGTATAAAGTGAATAAAATTGGTCCTAGCACAGAACCTTGAGGAACTCCATAATTAACTTTAGTCTGTGAAGAAGATTCCCCATTTACATGAACAAATTGTAATCTATTAGACAAATATGATTCAAACCACCGCAGCGCAGTGCCTTTAATACCTATGGCATGCTCTAATCTCTGTAATAAAATTTTATGGTCAACAGTATCAAAAGCAGCACTGAGGTCTAACAGAACAAGCACAGAGATGAGTCCACTGTCCGAGGCCATAAGAAGATCATTTGTAACCTTCACTAATGCTGTTTCTGTACTATGATGAATTCTAAAACCTGACTGAAACTCTTCAAATAGACCATTCCTCTGCAGATGATCAGTTAGCTGTTTTACAACTACCCTTTCAAGAATTTTTGAGAGAAAAGGAAGGTTGGAGATTGGCCTATAATTAGCTAAGATAGCTGGGTCAAGTGATGGCTTTTTAAGTAACGGTTTAATTACTGCCACCTTAAAAGCCTGTGGTACATAGCCAACTAACAAAGATAGATTGATCATATTTAAGATCAAAGCATTAAATAATGGTAGGGCTTCCTTGAGCAGCCTGGTAGGAATGGGGTCTAATAAACATGTTGATGGTTTGGATGAAGTAACTAATGAAAATAACTCAGACAGAACAATCGGAGAGAAAGAGTCTAACCAAATACCGGCATCACTGAAAGCAGCCAAAGATAATGATATGTCTTTGGGATGGTTATGAGTAATTTTTTCTCTAATAGTTAAAATTTTGTTAGCAAAGAAAGTCATGAAGTCATTACTAGTTAAAGTTAATGGAATACTCAGCTGAATAGAGCTCTGACTCTTTGTCAGCCTGGCTACAGTGCTGAAAAGAAACCTGGGGTTGTTCTTATTTTCTTCAATTAGTGATGAGTATTGGTTATTGGTAGTCTGGCACCGTCTCTACGGGGATGGGGTAATGAGGGGATGGCAGGGGGAGAGAAGCTGCAGAGAGGTGTGTAAGACTACAACTCTGCTTCCTGGTCCCAACCCTGGATAGTCACGGTTTGGAGGATTTAAGAAAATTGGCCAGATTTCTAGAAATGAGAGCTGCTCCATCCAAAGTGGGATGGATGCCGTCTCTCCTAACAAGACCAGGTTTTCCCCAGAAGCTTTGCCAATTATCTATGAAGCCCACCTCATTTTTTGGACACCACTCAGACAGCCAGCAATTCAAGGAGAACATGCGGCTAAACATGTCACTCCCGGTCTGATTGGGGAGGGGCCCAGAGAAAACTACAGAGTCCGACATTGTTTTTGCAAAGTTACACACCGATTTAATGTTAATTTTAGTGACCTCCGATTGGCGTAACCGGGTGTCATTACTGCCGACGTGAATTACAATCTTACCAAATTTACGCTTAGCCTTAGCCAGCAGTTTCAAATTTCCTTCAATGTCGCCTGCTCTGGCCCCCGGAAGACAATTGACTATGGTTGCTGGTGTCGCTAACTTCACATTTCGCAAAATAGAGTCGCCAATAACCAGAGTTTGATCCTCAGCGGGTGTGTCGCCGAGTGGGGAAAAACGGTTAGAGATGTGAACAGGTTGGCGGTGTACACGGGGCTTCTGTTTAGGGCTATGCTTCCTCCTCACAGTCACCCAGTCAGCCTGCTTTCCCGGCTGCTCAGGATCTGCCAGGGGGTAACTAACGGCGGCTAAGCTACCTTGGTCCGCACCGACTACAGGGGTTTCTGGCTACGAATAAGCTACACTTATTACAAGTACCGTTACTGCTAAAGGAGGCCGAGGAATAACTAAACATTTTACACCCAGAGCAGAAAAGTGCGGGAGAGACACGAGAAGCCGCCATGCTAAATCGGCTAAGAGCTAGTAGCTACGCTAAGCTAGCGGATTCCTACAAACATGCAAAGTGAATAATGTGTAAATAATTTAGAGGTGATTCAGCAGAAGGAGTGCTTTAGTTAAGGCACGTAAAGATTACACTCTGGTGGTGGTGGGCCAGCAGTACCTCCTCTTCAGCGGCCCACACAACAGATAGTTTAGTGACTGCCAACTGACACATGAGGGCACAAGTTCTTTGGTCTTTGTGTATGTTTGTCTACGTGTTAAATAAAGTGAAAAAATATGATGAAATGTGGTTGAAATGAAATGCTGCTCGAGTCACAGGAGAGATGAGAAACTTTTTACTGGTTATTATGCCTGAACAATTGTTCTTTTATTTTCTTTTTAGGCTTCTTTAGTATTATGTGAGCATTTTATTATTGTATGAATAATAATTAAGATGCATAGACATTTGGAAAATAAATAAAAATAAATCAAAAACATGATGTGATGTTTCCACTCTGTGCCTGATTTTCACTGTTGCTACATTTTTTAAAAACTGGACTTTACTTTCACAACATATCCAGTTTTCGTGCACAGCAGCTTGAAATAGGCAACATTTACTTTTTCAGTCAGTTGAAGGCAGAGAAACTCCATCACAAGTTTCTTGGTGATTTTTATTTTTTCTGTGGAGTCTGTCAGTGCATCAGCCTCAGCAGGGAGCAGCACACGGCGGCTGAAGAATGCATCCAGTCGATAAGGAGTTGTCATCCTGCCCTACCTCACAAAAGCCAAGCCTGTCAGAACCAATATGCACCCTCATCGATTTAAATATCCCTCCTGTTTTCAGCAGAGCCAACAGCAGGGGGGATTAGGAGCACAGCTGCGGCTATCGCACCAATGGATCTGGACACACCATCAGTTACTCAGAAGTAATTTCATTTAGCGACTGACAAGCCGTGCGTATCAAGTCCAGGGAACCGGAATGGGTGGGGACGGTAACAGGTGGGGAAGGGGGGCAACGTGGGGTCACAACAGATTAATAATCATAAATTGACAAGCAGCCACGTTAGCGGTGCAGGGAGCCAGGGCTCGTGAGCCTGATGGATGCCATGTATCAGTGCAGTAACGGAGGGGCGGGGCCTTGGCTGAGGTGAGATGGGGGTGTGCATCTCTTTTTATAGCTGAGGTGTTCTGCCAGAGTGCAAAAACATCTGTCAAAGCTGGACCTGTAGTTAGACCCACATTTGTCAGTTTGTGGCCCGAACACATCACCTGGCTTGGCAGCCACTGACTGAGCTGCTCATCCATCCCAACCGTGATTACTGACACCGTGCACACATTAGCTTGAACACACTTGTAGAAATGACAAACATCACATGTAGTGTGTGTGTGTGCTGGGTTACGATGGTAGCAGATCCTTCTGATGACAGTCCTGGTCAGGTGCTGAGGTGCAGTCAGTGAAAATGTCTCCCAGCCACAGTGTTCGTCCTCAGTCAGATCAGTGAGCAGACTCAAAGAGGACATGTCCTGGCAATGACATCCCAAACCTTAACCACAATTAATTAAATTCTATTAATTTACAAAATGACAAATCACAACATAGATCATCTCCAGGAGCCTCATGTCCAAAGACTAATGTGGACTTTCTACTAAAAGTTGGTGTTTGCCAAAACCCTGAATCTGGCATAAACACAAATATACGAGGTCTATTAGAAAAGTATCCGACCTTATTATTTTTTTCAAAAACCATATGGATTTGAATCACGTGTGATTACATCAGACATGCTTGAACCCTCGTGGGCATGCGAGAGTTTTTTCACACCTGTCGGTTACGTCATTCGCCTGTGGGCAGTCTTTGAGTGAGGAGTCGTCCACCCGCTCGTCGATTTTTTTTCATTGTTTAGGAATGGCTCAGAGACTGTTGCTTTGTTTGATAAAAATTTTTTCAAAACTGTAAGGCACAACTGAGTGGACACCATTCAATAAATTCAGCTGGTTTTCGGTAAAAATTTTAACGGCTGATGAGAGATTTTGGTCTGGTAGTGTCGCTTTAAGGACGGTCCACGGCGCCTGACGGCGATCTGCGCATCGAGGCGGCAGCGTCTCGCCGTTTCAAGTTGAAAACTTCCACATTTCAGGCTCTGTTGACGCAGTAAGTCGTCAGAGAACAGAGAACTTTCAGAAGAAGTCGGCATGAGGAGTTTATTCGGACATTCCATTGTTAACGGTCATTTTGTAATGAAAGAACGTGCGGGCAGAGTCGCATGTCGGGCTGGACCCGACCGCGGGGGGGTCGTAACAGGAAAAACACCTCCGTTGGAAATCTTAACGGGCAAGTTGGAACATGTCCAAGCTGTTAAACAATTTCTCAGTTACTCACTTGTTGAAAGCCATTAAAAGCCGCCTGAATTCTACAAATGGTTTTCAACACGGAGGTGTTTTTCCTGTCGCGGCGCACACAGATTTGCCGAGTCGTCACGGAAATGACTCGGCGAATTTGCGCGTACGTCTTTCATTAAAAAAATGTCCTTAAACAGTGGAATGTCCGCATAAATTCCTCATGCCGGCCTCTTCTGAATCTTCTCTGTTCTCTCACAATGTCCTGGGTGAATTAAGCCTTAAATTAGGATGTTTTCAGCTCGAAACAGGCCGACGACAGCGCCTGGAAGCGCTGCAGGACGTCCCGCTCCGTGGGAAGTCCTTACACCGACAGAAACACCCCATAATCTCTCATCAGCCGTTAAACTTTTCACAGAAAACCAGCTTAATTTCTTGAATAGTGTCCACTCGGATATTTCTCACAGGTCCAGAAAAATTTTTGATAAAGCAACGCGCGCCGTCTCGAGCAGCGTGTGAAACAAAGGAATTCAGCCGAGAGGGCGGGACCACATCTCACTCAAGGCCTGCCCACAGGGAAATGACGTCACCGACACGCGTGAAAAAACTCACGCATGCGCACGAGGGTTCAAGCATGATTGGTGTAATCGCACGTCATTCAAATCCATATAGTTAAAAAAAAATAAAAGGGTCGGTTTATTATCTAAGAGACCTCGTATTCATATGTATGAAAGTGTAAGTAGGCATTAATTCACACACGTTACATTTGTTCATCCCACTGAATGTGGAATTTAGCGTGGAACCAAACTCCTCCCTCCTATTTACAGTTGTGCCAAAAGGTTTACATACCCTGGCAGAAGTTTAGTTTTTTTTTTGGACATTTTTCAGATAAAATGAATGATAACACTCATGGTTAGTGGTTGGGTGAAGCCATTTATTGTCAAACACCTGTGTTTACTCTTTTGGAATCATAATGACAACACAAACTGCCCAAATGAACCTGATCAAAAGTTTACATACTCCTTTTCTTTTGAGCACAACTGTAAATATGCAATTTCATGTAAATAGGTGCTTTGAGCAGAGATTCCCCACAACGTCACATCAGACATCAACACAGAAAGAAATAATACTACAGATGACTGGAAACGACACACAGGGACAGTTTATTCAGGACACTGTTAAACAGATTAATCATGGAACTTTAAAAATGTTTGTGGGAGCTACAGAGCATGTGTGTGTGTGTGTGTGTGTGTGTGTGTGAGGACGATACGCAGAACAGCGCACACACTGATGTTAAAAAGGTGAGGTGCACCTCCGCTGACAGTGTGACATCACAAATTACACACGTGTTTATTGACAAATACTGAACACAGGAAGTCTGTTAAGAAGCTCTGCAGCTCACCATCAAGCAAAAATAAGACATTCCTAATAATAATAAACATTTGAATGCACACATCCCCAAATGTGCCCATTCTGGTTTTCGTTTGGAACAATTACACAAATAAACTATTTAAATACAACCACATACACCCCCCACACCCCCCACCCCCCACCCCCATTGCACACCATGCAGCTTCCAGCCTAATGTGGCACATTTGCACACCACACCTGATTTGAACATTGATGGAATGAAAAGGTTTCCTATTAACAGAAATAAATTCATCATGTGACAGCACCTTTACAGCAAAATGTGTGCGGTTAACAGCTCCAATTACATTTGGAAAACCGTCTTTTGCTGCAAAATGTGCTGTAATGTTCGAATGTGATGTACCTGGATGACATTCGGATGATTGTGTCCCACACAGCTGGTGGCTCAGCACAAGGTTGACTGGCACACTGCTGACTGTTCAACCAGCTCACGCTGGAATGCCCCTGATGCCAGGAAGCCCAGTGTGGTCAGCACCTGTGTGGGCACAGACAACCGCCTGGCTCCTCACCATATTGTACCCTGGGACGGCTGCAGTTCTCCAGTAACAGTGGCCTTGGTAATCAAAATTGACTTATGAGCCAGTTATCCTCATTTGGAAGTAAATCCTCCCCTGAATGCATGCTCACATTGGATTGCACCATTTACAAGCTCCTCTAACAACGCTAATGCAGCCACCATTGGTGCATTTTATGCATCACTTTGCATGTGCTTTTATATCCACCCATATAACTGCAAACACGTGGGTGTGTTAACTGTTCATCATTGTGTCTCAGGTATGCACATCACTCTGATGACTTCATGTTTTCACACTATAAACAGTTCCCTGCCTCACCTATAAATGTCGGCAATGGAACAATAGCTGTAGAAACGTGCGTATGTGCGTAGACTTTGTCCACCCTGCACACTCTGCCCACTGCATTATAAGTACACAAGGAAATACACATCTGTCTGTAATGGTGTTTATGATGTCATATGACTTCATCATATGACGTCTGTGTGACAACATTACGAAATCATTCATAACAATCTGTCACAAATATTTTGATAATCAATATATACTTTAGATCATGCAGCTAGGCTTCTTGGTTGTTGAAACAAACAAAAAAGGTCTTTTTCAGACCATGTTTTCATTGACCTTGACCTTTGACCAAAATCTAATCACATCTAGAAAACTATCCAAGTGATGTTCACACCAAGTTTGAAGAAAATCTATCCGTCATTTTTTTTTAGTTTTGTAGTACGTATATGTGTATGTGTGTGTGTGTGTGTCTGTGTGTGTGTGTGTGTGTGTGTATATATACGTGTATATATATATATATATATATATATATATATATATATATATATATATATATATATACACACACACACACACACACCAGTATAAACAGTACCCTGCTCTCGCTGCCTCACCGACATGCAGGGTAATGACATTTCCTAAAATAAATTGACATTATGCTCAGTATACAATCTGATTTAATTAGATTAACCAGCTAATATAATTATTAATCCATTTTAATTGATTCCCTGATTTTTGAGATGGCTGCAGGTGGCTTCTTGTATAACTCAATCTCTGGTCCCCCATAGAGACATTGGTCCCCATAAAGGACGGAGCTCACAGTGAGAGTGTGAACAATGTGACAGCTCAGCAGAGAAAATAATGAAAACCCTAATAAAGTGGAAAGTGGAGAAAAATCTCCTCAAATATGAGCTTTGGTGGAGTTAAGAACACATTTAAGAAATGACACAAAATGCATCTGTGAGCTGATGGAGATGAAAATGTATTGATTGTTTGTGCTTGTTGACCAGATTAAATCTGAGGATTGTGTATCGAAATTATTAAAAGAGTTTGTACTTATTTCACATGAGCATAAAATCAATAACTATTTCAGGCCAGCACTGTTAACATATCCTTTCTTCAGACGTCATGGTTCCCTGGAGACTTTAATGTTTTACTGGTACCACTCTTCCACACCCCCCTCCCCAAAGACATCAAAGCTCTAGTATTTTGCCGTAACCACGCTAAAAGTATCTTTGTAGTCAATGTTTTACAGGTTTAGGGACATTTTATGACTTTGAATCTGCAACATTGTTAGAGTGAAATTAAAACATTAAAGTTCCACGCCCCATTTCTCATGTCAACCTAAAAAGTGAACACATTACTCCAAATTACCAAAGACAACATGTAAAACATAATAATAATTGACTTTCTTATCACTCTGGTGGGAGTCACGACTGTCACATTCTATTACATATGTGTATCTATTCTTGGCCTCCTGATCAAGTTATTTCTGCCTTAGATGTAGATTTGAGTCAGTTAATATTGAGTGTCTGCTGATACACAGTCTTGACCTGATACATTTTCCTACATATTAAACTGCAAATTCATTAAAGTCAATACATTGTATATACTTGACAACTGAACAGTTCTACAGTTTTTGTTGTATTCCTGTGGTTCTTATAAAGTCCACTTAGTCCTGCACTGTAGTAGTATTCACTACAAAGAAAGAGAATGTGATGTTTAAGGTGCTTTAATTCTTCTACATTGCAGGAAATATTGTGGATCTTTTTTATTGAGTTGTGAAAAGCCTTTGACACGGTAAACCACGTCTCCTTGACAGGAAGACTCTGTAATACATATTGACTTATCTTTGTATGCTGTAGGCTAGTTTTCCAACTACTTGTCAGCTAGAACTTCATGTGTCCAGTTTGCTGAGTCTTCCTCTGCCTTCCACCCTGTGTCAAATGGGATGCCACAAGGTTTCATTCTGGGACCACGATTGTTTTCAATAAATGTAAACAATCTTTGAGAATTTATTGAATGCTGCTTACCATTTCTATGCAGACAATACTGTCACCTACTGTTCCTCCTGCTCTGGAACCAAAAATGTGGAATACGTGCAATCTGCCTTTGATGTTGTTCAGACCAACTCAAACTTGGGTTAAATGCATCAAACAAACAGCAAATGCAAGAACATTAAAATGATAACAATCTTGTCACCAGCTGGCTCTTTAAAAATTATATATTTTTTTGTTAAAGAAATGCCTTGTCTCAAGTGTCAAAGTCCCTTAAATCACTGATGTCCCTCGTTAGACAGGGACAGACCCATTTCTCCTCTCTGCATGCATTATATCACCCCCTGCTGATAATGGGAAGTATAAGTATAAGTAGTCTTCTCTTGAGTGCAGTGCATATGTTGAGGGTTTAGCAAGTGATGCGGAACAAAGAAGAGGCTTGTGCCACCTGATGAGACGAGCACAATGTTTTACAGACAGAGGGACAAATCTGCCACTAAGAATGCACTGACACACAGTGGATCCCAGAGGAGCGTCTACCTGACACTCACTGCCGGTGTTGTCAGGGACTCATCATGTCCCATTACAGCCCATTTGCCTTACAGTTAATATCGCACTTGCCGCACTTTACGTTCTCAGCAGGGTGAAGGAGAAACTTTGGCTCATCTTGTTAGGACAAAACAGAAGTAATCTGTTTGGAATGTGTTCACAAAACCCTTCAAATGCATCACTTTATAACATGGAGGATGCCAGCTGTGAATGCATTAGGTGTTTTTTTGTGCATACGTTAAGGCCCCCTGGCACGAGCATGACTTTGACTCACACACTAACATGACATGTGTTGTGCTGGAGAGTGAACTCATCTTTAACGGGTGCAGACAGGACACCAGAGGGGCACCGATGTGTGCTATTGCGTACAGAGAATTTTGAAATGTTTAAAAAAATCTATCATGCATAAAAGCTATGCTTTATGGTGCGATCTAATCTCCAACATGATGTGCAGCTCGTCAAGTGGAGTAAAGAAGAAGTGAACAGAGGGAGTGGTGACGTCAGCAGATCGCATCACAGCGCAGCTCGTCTGAGCAATTATAACAAGATGTTAAATCTGATATAAACATACTTTAACAGCTGCACACAAGAAGGAAAGAACACAAAACTGTTTTATCAAGCCATGACAATGTAAACATGACAAATAATTACCTTTTTAGATGGCTCCAAATGCTTTCTGCAGCTTGCTAGACGCACGCATGCGTGCAAACTGCTGGAGCTAGACTGGTCCTCTGTGATTCAGGAAGTGATTACAGCCATGTTCAACGGCCAATTTGTAAAGAAAATAATTAATCCGACACTAAATAATTATTTTAGATATGCAGTATCCAGCACAGAGCGCGTGGCAGCCGGTGGAACAAAGAACAGTGTCCAGCTGGGAACACAGCGAGTGGGATCATCACGACGACATGCGTGCTACTACATGAATCATAACATGCTCGTGTCAGGGGGCCTCGAGGTGTTTGTTTGTGCATACTGAGTAGCTTGTGTTTATGCTGCGTTTGATACCGTGGATCATCTTGTTTTACTCGATAGGCTGAAGCATTATTTTGGGATTACTGGAAGTGCCCTTGCGTGGTTGACGTCATACCTGTCCAGTTGTACTCACTGTGTTTTATACAATAACACTACACTACTAATAAATCTCATCATCATGAAATTTGGAGTTCCACAGAGATCTGACTTGGGCCCCCTGCTTTTTTCTCTGTATATGACACCCCTTGGGCATATACTGCGGCCTTTTGGGATTGCCTTTAATTGCTAAGATGATGGTACTTAATGATGGTACTCTTAATTCCATAAAATCTCTAGTGGATTGTCTTCAGTGAGCGGCTGGATGTCTAGCAAATTCCTACTTTTAAATTCTGATAAGACTGAAATGATGGTTCTTGGTCCAACAAGATATCAGCATCAATTTGACCAGTTAACACTTGGCCTGGGTCAGTGTGTCATACATCATACAGACAAGATGATGAACCTTGGGGTGATTTTTGACCCTGCATTGTCCTTTGACCTCTACATCAGGGATATTACGAGGAGTGCGTTCTTCCATCTGTGAAATATAGTGAGGATTCATCCCATCCTGTCTATGGCTGATGCTGAGACCCTGATCTATGCTTTTGTTTCTTCCAGATTAGATTATTGCAATGTCGTACTTTCTGGTTTACCGCAGTCCAGCATTAGGGGTCTCCAACTGGTTCAGAATGCTGCTGCCAGACTTTTGACATAAAGCAGAGGGTTTGACCACATTACACCTATTCTGGTATCTTTTCTATGGCTACCTGTGTCTGTGAGATCAGATTTTAAGGTTCTGCTATTGGCCTATAAAATTGTTCATGGACTGGCACTGACCCACCTACCTGATCTAATTAAACCCTATGTACCATCCCAGGGTTTGTGTTCACAGGATGCAGAACTACTTTGTGTTCCAAGGGTGAAGAAAACGTCTGTGGGCCAAAGAGCCTTCTCTCATCATGCCCTGTTGTTGTGGGATGGTTTCCCAGCCCCAGTAAGACAGTCAGACTCTGTGGAGACATTCAAAAACCAGATTTAAGACATTTATTTACTTTGTCCTATTGGTAGAAAATTGTGCTAGCGTTCCTTTGTAAATTCTTTTTAATTTTTACTCTTTTATTGTGCTTGTTATAATGTTTTAATTGTGCTGTATTTTTTGAAGTCATTCTAAACTGTTTTTGAATTGTTTTGTGTGAGGTGCATTGAGGTGACGCTGTCGTGAGTTGGCACCCCATAAATTGAAACTGAATTCTGGGGAATTTTATTCAAATCCTGCCTAAATTTCTTTCTTTGTCCATTGTGGTTTTGTTTCTTACTGTAGATTTGTCTGTACTTAAACATCCCATCCTAATGCTGTGACTATTTAGGGGTGGAGTCGGGTCCACATATATATTTGGACAGTCACAATTTTCCTTTTTTCACATTTTGTCCGTTGTACACCACCACAATGTTAATGAAATGAAATAAGATGTGCTTGTAGTATGAATGTTCAGCCTTAATTCAGGGGTTTAACAAAAAATATCACATTATCCAAAGCCCATAATTAATTGGACAAACTTTTGGGATAGGCTCCAGCCCCCCGTGGCCCTTAATTGGACTATGCGGTTGAAGATGTGTGTGTGTGTGTGTGTGTGTGATCTGAAATACAAACAGTATGTTCAGGATCGTTCAGTAAATCCATCTGGAGTCAGTAGATCTCAAAAGTCACTGTGGAAAAACGAGACTAGTGAAGAACTCCAAGACACCTCTGAATATTTTAAAGGAGTTAGGCCTCTGTGACAGTAATTAGAGAGATGGAATAGTGCAACTTTTGTCTGTTGTAATACCAGTTACATCACTTCAGGAGGTCACTGGACAGAGATGTGTGGTGATGCCAACATCTTTGCAAAAGAATGAAGGCCCAAGGCTTCAGATTCGTGGTGCTTCTTGTCTTGTGTGCTTATGAGACTTTGATGGCAACCAGTGATGTCAGGGGACAACTAGATGTCTTGGTCTCTTTGTAGGATCCTTGTGTGCTGTTGGAATGACTTTTGAATGACTGGCAAGCAAACCGTTACTCTGGGAGACTAAAATTATGAGAATCACTTGCAAGGCGTAGGAACATCAACCTTGACATTCTGACTGGTGGCACGTTTCTTGGGGCACTGAGGGTGCAGGTGCCTCAGTATTGATGACTCAACATCTGGAGAAGGCCAAAGAGATGCCTATACTTCACCTGGTTGTTACAGATATTCAGTTATTTTCAAGAGTTGGGGATGAACCAGATGTCTGGCTGGGTGGCTGCCAGTTAGGACCCAAGCTGGTTCTGTGGTGTGGATGCAGCAGAATGAGGCACCAGTGCATCAGACGTGAGGCTGGCAATTCTTAAACACATGTGCACCATCTTCATAACTTTTTTGTTGTATGTGTGTGTGTATGGGGGAGCATGTTAGCATTTTAGCACAATGCTAAAAGTAGTTCAAGAACCTGTGATGTTTTCTTGGTGAGACTAAACACTCATTTATGTTCCACTTAAGTCTGTAAATCTATTGGCGTGTTTTAAACCTTTGCTACCCACATGCTCCCGTAAAAAGTTACGCTGGTATGAATATCAAGAAAAAGATCCACTAGAGGGCAAAGCAGGCCATCTTAAAAGTTTCTGACAACATCAATCATTTTAGAAGTTTGAAAAAGATAATGTTTCTATCACAAAAGAGACAAAGGTGTAGACAGAGGTGGTGACGGCAGCCATTAAACCTCACCACGGGATGTTCTCTTCAAAATATTCAGCCATTGTTAATGTTTGTATTCGCTTCCTTTGGATTTAAGGTCGTGTTTTGCTTGAACTTTGACTTCTCTGCCTTCATGACTCTGTTTTCTGAAAGCTTACAGATACAGATGAAATGAAGCCCAGACACAGGTACGGGCGAAATGCAGACAGAAGGTTCTGTCTGTATCTGTGCTTATTACTGAGCATAAATCAGCCTGGACGAGCCTCACTTACACAAAAATAACAAGGCCATTTTGAAATGCCATTTTTATATTTAAAAAATCTATTGTTTCATCTGTATCTGCAACCAAAATAAGGATCTGCCTGTTTTATGTCAAAACTATTTGCTACCCGTTCCACTCTGTCCATAAAAACAGTTCTACACAAGGAGAGGAAGCCTCTGGCCACCACTTTTAATACATCTAAACAATCTTATTATCAGTGCCATTACCTCCACTCTGGTGTAATGGAACTAATGTGGTGGCAAATTGTGAGGAATGTCAGCTTTCACAGTCACATTATAGCAAAAGTTGTCTCACTGTAGGATTTGTGATCTCAGTCTCCTGTTCAATGTCCCTCTGCCGTCCCTCTGTTCACATGCAAACTATGCTGCTCTTGTTTCAGCCCATTAGCTGCTGTGTGTCTCATATTTTTCACTCTTATTGAAATTCCTACTTTATTGTTAGCTGTGTGCTGCAATACACAATTACTGGCTTGAAGGATCCACGCTTCACTACTTTACAGACCAGCAAGAAATCACTTTACATATTGTGGGAGACATTAATATAAACTGTGGGAAAATAAGATCATAAAAGAAATTGTGAAAAATAAAATCTCTGTTTTACTATGACTCCACACTTGCTGTAATGTTGTTAGAGCAATTATTTGTGATAAAAATCTACATTGTTGGCAGCTTTGCCCTATTGCCATTTTATTTATTGTCATTTCTGCTGTTTAATCGTGTCCCTGTGAGACACTCGGATCTTTTAGCTACACACACATCTCTGTAAACTTTTGTATTTTCCTATAAAGATGGTCTTATGTGCCAAATGGCACGACAAGCGATGATAATGATTTTCCTCTGAGGGTCCCCTCCACTGTTCCAGCCCCTCCAGACTTGGGCGAGGGTTTTCTTTTTGGCACCGTGTGTGCCTCCATTCATGTGTGAGTAAGAAACTTGAAGAGTTTTGATCCTAAAAGGATGAAACTTTATGGAATGTGTGAGGGTCAGCCAGGGACAAAATGATTTGATTTTGAGCAGAAAATAGTTAAAAGCAAAGTTCAAAACTTTGGCCCTATGATTATATAAGGGAGGGAATCAGTTAAAGATGCACCTATAGATACTATTAAACACTAATATGAAGTCACCCGTCCATTTCTGACATAACCATTTGAGCTCAGGTATCTAAATACTCCATTGTGGTGCTGCACAGAGGCAAAATTATAAAAACATCACTGTGCAACTTTTTATGCACCTGATTGTATTACCTTCCTGTTGGTCATATGATCTTTTGACCTTGGGTGACCTTGAAACATCAAACCGTCAAACCAAGGTTATAATGGTTTAACTGATGTTGTGTGTGGGCCGCCAGAAGAGGAGGTACTGCTGGCCCACCATCAGAGGGCGCCCTGCCTGAAGTGCGGGCTTCAGGCACGAGAGGGCGCTGCCGCCATGGACACAGCCGGGGTGACAGCTGTTACTCATTACCTCTTGACAGCTGTCACCCATCTACTCAACGTCCTCTCACTCCATAAAGACCAGACGTCATTGGAGGTAATATCCTCAGCCATTTGTGTTTTCTATATCTGTATATTGTGAGTGTTTGCAGGAGTACCGGTCCCTCTTTCTGTGGAGGCTGAGTGAGTGCAGGACGGCACTCTTTTCCCCTGAGGAATCACTGCGGTACTCTGCAACATATTGAGTGTGAGGTGGAGGTGGCATTCCCAGAAGGGAGTCTGCTAGACAGCAGATGGGCAAGGGAGGTAGGGCTCCCTCTGGTGGCGCTTCCTTCGCCATTGCAGGTGCGGGCACTAGATGGCACCCTCCTCCCTTTAATCACACACAAGACACAACCAGTAACTCTGGTGGTGTCTGGAAACCATTGGGAGGAGATTGAGTTTTTTGTAACTCCTTCTACCTCCCGCGTGATTTTGGACTTCCCATGGATGTTGAAGCACAATCCCCAGATTGATTGGCCATCTGGGGTGGTGGTTCAGTGGAGCGAGACCTGCCATCGGGTGTGTTTAGGATCCTCGGTTCCTCCCGGTTTACAGGCTAAGGAGGAGGTCAAAGTCCATCCCAATCTGACGGCAGTGCCGGTTGAGTACCACGATCTTGCTGAGGTCTTCAGCAAGGATCTGGCACTCACCCTTCCCCCGCACCGTCCGTACGGTTGTGCCATTGATTTGGTTCCAGGCGCTGAGTTCCCATCCAGCAGGCTGTACAACCTCTCACGACCTGAGCGCGAATCAATGGAGACCTACATCCGGGACTCATTAGCTGCCGGGCTGATCCAGAACTCCACCTCCCCGATGGGGGAAGGTTTCTTTTTTGTGGGCAAGAAAGATGGCGGACTCCGTCCATGCATTGATTACAGGGGGCTGAATGAGATTACGGTTCGCAACCGATACCCGTTGCCATTGTTGGATTCCTTGTTCACCCCCCTGCATGGAGCCAAAATCTTTACTAAGCTGGATCTTAGAAATGCGTATCACCTGGTTCGGATCCGGAAGGGAGACGAATGGAAGACGGCATTTAACACCCCGTTAGGTCACTTTGAGTACCTGGTCATGCCGTTCGGCCTCACCAACGCCCCCGCGACATTCCAAGCCTTGGTTAACAACATCTTGCGGGACTTCCTGCACCGATTCGTCTTCGTATATCTGGACGATATTCTCATCTTTTCTCCAGATCCTGAGACCCATGTCCAGCATGTACATCAGGTCCTGCAGCGGTTATTAGAGAACCGACTGTTTGTGAAGGGCGAGAAGTGCGAGTTTCAACGCACGTCTTTGTCCTTCCTGGGGTTTATCATCTCCTCTAACTCCGTCGCCCCTGATCCGGCCAAGGTTGCGGCGGTGAGAGATTGGCCCCAACCAACAAGCCGTAGGAAGCTGCAACAGTTCCTCTGCTTTGCTAATTTCTATAGGAGGTTCATTAAGGGCTACAGTCAGGTAGTTAGCCCCCTGACAGCCCTGACCTCTCCAAAAGTCCCCTTCACCTGGTCGGATCGGTGCGAAGCCACGTTCAAGGAGTTGAAACGACGGTTCTCTACTGCGCCAGTTTTGGTGCAGCCCGACCCTAGCCGCCAGTTCGTGGTTGAAGTGAACGCCTCTGACTCAGGGATAGGAGCCGTGCTATCCCAGAGCGGAGAGACCGATAAGGTTCTTCACCCGTGTGCCTACTTTTCACACAGGTTGACCCCGGCTGAACGGAACTATGACGTCGGCAATCGAGAACTCCTTGCGGTGAAAGAGGCTCTTGAGGAGTGGAGACACCTGTTGGAGGGAGCATCTGTGCCATTCACGGTTTTCACTGACCATCAGAACCTGGAGTATATCAGGACCGCCAAGCGGCTGAACCCCAGGCAAGCCCGCTTGGTCACTGTTCTTCGGACGTTTTGACTTCCGGATCACCTATCGCCCCGGGACCAAGAACCAGAGATCGGATGCCTTGTCCTGGGTACACGAAGACGAAGTCAAAACGGTGCTGTCGGATCCACCGGTGCCCATCATTCCGGAGTCCACTATCATGGCCACCCTCACCTGGGACGTGGAGAAGACCGTCCGGGAGGCCCTGGCACGGAGCCTGGACCCCAGAACCGGTCCGAAGAACTGTCTGTACGTCCCACCAGAGGCCAGAGCTGCAGTCTTGGACTTCTGTCACGGTTCCAAGCTCTCCTGTCATCCAGGGGTGCGAAGGACCGTGGCAGTTGTCCGGCAGCGCTTCTGGTGGGCGTCTATGGAGGCCGACGTCCGGGAATATATCCAGGCCTGCATCACCTGTGCCAGGGGCAAGGCAGTACATAAGAAGGCCCAAGGACTCGTCCAGCCGCTGCCGGTGCCTCATCGCCCCTGGTCCCACATCAGCCTGGATTTCGTCACGGGCCTCCCGCCGTCCCAGGGCAACACCACCATCTTCACGATAGTGGACCGATTCTCCAAGGCGGCCCACTTCGTGGCCCTCCCGAAGCTCCCAACAGCCCAGGAGACAGCAGACCTCCTGGTCCACCACGTCGTCCGTCTGCATGGGATACCCTCCGACATCGTCTCTGATCGTGGTCCCCAGTTCTCCTCACACGTCTGGAGGAGCTTCTGCAGGGAACTGGGGGCCACCGTGAGCCTCTCGTCCGGGTACCATCCACAGACGAACGGACAGGCAGAGCGGGCCAACCAGGAACTGGAACAGACCCTCCGCTGCGTCACATCTGCGCACCCGATGGCCTGGAGTAACCATCTGGCCTGGATCGAGTATGCGCATAACAGCCAGGTGTCTTCTGCCACCGGCCTCTCCCCATTTGAGGTGTGTTTGGGGTATCCGCCCCCGTTGTTTCCCGTGGTGGAGGGAGAGGTCGGTGTGCCCTCGGTCCAGGCCCACCTGCGGAAGTGCCGTCGGGTGTGGTGCTCCGCCCGTTCTGCCTTGTTGAAGGCCTGGACGAGGGCGAAGACCCATGCAGACCGCCGGCGATCCCCGGCCCCTGCTTACCAGCCCGGGCAGGAGGTGTGGCTTTCCACGAAGGACATCCCCCTCCAGGTGGACTCCCCGAAACTTCAGGACAGGTACATTAGCCCCTTCAAGATCCTCAACGTCCTCAGTCCTGCGGCAGTGAAGCTCCAACTCCCGGCTTCACTGCGGATCCATCCGGTTTTCCACGTGTCACGCATCAAACCTCACCACACCTCACCCCTCTGTGCTCCCGGACCGGCGCTGCCTCCTGCTCGGATCATCGACGGGGAGCCGGCTTGGACGGTGCGCCGGCACTTGGACATCCGTCGGATGGGCCGGGGGTTCCAGTACTTGGTGGACTGGGAGGGGTATGGACCCGAAGAACGCTCCTGGGTGAAGAGAAGCTTCATCCTGGCCGACTTCTACCGTCGACACCCCAACAAGCCGGGTCGGGCGCCAGGAGGCGCCTGTTGAGGGGGGGTCCTGTTGTGTGTGGGCCGCCAGAAGAGGAGGTACTGCTGGCCCACCATCAGAGGGCGCCCTGCCTGAAGTGCGGGCTTCAGGCACGAGAGGGCGCTGCCGCCATGGACACAGCCGGGGGTGACAGCTGTCACTCATTACCTCTTGACAGCTGTCACCCATCTACTCAACGTCCTCTCACTCCATAAAGACCAGACGTCATCTCCACCTCGTTGCCGAGATATCATACTTCATTGGAGGTAATATCCTCAGCCATTTGTGTTTTCTATATCTGTATATTGTGAGTGTTTGCAGGAGTACCGGTCCCTCTTTCTGTGGAGGCTGAGTGAGTGCAGGACGACACTCTTTTCCCCTGAGGAATCACTGCGGTACTCTGCAACATATTTAGTGTGAGGTGGAGGTGGCATTCCCACCGCTGTTGTTACTGGGTGTACACACACCCACACTTGACTGTCTTTGTTCTCGCCAGCAGTACCAGATCCGACAGTCGGGGACGGTGATCACCTGGGAATTCGGTACTTGGCGGCTCCAGTATTCACCAGGTTCTGTGGCGGCGGAAATCGTGTGGTTCCGGCTCTTCTCAGGACAGACGTCTTCTATCCTCGAGCCTGCCCACACGTCACCTTTGTGGATTGACTGTAATTATATTCTGAGATTGTCTGTATGTTCGTTGTGCACATTTCACAATATTAAATTGTTACCTTTTGGCTCATCTATTGGCCGTTCATTTGCGCCCCCTGTTGTGGGTCCGTGTCACTACACTTTCAAACAACTGAAAACTGTTTGAAGCCAATATGGATTAAACATAGTGGAAATTGTGTGTGTTGACACAGCATCCCACTGCAGCTTTTTCATTTCATTTCCATTTATTTGTACAAGGACAGCATACAATTACATTATGCTCATCAAGCAGAGATGTTTGTACCAGATTGTAGCTGCAACAGCTAATTTCCATCTGTAGTCCTTGAGGCTCAGGGGGATACACATAGGGCTATAAATACATCACAAACAAACCTACAAAATATATAATACTAAATTCATAAAATATATAATATTAAATTCATTCATTTCTAAAATACTGTGCCATATCAAAACTTTTCAAACAACCATTCATAATTCATCCCTGTCACTCATAACATGCAGCATCAAAACATCAAAATTGTCAAGACATTCATAAATTCATCTAAACCTCTCAATTACTGTACAATATTAAAACACACTAAAAAAATATTCACCCTTCATACAGTTCATCTCTCAATTTCTATATAGAATCAGAATACTTATTACACATGTTCAGTGTTACCTTTAGCGGTGCTATATATTTAGTGCCTACATCTTTGGTTTAGAAGAAACCATGATTTTACCTTTTACAGAAAATGTCTTAAAGTCTGGTTGTGTTTTTATTTCTTCTGATAATATGTTCCACTTCTTTGTGGCTCCGTAAGAAAATGTCAATTGTGCAAATGCAGTCTTACATTTGGGAATGGTGCACTGCCTCCGAGTGGTTGCTCTTGTTACCCTTGTTGTTGTATCAGAGGACAGGTGAATGAAGTTCTTGAGAGGTGGCGGAGCTTGATTATGAACTATTTGTATACCATTTGAACCTCATGGAAAAGATAAAATTTCAAAGCTGAGTAAGGCGTATTTGCTCAAAATATGACAATGGTGATATTGAATACTTTTTTGATCAAGGGTTTTAAGAGCCCTTTTATACAGGGACTCCAAAGGTCTTAACGTTGTTAGATTTGCTTGAGCCCAACTTGTTATACAGTAAGTAAAATGAGGTATTATCATTGCATTTAGAAAGCATTTTGCAGCCTCTGTTGTTAATGTATTTCTTATGCTTTTAAAAGTAACTAAATTAAATTTCAAAGTGTTTGAGATCTTTTTTATATGCTTCTTAAAGCTGAGAGTTGAATCTAATGTAAGCCCTAAATATTTGAACTCAGTTACATTTTTTATAATTTGATCATTGATAATAAAATTTGGATATACTGTTGTTTTATTTTTAATAGTGAAATACATGGCTGCTGTTTTTTCCAAGTTTAATGTTAGACAGGATTCCTGAAGCCAGGTAGAAACTCTTCCCATGGCTATAGTTAATTTGCTCACAACCTCAGTCATATTTGTTCCGTGTGTGTATATTATTGTATCATGTGCGTACATTTGTATGCTCACATTGTCACATACTGAAGGTAAATCATCTATATATAAAGAAAATAATAAAACCTATATTACACAGTTTTATCTCAGATACATTATTAATTCTGACACATTGATTTCGTCCTGATAAATAAGATTTTAACCAACTTATTGTGTTTTCTGATAGTTTGAATCTTTGTAATTTGAATAGAGAAGTTCATGATTTACGGTATCAAACGCTATGCGTAAGTCTAAGAAAATTGCTTCCAACAACTCCTCCTTTGTCTAAATTTGATTTTATGTTTTCAAGAGATAGCTACAGGATGTATCTGTAGAATGGTACTTTCTAAAACCAAACTGCATAGGATGTAACAACGCATTTGATTCTAGATGGTCAATTATTTGCCTGGACACTACCTTTTTCTATGATTTTGGAAAATATTGGAAGAATGCTAATCGGTCTATAATTTCCATTTCTTGTTTATTACCATATTTGTGTATAGGAAATTATTGCTGCAATTTTCATTTTATCTGGAAAGAATTTGTTCAATTGAAAGATTCATTAACCTTGTTAGTGGTTTGATTAAGTATTCATAATTTTTTTAATGAGCGCAGAGTCTATTCCATAGATGTATTTGCTTTTTGAATTTGTCAGAGAAACCAATTTTTTTTTTTTTACCTGAAATTCATTAGTTAAGCATAGGTTCAATTTTGGGTTATCTGTTATTAGTTCTTTTTTGGGATACACTGGATGTGAATTTTTGGCTAAGTTCATATATAGAATTGATAAATGCTGTGTTAAAATTTATTTGCAATACTTACGCTATCATTAAAATTTCATTACAACATTTAATTTGTGTAATTTCACATTTTTTGATGATCTTTGCCCATCACTTTATTGAGTGTTTCCCATAAGGCTTTATTATTGCTTTTTGCTTCTTTATTTTATTTAGAAACAAATTCGCTTTAGGTTTCCTGAGTTCTGATGTTACTTTGTTCCTCATCCCTTTAAATACTATGTGATCTGTATTCCGGCCTGATTTAAAAAAAAAAAAATTTAACGCCATATCTCTAATTTTCATCATTTGCCTCAAGGTCTCATTTAACCAGGGTATATTTTGCTTTTTATCTTTTATTGGTACTGTCTTCCTGTATTTAGACAATATGTCTTGGATTGTACTTATTATTTGATTTGCCACGTCTTCACAATCGGGTCCTACAATTTTTCCATCCCAGTTAATCAGCCCAAGATCATTTTCCAAAGGTTCTAAGTTCTTTTTGGAATAATATCTACACATTTTACCTTTATTTCTCTATTTGATTTTTTAGTCCTAAATCGGGATAATTTACGGCAACTAATGTAGATTGTGGTCAGACATTCCAGTTATTAAATTGTATGTTTTAGAGATACGGTCTACTTTATTACTAAGAATTAAATTCCAGTAACGTTTGTGATTTATTGGTGATTCGGGTAGGCTTATTGATAATTGTGACAGTTGATATTTAATGCACATGTCACTCAATTTCTTTCTTGTTTTTTTGTCCATCCAATTTAAGTTGAAATCCCCCAAAAGGTTATTTCTTTTGCACTATAAATTTTTAACAATTGACCCAGGTCATAATAGAAATCTTCCTGTAGCAGACGGTGGGTCTGTAGAGGACAAAACACAAGAAAAGACATTTCAGGTGATAATGTAAATTTTACACCAATACACGCTAAATTGTTGTTGGGTAAGTCCAGTTGTTCACATTGCAAATATTCTTTGACATATATCATAACCCCTTCACCTTTGCAATTTAATCTATAGTTTCTATATATTTTGTATCCAGGTACAATTATGTGACTTAAGGGGGAGTGAGGTTTTAACCAGGTCTCCGAGAGACACAGATAGTCTAAATTTGAGTCCGACAGAATATGTTGAAGCTGTTCCACTTTTGAAAATATGCTTCTAATATTTATGTGCCCCCCAAATATGCCCTTTGGTTTTAACTTTCAATCCCATAAAACCCTGGCATGATTAACAGTTTGAAATAACTTTGTTGCTTTCTGTTTTGTAGTCGCTATATGCATAGTTTTAATGTCCTGATTTATTTTATTACTGATCTGAATCGGTGTATGCAATCCACTATTGACGGTGGGATGTACATCGTCAGCCGCTGGTGGTGTTAGCTCCCCTGCTAGCACTGCTGAAGTTGAAGGCCTCGCGGCTACTAGGCTGCTACTATCCATAGTATCCATACTATTTTTGATGCCTGATTGTCTACATCTTTGATGTCAGGACCAGAACTCAGGTGTAACCAGTGACAAACGCAGAACTTGTAGAACATTGTGAGCAATCGGGAAAGTTCCAAGCATGTTGAAAAATTTGTAATGTCAGGCTAACACGTGTGCAAAAAAAAAATTATATATATATATATATACTCAACAAAAATATAAACGCAACACTTTTGGTTTTGCTCCCATTTTGTATGAGATGAACTCAAAGATCTAACACTTTTTCCACATACACAATATCACCCATTTCTCTCAAATATTGTTCACAAACCAGTCTAAATCTGTGATAGTGAGCACTTCTCCTTTGCTGAGATAATCCATCCCACCTCACAGGTGTGCCATATCAAGATGCTGATTAGACACCATGATTAGTGCACAGGTGTGCCTTAGACTGCCCACAATAAAAGGCCACTCTGAAAGGTGCAGGTTTTATCACACAGCACAATGCCACAGATGTCGCAAGATTTGAGGGAGGCGTGCAATTGGCATGCTGACAGCAGGAATGTCAACCAGAGCTGTTGTCGTATATTGAATGTTCATTTTCTCTACCATAAGCCGTCTCCAAAGGCATTTCAGAAGAATTGGCAGTACATCCAACCCAGCCTCACAACGCAGACCACGTGTAACCACACCAGCCCAGGACCTCCACATCCAGCTGTTCACCTCCAAGATCGTCTGAGACCAGCCACTCGGACAGCTGCTGGAACAATCGGTTTGCATAACCAAAGAATTTCTGCACAAACTGTCAGAAACTGTCTCAGGGAAGCTCATCTGCATGCTCGTCATCCTCATCGGGGTCTCGACCTGACTCCAGTTTGTCGTCGCAACTTCGCACAGTCATTGAAGAGGAGTGGACCAACATTCCACAGGCCACAATTGACAACCTGATCAACTCTATGCGAAGGAGATGTGTTGCACTGCATGAGGCAGATGGTGGTCACACCAGATACTGACTGGTATCCCCCCCAATAAAAAAAACTGTACCTTTCAGAGTGGCCTTTTATTGTGGGCAGTCTAAGGCACACCTGTGCACTAATCATGGTGTCTAATCAGCATCTTGATATGGCACACCTGTGAGGTGGGATGGATTATCTCAGCAAAGGAGAAGTGCTCACTATCACAGATTTAGTCTGGTTTGTGAACAATATTTGAGGGAAATGGTGATATTGTGTATGTGGAAAAAGTTTTAGATCTTTGAGTTCATCTCATACAAAATGAGAGCAAAAACAAAAGTGTTGCGTTTATATTTTTGTTGAGTATTGGGCCTGATTTCCTCAGTTTTGAAATCAAGACAGAAATTGGGGCCAGGAATCAGCAGTGATAAAGTAGACTGATTTTGCAAACACAACACACACACACACACACACTGGTGTCGCTGACCGAATAGTCCGCCCTGCCATCACTGAGCATGCCTCATTTGGAATACAGCAAGATGTCTGAGTCTGACTCTCTGAGTCTGACTCTTTACCCCCAAGCGATCAAATGGATTAATGTGATTATTCACCATCAGATGACAAAGTAAAACCTCTTAGATCATTCTAAAATCAGTTTTAAGCAGAAACAAGGTGATAATCGGTGAATCGTTGCTGGCGCTCATAAATGACCCATGAGCAGTGAAGGCAGGGCGGACTGATTGTTCGGGGGGACCATTCAGTTGGCTAGTTGACTGGTGTGTGCACTGCGTTAGGGTCCTGTATGCTTTTTATGCTCTCTGCTGGTGTTTCCAGACCCATGCTGCCACGGCATGTTCCTTGGGTTGGCCAATGCATAGTTAATCACTATGCAGATATATATGCTTAATATTGATTAACTATGCATTGGCCCTTTGCCTGGTTTATTTTTTTCTGGAAGTCATTGCTGTTTTCCGTCTGCACATCTTTGGCCAATGGGCTGTTTTTCCTGTGTCCTGACTCCTTGCCTGCCTAACTGCCCACTCTGTCAGCATGGTGTCACTGGGACTGCACCCCTGAATGGACTTTTTGAGCTATGAATTGTGACTGTTTACAAAAAAAACCCCAATAAATCCATCTTATTTGTGAACCATAATGCTGTTTTTTTTTTCTCACCAGCCTTGTTGTTCTTTGCTTTAGGATCTATGAACCAGAGATTCAGAGGTGGACACAGCTAACCAAAAGTCAGCTTTGATAACCATTAATCCAATAACTGAAAAGTTATCTTTTATGACACTAAACCGATAAACTGCTAAAAAATGTATCTTCATTACCGATAACTGATAAGTTTTAGTATTGATTTGGACTCTGATTACACTGTTGGCTGCTGGGTAAATTCAAGGATCACAAACACAAAAAGAACGCACAAAAAATGAATGAATAAAAAATATAACCCCAACACTGTTATCATCTTTCAAAAGCAGTAAAACACAGTGTTAGAAGTCACAGTTTATCTCAGTATTAGATACATCGTCATTTACCAACTAAAGCTGTTGCTGTTTCACACACTTTGAACCCTGCGGCTTAAACAACGGACAAACGTCCATTAACGCATTGATTGGCAGAGTAAAAAACATGTAGTAAATATAAAAACTTACCTGTTAGTTTCAGTGGGATTCATTAAATTCTGAATAAAATATTCCACATAAATTGTCCTGATTATCCAAAACGGTGTGTAAACGGTGAAGAAAAGTCCCTCGCAGCTGCACCGTGAGATCTCCTCTCTCCCACCGAGTCTTGGTGATTAAATTATCTTGTGCCACAAAGAAATAAAATAAAATAAGGTTAAAATTAGTTTGTTTTGTTTGTGTCGATTGGACGGTAAAGTGTAATGTCCATAGTGAACCTCAACTACACTACACATAATGCTCCCCTGCGTCGACCAGCCAATCACGTCTTGTGCTTAATAATGATGTCATCAGCAAGCGACAGCCAGTCTGCCATAAACCACTGATCGACACACGACAGGGATTAAAATCTTGATTTCAGGGTTTACAAATGTTTTTGACCTTTAAACTTTGCTCACTTTACCAGCAAATAAAATGTTAGCAGACTGAAAGTTATCAAAACTAAATTTATTGGAAGATAATTGGTCCGATAATGGTTTTAAAACTTATCTGAAAAGCTAATCTGCTAAAACATTAGCTTTGATAATTATTGGTTATCGGATTAGCTGAACAGTGCCCACTACTGCAGAGATTAAACTATTCTTAACCGTGTTTTTCACACTAACGCTCAGTCCGTACTGACAACACGGAGGTCTGAGGTCCTCGTACAGACCAAGTGAGGTTAATAATTTGTTTATTATATTCCTATTATATATAAACACGCAAACTTACAGTGTCACCAGAGCGCACATAGCATCGCAGCCATATAATAATACAAATTATTTCAGTTTTGTTTTTATTTAGTTGTTTTAAAGCTACATCACACTTTCCATAAACCAAGACAAATGCTTCATTAAACAGCACAGACCATTCCAGAAACTGACAATATTAGCTAAAGCTTCTGAATGATGAATTCACATTATTTGGGGGAGCGAGGGGGATCTTTAGATGCATTTAAGGGCCTGTCTGCAGAACACATGCCTTCTTGCTTTTAACAGCAGTTTTTAAACTAAAGATAAATAATTAAGTAGGCTTCTAAAGCACAGTTCAGGGTTTTGTAAAGTCCAGATCCTCCTCTGGTGACATGAATATTTATGGAACCACACGGAACGATACAGTATTATACTTGAGACAGGCTTCACATCATTGAGGGAGGAGGCCCAGTTTAACTTGCAGACTTTAGTGGATGTGCATTCTAAAGGCCAATACCAACCTCAGGATCACAAATAAGTAATTGCTGGAGGAGGTGAAATCATCACAAAGAAATGTGACATCATCCACCTTTAATGGAGCACTCATCACCATGACCTGAAAGCCTGTCCACCAAGAAGGAAGTCATTTATCTAAAACTAACAGAAAAAGATACCGCCTTTATTTTGGTGATCAATGGTAAACATTTGCCATATCTGAGATATTCATTTTCAACTAATGGCTGCATTTGTGGTCCACAACCTTTTCAAGCCACAGTGATGGTTCTTTGTTTGGTTAGGGTCAAAAGTTTAAGTGGTTTTAATTTTGTTAAACATTGATGCAAGTTATTGGTTGAGCTAATATGAGGTCTATTAGAAACACTATCGACATATTTTTTTCAAAAACCATATGGATTTGAATCACGTGTGATTACATCAGACATGCTTGAACCCTCGTGGGCATGCGAGAGTTTTTTCACGCTGTCGGTTACGTCATTCGCCTGTGGGCAGTCTTTGAGTGAGGAGTCGCCAACCCTCTTGTCGTTTTTTTCATTGTTTAGGAATGGCTCAGAGGACTGCTGCTTTGTTGATCAAATTTTTTTTCAAAACTGTAAGGCACAACTGAGTGGACACCATTCGATAAATTCAGCTGGTTTTCGGTAAAAATTTTAACAGCTGATGAGAGATTTTGGTTCTGGTAGTGTCGCTTTAAGGACGGCCCACGGCGCACTGACGGTGATCTGCGCTTCGAGGGCGCAGCGTCTCGCCGTTTCAAGTTGAAAACTTCCACATTTCAGGCTCTGTTGACCCAGTAAGTCGTCAGAGAACAGAGAACTTTCAGAAGAAGTCAGCATGAGGAGTTTATTCGGACATTCCATTGTTAACGGACATTTTGTAATGAAAAGAACGTGCGGGCAGAATTCGCATGTCGGGCCGGACCCGACCCGCAGGGGGTCGCGACAGGGAAAAACACCTCCGTTGGAAACCTTAACGGCCAAGTTGGAATATGCCCAAGCTGTTAAACAATTTTCTCAGTTACTCACTGTTGAAAGCCATCAAAAGCCGCCTGAATTTTTACAACTGGTTTTCACACACGGGAGGTGTTTTTTCCTGTCGCGGCGCACACAGATTCACCGAGTCGTCATGGGAAACGACTCGGCGAATTTGCGCGCATTCCAAAATGTCCTTAAACAGTGGAATGTCCGCATAAAGTCCTCATGCGGCCTCTTCTGAACTCTTCTCTGTTCTGTCACGACGTCCTGGGTGAATTAAGCCTTAAATTAGGATGTTTTCAGCTCGAAACAGGCCGACGACGGCGCCTGGAAGCGCTGCAGGACGTCCCACTCCGTGGGAAGCTCCTTACAGCGACAGAAACACCCCATTAATCTCTCATCAGCCGTTAAAGTTTTCACCAAAAACCAGCTTAATTTCTCGAATAGTGTCCACTCGGATATTCCTCACAGGTCCAGAAAAAATGTTGATAAAGCAACGTGCGCGTCTCGAGCAGCGTTGTGAAACAAAGGAATTCAGCCGAGAGGGCGGGACCACATCTCACTCAAGGCCTGCCCACAGGGAAATGACATCACCGACATGCGTGAAAAAACTCACGCATGCGCACGAGGGTTCAAGCATGATTGGTGTAATCGCACATCATTCAAATCCATATAGTTAAAAAAAATAAAAGTCCTCAGTTTCTTATCTAATACACCTCGTATGTTTTTAAAAAGGAATAGTTTGCACCATGTGTCGTGTTTAGGTATGATGTTACAGGGTAACAAAGGTCATAGGTCATAGAATCCAATGGACGTCGACATTGTTTGACCTTTTGGAGACCAAGAATTCAACACAGTCAAAACTATTCCATTTATTAATCCCATTAGTTCATTTTTTACCAAAATTGGAGCAACTTTAACTTTTGACCCTTGTAGAAACTAAAACTGACCTTTGTCACCATTTTTGCTGTTTTTACCCCATAACGCCCATAACATTCAATCAATCAATCAATCAATCAATTTTTTTATATAGCGCCAAATCACAACAAACAGTTGCCCCAAGGCGCTTTATATTGTAAGGCAAGGCCATACAATAATTATGTAAAACCCCAACGGTCAAAACGACCCCCTGTGAGCAAGCACTTGGCTACAGTGGGAAGGAAAAACTCCCTTTTAACAGGAAGAAACCTCCAGCAGAACCAGGCTCAGGGAGGGGCAGTCTTCTGCTGGGACTGGTTGGGGCTGAGGAGAGAACCAGAAAAAGACATGCTGTGGAGGGCAGCAGAGATCAATCACTAATGATTAAATGCAGAGTGGTGCATACAGAGCAAAAGAGAAAGAAACACTCAGTGCATCATGGGAACCCCCCAGCAGTCTACGTCTATAGCAGCATAACTAAGGGATGGTTCAGGGTCACCTGATCCAGCCCTAACTATAAGCTTTAGCAAAAAGGAAAGTTTTAAGCCTAATCTTAAAAGTAGAGAGGGTGTCTGTCTCCCTGATCTGAATTGGGAGCTGGTTCCACAGGAGAGGAGCCTGAAAGCTGAAGGCTCTGCCTCCCATTCTACTCTTACAAACCCTAGGAACTACAAGTAAGCCTGCAGTCTGAGAGCGAAGCGCTCTATTGGGTGATATGGTACTACGAGGTCCCTAAGATAAGATGGGACCTGATTATTCAAACCTTATAAGTAAGAAGAAGAATTTTAAATTCTATTCTAGAATTAACAGGAAGCCAATGAAGAGAGGCCAATATGGGTGAAATATGCTCTCTCCTTCTAGTCCCCGTCAGTACTCTAGCTGCAGCATTTTGAATTAACTGAAGGCTTTTTAGGGAACTTTTAGGACAACCTGATAATAATGAATTACAATAGTCCAGCCTAGAGGAAATAAATGCATGAATTAGTTTTTCAGCATCACTCTGAGACAAGACCTTTCTGATTTTAGAGATATTGCGTAAATGCAAAAAAGCAGTCCTACATATTTGTTTAATATGCGCTTTGAATGACATATCCTGATCAAAAATGACTCCAAGATTTCTCACAGTATTACTAGAGCTCAGGGTAATGCCATCCAGAGTAAGGATCTGGTTAGACACCATGTTTCTAAGATTTGTGGGGCCAAGTACAATAACTTCAGTTTTATCTGAGTTTAAAAGCAGAAAATTAGAGGTCATCCATGTCTTTATGTCTGTCATTCGGTCATAGATAGTCCAAACTATACCTTTTTGGAATCTTTGTGATCATACAAATAATGTGATAAAGTTTTCAACAAGGAGCGTTTTAAAATTTTGACCTCTGTGTAATTCTTCATTGACCCCTACCTGACTGTAGCTACCACCCTGGGATGGTGATCATACATTTCTGGGTGTTGTGGCCAGCCTTTTGGCTGCCTCTCTCCCCTTCCCTTTTTAACCTCTTGTGTGTAGTTTGTCTGTTTTCCCTCTAGGTGGCGAGCTGCAGAGATGAGGAACACCTGCTGCTCCTCAGCTAGTCGCACCTGAGGCTCATCTGCGGGTCATCAGGAGTGTGTTACTTAAACCCCGGCTTTGAGCTCAGTCACTGCCGGATTCTACACGTGTCTCTCCATGAGAAATCCATGACCTTGTCTACGCTGACGCTTCCATGCGCTTTGACATCTGAGCTTTCCACAGCTCATCTCAAGGTAACCTGGCCTCTCTCTGCACTACGCCACTTTGGAACTCTCCGGCTCTCAGCTACAGAGCGCGTAGCTCTGCCACTCTGTAGTTAAGTTTCTGCATGTCTGTGAGGTCCCGTTCTCACAGTGCTCCTGTTTGTGACTGTGCATGATTAAGAACTGTTTCCAAGAACTGTATAAAGTGACAGTGAACCACCGAGAACTTTCCAAGCCGTTTCTAAAGTCAAGTCCTGCTTAACTGAAACTGCATCACAAGGCGTGCAGCCCTGACCTTTGACCTCCTGATGATATTCATGAACTGTGAACGATTCCTGATCAGTAAACCTTATTTCCTAGACTGTGAACCTTATTTCCAGAATTGTGAACATTTCTGTTTTAAGCCCTCAGTGAAGTGTCTGTTGTTCAAGGCTTCAGTGTTACGAGTGCAGCCACTCACCTCCTCTCTCCTCTGTTCTCCACTCTGTCCGTCCTACCTGGTCCTGGCTCCAGTTCCATATACTCCAGAATTTCAGTTCTCTTTCAAGACTGGCTCAAGAACCTGCAGCACCCTAACTTCCACCGCTAAGAGTGGGCTGACTCTCCACTCTGCAGGCACCCCCAGTGCAGCATTATTATTTTCTTATTAATTGTAAATAAATATTTTTTCATTCACAACCAGTTCTGTTCTTTTGTTCCCAGCGTTTGAGTTCATCGTCTGTACTGGTCGGTCCCATCCGGACCTCTAACCATAACACTGGGTAGGTCATGGTACACTGACTGGATTCTAAGTGTCGTTTAGTCCCATTAAGTTGTGCCAATGAGATCAAAAAAAAGTCCTAAAGTGTTCTCTAGTTTGAACTGTAACAGTGCTTAAATGCTGTTAAATGTGATTTTTGGCCATGTGGCGTGTTCCTCTGGGTGTGACTCTGCACACAGGTGATGTTCCCCAACAGCTGGAGAAGACATCAATCTTGCTGCAGCAGATAGAGGGTTGATTTTGAAAAGTGGGGATGGATTGGTTGTTTGCCTGCATGGTTGCCACCCGGGATGGTGCAGTTGTTGGCCTTCTTGACAAAGGACATATCAGTACTATTGTAACATTTCCAAAGTGAATGGCAAACATAATTATATTTGCATTAATGCAGATGGAGTGCACAGAAAAACAGGATGTTGTTTGTCTGCGCTCAAATAATTTGACCCAGACTGGTACCAAAAGGAGAATGTGGACAACGAGTTTAAAGTGAACTAAAGGTCATTAAGAGGAAGCTCTGCTTTACTGTGACTTAAAAACCACAACAACAAGAACATCAGAAGAAACAACAGAGCATAACATCCTGAGAGGAGAGATGAAAACTGGAAGACAGAGAGGAAGGACCACAGCAGGAAGAGTGAAACGATGGGAAAAGAACAAGGATGAGGACTGAAGTACGAGAAAGAGGAGAAGTGGAAATGAAACTTTGGAGTATCTGACAGAGAGAGAGTCAAGCTGAGAGGGCTCTTACAGAAAAGAAATGGAGTTTAACAAAAATGATTAGAGCGAATGGAGCGAGCAAAGAGATCACAACAGTCACAAAACCAAGAAATCCAGGATGAGACGGGACATAGACGAGACCAGCTCACACCAGGAATGGATACTTTGACGAAGTCAGTTCACAGGGTGAGTGATGCCTCCATGCATATCAGCTTGGGACTCCGATGAGGGCGGTCGCATCTCCTCCACTCTCCCTTATCTCTCTGCTTTTAACCTTCAAGTCCCTACTCCACCAGACTGTGAATTCCTCAAAATTATATTGGATTGTGGATCTATTGGACTACTATTGGATTAACCATAGAATTGATCAGCTGGTCTCTGAACGCTATTGACACCATTTTTTCTACAAGAAGGTCAGGACCGGGGGATCCTACCTGCCCAGATGGAATGTATCCTGCGAGCTATATTCTCAACTCCTGGAGTTCCTGGCATGTGGCATGCTTGGCGCCTTTCTCCGTTGAGGACGTCGAGGATTTATTTATTTTTTGTCTCATGGCAGCAGGGCTGGTACTTTTTGGCTTATGTGCTGCCCTGATCTACCGGAAATTGGCAAGACGGCGGCATCAAGACCACGGCCCCTCGCTTGTCCATCATGATTAACGAGGTTGGCAAGGCAGTGCATTCTCAGACTGTGTTGACTCTTGAACTCAGACGCAAATTGGATGACACCTTGGAGCTGATGCGTGCCTTGCAGTTGAAGCTGAAGGTTTCGGAGGCCGGTGAATATTCTTAATTCATAATTAGGATTTGGCTGTTCAAGTGGAACTGTTAAAAGTGTTTTTCAATTCTCAGCTACAACACTACAGGCTATCTAGCATCAAGGTCAAGTGCCCACTGTTTACCTCCAGAGGAATTTATCCAGGCTCTGGTGAGATTATTCGGATCCATTCTTATCTCAACCCACAAGGACAATAAACTGACAGACTTACACATGGACTGAAGTATGCTCCAGTTTTCTCCTGTCACCTCTTCCCTGCCCCTCCCTTCCTGTGGCTGGCCTCCGTTCTTTCCTAAGCTGGCAGGCAGCGCGACTTGATAGTTGAAGCGGCTACCAACACACTCACATCGCCTCAATTTGGAAAACGGACTGTTTCATGTTTAGTGCACATAAACAATGTCAAATGTATATGCGTTGTCCTAATTCTGATGTGTGCCATTATTACGGTAAACAAGTAATAACTGTAGATCAATTGCTGTTTGTATGTGGAATGTGAGTGTGGAAATCTGAAATTTCCCCATTGAGGGATGAATAAAGGCTTATCTAATCTAATTACACGTTGGTGACAGGAAACCATTTGTGATAAGATCCCTGAATTTAAATATAATATTCTCCCTCTCACACCGTGTGCTCCTCAAGCTCCTCTGCCAGAGGTCTGGGAGTTTGAGAGTTTGGTGCAGTTCTTAGATGTTCCTTGGACTGCGCTCTTCTGGACAGAGACCTCTGATGTTCCACTCTTCCTGTTTGGGGGGGTTACAGCTCCTAGTGCTCCCATTACCACTAGGACCACTTTGGACTTTACCTTCAAAATCTGCCCCACTTGTTCCTTCAGCCCCTGGTACTTCTTCATTTTTTTTTCATGATCCTTCTTTCAGATCGTTTGGACCGATTGTCTGTCTCATGGTGCGTTGGATGCAGTGATGTGCAGCACCACTGCGTGTTGTGTCGGGGCCTCGTAACGGTGGCTTTTTGTCTGTTCACTGTCGATGGGAAACCCATTAAAATTCACTGTAATCAGTTTCTTTATCCAGTGTGGCCTTTTATTCTACACATCTACAGTATTCGCAGCATTCTTTACTTTTGAAGTTATTGTGTCCACAAGCTGACTGGGATGGACAAACCCATTCAGTCATCTGCACTTTTGTAGTACAAACTTGCACTGTTATAAGCACACGGAGCATGAAGACAGAGGTTACTCAAAAAAAAAAAAACACTGAAGATTTAAAATAAAGTCTTTGACTACACAGTATGCATTGAATTGCAGAAAATTACATCATTAACATATTTCTTTCTTTTTTGTGGCTGAAGAGGAACCCCCTGTGCCTGCGGCGCTAATTATGTCCCACTAGAATTTTGGCTTGCATGAGTCCCTCGTCTGTAACCTGCACTTTTAACTGATTTTTTCTCAAAATCATATCACTTTTTCTCCTTTGTCCACCCTCTGTCATTCCACATAGGTGGATCCAAAATGAAACACACTTCTTTGAGTCGTCTTATTGTCACACACATTACCGAAAACAATCCAGCTGTTTTGATAAGAGCCTACTTTATCTTTGAGCTGCTGTGTTGCTCAGTTAACACTGCCAGTGTTAAATACTGAATTATTCCTTTTCTTGTCTCAGTTCACTCAGCTTTAATTGGATACCAGCCGGGGATATAATCTGCTTCAGCCATCTATATGGACAACATCCCATCCTGGGGGCGTTGTATCTATCGACTGCTTCAGTCAACGGAATCTCACAGTAAGCACCGGTGTTACTGGCGGATTGTTCACTCTGCAACACCAGCATCACCTATTTAACGAGTACAGTATCCTGTTGGCTGACTGTAACAGAGGTGGCTTATTCTGAGAAACCATAGTGTGAAGCAAATGGGAGTCCACTGTTTCCTTGGTTTAGGATGCTAGTCAATCACAGGTTAGTTTCCCAGCCATGTGGTTTACAGCCAGGTGGACTGGGACAGTGTACATGAATTGTCTTGTCCAAGGGTCCAGGTAGTATAGCCTAAAGCAGACACACCTGGATTGACTGTAACGCCTAATAAATAACTATCTTCACCAGGCTGAAGAATAAATAAGAAAAAAATTAAGAAGTGGACCTAAAATACTATGTGAAGATAACAGAACACATAACTGGCCATGGTTGATCAGTCTCCTTCAAGTTCAGCCAGATGACCTTAAGACTCTGACCCTGTTTGTTGATGGACATTGCAAAGCTTGTGTCAGCAGGAACTGCAACCTTGAGAACTTCAAAGGCAGCTCAGTGGACAGAGGACCATGGAATCTTTGGACTGAAGGCTGTTTTTCCTTGATATTTGTCACCAAGATTGGTGGCCTCCAGAACACGGTTCATCATCCTCCTGACACAGTCATTCATGTACCACTGCAGAGGCATGGGGGATGCAGATGCAGACCCTAACCCTAAAAGTGCCCTGACATTTGCATGACTTTGATACGCGCACTTGCATGCACGTCATCGTGATGATCCCATCCACTGTGTTCCCAGCTGGATGCCATGCTTTGATCCACCGGCTGCCATGCGCTCTGCACTGGATGCTGTGCACATAAATAAATATTTTGTGGCGGATTAATCATTTTCTCTTCGAGTTGGCTGTTGAAAATGGCTCAAATTGCTTCCTGAATCACAGAGAACCGCTCCAGCCAGAGCCATTCATGCGCACACTGAATGAGCTGGAGAAAGGCTTAGGAGCCATCTAAAAAGGTCATTAATTGTCATGTTTACATTGTCATGGCTTGGTAAAACAGTTGCATGTTCTTTCCTTCTTGTGTGCAGCTGTAAATGTATGTTTATGATAGATTTGCCATCTCGTTATAATCGTCCAGACAAGCTGCGCTCTGATGCTGTGCGCTGATGCAATCACTCGCTCTGTTCACTTTTTCTTTACTCGACTTGACAAGCTGCACGTAGTGTTGGCGACCAGATCATGCCACGTTGCACGGCATTTATGTGTGAAAGATTTTTGAACATTTCAAAATTCTCTTTGCACAGTTGCACGTGCCGGTGACCCTCTCACATTCAGTCTACACCCGTTAAAGAGGAGTTTGCTCTCCTGCACAACACAGTGCATGCATCAAAGTCATGCAAGTGTTAGCGCACCTTAAGGAGCGTTATTGGTGCTCTGACCTTTCAGGCCTACTTGTGTGGGGGTAACCATGGGGACTCAAGACTCTTGAGGAAGTCAGTGGGATAGTTGACACATTCATCTTCATTTACCTCATAAAAATTACCTCATTATTAACTGAACTCAATTTAACATAAATGCAGAACACATGCTGTGTCTGAGTGCTGTCGTTTATTTACAGCCTGAAACCACGGCTGGATGTGCTGATTCCAGTGGTGTGCTTAACTTTTTTCTACACGCTGTCCCTTGAACCAACCAATCAACCAACATGTAGCTTTTATATACATAGATTCATGTTTTGTTTAAGTTTGGTTTAAATAACCAGTTAAAATGTTATCAGAAGTCACAGAGTAAAATACGTTTGTCTTCCCACAAAAATATCTTCAACAGCTCTTGGTCATGAGTCTTAAGATCGTATCTCACTGGGCTGCGACTGTTGGTGACAAATTCTGACCAGCGATCATGAGGGATTTTCCAAAATTTTCTTGAAACATTCACGTGGGTTCTCGATTTCCTCGTGTGAGTGCCAGGACCTTCACTGTTGTGTCACTGGAATTTTGAAGTTTCAAAGAATTTGCATGACAGGTTATCTCTCAAAACTGTCCGTCATCAAAGGCGTCTCAAACACGTCTCAGTTTCTGTGCATGAAATGTGAGACAACTTTGTGAGGGGTTTGCAATACACTTTTCTTTTTTCTTTCACTTCTAACCTTCCTTTCCTGGCCTTTGGCAATCATTTCAGTGTAATTACCAGTGAAAATTGTCACTGATTCACGTATTTGTCTCCAACTACTTGCCAACAATCGCAGCCCAGTTAGATACGATCTTAAGACTCATGATCTCAAACACACTTATGGGCACATCTGAGGTACCTGACAAGATACTGAAACATGGTTTTCTGCACTGACTTCTGCTCTCCTCTGACTTTCAGTGACATCACAGGATGACCTCAAGTGAAGTCTAATCACTGGCTCTGGAGGCATTTCTGGTTATATTAAAAAGGCCAAAGTTGTACACAAATGTAAACCCAGTTATCCACCCTCTTAAAAAAGCCTCAAAATTTTAGACTGATTTCAAAGTTGCCTTTATTTCTAAAGTTTCAGAAAAGTGGCCAAAGAGCGTTATGAGGATTTAACTGAACATAATATTCTCAATAAATTCCAATCTGGGTTCTGTCAGTTGCACTCTAAGGAAACTGCCCTTCTCAGAGTTTGAAATGATATTTTAATGTGCAGAGATGTAGGTGAATGTTCTCTAATTGTCCTTTTGGATCTCTGCAGCTTTTACATGGTCGATCATAGTGTTTTAATTGAGAGACTAAGGACTTGGGCGGGCACCTCTGGGTCTGCCCTGGACTGTTTTTTATCTTACATTTTAACAGGAATTTCGCTGTTGCACTGACACATTTATGTATACCTCAAGGCTCTGTTCTGGGACTTACTTTACTTGCTTTATATTTTTCCCATTTGGTCATGTCTTGAGCTCTTTTAAAAAGTCTCACACCACTGTTACCAGATGACATCCAGCTGTATATTTCATTTACTCCTCAAAAGGTTACTACACAGCAAATCACAAGTAAGCACCGACAGTGTCTATTAGGGATGGGTATCGAGAACCGGTGTTTTGTGTCGACGCGGGTTGAGGAGCGGACCTGCGTCTGACGGAACCCAGCGCCAAAACAACCAGAAAGCGGTTCCAATAACAAAACAATTTATTTTCCCCTTTTGGTGCATAACAAAGTGTACAAACTAAACATGCGTCTGTCTGGCGGAGTGAAGGATGGCGCGCTCTCCAGCGCCCAAAAGGATCGAAGTCCGGCGCTTCTGGACCCACGTTCACCGCCAAACACCCCCCAGGTGGACGCGACAAACCGACTCTGCGAAGGATAAGGTAAGTCAGCAGCTACAACTAATATCCTTCAAAAGGCACACTATCAGCAACACATTCAGGTCTGAATTTAAGCTTTATGTAAATGAGCAGCTTCTCACAACAGCCTCCCGGCGACCGAACAGACCAGGTCTGAGAACAGCATCTCCCTCCGGGGTCCACGTCAGGAAGCAGACAGCGTAACACTCCCAAGGTTCACCACAGACAGCAGGACAGGGCACCGCAGCTGGAAGGCCAGCTGGCATCAACAAAAACCCCAAAACAGTCCCAAATACAACCCAACATACAAGAAAAACATAAAACCCACCCAAAACCTCCCCAGGGGACCGTCCCATCCAACCCCGGGAAGAAAAAAAAACTCCCAAATGCAAAAACCCAACACAGCCCCACAAACACAATACAAACATAAATGCATAAAAGAAAAATAACAACAACCCCCCCAGAACGACTTGCAGAGCCCAACACCCCCCAGAAGGCCTTTACCGCCGGTTCCAGGAGGAATAGCCAAAACCGGAATCCCACAAAGGTCCCCAGGTACACATGCAGCAAACGGCACCCCCAGAGGACCGTACCATCAAACCCTAGGAGGCACCCTCCCCACAACCCAAGAACCCCAGACCCGGCCACACTTGGCTAGTTGGCCCCACAAGCCAATTCCCCCCCAGAGGACCAACCCATCAACCCTGGAGGTGGAACCCGGAAGGAAACAAAAAACATCAAAGACCAACCCCCGGAGGACTACCTTAAACAACCCCGGGGGCAAATAAAACAACCGATAAGCCCTGTTACCTTCCCCAGCACCCCGAAAGACCCCAGGTCCTTCCCAGAGCCCCTCGGCGGCTCAATCTTGGCGAACGGCACAAAACAGCAAGCCGGGGAAGGGAACAGGAAAAACTAACCCGGCCCCAACCCCAAGGCGCAGCGGAAAACCGGAAATACGTCCGGTGTCTCAACCCGACCATACCCCAGCCTATCGGGAGGGGTGGAACTACCGAAATGGCGAACGGCAACAGATCGGCCCACCCCTCCGACTGAGGCATGTTCCCGCTGCACCACACCCCGGAAACACCAATGACAAACGGTACAAAGGCCCACCGAGGCTGGAGTGAAACCGGGCCCTAACTAAACCAGAAAAAACGCCCCTAACAACCTCCCCCCAGGTTTTTGATCAGGATATGTCATTCAAAGCGCATATTAAACAAATATGTAGGACTGCCTTTTTGCATTTACGCAATATCTCTAAAATCAGAAAGGTCTTGTCTCAGAGTGATGCTGAAAAACTAATTCATGCATTTATTTCCTCTAGGCTGGACTATTGTAATTCATTATTATCAGGTTGTCCTAAAAGTTCCCTAAAAAGCCTTCAGTTGGTTCAGAATGATGCAGCTAGAGTACTGACGGGGACTAGCAGGAGAGAGCATATCTCACCCGTGTTGGCCTCTCTTCATTGGCTTCCTGTTAATTCTAGAATAGAATTTAAAATTCTTCTTCTTACTTATAAGGTTTTGAATAATCAGGTCCCATCTTATCTTAGGGACCTCGTAGTACCATATTACCCCATTAGAGCGCTTCGTTCTCAGACTGCGGGCTTACTTGTAGTTCCTAGGGTTTGTAAGAGTAGAATGGGAGCAGAGCCTTCAGCTTTCAGGCTCCTCTCCGGCGCTATATAAGAAAAAAGTTGATTGATTGATTGATTGATTGAAGACGAACGGTCTTGGGGCGAGTGAGGTTGGGGTTAGGGAAGTAGGGAAACAATAAAAACAACAAAACAAAACGACCCCAGAACCCAACAAAAAGTACCTAAAGACACATTAAAAAAAAAAAAAAAACAACGATCAAGTGAGTCCAGACGGGCTTCTAACCGCCTATCGTTCACTCCACCAGACACGCCTCTGACTCCCCAAACAAATTATAACCCCTTTCAAAGAAACAAACATTGGCCCATACAAGTTTTTTTTTTGTGTGTGTGTGTGTATTATCTCGCCTGTCCCAGAACACCTGGAGAGACGTCACCACTATTTTTCTTGACGCTTCTATGATGGAGCAATATAGCGGCTTCAGCTCGTCTGAGCTGCATGGGCTCATCTGCAAGAGGAGCCAGAGGTCCCGTCGGAGGAGTCTCAGTGGGGCGAAGAAGAGGTAGCCCAGATCTGTGTCGGGGAAAGCCCGAGACAAAAAAACCCGTTCTGATGGCCGCCCTCTCTCGCGTCCACGCTCCTTCATCCGATCATCTAGACGAATCACGAACGATAGTAGCTCATCTAAATCATTTGGCTCGTCACGGACTGCTAGCTCGTCTTTTAATGACTCATTTAAACCATCCACAAACACTCCTGGTAAAGCTGTGGCATTCCAACCGGACTGAGCAGGAAAAATTCGGAAATCTACAGAATAATCCGCCGCACTCCTCCTCCCCTGCCTGAGATTCAGCAACTGCTGGGCAACGGTATGAGCAAAAACCAGAGAACATTGCATCAAAAATGGAGCACAAGCTTCAACGTTTCCCGCATAAGGCTCCGGACGACAAATAATCAATTCAGAAGCCGAATCTGGGTGATGGAGGTATCTGCACCGTATCGATGGTGCCGTAGCTGGAGCAGCAGGAAGCGGAATGGCTTGCGCTGCAAGCTCCGTAACGCGGACATCTGTTTGTTTAATTTGGTTTGTGAGATGCTGTAATTGCTCCCATATTTTCTCCAAGTGTTCTTGAACTCTTTCGGCGAATGGAACCGCCTCTGCCGCTGGGTCCATTATGGAATGGCCGGGAACTACTGTTATGAGTCGACGCGGGTTGAGGAGTGGACCTGCGTCTGACGAAACCCAGCGCCAAAACAACCAGAAAGCGGTTCCAATAATAAAACAATTTATTTTCCCTTTTGGTGCATAACAAAGTGTACAAACTAAACATGCGTCTGTCTGGCGGAGTGAAGGACGGCGCGCTCTCCAGCACCCAAAAGGATCGAAGCCCGGCGCTTCTGGACCCACGTTCACCGCCAAACACCCCCCAGGTGGACACGACAAACCGACTCTGCGAAGGATAGAAAAGGTGAGGTAAGTCAGCAGCTACAACTAATATCCTTCAAAGGCACACACTATCAGCAACACATTCAGGTCTGAATTTAAGCTTTATGTAAATGAGCAGCTTCTCACAACAGGTGGCGAATCATCTGTCCGCACTCCACGGCCGTGAGAAGCGAGCTGCACAACTCATCAATATTCACATATACTGCGTAACAAAATACCAAATTACTATTAACAATTATTCAGACAATCAAATCACCTCCGATGTGTGCTGACAGCATGTGTCCCTCACCAGTCCTCCTTCACAGACACGATGTGTCAAACCCAGGCGCGGTCCTCAGCGTCTCACAAATGAACATCACAAGGTCGAGTTCCCGGCAATTCTGCCTGAATCACACATGACCCAAATGCAGAACGCCATCTCATTATCTGCTTCAGCTGAAAGTTTTTAAGGTTGCACGTGAGCACCATCCACAGGTGCTGCACATCATGTTGATGAGGGTGAAGGGCTCTTCTGCCAGTACCTTCTCCACAGACAATAAATCAGTTTGCATACCACCTGGAGAGCAAAGAAAAGAAAAGAACACCAAAACGTCCAGCCACACCCCCCCCAACACACAACAACCGGTTCCTTTCGGGTATCGTTAAGAAATGATTCGATCCACCGACATCAATAATCTTTTTACTTAACAATTCCCTTATCAGTCCTTCAGAGTGGCCGTTGTTTTTGGGGTGTTTGCCAGGAAAATTATAATATTTCTACATTGATTACAGACCCTTCAGCGGGTTTGTAATCAACTTTTCTGCAGCTCGGCTTTGCTTTGAACCTTGAACCAATCGAAGCAGTGATTCACAGATCAAAGCAGTGCTTCGATCATTGCTTTGTTGGTTAATATTTTTCTTTCACTTTCACCTGCTAAAACCCTATAGAGCATAGGCTGTGAGTATTATTTACCTTTTTTATGTTAAATCGACCTGAAACAGTTGATAGATGTATTTTATAACTTAAAACGGGAACGATGCTAACACATTAGCATGTCTATGGGATTTTCAATGTTAAAATAGCATTAAGCAGTTGCAGCTGTCAAGCATTTGTTGTCGTAAAAGAGTCAAATGTATTATAAATTGTAATATTTTTTAAATTTATTTTTGTTTATATATTAATAATAATAGCAAGCACAACAATAATATTAATAACTAATCTAATGATTATACAATTTTAGAGAAAGAGACAAAAAAGAACCTGAATAAAACCACAACAGAATTATCAAACCAACTAACAATGAACATACATAAATAATAAATAAATACATACAGAAATAAATGTTTCCTGTGAACACCTAGTGACTCTTACTCCCCATTTCATCCCTGTTTCAACTATTTAGCTGATGGTACTCAAAAGAGAACTGCTCGATTTTCTCATCTTCAGGGTGACTCGGTCATCCTCGAGCGCCTTGGGGCAACTGTTTGTTGTGATTTGGCGCTATACAAGAAAAAGTTGATTGATTGATTGATCGTAATGTATAACATATGTAAGATATAACACTTTCTCAGCTGGTTTATTGTGGTAGGAACAGACTTCCACAGTTCTGTGCTGCAATTATGAAATGTTACATTTAATTTATTTTTTTTTTTGTCTTTTTGTTTGTTTTTTTACTCCCTATTGTCACTTTTTTTTAAAGTTACGAGTTCAGTATATTTATAGTCAAGTCTGGAAAAATGCACCCACCTTACCAAAGAACCTCCTTTATTCTTGGATCGCAAACACCCGGGCCCCTGGGCTTACAACCAATCCACCGCAACCCCTCAAAAGTAACCATCCGTCTGCTACATCCAGGTAAAATGTGGATGCCTCCTTGTCCTCCTCCAGCCACAGGTGTCCTTAACACTGAGGGACCGATGTGCTGGATAATGTTGAGGGAAAGATGTCACATGATCAAAATTTCAAAGCTGACATTCCCTTACCATTTATTTTCATTTATATAGTGCCAAATCACAACGAAGTTGGCTCAAGGCGCTTCACATAACTGTTAATTTCATAGAAAGCCATTGTAGTTGTACCGAAGGAGACTCCAAAGAGATCTGGTCATCCCTGTAGGTCAGTATGTAGCATCCAACTCCGCCAGCCATACAGTAAGACAGAAAGCAACAGGACCAGACTTAGACAAAGCTTGGATCTTCTTTCTTCTGCAAGATCTTGACATTTTCAAATGCTTCTGTCCAGTGACTTTGTGATGCCATACGTTCTCTAAGGTCAAGGACCCAGAGGGTCACTGATATATCTATACTATTATAATAGCCAAGTGGCCTCTGGCATGCAGCTTTGATCACACCGAAACCAGGGAGAGCTGTTTGGAATGCTTAAGTATTTTGGGTTAAGGATGAATGCTGTGAAACTCTGCATGAGGGAAGCAATGAACATCTACAGGAGAAAGGCGGAGCAGAAGCTGAAAGAAAACAACATGAAGGTGGTCTGGGAAGGTGTGAAAACATCACAGGCCATAAAACAAAGACCAGAGGTACAGGAGGGACAATGGAGAGGACGAATGCACTTAACAACTTCTTCAAATGGTTCTTTATCAATTTTTTTTATAGCGCCAAATCACAACAAACAGTTGCCCCAAGGCGCTTTATATTGTAAGGCAAGGCCATACAATAATTATGTAAAACCCCAACGGTCAAAACGACCCCCTGTGAGCAAGCACTTGGCTACAGTGGGAAGGAAAAACTCCCTTTTAACAGGAAGAAACCTCCAGCAGAACCAGGCTCAGGGAGGGGCAGTCTTCTGCTGGGACTGGTTGGGGCTGAGGGAGAGAACCAGAAAAAGACATGCTGTGGAGGGAGCAGAGATCGATCACTAATGATTAAATGCAGAGTGGTGCATACAGAGCAAAAAGAGAAAGAAACACTCAGTGCATCATGGGAACCCCCCAGCAGTCTACGTCTATAGCAGCATAACTAAGGGATGGTTCAGGGTCACCTGATCCAGCCCTAACTATAAGCTTTAGCAAAAAGGAAAGTTTTAAGCCTAATCTTAAAAGTAGAGAGGGTGTCTGTCTCCCTGATCTGAATTGGGAGCTGGTTCCACAGGAGAGGAGCCTGAAAGCTGAAGGCTCTGCCTCCATTCTACTCTTACAAACCCTAGGAACTACAAGTAAGCCTGCAGTCTGAGAGCGAAGCGCTCTATTGGGGTGATATGGTACTATGAGGTCCCTAAGATAAGATGGGACCTGATTATTCAAAACCTTATAAGTAAGAAGAAGAATTTTAAATTCTATTCTAGAATTAACAGGAAGCCAATGAAGAGAGGCCAATATGGTGAGATATGCTCTCTCCTTCTAGTCCCCGTCAGTACTCTAGCTGCAGCATTTTGAATTAACTGAAGGCTTTTCAGGGAACTTTTAGGACAACCTGATAATAATGAATTACAATAGTCCAGCCTAGAGGAAATAAATGCATGAATTAGTTTTTCAGCATCACTCTGAGACAAGACCTTTCTGATTTTAGAGATATTGCGTAAATGCAAAAAAGCAGTCCTACATATTTGTTTAATATGCGCTTTGAATGACATATCCTGATCAAAAATGACTCCAAGATTTCTCACAGTATTACTAGAGGTCAGGGTAATGCCATCCAGAGTAAGGATCTGGTTAGACACCATGTTTCTAAGATTTGTGGGGCCAAGTACAATAACTTCAGTTTTATCTGAGTTTAAAAGCAGGTCATCCATGTCTTTATGTCTGTAAGACAATCCTGCAGTTTAGCTAATTGGTGTGTGTCCTCTGGCTTCATGGATAGATAAAGCTGGGTATCATCTGCATAACAATGAAAATTTAAGCAATGCTGTCTAATAATACTGCCTAAGGGAAGCATGTATAAAGTGAATAAAATTGGTCCTAGCACAGAACCTTGAGGAACTCCATAATTAACTTTAGTCTGTGAAGAAGATTCCCCATTTACATGAACAAATTGTAATCTATTAGACAAATATGATTCAACCACCGCAGCGCAGTGCCTTTAATACCTATGGCATGCTCTAATCTCTGTAATAAAATTTTATGGTCAACAGTATCAAAAGCAGCACTGAGGTCTAACAGAACAAGCACAGAGATGAGTCCACTGTCCGAGGCCATAAGAAGATCATTTGTAACCTTCACTAATGCTGTTTCTGTACTATGATGAATTCTAAAACCTGACTGAAACTCTTCAAATAGACCATTCCTCTGCAGATGATCAGTTAGCTGTTTTACAACTACCCTTTCAAGAATTTTTGAGAGAAAAGGAAGGTTGGAGATTGGCCTATAATTAGCTAAGATAGCTGGGTCAAGTGATGGCTTTTTAAGTAACGGTTTAATTACTGCCACCTTAAAAGCCTGTGGTACATAGCCAACTAACAAAGATAGATTGATCATATTTAAGATCAAAGCATTAAATAATGGTAGGGCTTCCTTGAGCAGCCTGGTAGGAATGGGGTCTAATAAACATGTTGATGGTTTGGATGAAGTAACTAATGAAAATAACTCAGACAGAACAATCGGAGAGAAAGAGTCTAACCAAATACCGGCATCACTGAAAGCAGCCAAAGATAATGATATGTCTTTGGGATGGTTATGAGTAATTTTTTCTCTAATAGTTAAAATTTTGTTAGCAAAGAAAGTCATGAAGTCATTACTAGTTAAAGTTAATGGAATACTCAGCTGAATAGAGCTCTGACTCTGTCAGCCTGGCTACAGTGCTGAAAAGAAACCTGGGGTTGTTCTTATTTTCTTCAATTAGTGATGAGTATTGGTTATTGGTAGTCTGGCACCGTCTCTACGGGGATGGGGTAATGAGGGGATGGCAGGGGAGAGAAGCTGCAGAGAGGTGTGTAAGACTACAACTCTGCTTCCTGGTCCCAACCCTGGATAGTCACGGTTTGGAGGATTTAAGAAAATTGGCCAGATTTCTAGAAATGAGAGCTGCTCCATCCAAAGTGGGATGGATGCCGTCTCTCCTAACAAGACCAGGTTTTCCCCAGAAGCTTTGCCAATTATCTATGAAGCCCACCTCATTTTTTGGACACCACTCAGACAGCCAGCAATTCAAGGAGAACATGCGGCTAAACATGTCACTCCCGGTCTGATTGGGGAGGGGCCCAGAGAAAACTACAGAGTCCGACATTGTTTTTGCAAAGTTACACACCGATTTAATGTTAATTTTAGTGACCTCCGATTGGCGTAACCGGGTGTCATTACTGCCGACGTGAATTACAATCTTACCAAATTTACGCTTAGCCTTAGCCAGCAGTTTCAAATTTCCTTCAATGTCGCCTGCTCTGGCCCCCGGAAGACAATTGACTATGGTTGCTGGTGTCGCTAACTTCACATTTCGCAAAATAGAGTCGCCAATAACCAGAGTTTGATCCTCAGCGGTGTGTCGCCGAGTGGGGAAAAACGGTTAGAGATGTGAACAGGTTGGCGGTGTACACGGGGCTTCTGTTTAGGGCTATGCTTCCCCTCACAGTCACCCAGTCAGCCTGCTTTCCCGGCTGCTCAGGATCTGCCAGGGGGTAACTAACGGCGGCTAAGCTACCTTGGTCCGCACCGACTACAGGGGTTTCTGGCTACGAATAAGCTACACTTATTACAAGTACCGTTACTGCTAAAGGAGGCCGAGGAATAACTAAACATTTTACACCCAGAGCAGAAAAGTGCGGGAGAGACACGAGAAGCCGCCATGCTAAATCGGCTAAGAGCTAGTAGCTACGCTAAGCTAGCGGATTCCTACAAACATGCAAAGTGAATAATGTGTAAATAATTTAGAGGTGATTCAGCAGAAGGAGTGCTTTAGTTAAGGCACGTAAAGATTACACTCTGGTGGTGGTGGGCCAGCTACCTCCTCTTCAGCGGCCCACACAACAGATAGTTTAGTGACTGCCAACTGACACATGAGGGCACAAGTTCTTTGGTCTTTGTGTATGTTTGTCTACGTGTTAAATAAAGTGAAAAAATATGATGAAATGTGGTTGAAATGAAATGCTGCTCGAGTCACAGGAGAGATGAGAAACTTTTTACTGGTTATTATGCCTGAACAATTGTTCTTTTATTTTCTTTTTAGGCTTCTTTAGTATTATGTGAGCATTTTATTATTGTATGAATAATAATTAAGATGCATAGACATTTGGAAAAAATAAAAATAAATCAAAAACATGATGTGTTTCCACTCTGTGCCTGATTTTCACTGTTGCTACATTTTTTAAAAACTGGACTTTACTTTCACAACATATCCAGTTTTCGTGCACAGCAGCTTGAAATAGGCAATTTACTTTTTCAGTCAGTTGAAGGCAGAGAAACTCCATCACAAGTTTCTTGGTGATTTTTATTTTTTCTGTGGAGTCTGTCAGTGCATCAGCCTCAGCAGGGAGCAGCACACGGCGGCTGAAGAATGCATCCAGTCGATAAGGAGTTGTCATCCTGCCCTACCTCACAAAAGCCAAGCCTGTCAGAACCAATATGCACCCTCATCGATTTAAATATCCCTCCTGTTTTCAGCAGAGCCAACAGCAGGGGGGATTAGGAGCACAGCTGCGGCTATCGCACCAATGGATCTGGACACACCATCAGTTACTCAGAAGTAATTTCATTTAGCGACTGACAAGCCGTGCGTATCAAGTCCAGGGAACCGGAATGGGTGGGGACGGTAACAGGTGGGGAAGGGGGGCAACGTGGGGTCACAACGATTAATAATCATAAATTGACAAGCAGCCACGTTAGCGGTGCAGGGAGCCAGGGCTCGTGAGCCTGATGGATGCCATGTATCAGTGCAGTAACGGAGGGGCGGGGCCTTGGCTGAGGTGAGATGGGGGTGTGCATCTCTTTTATAGCTGAGGTGTTCTGCCAGAGTGCAAAACATCTGTCAAAGCTGGACCTGTAGTTAGACCCACATTTGTCAGTTTGTGGCCCGAACACATCACCTGGCTTGGCAGCCACTGACTGAGCTGCTCATCCATCCCAACCGTGATTACTGACACCGTGCACACATTAGCTTGAACACACTTGTAGAAATGACAAACATCACATGTAGTGTGTGTGTGCTGGGTTACGATGGTAGCAGATCCTTCTGATGACAGTCCTGGTCAGGTGCTGAGGTGCAGTCAGTGAAAATGTCTCCCAGCCACAGTGTTCGTCCTCAGTCAGATCAGTGAGCAGACTCAAAGAGGACATGTCCTGGCAATGACATCCCAAACCTTAACCACAATTAATTAAATTCTATTATTTACAAAATGACAAATCACAACATAGATCATCTCCAGGAGCCTCATGTCCAAAGACTAATGTGGACTTTCTACTAAAAGTTGGTGTTTGCCAAAACCCTGAATCTGGCATAAACACAAATATACGAGGTCTATTAGAAAAGTATCCGACCTTATTATTTTTTTCAAAAACCATATGGATTTGAATCACGTGTGATTACATCAGACATGCTTGAACCCTCGTGGGCATGCGAGAGTTTTTTCACGCCTGTCGGTTACGTCATTCGCCTGTGGGCAGTCTTTGAGTGAGGAGTCGTCCACCCGCTCGTCGATTTTTTTCATTGTTTAGGAATGGCTCAGAGACTGTTGCTTTGTTTGATAAAAATTTTTTCAAAACTGTAAGGCACAACTGAGTGGACACCATTCAATAAATTCAGCTGGTTTTCGGTAAAAATTTTAACGGCTGATGAGAGATTTTGGTCTGGTAGTGTCGCTTTAAGGACGGTCCACGGCGCCTGACGGCGATCTGCGCATCGAGGCGGCAGCGTCTCGCCGTTTCAAGTTGAAAACTTCCACATTTCAGGCTCTGTTGACGCAGTAAGTCGTCAGAGAACAGAGAACTTTCAGAAGAAGTCGGCATGAGGAGTTTATTCGGACATTCCATTGTTAACGGTCATTTTGTAATGAAAGAACGTGCGGGCAGAGTCGCATGTCGGGCTGGACCCGACCGCGGGGGTCGTAACAGGAAAAACACCTCCGTTGGAAATCTTAACGGGCAAGTTGGAACATGTCCAAGCTGTTAAACAATTTCTCAGTTACTCACTTGTTGAAAGCCATTAAAAGCCGCCTGAATTCTACAAATGGTTTTCAACACGGAGGTGTTTTTCCTGTCGCGGCGCACACAGATTTGCCGAGTCGTCACGGAAATGACTCGGCGAATTTGCGCGTACGTCTTTCATTAAAAAAATGTCCTTAAACAGTGGAATGTCCGCATAAATTCCTCATGCCGGCCTCTTCTGAATCTTCTCTGTTCTCTCACAATGTCCTGGGTGAATTAAGCCTTAAATTAGGATGTTTTCAGCTCGAAACAGGCCGACGACAGCGCCTGGAAGCGCTGCAGGACGTCCCGCTCCGTGGGAAGTCCTTACACCGACAGAAACACCCCATAATCTCTCAGCAGCGTTAAACTTTTCACAGAAAACCAGCTTAATTTCTTGAATAGTGTCCACTCGGATATTTCTCACAGGTCCAGAAAAATTTTTGATAAAGCAACGCGCGCCGTCTCGAGCAGCGTGTGAAACAAAGGAATTCAGCCGAGAGGGCGGGACCACATCTCACTCAAGGCCTGCCCACAGGGAAATGACGTCACCGACACGCGTGAAAAAACTCACGCATGCGCACGAGGGTTCAAGCATGATTGGTGTAATCGCACGTCATTCAAATCCATATAGTTAAAAAAAATAAAAGGGTCGGTTTATTATCTAAGAGACCTCGTATTCATATGTATGAAAGTGTAAGTAGGCATTAATTCACACACGTTACATTTGTTCATCCACTGAATGTGGAATTTAGCGTGGAACCAAACTCCTCCCCTATTTACAGTTGTGCCAAAAGGTTTACATACCCTGGCAGAAGTTTAGTTTTTTTTTTGGACATTTTTCAGATAAAATGAATGATAACACTCATGGTTAGTGGTTGGGTGAAGCCATTTGTCAAACACCTGTGTTTACTCTTTTGGAATCATAATGACAACAAACTGCCCAAATGAACCTGATCAAAAGTTTACATACTCCTTTTCTTTGAGCACAACTGTAAATATGCAATTTCATGTAAATAGGTGCTTTGAGCAGAGATTCCCCACAACGTCACATCAGACATCAACACAGAAAGAAATAATACTACAGATGACTGGAAACGACACACAGGGACAGTTTATTCAGGACACTGTTAAACAGATTAATCATGGAACTTTAAAAATGTTTGTGGGAGCTACAGAGCATGTGTGTGGTGTGTGTGTGTGTGTGTGAGGACGATACGCAGAACAGCGCACACACTGATGTTAAAAAGGTGAGGTGCACCTCCGCTGACAGTGTGACATCACAAATTACACACGTGTTTATTGACAAATACTGAACACAGGAATCTGTTAAGAAGCTCTGCAGCTCACCATCAAGCAAAAATAAGACATTCCTAATAATAAACATTTGAATGCACACATCCCCAAATGTGCCCATTCTGGTTTTCGTTTGGAACAATTACACAAATAAACTATTTAAATACAACCACATACACCCCCCCCCCCCCCCCCCCCCCCCCCATTGCACACCATGCAGCTTCCAGCTAATGTGGCACATTTGCACACCACACCTGATTTGAACATTGATGGAATGAAAGGTTTCCTATTAACAGAAAATAAATTCATGTGACAGCACCTTTACAGCAAAATGTGTGCGGTTAACAGCTCCAATTACATTTGGAAAACCGTCTTTTGCTGCAAAATGTGCTGTAATGTTCGAATGTGATGTACCTGGATGACATTCGGATGATTGTGTCCCACACAGCTGGTGGCTCAGCACAAGGTTGACTGGCACACTGCTGACTGTTCAACCAGCTCACGCTGGAATGCCCTGATGCCAGGAAGCCCAGTGTGGTCAGCACCTGTGTGGGCACAGACAACCGCCTGGCTCCTCACCATATTGTACCCTGGGACGGCTGCAGTTCTCCAGTAACAGTGGCCTTGGTAATCAAAATTGACTTATGAGCCAGTTATCCTCATTTGGAAGTAAATCCTCCCCTGAATGCATGCTCACATTGGATTGCACCATTACAAGCTCCTCTAACAACGCTAATGCAGCCACCATTGGTGCATTTTATGCATCACTTTGCATGTGCTTTTATATCCACCCATATAACTGCAAACACGTGGGTGTGTTAACTGTTCATCATTGTGTCTCAGGTATGCACATCACTCTGATGACTTCATGTTTTCACACTATAAACAGTTCCCTGCCTCACCTATAAATGTCGGCAATGGAACAATAGCTGTAGAAACGTGCGTATGTGCGTAGACTTTGTCCACCTGCACACTCTGCCCACTGCATTATAAGTACACAAGGAAATACACATCTGTCTGTAATGGTGTTTATGATGTCATATGACTTCATCATATGACGTCTGTGTGACAACATTACGAAATCATTCATAACAATCTGTCACAAATATTTTGATAATCATATATACTTTAGATCATGCAGCTAGGCTTCTTGGTTGTTGAAACAAACAAAAAAGGTCTTTTTCAGACCATGTTTCATTGACCTTGACCTTTGACCAAAATCTAATCACATCTAGAAAACTATCCAAGTGATGTTCACACCAAGTTTGAAGAAAATCTATCCGTCATTTTTTTTTAGTTTTGTAGTACGTATGTGTATGTGTGTGTGTGTGTGTCTGTGTGTGTGTGTGTGTGTGTGTATATATACGTGTATATATATATATATATAATATATATATATATATATATATAATATATATATATACACACACACACACACACCAGTATAAACAGTACCCTGCTCTCGCTGCCTCACCGACATGCAGGGTAATGACATTTCCTAAAATAAATTGACATTATGCTCAGTATACAATCTGATTTAATTAGATTAACCAGCTAATATAATTATTAATCCATTTTAATTGATTCCCTGATTTTTGAGATGGCTGCAGGTGGCTTCTTGTATAACTCAATCTCTGGTCCCCCATAGAGACATTGGTCCCCATAAAGGACGGAGCTCACAGTGAGAGTGTGAACAATGTGACAGCTCAGCAGAGAAATAATGAAAACCCTAATAAAGTGGAAAGTGGAGAAAAATCTCCTCAAATATGAGCTTTGGTGGAGTTAGAACATTTAAGAAATGACACAAAATGCATCTGTGAGCTGATGGAGATGAAAATGTATTGATTGTTTGTGCTTGTTGACCAGATTAAATCTGAGGATTGTGTATCGAAATTATTAAAAGAGTTTGTACTTATTTCACATGAGCATAAACAATAACTATTTCAGGCCAGCACTGTTAACATATCCTTTCTTCAGACGTCATGGTTCCCTGGAGACTTTAATGTTTTACTGGTACCACTCTTCCACACCCCCCTCCCCAAAGACATCAAAGCTCTAGTATTTTGCCGTAACCACGCTAAAAGTATCTTGTAGTCAATGTTTTACAGGTTTAGGGACATTTTATGACTTTGAATCTGCAACATTGTTAGAGTGAAATTAAAACATTAAAGTTCCACGCCCCATTTCTCATGTCAACCTAAAAAGTGAACACATTACTCCAAATTACCAAAGACAACATGTAAAACATAATAATAATTGACTTTCTTATCACTCTGGTGGGAGTCACGACTGTCACATTCTATTACATATGTGTATCTATTCTTGGCCTCCTGATCAAGTTATTTCTGCCTTAGATGTAGATTTGAGTCAGTTAATATTGAGTGTCTGCTGATACACAGTCTTGACCTGATACATTTTCCTACATATTAAACTGCAAATTCATTAAAGTCAATACATTGTATATACTTGACAACTGAACAGTTCTACAGTTTTTGTTGTATTCCTGTGGTTCTTATAAAGTCCACTTAGTCCTGCACTGTAGTAGTATTCACTACAAAGAAAGAAATGTGATGTTTAAGGTGCTTTAATTCTTCTACATTGCAGGAAATATTGGTGGATCTTTTTTATTGAGTTGTGAAAAGCCTTTGACACGGTAAACCACGTCTCCTTGACAGGAAGACTCTGTAATACATATTGACTTATCTTTGTATGCTGTAGGCTAGTTTTCCAACTACTTGTCAGCTAGAACTTCATGTCCAGTTTGCTGAGTCTTCCTCTGCCTTCCACCCTGTGTCAAATGGATGCCACAAGGTTTCATTCTGGGACCACGATTGTTTTCAATAAATGTAAACAATCTTTGAGAATTTATTGAATGCTGCTTACCATTTCTATGCAGACAATACTGTCACCTACTGTTCCTCCTGCTCTGGAACCAAAAATGTGGATACGTGCAATCTGCCTTTGATGTTGTTCAGACCAACTCAAACTTGGGTTAAATGCATCAAACAAACAGCAAATGCAAGAACATTAAAATGATAACAATCTTGTCACCAGCTGGCTCTTTAAAAATTATATATTTTTTTGTTAAAGAAATGCCTTGTCTCAAGTGTCAAAGTCCCTTAAATCACTGATGTCCCTCCTTAGACAGGGACAGACCCATTTCTCCTCTCTGCATGCATTATATCACCCCCTGCTGATAATGGGAAGTATAAGTATAAGTAGTCTTCTCTTGAGTGCAGTGCATATGTTGAGGGTTTAGCAAGTGATGCGGAACAAAGAAGAGCTTGTGCCACCTGATGGACGAGCACAATGTTTTACAGACAGAGGGACAAATCTGCACTAAGAATGCACTGACACACAGTGGATCCCAGAGGAGCGTCTACCTGACACTCACTGCCGGTGTTGTCAGGGACTCATCATGTCCCATTACAGCCCATTTGCCTTACAGTTAATATCGCACTTGCCGCACTTTACGTTCTCAGCAGGGTGAAGAGAAACTTTGGCTCATCTTGTTAGGACAAAACAGAAGTAATCTGTTTGGAATGTGTTCACAAAACCCTTCAATGCATCACTTTATAACATGGAGGATGCCAGCTGTGAATGCATTAGGTGTTTTTTTGTGCATACGTTAAGGCCCCCTGGCACGAGCATGACTTTGACTCACACTAACATGACATGTGTTGTGCTGAGAGTGAACTCATCTTTAACGGGTGCAGACAGGACACCAGAGGGGCACCGATGTGTGCTATTGCGTACAGAGAATTTTGAAATGTTTAAAAAAATCTATCATGCATAAAAGCTATGCTTTATGGTGCGATCTAATCTCCAACATGATGTGCAGCTCGTCAAGTGGAGTAAAGAAGAAGTGAACAGAGGGAGTGGTGACGTCAGCAGATCGCATCACAGCGCAGCTCGTCTGAGCAATTATAACAAGATGTTAAATCTGATATAAACATACTTTAACAGCTGCACACAAGAAGGAAAGAACACAAAACTGTTTTATCAAGCCATGACAATGTAAACATGACAAATAATACCTTTTTAGATGGCTCCAAATGCTTTCTGCAGCTTGCTAGACGCACGCATGCGTGCAAACTGCTGGAGCTAGACTGGTCCTCTGTGATTCAGGAAGTTGATTACAGCCATGTTCAACGGCCAATTGTAAAGAAAATAATTAATCCGACACTAAATATTATTTTAGATATGCAGTATCCAGCACAGAGCGCGTGGCAGCCGTGGAACAAGACAGTGTCCAGCTGGGAACACAGCGAGTGGATCATCACGACGACATGCTGCTACTACATGAATCATAACATGCTCGTGTCAGGGGCCCTCGGGTGTTTTGTTTGTGCATACTGAGTAGCTTGTGTTTATGCTGCGTTTGATACCGTGGATCATCTTGTTTTACTCGATAGGCTGAAGCATTATTTTGGGATTACTGGAAGTGCCTTGCGTGGTTGACGTCATACCTGTCCAGTTGTACTCACTGTGTTTATACAATAACACTACACTACTAATAAATCTCATCATCATGAAATTTGGAGTTCCACAGAGATCTGACTTGGGCCCCCGCTTTTTTCCTGTATATGACACCCCTTGGGCATATACTGCGGCCTTTTGGGATTGCCTTTAATTGCTAAGATGATGGTACTTAATGATGGTACTCTTAATTCCATAAAATCTCTAGTGGATTGTCTTCAGTGAGCGGCTGGATGTCTAGCAAATTCCTACTTTTAAATTCTGATAAGACTGAAATGATGGTTCTTGGTCCAACAAGATATCAGCATCAATTTGACCAGTTAACACTTGGCCTGGGTCAGTGTGTCATACATCATACAGACAAGATGATGAACCTTGGGGTGATTTTTGACCCTGCATTGTCCTTTGACCTCTACATCAGGGATATTACGAGGAGTGCGTTCTTCCTCTGTGAAATATAGTGAGGATTCATCCCATCCTGTCTATGGCTGATGCTGAGACCCTGATCTATGCTTTTGTTTCTTCCAGATTAGATTATTGCAATGTCGTACTTTCTGGTTTACCGCAGTCCAGCATTAGGGGTCTCCAACTGGTTCAGAATGCTGCTGCCAGACTTTTGACATAAAGCAGAGGGTTTGACCACATTACACCTATTCTGGTATCTTTTCTATGGCTACCTGTGTCTGTGAGATCAGATTTAAGGTTTCTGCTATTGGCCTAAAAATTGTTCATGGACTGGCACTGACCCACCTACCTGATAATTAAACCCTATGTACCATCCCAGGTTTGTTGTGTTCACAGGATGCAGAACTACTTTGTGTTCCAAGGGTGAAGAAAACGTCTGTGGGCCAAAGAGCCTTCTCTCATCATGCCCTGTTGTTGTGGGATGGTTTCCCAGCCCCTAAGACAGTCAGACTCTGTGGAGACATTCAAAACCAGATTTAAGACATTTTGTTTACTTTGTCCTATTGGTAGAAAATTGTGCTAGCGTTCCTTTGTAAATTCTTTTTAATTTTTACTCTTTTATTGTGCTTGTTATAATGTTTTAATTGTGCTGGATTTTTTGAAGTCATTCTAAACTGTTTTTGAATTGTTTTGTGTGAGGTGCATTGAGGGTGACGCTGTCGTGAGTTGGCACCCATAAATTGAAACTGAATTCTGGGGAATTTATTCAAATCCTGCCTAAATTTCTTTCTTTGTCCATTGTGGTTTTGTTTCTTACTGTAGATTTGTCTGTACTTAAAATCCATCCTAATGTGACTATTAGGGGTGGAGTCGGGTCCACATATATATTTGGACAGTCACATTTTCCTTTTTTCACATTTTGTCCGTTGTACACCACCACAATGTTAATGAAATGAAATAAGATGTGCTGTAAGTAGAATGTTCAGCCTTAATTCAGGGGTTTAAACAAAAAATATCACATTACCAAAGCCCATAATTAATTGGACAAACTTTTGGGATAGGCTCCAGCCCCCCGTGGCCCTTAATTGGACTATGCGGTTGAAGATGTGTGTGTGTGTGTGGTGTGATCTGAAATACAAACAGTATGTTCAGGATCGTTCAGTAAATCCATCTGGAGTCAGTAGATCTCAAAAGTCACTGTGGAAAACGAGACTATGAAGAACTCCAAGACACCCTGAATATTTTAAAGGAGTTAGGCCTCTGTGACAGTAATTAGAGAGATGGAATAGTGCAACTTTTGTCTGTGTAATACCAGTTACATCACTTCAGGAGGTCACTGGACGAGATGTGTGGTGATGCCAACATCTTTGCAAAAGAATGAAGGCCCAAGGCTTCAGATTCGTGGTGCTTCTTGTCTTGTGTGCTTATGAGACTTTGATGGCAACCAGTGATGTCAGGGGACAACTAGATGTCTTGGTCTCTTTGTAGGATCCTTGTGTGTTGGAATGACTTTTGAATGACTGGCAAGCAAACCGTTACTCTGGGAGACTAAAATTATGAGAATCACTTGCAAGGCGTAGGAACATCAACCTTGACATTCTGACTGGTGGCACGTTTCTTGGGGCACTGAGGGTGCAGGTGCCTCAGTATTGATGACTCAACATCTGGAGAAGGCCAAAGAGATGCCTATACTTCACCTGGTTTTACAGATATTCAGTTATTTTCAAGAGTTGGGGATGAACCAGATGTCTGGCTGGGTGGCTGCCAGTTGGACACCAAGCTGGTTCTGTGGTGTGGATGCAGCAGAATGAGGCACCAGTGCATCAGACGTGAGGCTGGCAATTCTTAAACACATGTGCACCATCTTCATAACTTTTTTGTTGTATGTGTGTGTATGGGGGAGCATGTTAGCATTTTAGCACAATGCTAAAAGTAGTTCAAGAACCTGTGATGTTTTCTTGGTGAGACTAAACACTCATTTATGTTCCACTTAAGTCTGTAAATCTATTGGGTGTTTTAAACCTTTGCTACCCACATGCTCCCGTAAAAAGTTACGCTGGTATGAATATCAAGAAAAAGATCCACTAGAGGGCAAAGCAGGCCATCTTAAAAGTTTCTGACAATCAATCATTTTAGAAGTTTGAAAAAGATAATGTTTCTATCACAAAAGAGACAAAGGTGTAGACAGAGGTGGTGACGGCAGCCATTAAACCTCACCACGGGATGTTCTCTTCAAAATATTCAGCCATTGTTAATGTTTGTATTCGCTTCCTTTGGATTTAAGGTCGTGTTTGCTTGAACTTTGACTTCTCTGCCTTCATGACTCTGTTTTCTGAAAGCTTACAGATACAGATGAAATGAACCCCAGACACAGGTACGGGCGAAATGCAGACAGAAGGTTCTGTCTGTATCTGTGCTTATTACTGAGCATAAATCAGCCTGGACGAGCCTCACTTACACAAAAATAACAAGGCCATTTTGAAATGCCATTTTATATTTAAAAAATCTATTGTTTCATCTGTATCTGCAACCAAAATAAGGATCTGCCTGTTTTATGTCAAAACTATTTGCTACCCGTTCCACTCTGTCCATAAAAACAGTTCTACACAAGGAGAGGAAGCCTCTGGCCACCACTTTTAATACATCTAAACAACTTATTATCAGTGCCATTACCTCCACTCTGGTGTAATGGAACTAATGTGGTGGCAAATTGTGAGGAATGTCAGCTTTCACAGTCACATTATAGCAAAAGTTGTCTCACTGTAGGATTTGTGATCTCAGTCTCTGTTCAATGTCCCTCTGCCGTCCCTCTGTTCACATGCAAACTATGCTGCTCTTGTTTCAGCCCATTAGCTGCTGTGTGTCTCATATTTTTCACTCTTATTGAAATTCCTACTTATTGTTAGCTGTGTGCTGCAATACACAACTGGCTTGAAGGATCCACGCTTCACTACTTTACAGACCAGCAAGAAATCACTTTACATATTGTGGGAGACATTAATATAAACTGTGGGAAAATAAGATCATAAAAAATTGTGAAAAATAAAATCTCTGTTTTACTATGACTCCACACTTGCTGTAATGTTGTTAGAGCAATTATTTGTGATAAAAATCTACATTGTTGGCAGCTTTGCCCTATTGCCATTTTATTTATTGTCATTCTGCTGTTTAATCGTGTCCCTGTGAGACACTCGGATCTTTTAGCTACACACACATCTCTGTAACTTTTGTATTTTCCTATAAAGATGGTCTTATGTGCCAAATGGCACGACAAGCGATGATAATGATTTTCCTCTGAGGGTCCCCTCCACTGTTCCAGCCCCTCCAGACTTGGGCGAGGGTTTTCTTTTGGCACCGTGTGTGCCTCCATTCATGTGTGAGTAAGAAACTTGAAGAGTTTTGATCCTAAAAGGATGAAACTTTATGGAATGTGTGAGGGTCAGCCAGGGACAAAATGATTTGATTTTGAGCAGAAATAGTTAAAAGCAAAGTTCAAAACTTTGGCCCTATGATTATAAAAGGGAGGGAATCAGTTAAAGATGCACCTATAGATACTATTAAACACTAATATGAAGTCACCCGTCCATTTCTGACATAACCATTTGAGCTCAGGTATCTAAATCTCCATTGTGGTGCTGCACAGAGGCAAAATTATAAAAACATCACTGTGCAACTTTTTATGCACCTGATTGTATTACCTTCCTGTTGGTCATAATGATCTTTGACCTTGGGTGACCTTGAAACATCAAACCGTCAAACCAAGGTTATAATGGTTTAACTGATGTGTGTGTGGGCCGCCAGAAGAGGAGGTACTGCTGGCCCACCATCAGAGGCGCCCTGCCTGAAGTGCGGCTTCAGGCACGAGAGGCGCTGCCGCCATGGACACAGCCGGGGTGACAGCTGTTACTCATTACCTCTTGACAGCTGTCACCCATCTACTCAAGTCCTCTCACTCCATAAAGACCAGACGTCATTGGAGGTAATATCCTCAGCCATTTGTGTTTTCTATATCTGTATATTGTGAGTGTTTGCAGGAGTACCGGTCCCTCTTCTGTGGAGGCTGAGTGAGTGCAGGACGGCACTCTTTTCCCCAGGAATCACTGCGGTACTCTGCAACATTTGAGTGTGAGGTGGAGGTGGCATTCCCAGAAGGGAGTCTGCTAGACAGCAGATGGGCAAGGGAGGTAGGCTCCCTCTGGTGGCGCTTCCTTCGCCATTGCAGGTGCGGGCACTAGATGGCACCCTCCTCCCTTTAATCACACACAAGACACAACCAGTAACTCTGGTGGTGTCTGGAAACCATTGGGAGGAGATTGAGTTTTTTGTAACTCCTTCTACCTCCCGCGTGATTTTGGACTTCCCATGGATGTTGAAGCACATCCCCAGATTGATTGGCCATCTGGGGTGGTGGTTCAGTGGAGCGAGACCTGCCATCGTGTGTTTAGGATCCTCGGTTCCTCCCGGTTTACAGGCTAAGGAGGAGGTCAAAGTCCATCCCAATCTGACGGCAGTGCGGTTGAGTACCACGATCTTGCTGAGGTCTTCAGCAAGGATCTGGCACTCACCCTTCCCCCGCACCGTCCGTACGGTTGTGCCATTGATTTGGTTCCAGGCGCTGAGTTCCCATCCAGCAGGCTGTACAACCTCTCACGACCTGAGCGCGAATCAATGGAGACCTACATCCGGGACTCATTAGCTGCCGGGCTGATCCAGAACTCCACCTCCCCGATGGGGGAAGGTTTCTTTTTTGTGGGCAAGAAAGATGGCGGACTCCGTCCATGCATTGATTACAGGGGGCTGAATGAGATTACGGTTCGCAACCGATACCCGTTGCCATTGTTGGATTCCTTGTTCACCCCCCTGTATGGAGCCAAAATCTTTACTAAGCTGGATCTTAGAAATGCGTATCACCTGGTTCGGATCCGGAAGGGAGACGAATGGAACGGCATTTAACACCCGTTAGGTCACTTTGAGTACCTGGTCATGCCGTTCGGCCTCACCAACGCCCCCGCGACATTCCAAGCCTTGGTTAACAACATCTTGCGGGACTTCCTGCACCGATTCGTCTTCGATATCTGGACGATATTCTCATCTTTCTCCAGATCCTGAGACCCATGTCCAGCATGTACATCAGGTCCTGCAGCGGTTTAGAGAACCGACTGTTTGTGAAGGGCGAGAAGTGCGAGTTTCAACGCACGTCTTTGTCCTTCCTGGGGTTTATCATCTCCTCTAACTCCGTCGCCCCTGATCCGGCCAAGGTTGCGGCGGTGAGAGATTGGCCCCAACCAACAAGCCGTAGGAAGCTGCAACAGTTCCTCTGCTTTGCTAATTTCTATAGGAGGTTCATTAAGGGCTACAGTCAGGTAGTTAGCCCCTGACAGCCCTGACCTCTCCAAAATCCCCTTCACCTGGTCGGATCGGTGCGAAGCCACGTTCAAGGAGTTGAAACGACGGTTCTCTACTACTGCGCCAGTTTTGGTGCAGCCCGACCCTAGCCGCCAGTTCGTGGTTGAAGTGAACGCCTCTGACTCAGGGATAGGAGCCGTGCTATCCCAGAGCGGAGAGACCGATAAGGTTCTTCACCCGTGTGCCTACTTTTCACAGGTTGACCCCGGCTGAACGGAACTATGACGTCGGCAATCGAGAACTCCTTGCGGTGAAAGAGGCTCTTGAGGAGTGGAGACACCTGTTGGAGGGAGCATCTGTGCCATTCACGGTTTTCACTGACCATCAGAACCTGGAGTATATCAGGACCGCCAAGCGGCTGAACCCCAGGCAAGCCCGCTTGGTCACTGTTCTTCGGACGTTTTGACTTCCGGATCACCTATCGCCCCGGGACCAAGAACCAGAGATCGGATGCCTTGTCCTGGGTACACGAAGACGAAGTCAAAACGGTGCTGTCGGATCCACCGGTGCCCATCATTCCGGAGTCCACTATCATGGCCACCCTCACCTGGGACGTGGAGAAGACCGTCCGGGAGGCCCTGGCACGGAGCCTGGACCCCAGAACCGGTCCGAAGAACTGTCTGTACGTCCCACCAGAGGCCAGAGCTGCAGTCTTGGACTTCTGTCACGGTTCCAAGCTCTCCTGTCATCCAGGGGTGCGAAGGACCGTGGCAGTTGTCCGGCAGCGCTTCTGGTGGGCGTCTATGGAGGCCGACGTCCGGAATATATCCAGGCCTGCATCACCTGTGCCAGGGGCAAGGCAGTACATAAGAAGGCCCAAGGACTCGTCCAGCCGCTGCCGGTGCCTCATCGCCCCTGGTCCCACATCAGCCTGGATTTCGTCACGGGCCTCCCGCCGTCCCAGGGCAACCCACCATCTTCACGATAGTGGACGATTCTCCAAGGCGGCCCACTTCGTGGCCCTCCCGAAGCTCCCAACGCCCAGGAGACAGCAGACCTCCTGGTCCACCACGTCGTCCGTCTGCATGGGATACCCTCCGACATCGTCTCTGATCGTGGTCCCCAGTTCTCCTCACACGTCTGGAGGAGCTTCTGCAGGGAACTGGGGGCCACCGTGAGCCTCTCGTCCGGGTACCATCCACAGACGAACGGACAGGCAGAGCGGGCCAACCAGGAACTGGAACAGACCCTCCGCTGCGTCACATCTGCGCACACGATGGCCTGGAGTAACCATCTGGCCTGGATCGGTATATGCGCATAACAGCCAGGTGTCTTCTGCCACCGGCCTCTCCCCATTTGAGGTGTGTTTGGGGTATCCGCCCCCGTTGTTTCCCGTGGTGGAGGGAGAGGTCGGTGTGCCCTCGGTCCAGGCCCACCTGCGGAAGTGCCGTCGGGTGTGGTGCTCCGCCCGTTCTGCCTTGTTGAAGGCCTGGACGAGGGCGAAGACCCATGCAGACCGCCGGCGATCCCCGGCCCTGCTACCAGCCCGGGCAGGAGGTGTGGCTTTCCACGAAGGACATCCCCCTCCAGGTGGACTCCCCGAAACTTCAGGACAGGTACATTAGCCCCTTCAAGATCCTCAACGTCCTCAGTCCTGCGGCAGTGAAGCTCCAACTCCCGGCTTCACTGCGGATCCATCCGGTTTCCACGTGTCACGCATCAAACCTCACCACACCTCACCCCTCTGTGCTCCCGGACCGGCGCTGCCTCCTTGCTCCGGATCATCGACGGGGAGCCGGCTTGGACGGTGCGCCGGCACTTGGACATGCCGTCGGATGGGCCGGGGTTTCCAGTACTTGGTGGACTGGGAGGGGTATGGACCCGAAGAACGCTCTGGGTGAAGAGAAGCTTCATCCTGGCCGACTTCTATTCTACCGTCGACACCCCAACAAGCCGGGCGGGCGCCAGGAGGCGCCTGTTGAGGGGGGGTCCTGTTTGTGTGTGGGCCCGCCAGAAGAGGAGGGTACTGCTGGCCCACCATCAGAGGGCGCCCTGCCTGAAGTGCGGCTTCAGGCACGAGAGGGCGCTGCCCGCCATGGACACAGCCGGGGGGTGACAGCTGTCACTCATTACCTCTTGACAGCTGTCACCCATCTACTCAACGTCCTCTCACTCCATAAAGCCAGACGTCATCTCCAACCTCGTTGCCGAGATATCATACTTCATTGGAGGTAAATTCCTCAGCCATTTGTGTTTTCTATATCTGTATATTGTGAGTGTTTGCAGGAGTACCGGTCCATCTTTTCTGTGGAGGCTGAGTGAGTGCAGGACCGACACTCTTTTCCCCCCCTGAGGAATCACTGCGGTACTCTGCAACATATTTAGTGTGAGGTGGAGGTGGCATTCCCACCGCTGTTGTTACTGGGTGTACACACACCCACACTTGACTGTCTTTGTTCTCGCCAGCAGTACCAGATCCGACAGTCGGGGACGGTGATCACCTGGGAATTCGGTACTTGGCGGCTCCAGTATTCACCAGGTTCTGTGGCGGCGGAAATCGTGTGGTTCCGGCTCTTCTCAGGACAGACGTCTTCTATCCTCGAGCCTGCCCACACGTCACCTTTGTGGATTGACTGTAATTATATTCTGAGATTGTCTGTATGTTCGTTGTGCACATTTCACAATATTAAATTGTTACCTTTTGGCTCATCTATTGGCCGTTCATTTGCGCCCCCTGTTGTGGGTCCGTGTCACTACACTTTCACAACAACTGAAACTGTTTGAAGCCAATATGGATTAAACATAGTGGAAATTGTGTGTGTTGACACAGCATCCCACTGCAGCTTTTTCATTTCATTTCCATTTATTTGTACAAGGACAGCATACAATTACATTATGCTCATCAAGCAGAGATGTTTGTACCAGATTGTAGCTGCAACAGCTAATTTCCATCTGTAGTCCTTGAGGCTCAGGGGATACACATAGGGCTATAAATACATCACAAACAAACCTACAAAATATATATACTAAATTCATAAAATATATAATATTAAATTCATTCATTTCTAAAATACTGTGCCATATCAAAACTTTCAAACAACCATTCATAATTCATCCCTGTCACTCATAACATGCAGCATCAAAAACATCAAAATTGTCAAGACATTCATAAATTCATCTAAACCTCTCAATTACTGTACAATATTAAAACACACTAAAAAAAATATTCACCCTTCATACAGTTCATCTCTCATTTCTATATAGAATCAGAATACTTATTACACATGTTCAGTGTTACCTTTAGCGGTGCTATATATTTAGTGCCTACATCTTGGTTTAGAAGAAACCATGATTTTACCTTTTACAGAAAAGTCTTAAAGTCTGGTGTGTTTTTATTTTCTTCTGATAATATGTTCCACTTCTTTGTGGCTCCGTAAGAAAAATGTCATTGTGCAAATGCAGTCTTACATTTGGGAATGGGTGCACTGCCTCCGAGTGGTTGCTCTTGTTACCCTTGTTGTTGTATCAGAGGACAGGTGAATGAAGTTTCTTGAGAGGTGGCGGAGCTTGATTATGACTATTTTGTATACCATTTGAAACCTCATGGAAAAAGATAAAATTTTCAAAGCTGAGTAGGCGTATTTGCTCAAAATATGACATGGTGATATTGATACTTTTTTGATCAAAGGGTTTTAAGAGCCCTTTATACAGGGACTCCAAAGGTCTTAACGTTGTTAGATTTGCTTGAGCCCAACTTGTTATAACAGTAAGTAAAATGAGGTATTATCATTGCATTTAGAAAGCTTTGCAGCCTCTGTTGTTAATGGTATTCTTATGCTTTTAAAAGTAACTAAATTAAATTTCAAAGTGGTTTGAGATCTTTTTTATATGCTTCTTAAAGCTGAGAGTTGAATCTAATGTAAGCCCTAAATATTGAACTCAGTTACATTTTTTATAATTGATCATTGATAATAAAATTTGGATATCTGTTGTTTTATTTTTAATAGTGAAATACATGGCTGCTGTTTTTATTCCAGTTTAAATGTTAGACAGGATTCCTGAAGCCAGGTAGAAACTCTTCCCATGGCTATAGTTAATTTGCTCACAACCTCAGTCATATTTGTTCCGTGTGTGTATATTATTGTATCATGTGCGTACATTTGTATGCTCACATTGTCACATACTGAAGGTAAATCATCTATATATAAAGAAAATAATAAAACCTATATTACACAGTTTATCTCAGATACATTATTAATTCTGACACATTGATTTCGTCCTGATAAATAAGATTTTAACCAACTTATTGTGTTTTCTGATAGTTTGAATCTTTGTAATTTTGAATAGAGAAGTTCATGATTTACGGTATCAAACGCTCTGCGTAAGTCTAAGAAAATTGCTCCAACAACTCCTCCTTTGTCTAAATTTGATTTTATGTTTCCAAGAGATAGCTACAGGATGTATCTGTAGAATGGTACTTTCTAAAACCAAACTGCATAGGATGTAACAACGCATTTGATTCTAGATGGTCAATTATTTGCCTGGACACTACCTTTTCTATGATTTTGGAAAATATTGGAAGAATGCTAATCGGTCTATAATTTTCCATTTCTTGTTTATTACCATATTTGTGTATAGGAATTATTGCTGCAATTTTCATTTTATCTGGAAAAGAATTTTGTTCAATTGAAAGATTCATTAACCTTGTTAGTGGTTTGATTAAGTATTCATAATTTTTTTAATGAGCGCAGAGTCTATTCCATAGATGTATTTGCTTTTTGAATTTGTCAGAGAAACCAATTTTTTTTTTTTACCTGAAATTCATTAGTTAAGCATAGGTTCAATTTTGGGTTATCTGTTATTAGTCTTTTTTGGGATACACTGGAGTGAATTTTTGGCTAAGTTCATATATAGAATTGATAAAATGTGTGTTAAAATTATTTGCAATACTTACGCTATCATTAAAAATTTCATTACAACATTTAATTTGTGTAATTTCACATTTTTGATGATCTTTGCCCATCAATTTATTGAGTGTTTCCCATAAGGCTTTATTATTGCTTTTTGCTTCTTTTATTTTATTTAGAAACAAATTCGCTTTAGGTTTCCTGAGTTCTGATGTTACTTTGTTCCTCATCCCTTTAAATACTATGTGATCTGTATTCCGGCCTGATTTAAAAAAAAAAAAATTTACGCCAATATCTCTAATTTTCATCATTTGCCTCAAGGTCTCATTTAACCAGGGTATATTTGCTTTTTATCTTTATTGGTACTGTCTTCCTGTATTTAGACAATATGTCTTGGATTGTACTTATTATTTGATTTGCCACGTCTTCACAATCGGGTCCTACAATTTTTCCATCCCAGTTAATCAGCCCAAGATCATTTTCCAAAGGTTCTAAGTTTCTTTTTGGAATAATATCTACACATTTTACCTTTATTTCTCTATTTTGATTTTTAGTCCTAAATCGGGATAATTTACGTGCAACTAATGTAAGATTGTGGTCAGACATTCCAGTTATTAAATTGTATGTTTTAGAGATACGGTCTACTTTATTACTAAGAATTAAATCCAGTAACGTTTGTGATTTATTGGTGATTCGGGTAGGCTTATTGATTAATTGTGACAGTTGATATTTAATGCACATGTCACTCAATTTCTTTCTTGTTTTTTTGTCCATCCAATTTAAGTTGAAATCCCCCAAAAGGATTATTTCTTTTGCACTATAAATTTTTAACAATTGACCCAGGTCATAATAGAAATCTTCCTTAGCAGACGGTGGTCTGTAGAGGACAAACACAAGAAAAGACATTTCAGGTGATAATGTAAATTTTACACCAATACACGCTAAATTGTTGTTGGGTAAGTCCAGTTGTTCACATTGCAAATATTCTTTGACATATATCATAACCCCTTCACCTTTGCAATTTAATCTATAGTTTCTATATATTTTGTATCCAGGTACAATTATGTGACTTAAGGGGGAGTGAGGTTTTAACCAGGTCTCCGAGAGACACAGATAGTCTAAATTTGAGTCCGACAGAATATGTTGAAGCTGTTCCACTTTTGAAAATATGCTTCTAATATTTATGTGCCCCCCAAATATGCCCTTTGGTTTTAACTTTCAATCCCATAAAACCCTGGCATGATTAACAGTTTGAAATAACTTTGTTGCTTTCTGTTTTGTAGTCGCTATATGCATAGTTTTAATGTCCTGATTTATTTTATTACTGATCTGAATCGGTGTATGCAATCCACTATTGACGGTGGGATGTACATCGTCAGCCGCTGGTGGTGTTAGCTCCCCTGCTAGCACTGCTGAAGTTGAAGGCCTCGCGGCTACTAGGCTGCTACTATCCATAGTATCCATACTATTTTTGATGCCTGATTGTCTACATCTTTGATGTCAGGACCAGAACTCAGGTGTAACCAGTGACAAAAGCAGAACTGTAGAACATTGTGAGCAATCGGGAAAGTTCCAAGCATGTTGAAAAATTTGTAATGTCAGGCTAACACGTGTGCAAAAAAAAAATTATATATATATATATATACTCAACAAAAATATAAACGCAACACTTTTGGTTTTGCTCCCATTTTGTATGAGATGAACTCAAAGATCTAACACTTTTTCCACATACACAATATCACCATTTCTCTCAAATATTGTTCACAAACCAGTCTAAATCTGTGATAGTGAGCACTTCTCCTTTGCTGAGATAATCCATCCCACCTCACAGGTGTGCCATATCAAGATGCTGATTAGACACCATGATTAGTGCACAGGTGTGCCTTAGACTGCCCACAATAAAAGGCCACTCTGAAAGGTGCAGTTTTATCACACAGCACAATGCCACAGATGTCGCAAGATTTGAGGGAGCGTGCAATTGGCATGCTGACAGCAGGAATGTCAACCAGAGCTGTTGCTCGTATATTGAATGTTCATTTCTCTACCATAAGCCGTCTCCAAAGGCATTTCAGAGAATTTGGCAGTACATCCAACCAGCCTCACAACCGCAGACCACGTGTAACCACACCAGCCCAGGACCTCCACATCCAGCATGTTCACCTCCAAGATCGTCTGAGACCAGCCACTCGGACAGCTGCTGGAACAATCGGTTTGCATAACCAAAGAATTTCTGCACAAACTGTCAGAAACTGTCTCAGGGAAGCTCATCTGCATGCTCGTCATCCTCATCGGGGTCTCGACCTGACTCCAGTTTGTCGTCGCAACTTCGCACAGTCATTGAAGAGGAGTGGACCAACATTCCACAGGCCACAATTGACAACCTGATCAACTCTATGCGAAGGAGATGTGTTGCACTGCATGAGGCAGATGGTGGTCACACCAGATACTGACTGGTATCCCCCCCAATAAAAAAAACTGTACCTTTCAGAGTGGCCTTTTATTGTGGGCAGTCTAAGGCACACCTGTGCACTAATCATGGTGTCTAATCAGCATCTTGATATGGCACACCTGTGAGGTGGGATGGATTATCTCAGCAAAGGAGAAGTGCTCACTATCACAGATTTAGTCTGGTTTGTGAACAATATTTGAGGGAAATGGTGATATTGTGTATGTGGAAAAAGTTTTAGATCTTTGAGTTCATCTCATACAAAATGAGAGCAAAAACAAAAGTGTTGCGTTTATATTTTTGTTGAGTATTGGGCCTGATTTCCTCAGTTTTGAAATCAAGACAGAAATTGGGGCCAGGAATCAGCAGTGATAAAGTAGACTGATTTTGCAACACACACACACACACACACACACACTGGTGTCGCTGACCGAATAGTCCGCCCTGCCATCACTGAGCATGCCTCATTTTGGAATACAGCAAGATGTCTGAGTCTGACTCTCTGAGTCTGACTCTTTACCCCCAAAGCGATCAAATGGATTAATGTGATTATTCACCATCAGATGACAAAGTAAAACCTCTTAGATCATTCTAAAATCAGTTTTAAGCAGAAACAAGGTGATAATCGGTGAATCGTTGCTGGCGCTCATAAATGACCCATGAGCAGTGAAGGCAGGGCGGACTGATTGTTCGGGGGGACCATTCAGTTGGCTAGTTGACTGGTGTGTGCACTGCGTTAGTGGTCCTGTATGCTTTTTATGCTCTCTGCTGGTGTTTCCAGACCCATGCTGCCACGGCATGTTCCTTGGGTTGGCCAATGCATAGTTAATCACTATGCAGATATATATGCTTCATATTGATTAACTATGCATTGGCCCTTTGCCTGTTTTATTTTTTCTGGAAGTCATTTGCTGTTTTCCGTCTGCACATCTTTGGCCAATGGGCTGTTTTCCTGTGTCCTGACTCCTTGCCTGCCTAACTGCCCACTCTGTCAGCATGGTGTCACTGGGACTGCACCCCTGAATGGACTTTTTGAGCTATGAATTGTGACTGTTTACAAAAAAAACCCCAATAAATCCATCTTATTTTGTGAACCATAAATGCTGTTTTTTTTTCTCACCAGCCTTGTTGTTCTTTGCTTTAGGATCTATGAACCAGAGATTCAGAGGTGGACACAGCTAACCAAAAAGTCAGCTTTGATAACCATTAATCCAATAACTGAAAAGTTATCTTTTATGACACTAAACCGATAAACTGCTAAAAAATGTATCTTCATTACCGATAACTGATAAGTTTTAGTATTGATTTGGACTCTGATTACACTGTTGGCTGCTGGGTAAATTCAAGGATCACAAACACAAAAAGAACGCACAAAAAATGAATGAATAAAAAAATATAACCCCAAACACTGTTATCATCTTTCAAAAGCAGTAAAACACAGTGTTAGAAGTCACAGTTTATCTCAGTATTAGATACATCGTCATTTACAAACTAAAAGCTGTTGCTGTTTTCACACACTTTGAACCCTGCGGCTTAAACAACCGACAAACGTCCATTAACGCATTGATTGGCAGAGTAAAAAACATGTAGTAAATATAAAAACTTACCTGTTAGTTTCAGTGGGATTCATTAAATTCTGAATAAAATATTCCACATAAATTGTCCTGATTATCCAAAACGGTGTGTAAACGGTGAAGAAAAGTCCCTCGCAGCTGCACCGTGAGATCTCCTCTCTCCCACCGAGTCTTGGTGATTAAATTATCTTGTGCCACAAAGAAATAAAATAAAATAAGGTTAAAATTAGTTTGTTTTGTTTGTGTCGATTGGACGGTAAAAGTGTAATGTCCATAGTGAACCTCAACTACACTACACATAATGCTCCCTGCGTCGACCAGCCAATCACGTCTTGTGCTTAATAATGATGTCATCAGCAAGCGACAGCCAGTCTGCCATAAACCACTGATCGACACACGACAGGGATTAAAATCTTTGATTTCAGGGTTTACAAATGTTTTTGACCTTTAAACTTTGCTCACTTTACCAGCAAATAAAATGTTAGCAGACTGAAAGTTATCAAAACTAAATTTATTGGAAGATAATTGGTCCGATAATGGTTTTAAAACTTATCTGAAAAGCTAATCTGCTAAAACATTAGCTTTGATAATTATTGGTTATCGGATTAGCTGAACAGTGCCCACTACTGCAGAGATTAAACTATTCTTAACCGTGTTTTTCACACTAACGCTCAGTCCGTACTGACAACACGGAGGTCTGAGGTCCTCGTACAGACCAAGTGAGGTTAATAATTTGTTTATTATATTCCTATTATATATAAACACGCAAACTTACAGTGTCACCAGAGCGCACATAGCATCGCAGCCATATAATAATACAAATTATTTCAGTTTTGTTTTTATTTAGTTGTTTTAAAGCTACATCACACTTTCCATAAACCAAGACAAATGCTTCATTAAACAGCACAGACCATTCCAGAAACTGACAATATTAGCTAAAGCTTCTGAATGATGAATTCACATTATTTGGGGGAGCGAGGGGGATCTTTAGATGCATTTAAGGGCCTGTCTGCAGAACACATGCCTTCTTGCTTTTAACAGCAGTTTTTAAACTAAAGATAAATAATTAAGTAGGCTTCTAAAGCACAGTTCAGGGTTTTGTAAAGTCCAGATCCTCCTCTGGTGACATGAATATTTATGGAACCACACGGAACGATACAGTATTATACTTGAGACAGGCTTCACATCATTGAGGGAGGAGGCCCAGTTTAACTTGCAGACTTTAGTGGATGTGCATTCTAAAGGCCAATACCAACCTCAGGATCACAAATAAGTAATTGCTGGAGGAGGTGAAATCATCACAAAGAAATGTGACATCATCCACCTTTAATGGAGCACTCATCACCATGACCTGAAAGCCTGTCCACCAAGAAGGAAGTCATTTATCTAAAACTAACAGAAAAAAGATACCTGCCTTTATTTTGGTGATCAATGGTAAACATTTGCCATATCTGAGATATTCATTTTCAACTAATGGCTGCATTTGTGGTCCACAACCTTTTCAAGCCACAGTGATGGTTCTTTTGTTTGTGTTAGGGTCAAAAGTTTAAGTGGTTTTAATTTTGTTAAACATTGATGCAAGTTATTGGTTGAGCTAATATGAGGTCTATTAGAAAACTATCCGACATTATTTTTTTCAAAAACCATATGGATTTGAATCACGTGTGATTACATCAGACATGCTTGAACCCTCGTGGGCATGCGAGAGTTTTTTCACGCCTGTCGGTTACGTCATTCGCCTGTGGGCAGTCTTTGAGTGAGGAGTCGCCCACCCTCTTGTCGTTTTTTCATTGTTTAGGAATGGCTCAGAGACTGCTGCTTTGTTTGATCAAATTTTTTTCAAAACTGTAAGGCACAACTGAGTGGACACCATTCGATAAATTCAGCTGGTTTTCGGTAAAAATTTTAACAGCTGATGAGAGATTTTGGTCTGGTAGTGTCGCTTTAAGGACGGCCCACGGCGCCTGACGGTGATCTGCGCTTCGAGGCGGCAGCGTCTCGCCGTTTCAAGTTGAAAACTTCCACATTTCAGGCTCTGTTGACCCAGTAAGTCGTCAGAGAACAGAGAACTTTCAGAAGAAGTCAGCATGAGGAGTTTATTCGGACATTCCATTCTTAACGGACATTTTGTAATGAAAGAACGTGCGGGCAGATTCGCATGTCGGGCCGGACCCGACCGCAGGGGGTCGCGACAGGAAAAACACCTCCGTTGGAAACCTTAACGGACAAGTTGGAATATGCCCAAGCTGTTAAACAATTTCTCAGTTACTCACTTGTTGAAAGCCATCAAAAGCCGCCTGAATTTTACAAATGGTTTTCAACACGGAGGTGTTTTTCCTGTCGCGGCGCACACAGATTCACCGAGTCGTCATGGAAACGACTCGGCGAATTTGCGCGCATTACAAAATGTCCTTAAACAGTGGAATGTCCGCATAAAGTCCTCATGCCGGCCTCTTCTGAATCTTCTCTGTTCTGTCACGACGTCCTGGGTGAATTAAGCCTTAAATTAGGATGTTTTCAGCTCGAAACAGGCCGACGACGGCGCCTGGAAGCGCTGCAGGACGTCCCACTCCGTGGGAAGTCCTTACAGCGACAGAAACACCCCATAATCTCTCATCAGCCGTTAAAGTTTTCACCAAAAACCAGCTTAATTTCTCGAATAGTGTCCACTCGGATATTCCTCACAGGTCCAGAAAAAATGTTGATAAAGCAACGTGCGCCGTCTCGAGCAGCGTGTGAAACAAAGGAATTCAGCCGAGAGGGCGGGACCACATCTCACTCAAGGCCTGCCCACAGGGAAATGACATCACCGACATGCGTGAAAAAACTCACGCATGCGCACGAGGGTTCAAGCATGATTGGTGTAATCGCACATCATTCAAATCCATATAGTTAAAAAAAAATAAAAGTCTCAGTTTCTTATCTAATACACCTCGTATGTTTTTAAAAAGGAATAGTTTGCACCATGTGTCGTGTTTAGGTATGATGTTACAGGGTAACAAAGGTCATAGGTCATAGAATCCAATGGACGTCGACATTGTTTGACCTTTTGGAGACCAAGAATTCAACACAGTCAAAACTATTCCATTTATTAATCCCATTAGTTCATTTTTTACCAAAATTGGAGCAACTTTAACTTTTGACCCTTGTAGAAACTAAAACTGACCTTTGTCACCATTTTTGCTGTTTTTACCCCATAACGCCATAACATTCAATCAATCAATCAATCAATCAATTTTTTTATATAGCGCCAAATCACAACAAACAGTTGCCCCAAGGCGCTTTATATTGTAAGGCAAGGCCATACAATAATTATGTAAAACCCCAACGGTCAAAACGACCCCCTGTGAGCAAGCACTTGGCTACAGTGGGAAGGAAAAACTCCCTTTTAACAGGAAGAAACCTCCAGCAGAACCAGGCTCAGGGAGGGGCAGTCTTCTGCTGGGACTGGTTGGGGCTGAGGGAGAGAACCAGGAAAAAGACATGCTGTGGAGGGCAGCAGAGATCAATCACTAATGATTAAATGCAGAGTGGTGCATACAGAGCAAAAAGAGAAAGAAACACTCAGTGCATCATGGGAACCCCCCAGCAGTCTACGTCTATAGCAGCATAACTAAGGGATGGTTCAGGGTCACCTGATCCAGCCCTAACTATAAGCTTTAGCAAAAAGGAAAGTTTTAAGCCTAATCTTAAAAGTAGAGAGGGTGTCTGTCTCCCTGATCTGAATTGGGAGCTGGTTCCACAGGAGAGGAGCCTGAAAGCTGAAGGCTCTGCCTCCCATTCTACTCTTACAAACCCTAGGAACTACAAGTAAGCCTGCAGTCTGAGAGCGAAGCGCTCTATTGGGGTGATATGGTACTACGAGGTCCCTAAGATAAGATGGGACCTGATTATTCAAAACCTTATAAGTAAGAAGAAGAATTTTAAATTCTATTCTAGAATTAACAGGAAGCCAATGAAGAGAGGCCAATATGGGTGAAATATGCTCTCTCCTTCTAGTCCCCGTCAGTACTCTAGCTGCAGCATTTTGAATTAACTGAAGGCTTTTTAGGGAACTTTTAGGACAACCTGATAATAATGAATTACAATAGTCCAGCCTAGAGGAAATAAATGCATGAATTAGTTTTTCAGCATCACTCTGAGACAAGACCTTTCTGATTTTAGAGATATTGCGTAAATGCAAAAAAGCAGTCCTACATATTTGTTTAATATGCGCTTTGAATGACATATCCTGATCAAAAATGACTCCAAGATTTCTCACAGTATTACTAGAGCTCAGGGTAATGCCATCCAGAGTAAGGATCTGGTTAGACACCATGTTCTAAGATTTGTGGGGCCAAGTACAATAACTTCAGTTTTATCTGAGTTTAAAAGCAGAAAATTAGAGGTCATCCATGTCTTTATGTCTGTCATTCGGTCATAGATAGTCCAAACTATACCTTTTTGGAATCTTTGTGATCATACAAATAATGTGATAAAGTTTTCAACAAGGAGCGTTTTAAAATTTTGACCTCTGTGTAATTCTTCATTGACCCCTACCTGACTGTAGCTACCACCCTGGGATGGTGATCATACATTTCTGGGTGTTGTGGCCAGCCTTTTGGCTGCCTCTCTCCCCTTCCCTTTTAACCTCTTGTGTGTAGTTTGTCTGTTTTCCCTCTAGGTGGCGAGCTGCAGAGATGAGGAACACCTGCTGCTCCTCAGCTAGTCGCACCTGAGGCTCATCTGCGGGTCATCAGGAGTGTGTTACTTAAACCCCGGCTTTGAGCTCAGTCACTGCCGGATTCTACACGTGTCTCTCCATGAGAAATCCATGACCTTGTCTACGCTGACGCTTCCATGCGCTTTGACATCTGAGCTTTCCACAGCTCATCTCAAGGTAACCTGGCCTCTCTCTGCACTACGCCACTTTGGAACTCTCCGGCTCTCAGCTACAGAGCGCGTAGCTCTGCCACTCTGTAGTTAAGTTTCTGCATGTCTGTGAGGTCCCGTTCTCACAGTGCTCCTGTTTGTGACTGTGCATGATTAAGAACTGTTTCCAAGAACTGTATAAAGTGACAGTGAACCACCGAGAACTTTCCAAGCCGTTTCTAAAGTCAAGTCCTGCTTAACTGAAACTGCATCACAAGGCGTGCAGCCCTGACCTTTGACCTCCTGATGATATTCATGAACTGTGAACGATTCCTGATCAGTAAACCTTATTTCCTAGACTGTGAACCTTATTTCCAGAATTGTGAACATTTCTGTTTTAAGCCCTCAGTGAAGTGTCTGTTGTTCAAGGCTTCAGTGTTACGAGTGCAGCCACTCACCTCCTCTCTCCTCTGTTCTCCACTCTGTCCGTCCTACCTGGTCCTGGCTCCAGTTCCATATACTCCAGAATTTCAGTTCTCTTTCAAGACTGGCTCAAGAACCTGCAGCACCCTAACTTCCACCGCTAAGAGTGGGCTGACTCTCCACTCTGCAGGCACCCCCAGTGCAGCATTATTATTTTCTTATTAATTGTAAATAAATATTTTTTCATTCACAACCAGTTCTGTTCTTTGTTCCCAGCGTTTGAGTTCATCGTCTGTACTGGTCGGTCCCATCCGGACCTCTAACCATAACACTGGGTAGGTCATGGTACACTGACTGGATTCTAAGTGTCGTTTAGTCCCATTAAGTTGTGCCAATGAGATCAAAAATAAAGTCCTAAAGTGTTCTCTAGTTTGAACTGTAACAGTGCTTAAATGCTGTTAAATGTGATTTTTGGCCATGTGGCGTGTTCCTCTGGGTGTGACTCTGCACACAGGTGATGTTCCCCAACAGCTGGAGAAGACATCAATCTTGCTGCAGCAGATAGAGGGTTGATTTTGAAAAGTGGGGATGGATTGGTTGTTTGCCTGCATGGTTGCCACCCGGGATGGTGCAGTTGTTGGCCTTCTTGACAAAGGACATATCAGTACTATTGTAACATTTCCAAAGTGAATGGCAAACATAATTATATTTGCATTAATGCAGATGGAGTGCACAGAAAAACAGGATGTTGTTTGTCTGCGCTCAAATAATTTGACCCAGACTGGTACCAAAAGGAGAATGTGGACAACGAGTTTAAAGTGAACTAAAGGTCATTAAGAGGAAGCTCTGCTTTACTGTGACTTAAAAAACCACAACAACAAGAACATCAGAAGAAACAACAGAGCATAACATCCTGAGAGGAGAGATGAAAACTGGAAGACAGAGAGGAAGGACCACAGCAGGAAGAGTGAAACGATGGGAAAAGAACAAGGATGAGGACTGAAGTACGAGAAAGAGGAGAAGTGGAAATGAAACTTTGGAGTATCTGACAGAGAGAGAGAAGTCAAGCTGAGAGGGCTCTTACAGAAAAGAAATGGAGTTTAACAAAAATGATTAGAGCGAATGGAGCGAGCAAAGAGATCACAACAGTCACAAAACCAAGAAATCCAGGATGAGACGGGACATAGACGAGACCAGCTCACACCAGGAATGGATACTTTGACGAAGTCAGTTCACAGGGTGAGTGATGCCTCCATGCATATCAGCTTGGGACTCCGATGAGGGCGGTCGCATCTCCTCCACTCTCCCTTATCTCTCTGCTTTTAACCTTCAAGTCCCTACTCCACCAGACTGTGAATTCCTCAAAATTATATTGGATTGTGGATCTATTGGACTACTATTGGATTAACCATAGAATTGATCAGCTGGTCTCTGAACGCTATTGACACCATTTTTTCTACAAGAAGGTCAGGACCGGGGGATCCTACCTGCCCAGATGGAATGTATCCTGCGAGCTATATTCTCAACTCCTGGAGTTCCTGGCATGTGGCATGCTTGGCGCCTTTCTCCGTTGAGGACGTCGAGGATTTATTTATTTTTTGTCTCATGGCAGCAGGGCTGGTACTTTTTGGCTTATGTGCTGCCCTGATCTACCGGAAATTGGCAAGACGGCGGCATCAAGAACCACGGCCCCTCGCTTGTCCATCATGATTAACGAGGTTGGCAAGGCAGTGCATTCTCAGACTGTGTTGACTCTTGAACTCAGACGCAAATTGGATGACACCTTGGAGCTGATGCGTGCCTTGCAGTTGAAGCTGAAGGTTTCGGAGGCCGGTGAATATTCTTAATTCATAATTAGGATTTGGCTGTTCAAGTGGAACTGTTAAAAGTGTTTTTCAATTCTCAGCTACAACACTACAGGCTATCTAGCATCAAGGTCAAGTGCCCACTGTTTACCTCCAGAGGAATTTATCCAGGCTCTGGTGAGATTATTCGGATCCATTCTTATCTCAACCCACAAGGACAATAAACTGACAGACTTACACATGGACTGAAGTATGCTCCAGTTTTCTCCTGTCACCTCTTCCCTGCCCCTCCCTTCCTGTGGCTGGCCTCCGTTCTTTCCTAAGCTGGCAGGCAGCGCGACTTGATAGTTGAAGCGGCTACCAACACACTCACATCGCCTCAATTTGGAAAACGGACTGTTTCATGTTTAGTGCACATAAACAATGTCAAATGTATATGCGTTGTCCTAATTCTGATGTGTGCCATTATTACGGTAAACAAGTAATAACTGTAGATCAATTGCTGTTTGTATGTGGAATGTGAGTGTGGAAATCTGAAATTTCCCCATTGAGGGATGAATAAAGGCTTATCTAATCTAATTACACGTTGGTGACAGGAAACCATTTGTGATAAGATCCCTGAATTTAAATAATAATATTCTCCCTCTCACACCGTGTGCTCCTCAAGCTCCTCTGCCAGAGGTCTGGGAGTTTGAGAGTTTGGTGCAGTTCTTAGATGTTCCTTGGACTGCGCTCTTCTGGACAGAGACCTCTGATGTTCCACTCTTCCTGTTTGGGGGGGTTACAGCTCCTAGTGCTCCCATTACCACTAGGACCACTTTGGACTTTACCTTCAAAATCTGCCCCACTTGTTCCTTCAGCCCCTGGTACTTCTTCATTTTTTTTTCATGATCCTTCTTTCAGATCGTTTGGACCGATTGTCTGTCTCATGGTGCGTTGGATGCAGTGATGTGCAGCACCACTGCGTGTTGTGTCGGGGCCTCGTAACGGTGGCTTTTTGTCTGTTCACTGTCGATGGGAAACCCATTAAAATTCACTGTAATCAGTTTCTTTATCCAGTGTGGCCTTTTATTCTACACATCTACAGTATTCGCAGCATTCTTTACTTTTGAAGTTATTGTGTCCACAAGCTGACTGGGATGGACAAACCCATTCAGTCATCTGCACTTTTGTAGTACAAACTTGCACTGTTATAAGCACACGGAGCATGAAGACAGAGGTTACTCAAAAAAAAAAAAAACACTGAAGATTTAAAATAAAGTCTTTGACTACACAGTATGCATTGAATTGCAGAAAATTACATCATTAACATATTTCTTTCTTTTTTGTGGCTGAAGAGGAACCCCCTGTGCCTGCGGCGCTAATTATGTCCCACTAGAATTTTGGCTTGCATGAGTCCCTCGTCTGTAACCTGCACTTTTAACTGATTTTTTCTCAAAATCATATCACTTTTTCTCCTTTGTCCACCCTCTGTCATTCCACATAGGTGGATCCAAAATGAAACACACTTCTTTGAGTCGTCTTATTGTCACACACATTACCGAAAACAATCCAGCTGTTTTGATAAGAGCCTACTTTATCTTTGAGCTGCTGTGTTGCTCAGTTAACACTGCCAGTGTTAAATACTGAATTATTCCTTTTCTTGTCTCAGTTCACTCAGCTTTAATTGGATACCAGCCGGGGATATAATCTGCTTCAGCCATCTATATGGACAACATCCCATCCTGGGGGCGTTGTATCTATCGACTGCTTCAGTCAACGGAATCTCACAGTAAGCACCGGTGTTACTGGCGGATTGTTCACTCTGCAACACCAGCATCACCTATTTAACGAGTACAGTATCCTGTTGGCTGACTGTAACAGAGGTGGCTTATTCTGAGAAACCATAGTGTGAAGCAAATGGGAGTCCACTGTTTCCTTGGTTTAGGATGCTAGTCAATCACAGGTTAGTTTCCCAGCCATGTGGTTTACAGCCAGGTGGACTGGGACAGTGTACATGAATTGTCTTGTCCAAGGGTCCAGGTAGTATAGCCTAAAGCAGACACACCTGGATTGACTGTAACGCCTAATAAATAACTATCTTCACCAGGCTGAAGAATAAATAAGAAAAAAATTAAGAAGTGGACCTAAAATACTATGTGAAGATAACAGAACACATAACTGGCCATGGTTGATCAGTCTCCTTCAAGTTCAGCCAGATGACCTTAAGACTCTGACCCTGTTTGTTGATGGACATTGCAAAGCTTGTGTCAGCAGGAACTGCAACCTTGAGAACTTCAAAGGCAGCTCAGTGGACAGAGGACCATGGAATCTTTGGACTGAAGGCTGTTTTTCCTTGATATTTGTCACCAAGATTGGTGGCCTCCAGAACACGGTTCATCATCCTCCTGACACAGTCATTCATGTACCACTGCAGAGGCATGGGGGATGCAGATGCAGACCCTAACCCTAAAAGTGCCCTGACATTTGCATGACTTTGATACGCGCACTTGCATGCACGTCATCGTGATGATCCCATCCACTGTGTTCCCAGCTGGATGCCATGCTTTGATCCACCGGCTGCCATGCGCTCTGCACTGGATGCTGTGCACATAAAATAATTATTTTGTGGCGGATTAATCATTTTCTCTGAGAGTTGGCTGCTGAAAATGGCTCTAATTGCTTCCTGAATCACAGAGAACTGCTCCAGCCAGAGCCATTCATGCGCACACTGAATGAGCTGGAGAAAGGCTTAGGAGCCATCTAAAAAGGTCATTAATTGTCATGTTTACATTGTCATGGCTTGGTAAAACAGTTGCATGTTCTTTCCTTCTTGTGTGCAGCTGTAAATGTATGTTTATGATAGATTTGCCATCTCGTTATAATCGTCCAGACAAGCTGCGCTCTGATGCTGTGCGCTGATGCAATCACTCGCTCTGTTCACTTTTTCTTTACTCGACTTGACAAGCTGCACGTAGTGTTGGCGACCAGATCATGCCACGTTGCACGGCATTTATGTGTGAAAGATTTTTTGAACATTTCAAAATTCTCTTTGCACAGTTGCACGTGCCGGTGACCCTCTCACATTCAGTCTACACCCGTTAAAGAGGAGTTTGCTCTCCTGCACAACACAGTGCATGCATCAAAGTCATGCAAGTGTTAGCGCACCTTAAGGAGCGTTATTGGTGCTCTGACCTTTCAGGCCTACTTGTGTGGGGGTAACCATGGGGACTCAAGACTCTTGAGGAAGTCAGTGGGATAGTTGACACATTCATCTTCATTTACCTCATAAAAATTACCTCATTATTAACTGAACTCAATTTAACATAAATGCAGAACACATGCTGTGTCTGAGTGCTGTCGTTTATTTACAGCCTGAAACCACGGCTGGATGTGCTGATTCCAGTGGTGTGCTTAACTTTTTTCTACACGCTGTCCCTTGAACCAACCAATCAACCAACATGTAGCTTTTATATACATAGATTCATGTTTTGTTTAAGTTTGGTTTAAATAACCAGTTAAAATGTTATCAGAAGTCACAGAGTAAAATACGTTTGTCTTCCCACAAAAATATCTTCAACAGCTCTTGGTCATGAGTCTTAAGATCGTATCTCACTGGGCTGCGACTGTTGGTGACAAATTCTGACCAGCGATCATGAGGGATTTTCCAAAATTTTCTTGAAACATTCACGTGGGTTCTCGATTTCCTCGTGTGAGTGCCAGGACCTTCACTGTTGTGTCACTGGAATTTTGAAGTTTCAAAGAATTTGCATGACAGGTTATCTCTCAAAACTGTCCGTCATCAAAGGCGTCTCAAACACGTCTCAGTTTCTGTGCATGAAATGTGAGACAACTTTGTGAGGGGTTTGCAATACACTTTTCTTTTTTCTTTCACTTCTAACCTTCCTTTCCTGGCCTTTGGCAATCATTTCAGTGTAATTACCAGTGAAAATTGTCACTGATTCACGTATTTGTCTCCAACTACTTGCCAACAATCGCAGCCCAGTTAGATACGATCTTAAGACTCATGATCTCAAACACACTTATGGGCACATCTGAGGTACCTGACAAGATACTGAAACATGGTTTTCTGCACTGACTTCTGCTCTCCTCTGACTTTCAGTGACATCACAGGATGACCTCAAGTGAAGTCTAATCACTGGCTCTGGAGGCATTTCTGGTTATATTAAAAAGGCCAAAGTTGTACACAAATGTAAACCCAGTTATCCACCCTCTTAAAAAAGCCTCAAAATTTTAGACTGATTTCAAAGTTGCCTTTATTTCTAAAGTTTCAGAAAAGTGGCCAAAGAGCGTTATGAGGATTTAACTGAACATAATATTCTCAATAAATTCCAATCTGGGTTCTGTCAGTTGCACTCTAAGGAAACTGCCCTTCTCAGAGTTTGAAATGATATTTTAATGTGCAGAGATGTAGGTGAATGTTCTCTAATTGTCCTTTTGGATCTCTGCAGCTTTTACATGGTCGATCATAGTGTTTTAATTGAGAGACTAAGGACTTGGGCGGGCACCTCTGGGTCTGCCCTGGACTGTTTTTTATCTTACATTTTAACAGGAATTTCGCTGTTGCACTGACACATTTATGTATACCTCAAGGCTCTGTTCTGGGACTTACTTTACTTGCTTTATATTTGTTCCCATTTGGTCATGTCTTGAGCTCTTTTAAAAAGTCTCACACCACTGTTACCAGATGACATCCAGCTGTATATTTCATTTACTCCTCAAAAGGTTACTACACAGCAAATCACAAGTAAGCACCGACAGTGTCTATTAGGGATGGGTATCGAGAACCGGTGTTTTGTGTCGACGCGGGTTGAGGAGCGGACCTGCGTCTGACGGAACCCAGCGCCAAAACAACCAGAAAGCGGTTCCAATAACAAAACAATTTATTTTCCCCTTTTGGTGCATAACAAAGTGTACAAACTAAACATGCGTCTGTCTGGCGGAGTGAAGGATGGCGCGCTCTCCAGCGCCCAAAAGGATCGAAGTCCGGCGCTTCTGGACCCACGTTCACCGCCAAACACCCCCCAGGTGGACGCGACAAACCGACTCTGCGAAGGATAAGGTAAGTCAGCAGCTACAACTAATATCCTTCAAAAGGCACACACTATCAGCAACACATTCAGGTCTGAATTTAAGCTTTATGTAAATGAGCAGCTTCTCACAACAGCCTCCCGGCGACCGAACAGACCAGGTCTGAGAACAGCATCTCCCTCCGGGGTCCACGTCAGGAAGCAGACAGCGTAACACTCCCAAGGTTCACCACAGACAGCAGGACAGGGCACCGCAGCTGGAAGGCCAGCTGGCATCAACAAAAACCCCAAAACAGTCCCAAATACAACCCAACATACAAGAAAAACATAAAACCCACCCAAAACCTCCCCAGGGGACCGTCCCATCCAACCCCGGGAAGAAAAGAAAAACTCCCAAATGCAAAAACCCAACACAGCCCCACAAACACAATACAAACATAAATGCATAAAAGAAAAATAACAAACAACCCCCCCAGAACGACTTGCAGAGCCCAACACCCCCCAGAAGGCCTTTACCGCCGGTTCCAGGAGGAATAGCCAAAACCGGAATCCCACAAAGGTCCCCAGGTACACATGCAGCAAACGGCACCCCCCAGAGGACCGTACCATCAAACCCTAGGAGGCACCCTCCCCACAACCCAAGAACCCCAGACCCGGCCACACTTGGCTAGTTGGCCCCACAAGCCAATTCCCCCCCAGAGGACCAACCCATCAACCCTGGAGGTGGAACCCGGAAGGAAACAAAAAACATCAAAGACCAACCCCCGGAGGACTACCTTAAACAACCCCGGGGGCAAATAAAACAACCGATAAGCCCTGTTACCTTCCCCAGCACCCCGAAAGACCCCAGGTCCTTCCCAGAGCCCCTCGGCGGCTCAATCTTGGCGAACGGCACAAAACAGCAAGCCGGGGAAGGGAACAGGAAAAACTAACCCGGCCCCAACCCCAAGGCGCAGCGGAAAACCGGAAATACGTCCGGTGTCTCAACCCGACCATACCCCAGCCTATCGGGAGGGGTGGAACTACCGAAATGGCGAACGGCAACAGATCGGCCCACCCCTCCGACTGAGGCATGTTCCCGCTGCACCACACCCCGGAAACACCAATGACAAACGGTACAAAGGCCCACCGAGGCTGGAGTGAAACCGGGCCCTAACTAAACCAGAAAAAACGCCCCTAACAACCTCCCCCCAGGTTTTTGATCAGGATATGTCATTCAAAGCGCATATTAAACAAATATGTAGGACTGCCTTTTTGCATTTACGCAATATCTCTAAAATCAGAAAGGTCTTGTCTCAGAGTGATGCTGAAAAACTAATTCATGCATTTATTTCCTCTAGGCTGGACTATTGTAATTCATTATTATCAGGTTGTCCTAAAAGTTCCCTAAAAAGCCTTCAGTTGGTTCAGAATGATGCAGCTAGAGTACTGACGGGGACTAGCAGGAGAGAGCATATCTCACCCGTGTTGGCCTCTCTTCATTGGCTTCCTGTTAATTCTAGAATAGAATTTAAAATTCTTCTTCTTACTTATAAGGTTTTGAATAATCAGGTCCCATCTTATCTTAGGGACCTCGTAGTACCATATTACCCCATTAGAGCGCTTCGTTCTCAGACTGCGGGCTTACTTGTAGTTCCTAGGGTTTGTAAGAGTAGAATGGGAGGCAGAGCCTTCAGCTTTCAGGCTCCTCTCCGGCGCTATATAAGAAAAAAGTTGATTGATTGATTGATTGATTGAAGACGAACGGTCTTGGGGCGAGTGAGGTTGGGGTTAGGGAAGTAGGGAAACAATAAAAACAACAAAACAAAACGACCCCAGAACCCAACAAAAAGTACCTAAAGACACATTAAAAAAAAAAAAAAACAACGATCAAGTGAGTCCAGACGGGCTTCTAACCGCCTATCGTTCACTCCACCAGACACGCCTCTGACTCCCCAAACAAATTATAACCCCTTTCAAAGAAACAAAACATTGGCCCATACAAGTTTTTTTTTGTGTGTGTGTGTGTGTATTATCTCGCCTGTCCCAGAACACCTGGAGAGACGTCACCACTATTTTTCTTGACGCTTCTATGATGGAGCAATATAGCGGCTTCAGCTCGTCTGAGCTGCATGGGCTCATCTGCAAGAGGAGCCAGAGGTCCCGTCGGAGGAGTCTCAGTGGGGCGAAGAAGAGGTAGCCCAGATCTGTGTCGGGGAAAGCCCGAGACAAAAAAACCCGTTCTGATGGCCGCCCTCTCTCGCGTCCACGCTCCTTCATCCGATCATCTAGACGAATCACGAACGATAGTAGCTCATCTAAATCATTTGGCTCGTCACGGACTGCTAGCTCGTCTTTTAATGACTCATTTAAACCATCCACAAACACTCCTGGTAAAGCTGTGGCATTCCAACCGGACTGAGCAGGAAAAATTCGGAAATCTACAGAATAATCCGCCGCACTCCTCCTCCCCTGCCTGAGATTCAGCAACTGCTGGGCAACGGTATGAGCAAAAACCAGAGAACATTGCATCAAAAATGGAGCACAAGCTTCAACGTTTCCCGCATAAGGCTCCGGACGACAAATAATCAATTCAGAAGCCGAATCTCTGGGTGATGGAGGTATCTGCACCGGTATCGATGGTGCCGTAGCTGGAGCAGCAGGAAGCGGAATGGCTTGCGCTGCAAGCTCCGTAACGCGGACATCTGTTTGTTTAATTTGGTTTGTGAGATGCTGTAATTGCTCCCATATTTTCTCCAAGTGTTCTTGAACTCTTTCGGCGAATGGAACCGCCTCTGCCGCTGGGTCCATTATGGAATGGCCGGGAACTACTGTTATGAGTCGACGCGGGTTGAGGAGTGGACCTGCGTCTGACGAAACCCAGCGCCAAAACAACCAGAAAGCGGTTCCAATAATAAAACAATTTATTTTCCCCTTTTGGTGCATAACAAAGTGTACAAACTAAACATGCGTCTGTCTGGCGGAGTGAAGGACGGCGCGCTCTCCAGCACCCAAAAGGATCGAAGCCCGGCGCTTCTGGACCCACGTTCACCGCCAAACACCCCCCAGGTGGACACGACAAACCGACTCTGCGAAGGATAGAAAAGGTGAGGTAAGTCAGCAGCTACAACTAATATCCTTCAAAGGCACACACTATCAGCAACACATTCAGGTCTGAATTTAAGCTTTATGTAAATGAGCAGCTTCTCACAACAGGTGGCGAATCATCTGTCCGCACTCCACGGCCGTGAGAAGCGAGCTGCACAACTCATCAATATTCACATATACTGCGTAACAAAATACCAAATTACTATTAACAATTATTCAGACAATCAAATCACCTCCGATGTGTGCTGACAGCATGTGTCCCTCACCAGTCCTCCTTCACAGACACGATGTGTCAAACCCAGGCGCGGTCCTCAGCGTCTCACAAATGAACATCACAAGGTCGAGTTCCCGGCAATTCTGCCTGAATCACACATGACCCAAATGCAGAACGCCATCTCATTATCTGCTTCAGCTGAAAGTTTTTAAGGTTGCACGTGAGCACCATCCACAGGTGCTGCACATCATGTTGATGAGGGTGAAGGGCTCTTCTGCCAGTACCTTCTCCACAGACAATAAATCAGTTTGCATACCACCTGGAGAGCAAAGAAAAGAAAAGAACACCAAAACGTCCAGCCACACCCCCCCCAACACACAACAACCGGTTCCTTTCGGGTATCGTTAAGAAATGATTCGATCCACCGACATCAATAATCTTTTTACTTAACAATTCCCTTATCAGTCCTTCAGAGTGGCCGTTGTTTTTGGGGTGTTTGCCAGGAAAATTATAATATTTCTACATTGATTACAGACCCTTCAGCGGGTTTGTAATCAACTTTTCTGCAGCTCGGCTTTGCTTTGAACCTTGAACCAATCGAAGCAGTGATTCACAGATCAAAGCAGTGCTTCGATCATTGCTTTGTTGGTTAATATTTTTCTTTCACTTTCACCTGCTAAAACCCTATAGAGCATATGGCTGTGAGTATTATTTACCTTTTTTATGTTAAATCGACCTGAAACAGTTGATAGATGTATTTTATAACTTAAAAACGGGAACGATGCTAACACATTAGCATGTCTATGGGATTTTCAATGTTAAAATTAGCATTAAGCAGTTGCAGCTGTCAAGCATTTGTTGTCGTAAAAGAGTCAAATGTATTATAAATTGTAATATTTTTTAAATTTATTTTTGTTTATATATTAATAATAATAGCAAGCACAACAATAATATTAATAACTAATCTAATGATTATATACAATTTTAGAGAAAGAGACAAAAAAGAACCTGAATAAAACCACAACAGAATATATCAAACCAACTAACAATGAACATACATAAATAAATAAATAAATACATACAGAAATAAATGTTTCCTGTGAACACCTAGTGACTCTTACTCCTCCATTTCATCCCTGTCTTATTTAAGTTTAATGACAGTTTGTTTCAGTCAAACCATGTTTTCAGTGTGTTAATTTCTTCAGTGATTTCCTCCAGAACTATCTGACAAACTAGAAAACTGCTGCATCCTAGTAAGAGCAGAATACTACTGGAATGAATCTGAATAAGGAAAGTTGGGTTTTTTCTCACTAAATGGATGCTGCACTCACTCCAGTTTATTGTCTGGAATAGTCCCAGATTGCATTTCAGAGCTTCTAGAATTCAAACATTTTCATGCAGGTGGTGTTGGGGGGTAATTTTGGGTTTCAGCTTTTTTTGTTTTCACCACTTTCATCCCTGAATATGTCAATCGTGAGTCACGTTTGTGTGGATTAAAGTTACTAACTGGGACTCCTGTCTTGTTGCGACAAAGAAATGAGAGTCATCCTCCGTTCTGTTCACACAGCTCCAAACGCTGCGCGGCTCTCTGCTGAGTCGAGTTAGAACGATAGAATCCAGTCTGAATTAATAACTTCAAAGCGAAATACAGTTTTGTTTATTTTTATTTATGTCCAGAGATCAAGGATACAGTGACTAATTTCATATTTATTTACTTTAAGACTCAATGAAATACATAGAAAACCTGTAAAGCCTACTTTTAGTACAAAATTCACAAGAGGTATCGATAAGGGATCGATAAGGAATCGGATCGGTAAGCAGAATGGATAATGGCATCAATATCGATAAAATCTTATCAATACCCATCCCTAGTGTCTATATGGGTCCACACCGGGTCAGTGAGGAATATATAGACACTGGCAGTGTTAATTGCACACTGGTGATTTTGCTGTGTAGAGTATCTGTTCTTCAGAACAATGATGTTGATGTTATTGGAGGCTGGATGGCGGCAAATTATTCGCCCTTTAATACAGCAAAAACCTGAGGCCATTTTTTGCTCCTGGTGAGTTTGTTCCCTCTGTGGTTGGGAATCTTGGCTCTCTGACCCCTTTTGCTTGTTCAACAGTCAGAAACTTGGGTGTTACATTTGATCATTCCCTCAATTTTGATTCATATGTTACCCGCCTGGTACAATCTTGTTTCTTTAATTTGTGTAATATTGTCCATCTGAGCAGCATTGAGTCTAGGGCTGTGTTGGAGACTACCTGGCAAATGTAAAGCTGCCTGTTTGAAATATTGGGGCCAGACACAGTCAGACAGACATCAGTGATCAGTTTATCATCAATAAAACAGCTGGTCCAATAAAAGAGCTTTTTAAACCGGGGGGGGGGGGTTGCGATGATATCAAGTGGGCCGGAGGAAGGGTTCATCCTGTCAACCAGACCGGTGAGGTCTTTCAGTGATATTGGTGTAAAACTATCCAGAACTGATGGCAGTTGATATTTGCCCTGATTTCACAAATTTCACTGATTAAAAAAAAACAAAAAGTTGTCACAGTCTTCATTTGACTGAGTGACAGCAGCAGGAGATGCAGGTGTCAGAAACGTCTCTGATTGTATCAAACTAAATGTTTGGATTCCAACTGAAAATCCAAATGAAATCAGCAGCCCTCACATCGTTCACCATATTGTTAAAAGAAATTAAAAGCTCCTTTAAATGAAGGAGGTGGAGCGTTGGAGATTCACACAAACGCTCCACTTTCTCACATGTGAATGCTGTCATTCATCCAGGGGGAGGAGTTATTCAGAGGGGCGTGTCTGGTTTTAAAAGAACCAACTCTGTCCAAAATAGAAAGACAATAATGATTAAAAGATTGAACTAAAATATTAAGATCATCTGAACTAAACAACTCATCAAGGATAAAAAGCAACAGAAAATACATCTGCAGTAAGAATTAAAAACATGTCAGTGAATCACATGAGGAGCAGATGAAAAAGATCCAGATGAAAAAGAACACAAACATAATCAGGAATAAAAATGTCCTCAAAATAAATAGAATCAATATTAAGACCGAGAGTAAAAACAAGATCTAAATAAAACATGACCTTTTCTGTGTGTGTGTGTGTGTGTGTGTGTGTGTGTGTGTGTGTGTGTGTGTGTGTGTGTGTGTGTGTGTGTGTGGGATCAGACACATGTTGGATCAGATTAAAAGACTCCATCAAACTGATGAATTTCACTGCAGATTTATCTGAAACATCATCAACATGGAAATTAAAATCACCAACAATTAAAAGCCTTGAGAGTTGTCGATTAAAAAGTTAGTGAACTCCTTGAGGAAGGAGCTGCGCTGACGTAAGGACGATGTATTAAGACACAATTTAAAAGGATTCATTCTCCCCACTTTTAAAATCTGTGATTCAAATGATGAGAACGACTGAGCTCACCCGTCGACACGAACACGCCTGTGTGTGGCGCCAAACGCAGGCGCCGTGTTGTTGGAGTCATGTGATAACTGTCATTCTGGTGGGAAATATAAAGTCAGCGAACATGGAGACAGAACAGGAAGTCCCAGGAAATACTGTCACTTCAAATCCAGTATTAAAACAAAAAGGTATTTTATAACAGTTAACAAGCTCTCTGTGTCTTAATTTATTGATTTCAGAACATCATGTGACGCTTCCTCTGTGTCATGTGACCTGCAGTAGTGGAAAAAGTGTTTCCATTGGTGTTTTTCCACATAAGGCTTCTTTTAATTATATCGTGAGTGCAAAAACTTTTTTTAATTGCTAGTTTATGCAGTTTGTGAGGGGGGGAGAACCTAATGAGTCAGTTTCCTGACATTAATGCATAAAGTTCTTCAGTTAATATGCAGTCTGGAGAAAATCATTTTTCTTTAAAGGCATCTGAATGTGCATGTTGTGATTAAATGTATTCACAGGTGGAAAGTTTGATTGGAGTGTGTCGTCAGTGGTGGTATTGCACAATGAGACTGAAGGCATCCCCTGACTGTTTGAGGAAGAAAAGTAAAATCATAGAGAGACGCAGAAAAAGCAGAGCGTGAGGTTCATTTTCATCGAATTGTGCTGTTCACAGTCTATTTGCATGGCTCTGTGGGAAATGATTAATTCTGAGACTGAAGACGACGGTAGCAGCGTGAGTGATGAACCTCTGTGGGCTCCACACACAGCAGAGCTGAATATCAATGGATTTGATCGGAGGTTTTCTGTCACTTCTTATCGCTCAAGCAGTTAACAGATTCTAGTGCCACCTGGCTGAGAACGGCTCATCGCTCACCTGCCCTTCACTCCTTCATTACGACACACCGTGTGAATTCACATTCATGTGCAGCCATCACACATCAGGTAGCAAGTACAAAAGCAGCCTGTCCATGCAGCAGACTGTCATTCATAATGTGCTGATAATTCAACTGTCAAAGCTGCTCTTTGCTGCAGCTTCATTTTATTTATGCTCTCAATCATGTGAGCAGCATGTATGACTGTTTTAGCATGCATCGCTGAAGGCAGAGCAGCTCTCACACCTGACTGACGCCATATGTACGTCTGTCTGTCTGTGTGGTCAAGGTCTACACAATGGTTTGTGCATCAACATAAAACCTATCCTCTGGAGCACTATGGGTATTTTCTCAGCTTTACTCAACCCAGTCTCACGGCATGTCGTGATTCAGCAGCACGAAATACACACTCATCTATTGGTTTGTGATATTGTCATGAAAAGTGCAAAAAGTTCGTCATGGGAACACAAATTTTTTCTAATACGTTCCGTGACGGCTGCACAAAATTAAAAATGAAGCGGGGGGAGGGGGTTATGGTTAGTAGGGGTTAGTGTTAGTAATAGTGAGTTAAAAACAAAAATGTCATGAAAATTTGAATAATTTCATCACAGGAGCATGAAAAAAACCCATGAGACTGGGCTGCTTTACTATACCTTAAGAAATCCCCCGTTGATGGTAGTTGTATATCATATAATGACCACATGTTGCATCTCAAGATGCTGAGAACAAGCTCATTTTTGTGAATGTGAGACATAAAGTATAAATACCTAGAACACTTCTCAAAAGCTGAAAATATGAAATGCATTCTTTCTTTCTTTTGCATGACAAAAGCAGAATCGATCGGTCAGAACTGACAACACACAGAACTATAATTCCATCAGCAAAATGAGAGAATAACACACACACAGGTCTCGTGATCAGCAGCAGTTTAGCCTGTTACTTCACTAACAGTATATAATGAGGCAGAGTCCTGCTCCATTATTAGTAACAACATTCAGATCGAGGGGAAAATGGTTCAATGCAACACTAATGTCTGAGTCATACAAAAGGGAGAAAAGATGACACATCTGTTCTCCCTTTTTATCTGGATTTGAATGAATTGATCGAATCAGACTGTTTCATTTCAGCAGGCAGATTGTCCCACAGAACAGGAGCATGGTGAGAGAAAGCTCTGTGGCCTGCTGACTTCTTTTTAACCTGAGCACGGGATGCTATGTATAGGCCCCTTCACACAACACGAATGAAGCCGAATGGTGCACGAAGGAGGACTCGAACGGCACTACTAAAAAATTGGAGCTGCACTCGAATGCCTCATACAACAGTCAGCACAACCGTTCGCCCATAGGACATCAATCAATCAATCAATTTTTTTTATATAGCGCCAAATCACAACAAACAGTTGCCCCAAGGCGCTTTATATTGTAAGGCAAGGCCATACAATAATTATGTAAAACCCCAACGGTCAAAACGACCCCCTGTGAGCAAGCACTTGGCTACAGTGGGAAGGAAAAACTCCCTTTTAACAGGAAGAAACCTCCAGCAGAACCAGGCTCAGGGAGGGGCAGTCTTCTGCTGGGACTGGTTGGGGCTGAGGGAGAGAACCAGGAAAAAGACATGCTGTGGAGGGGAGCAGAGATCGATCACTAATGATTAAATGCAGAGTGGTGCATACAGAGCAAAAAGAAAAAGAAACAGTGCATCATGGGAACCCCCCAGCAGTCTACGTCTATAGCAGCATAACTAAGGGATGGTTCAGGGTCACCTGATCCAGCCCTAACTATAAGCTTTAGCAAAAAGGAAAGTTTTAAGCCTAATCTTAAAAGTAGAGAGGGTGTCTGTCTCCCTGATCTGAATTGGGAGCTGGTTCCACAGGAGAGGAGCCTGAAAGCTGAAGGCTCTGCCTCCCATTCTACTCTTACAAACCCTAGGAACTACAAGTAAGCCTGCAGTCTGAGAGCGAAGCGCTCTATTGGGGTAATATGGTACTACGAGGTCCCTAAGATAAGATGGGACCTGATTATTCAAAACCTTATAAGTAAGAAGAAGAATTTTAAATTCTATTCTAGAATTAACAGGAAGCCAATGAAGAGAGGCCAATATGGGTGAGATATGCTCTCTCCTTCTAGTCCCCGTCAGTACTCTAGCTGCAGCATTTTGAATTAACTGAAGGCTTTTTAGGGAACTTTTAGGACAACCTGATAATAATGAATTACAATAGTCCAGCCTAGAGGAAATAAATGCATGAATTAGTTTTTCAGCATCACTCTGAGACAAGACCTTTCTGATTTTAGAGATATTGCGTAAATGCAAAAAAGCAGTCCTACATATTTGTTTAATATGCACTTTGAATGACATATCCTGATCAAAAATGACTCCAAGATTTCTCACAGTATTACTAGAGGTCAGGGTAATGCCATCCAGAGTAAGGATCTGGTTAGACACCATGTTTCTAAGATTTGTGGGGCCAAGTACAATAACTTCAGTTTTATCTGAGTTTAAAAGCAGGAAATTAGAGGTCATCCATGTCTTTATGTCTGTAAGACAATCCTGCAGTTTAGCTAATTGGTGTGTGTCCTCTGGCTTCATGGATAGATAAAGCTGGGTATCATCTGCGTAACAATGAAAATTTAAGCAATACCGTCTAATAATACTGCCTAAGGGAAGCATGTATAAAGTGAATAAAATTGGTCCTAGCACAGAACCTTGTGGAACTCCATAATTAACTTTAGTCTGTGAAGAAGATTCCCCATTTACATGAACAAATTGTAATCTATTAGACAAATATGATTCAAACCACCGCAGCGCAGTGCCTTTAATACCTATGGCATGCTCTAATCTCTGTAATAAAATTTTATGGTCAACAGTATCAAAAGCAGCACTGAGATCTAACAGAACAAGCACAGAGATGAGTCCACTGTCCGAGGCCATAAGAAGATCATTTGTAACCTTCACTAATGCTGTTTCTGTACTATGATGAATTCTAAAACCTGACTGAAACTCTTCAAATAGACCATTCCTCTGCAGATGATCAGTTAGCTGTTTTACAACTACCCTTTCAAGAATTTTTGAGAGAAAAGGAAGGTTGGAGATTGGCCTATAATTAGCTAAGATAGCTGGGTCAAGTGATGGCTTTTTAAGTAATGGTTTAATTACTGCCACCTTAAAAGCCTGTGGTACATAGCCAACTAACAAAGATAGATTGATCATATTTAAGATCGAAGCATTAAATAATGGTAGGGCTTCCTTGAGCAGCCTGGTAGGAATGGGGTCTAATAAACATGTTGATGGTTTGGATGAAGTAACTAATGAGAATAACTCAGACAGAACAATCGGAGAGAAAGAGTCTAACCAAATACCGGCATCACTGAAAGCAGCCAAAGATAACGATACGTCTTTGGGATGGTTATGAGTAATTTTTTCTCTAATAGTTAAAATTTTGTTAGCAAAGAAAGTCATGAAGTCATTACTAGTTAAAGTTAATGGAATACTCAGCTCAATAGAGCTCTGACTCTTTGTCAGCCTGGCTACAGTGCTGAAAAGAAACCTGGGGTTGTTCTTATTTTCTTCAATTAGTGATGAGTAGAAAGATGTCCTAGCTTTACGAAGGTGACATAAGCTGACATGCCCTCCACATTCATGTCACCTCGTGCTGGAAACCAAATTGAACCCAGCATCAAGTCATCAAGCATCAATTACACATTGTGACCAGAAACATGATTGTCTTACATTTAAACAGTACATTCATTGTTCTTATAATGTTCCATGGTCTCTCATTATTTGGTCCTTACACATTTCTTCAATTTATGAACATTTGTCCTAATTGTTTCCTCTGCTGTGAGAGCCCAATTAGGGAATAACCCTGTTGTGTCTGATTTTCGGATGTTCATGCTGGTTATACAGTCACAAACTGAGCTTTACTGGTGACTTGTAAGCTATTCTGACTGTATAACAGCATGAACATCCACAAATCATCAGCCACAAGGGGGGTTAATCCAATTCTAATCCCATTCTAATCCGGTTTATTTTTCTGTAGGTAATTTGGTCAGCGAGGTTTACCGTGAGGCAGCGTCACTCCAACAGAATCCACATTGATACTTTTGTAATGGTATCTTAAATTCACCCATTTTGGTGGCAGCGGTATGTGACTTTCTCTCGCTTTCAGCTAACAGCGCTAGCAGCGCACGCGAGTGGTGTTCTGTCGAATTGTGCATCTCATTGCATTAATCACAGTTGCACGGAGCACAGGAATGATGTTCGACAGGAATGACATCTTGTCAGGGCGCAGAGTTGTCCAAATGTGAAATGGTTGAATATTTTTATTATACGGTCTGAAATCTCATGATTAACCAATCAGATTGGTGAAAAAAATGTAATTGGATTAGAATGAGGTATTACACCTCCCACCATGGTCACACTGTGTTTGTGCACATGATTAGACAGCAGAATTATTGCACAGGTGTGTCCAGCCTAAGACACACCTGTGCAATAATCCTGTTGTCTACAGAAAATATTTTAGATCTTTGAGTTCAGCTCATGAAAAATGGGAACAAAACAAGTGTTGCATTTATATTTTTGTTCTCTCTCTCTCTCTGTGTGTGTGTGTGTGTGTGTGTGTGTGTGTGTGTGTGTGTGTGTGTGTGTGTGTGTGTGTGTGTGTGTGTGTGTGTGTGTGTGTGTGTGTGTGTGACAGGTGACTTCATGCCTGCAGAATGACTGATTGATTGATTGACAGGTTTTATTTGCCATTATAGTGGGAGGAGGAGTGAAATCCTCAGTAATTTGAAGCATCATGTGGAGTGCAAGCAGCCTGTTACACATTTTATATTCACCTTAACCCCCCACCCCACCCAAAAAAACAAAAACAACAAAATGCCAACCTTTGTCTGATCTCTGCACCTCCAACATAGTGAAACTACATTTTTCCACCACAAATCTAATGCTGAAATATGTCTGTGACTGTCTTAAAACTCTGTGTCTATTGCAAGATTTCTGTCCAAATCCATATGACACAGAAAGACATGTCAGTCTGTCATGCTGTTGTTGTTATTGTTTTTTTTTTTTTTTTAAACTGTCTAAAACATGTTGTCAAACCCTGGTTGGGGGTGGGGGGGGGGGGGAAGCATGCCATGGGTGTGTCCAGAAGACAAACCAACTGCCCTAAGCCACGGGGTGCCCAACACATTGGGGATGTTTTGTGTCACAAAGCGTGTCCTCATTACTGTCATATTGCCATGGTTGGCAGGTTCACCCTTATATTCTGCTTCGTCCTTTCATTCACCTCCGTGAAGGATTTCAATTCAATTTAATTCAACTTTCAATGTATTTCATTTGTATTGCACCAAGTCACAACAAAGCTGCCTCAAGGTGCTTCACATGACTAAGTTCTAACCTCAGCAACCCCCCCAAGCAAGAACACAGGAGACAGTGGAAAGAAACCTCAAGCAGACCAGACTCAAATGGGGTGACCCACTGCTTAGACCATTTGAACAGTTACAAGGTTTTACAGATTGTACAAGAATTTCTTTACAAAGAGAAGAATCACAAAACAGAACAGAAAAAAAAAACAGAAGAGCAACAAAAACAGAGCCCTTAATTGAAATCAAAAGCAGCAAATCTTGGGTCTTTAGGTGGTTGAACAGGTAGGGCTCCCTGGGGTCATTTTGGCTCCCTGGGGTTTGACCTACAACATTTTCACTCTAGATCTCTAGACTTATGCTTGAGGTCACGTAGATGATTATTGCAGTACTATAGCACTGAGTTTAAGTTGTCCACAAGGCTGTCCACTGAATGATCAAGTTCCAAAAGTGACGCTAAGATATCAGGCAGTCTAGCTCAAAGTTCAATTATAGTTGAGGAGTTGATGTTTCGCCATGATGATTAATAAGCATCTCGTCCCAGCAGACAAGGTAACAAGACTGTACAACTAATAAGTGAGTGATCTGAAACCATGGAAGTAAGAGACACATTGTCACTATTTGTAACAATGACACCACAAGTGAGGACCAAATCCAGGCATAATGTGTGTTGAACCTTGAATGTATTGCTGGAATACATCAATAATGTTCATGAATGACTTGCAGAGAGGTCAGAAGGCGTTTATATGAATGTTGAAGTCGCCAATAATTAGAATGTTATCTGCTGAGGTTGCCAAGTTTGATTAATTTGGTGAGTTTATCTCTAATGCCGCGTTCACACTGGGCACGATCAGACGCTACAAATTTGCGGGGGTCATGTGGCGACGGATGTGCCTCCTTCGCCCGGTGTGTCGCTGTGCTTTTGCTGTGAAAATTCGCCCCGGTGCGTCATCAAATAGGAGCCGCTTCCATTCCACTCGCAGGCTCCGGCTGTCAGTCAAGTTAACGTGACGGACCTCGATCACACAGAGCGCGTTGTGGAAAGCTGACAAACGTTAGAAACCAGTCACCATTTGCTTGACATCTGTGTAGTTAATAAGTAAAATAATCTCCATGGACGATTCGCTCGCGCACGCACGTAAAATGAAAAGAGAAAAAACCTCCGCTCCCCCTGCTGTGGGGTTGCTGCTCACTCCAAAAACTCTGTCATAATTGTGAAATAAAGGACAAAAGAGACATAAGTCCTGCTCACAGGCTGCTACCAGAGACAGGACATGTTCACATCTTCAGTCAAACTCCAGACATCTCCATGTCACTACATATTCAGTCCCTGATTGGTCATCGCAGCGCGACAAGACGAAAAAGTTCAGATCTTTGAACTTGGGGAGGAGGGCAACGCGACGTGATGCGACGCAATATCGTGCCACAAACGAGCTAATCGCTCAAAATCGCTTCACTCGCGTCCATCTTGTCACGATGCGTGACTTGGCACCAAAACGCGTCCTTACATAGGGATTACATGGCAACCTGTTGCTGCAGTCGCTCATGTTGCACCCGGTGTGAACGCAGCGTAAGAGTTCAGAATATGGGCCCTGGGGCCTATATACATATTTTCCATATATTTTCCAAACAAGGGATCTCCTTTACGTTTTGAACTTAGCTTGTTTAATCAACTCTGAGTAAAGAACTTTGGACTTTCTCTTGTTCATATGGTGAGAAGAGCTCTCAGGGCTCCAGAATGGGACAGAAGATTCCACGTGCAACTTCTGAGGACTCTGTCTAGAATCATGTTGTCGTACAAAGAGCTAAGAGACTCTACAGGACCCTCAAACCCGCAGATCTCTGGTCAGGGACCTGAGTGTTTTTTTTTTTTACCATGTGAGCCTTAACTCTAAAGGCCGTCTCTCTGCAACAGTTTCTTCAAAGCCTCTCTGCTACTCATGATCACAAACCCTCCTCTGTGATTTGGCTAAGGTAGCGATGGGAAAAAGTAACTCATGCAACAATAAAGACGCCACAGAAGACGTCCATAAGAACAATACTTCAGTGGTTGTGGCTGAGCATTTAGTAATCTCTCATTTCGAAGCTTGATAATTAAAACCTTTTAGTTGCCAGCTGGCAGATGAAGGCTGCCACACGGTGAGTCAGAACACAGCCTGCATTATTCTCTGTTTTCTCTCACACCAATATCGCCTTGAAAAAATTCTGCACTAGTTTGTTTTGGGGCCTGAAATGTGCCCACATTTTACAGTGTTTTATGGGTGTAATTCTGTTTAATTAGAGATTGAGAACACATACCAGCCTGTGTGCCCTCGTGCGGGGAGAAGTGATTAACCACTGGCTTTGTTTAAATATAATCCTGTCAATCACAGTGTCCTTTGTCTGGGCTGCTAATAAGCATTTCATTGTTCAGCAAACATGATTTCCCACAAAATAAGATGGATTAAATATAATGAACTATCCTCCTTCTTATTTGCATCTTGCATTCGGTTGAAAAGTGGGTGTCGAAACAAATTGGAGTCTTTAATTTTGTTGAGACATCTTAAGAATGTGAAGTGCAGATAGATGAAAAGTTTGACTGAATGCAATAAAGTGTATTATCACAACTGTGCTCATAAAAAAGAACAGCCACAACACTCACCAACACCTTCATGGACAGGGTCAGAGGTTACATGATCATCTCTGTTCATCTGTTATTTTAGCTCCATATTATATTATTAATAATTTACAACCCCAAATCAGAAACAGTTGGGACAATATGGAAAATGCAAAATGAATAAATAACCCTAAAAACTGAAGTAATTCAGGTATTTACTTTGTCTTTTTCACTGCAGACCATATGAACCAAAGGTATTTCATGTTTTGTGTGGTGTGCTTCATTCCCTTTGAGAATATTTCTGCTGTCAGCCAATTAAAACTTTTAATTGCATGATTACCCATACTTAACATGGATTTATAGTCCATCTGTATGCACCTTCATGCACTCTTATACATCACCCTGTCCTCCTCCTTGTTCTTATTAAAATATGTATTTGCCACAGATATTTCCATGCTTTTTGCAAAATCCAACAACATCTATCGTTTAACCTTCCTGTCTTTGATACTGGATCAACATCACCTCTTCATGACCTCTGTTTCCTCCACCAACATGTCAGCTGAACTATCACTTTTTCTACCTTGGTTACACTCCCACTTCTGAGACATATGCATTGATGACATTCATCATTACACACTTCACTCTGTGAGACAAACTGTTTACCTCCATTTCACTCTTACCTGAAGATTACACCTACTCCATTCCGCCCCTCACCCAAATCTTAGTCTTTGAACCCACCTCCAGTGCTCCTAGCCTTACTCCATTTCCACTTTGTGTTCATACGGTTTGTCTGCCTTTCTTCTCTCCTTCATATAAGCCAACACTCTCCTTTTATCAGTCATACTGCCAATATTCAGTGTTCCAACTCTCACCTATACACCTCTCCCCCTTTACTGTGCTCTTCCTCGTGCTTCATCTTCAGCCAACAGTAGCATAATATCCAGCAGCAGTACCAGTGGTGGCCCTTGTTAATCTGGGCCTCAAGTGATCCAGTGTGGAAACTCGCTTGTTTGGAAGCGTTTACACCGGATGCCATTCCTGATGCAGTTCTTTGCATTCATTCTGACACTGAGAATGTGGGGGAGTGATAACTTCTTTCATTGTGCTTTAACTAATGTCATTGCCTGAATCTTCTAAGGAACTCTTCATTTACCGTATTTTCCGGACTACAACCCCTGGCAAAAATTATGGAATCACCGGCCTCGGAGGATGTTCATTCAGTTGTTTAATTTTGTAGAAAAAAAGCAGATCACAGACATGACACAAAACTAAAGTAATTTCAAATGGCAACTTTCTGGCTTTAAGAAACACTATAAGAAATCAAGAAAAAAAGATTGTGGCAGTCAGTAACGGTTACTTTTTTTAGACCAAGCAGAGGGAAAAAAATATGGACTCACTCAATTCTGAGGAATAAATTATGGAATCACCCTGTAAATTTTCATCCCCAAAACTAACACCTGCATCAAATCAGATCTGCTCGTTAGTCTGCATCTAAAAAGGAGTGATCACACCTTGGAGAGCTGTTGCACCAAGTGGACTGACATGAATCATGGCTCCAACACGAGAGATGTCAATTGAAACAAAGGAGAGGATTATCAAACTCTTAAAAGAGGGTAAATCATCACGCAATGTTGCAAAAGATGTTGGTTGTTCACAGTCAGCTGTGTCTAAACTCTGGACCAAATACAAACAACATGGGAAGGTTGTTAAAGGCAAACATACTGGTAGACCAAGGAAGACATCAAAGCGTCAAGACAGAAAACTTAAAGCAATATGTCTCAAAAATCAAAAATGCACAACAAAACAAATGAGGAACGAATGGGAGGAAACTGGAGTCAACGTCTGTGACTGAACTGTAAGAAACCACCTAAAGGAAATGGGATTTACATACAGAAAAGCTAAACGAAAGCCATCATTAACACCTAAACAGAAAAAAACAAGGTTACAATGGGCTAAAGAAAAGCAATTGTGGACTGTGGATGACTGGATGAAAGTCATATTCAGTGATGAATCTCGAATCTGCATTGGGCAAGGTGATGATGCTGGAACTTTTGTTTGGTGCCGTTCCAATGAGATGTATAAAGATGACTGCCTGAAGAGAACATGTAAATTTCCACAGTCATTGATGATATGGGGCTGCATGTCAGGTAAAGGCACTGGGGAGATGGCTGTCATTACATCATCAATAAATGCACAAGTTTACGTTGATATTTTGGACACTTTTCTGATGTTTGAGGATGATGAAATCATTTTTCAAGAAGATAATGCATCTTGCTATAGAGCAAAAACTGTGAAAACATTCCTTGCAAAAAGACATAGGGTCAATGTCAACGAGCAGATGTGATTTGATGCAGGTGTTAGTTTTGGGGATGGAAATTTACAGGGTGATTCCATAATTTATTCCTCAGAATTGAGTGATTCCATATTTTTTTCCTCTGCTTGGTCTGAAAAAGTAACCGTTACTGACAGCCACAATTTTTTTTTCTTGATTTCTTATAGTGTTTCTTAAAGCCAGAAAGTTGCCATTTGAAATGACTTTAGTTTTGTGTCATGTCTGTGATCTGCTTTTTTTCTACAAAATTAAACAACAGAATGAACATCCTCTGAGGCCGGTGATTCCATAATTTTTGCCAGGGGTTGTATAAGTCGCACCGGAGTATAAGTTGCACCAGCCACTTTATCCATTATAAAGAAAAATAAACCATAAATAAGTTGCACTGGACTATAAGTCCCATGGACATACAGGTATGTTAACATGAAAAGTTCAGATGATAATATTGTGACGGCTACCGTTTTCAGATGCATATTTCACCAGTCGTAACTTGTAATCTGCAGAGTATGATTTTCTTTTTGGTGGCATTTTTTCGGGCCTTCTCCGTTGTCTTGTTAAGTTATCAGTAATATTGAAATTTTTATTTTTCTATGGTAGTCAGAAGTCGCAGGAACAGTCACACAAGCCTCGAGTGCCCTCTCGTGAGCTGCATTTTACCTACGGATATGTTTGTATTTTGCGGACCACATTGCGAGCCGAACCGTGCAGCACCTACCTGCGCAGCTCATGACCACCCAGCGGTGTCGATCCAGCTCCTTCCAAGTGCAGACGCTAATCCTCCGCCGTCGCTCAGTGCTCCCATGCAGCTCTCAGCGTCAACTCTGCTCACACTGATATCCAAGGGTTGAAGCTGTTTTGTTAGCCATCCCGGAATAAACACCATGTTCGTCTGCTTCAAACGCTTTTCACAATCATCGACGCCAGCTCCTTCCAAGTGCACACGCTAATCCTCCGCCGTCGCTCACCCGGTGCTCCCACGCAGCTCTCAGCGTCAACTTAAACACTCTGCTCACACTGATATCCAAGGGTTGAAGCTGTTTTGTTTGCCCTCCCGGAATAACAGCAAGCACCGTGTTCGTCAGCTTCACACGCTGTGGGTGAGGTGAGTAATACGCGTCCAACGTTCTGTTCTCTGATTGGTTATCACGACCAGTGTGACCTATAGGACGGCCGCCATACTACAGTGCCCATGATGCATTGCATTTCCTTTTCCGGTGGCCATTTTAAAACATAGATCGACTCTGTCACGTAAAATTGTTTTGTTACAGTAAATTAATTGAGATCCTACCGGTATATTTTTCATTTATAAGTCGCACCGGAGTATAGGTCGCACCCCCGGCCAAAACATGTAAAAAAGTGCGACTTATAGTCCGGAAAATACGATAACTTTGTGAGTGCATGTCACAATTTTTCCATACATTTCTGGATTATCTCTGCCTTTAACTCCTTTACATACCTTTATCTGCTATTTTTGGTTCTTAAAACATACAGTGACCTTTAAGATTATAATTTATTTGAGTATAAACAATGTTTGTATATTTAATTATCATACTTTTTTTTACAATTTTGCTCAGAAATTAAGTATTCTCACATATAATGCATTTTTATAAAACGTTAGACAAAACTGTGTCATGATGCTTGATGTTTGCCTCCACAAATACTTCTTTTTGCTCTTTGTTGAAGTGTATATATAATTAATGTGCATTTGTTTAATGTGCATTCACTCAGTACTGAATTATATAGTGTCCAATACCATTTCTGTTCATAACTATGACTTTAAGAAGACAACCACATTTTCAATTTCATATATATTATTCATAATGTAACATAATCACATAATGATTTCCAACACTGTGTTATCAGTAATAACCCCGAGGAACATCATTTCATTTAGCGCATTTACTGATAACTGTCATGCCCTCAGTTTACATTCAGTGTTGCTGCCCTTTAATCATTGTTAGCTGATGCATTCGGCATTTCAGCTTTGCCAGCTGTTCCATCATCTGTTCTTGTAACTCATGAGCCTGGACATCAAGCTGTTCTCTTTCTCTGGCTCTTGCGTTCTTCTTTCAGCTGTAGCTTCAGCATCATGTATTTTTCAGTTGATGAAGCTGAACCTGCTCATAGGACCAGATATATTCATAAACACGTGAACATTTTCTGGAGACTTGTCTCTAAAATCTGTCCTATTGAAAATAACAAAAAAAAAAAACCAAACAAACAAACAAACATTTCTTTTGTCTTCCTGAAAATGACCAGGTCAGATGGTTTGTTTGTTTTTTTTTTGTTCTGGGTGAGAACCTTCTCACTCTCATCCTGGTCCACACATTCCTATGGCCCCTTTCACACATACTGCAAATTTGGTCGATTTGCGCATAAACTGCGCATTGTAGCGAATATTCATGCCTCGCACAGAGGCACCATAATAATGTAACAAAATTACATGCCACGCAACGGGGGACCATAAAGATGTAACAAAATTGGTCAATTCTAGATCGGCTCACACGCGAGCACCAAAATAAATGTAATGAGTAAGTAGTTAAACTCCCAAATTGAATTAGATTGGCCTAGGCCTCATTTAATGGGTCACCAAAATAATTAACAATTATAGGGCTTAATAATTATTATTTAAGTAGGCTAATTAATCCTGGGGGCACCACCTATTTAAAGCATAGGTACTTTAATTTAAACATTCATTAATTTATCAGTCTCAAATTAATCAATCAGTCTCAATTTAATTAATCATTCTCGGGTCTGACAGTCTGAATTCTACGATACGACTGACCAAAGGTTTCCTTCTGAACACAAAATTAATCATAGTAGAAATGTTTACAATTTATTTACAAGTATACAAGAAATGAACAGTTTACTGGCATTTTGTGGACAGTGATTAAATAAGTTAATTTATGGACACAATTCTTACTTACTAATGAGACGTGAAGGAAAGAGAGATGAAGCTTAAAGACTTTAAGTAAATAAATCTGATTAGAATTTAGTGATGAAATTTGAAGCCAATTAATTTTAAGAAAATGATTAAACAAAAATATGAATATGTTTAAAAAGAAGAAGAAGAAGCCACTTTGTTTCCATTGACAACAAACCCTTTTTCTGGAACCTTTAACCGGGTCACTTAGCTGGTCTGTTGAAAAGGTGGTTCGGATGATCCGTCCGTCGTTGATGTAGGCTCTTTGCAGCGTGCTCACTTGGATCAGGGGTTAACTCAGTGGTCTCCCCTGGTGATCCCAAAGGCATATGTGAGCTGGCTTTACCACCAGGATGGCTGCTTGCAGTCAGGTCGTCAGCTTGCTGGACCCCAGAGGTGGAAGGCATTTGTTGAAAATGGTTTCTGGTAGCTTTTAAAAACTTGTTGGAGCCAGATTAAAAGTATTCGTGAATTTAGAAAAAAGATAAAACTTTAAGAGCATTGGAAAATTAGCCGACAGAAAAGAAAAGTCGCTTTTCTGTAAATTCGTTATTATTTTGAAAAGTTCAGATCGGAAGTTCTCTTAAAACTTCGAAAGACGCGATGCACTTTAAAGCGTCACGTTAAAATTCTCAAAAATTGAGACAAGAATAAAACAAAGAATGAATGCCGCATGGTAGCTTCAGCTTGGTTAGCTTAGCATGGGGCCTTGTTGACCCAAAAATAATTAAGCGATTTAAAGCAAGGAAGAGTTGCAGAGCGCTCCAAGAGAGAGATGGGAAAAAGGCAAGAGAGCGAGCAGAAACTCTGTTCTGATTTTTTAAAGGGGGACTGACATCACCAAACTCCACCCATTTGGGGTGTGTAACTTCACAGGAAACTTCATGTCCAAGGGGCAGACAAATGATTCAACTATTTAAACACATTAACTATTTTGATTATATGCAAAGCATTTTGTTTGATTAATCAATACAAACAACATTAGAAGTTTTATATATGAATAAAATAACACTGAAGCATTTTTTTATTTTAAACAAAGGTCTTTTCTTTTACTTAGACCTAAAGATAATTCTGATTGTCAAGACTCAGAGTTTATGACCAGGTCTTGTCATGGGGAAGGTCCTGTGGGAGTGTGGAGTCATAAAATTTGGGTTCTCCTGGCCAGATTCTGACGTGAAGCAATTATAATGTCATGTAATTCATAGTGACCGAAAATTCACCGATAAAAAGGCAAGGGCTCCCCTTTGAAGAACTAGGCCATGGGCTACAGCATGAAGCAGGAATTGTATGCAAAATGTGTAAAATCATAGCTGCCACGTACACCTGTTGCTACAATTATTTGCGCACACCAGCGGCTGAAAGACAGAGTGTGCGCTGTGCAAGCCCATTGAACCCTCTCGTGGCAGGTGTCAGCCAAATTCCAGCTCACACACAGGAACATCTAACACTGCTTGTCTGACACTTAGAAAATGGGTGGCCATTTGCACTATTAATGCGACAAGAGTCAGCAGACAATCACTGTTGTGCTGGAAGTGAAATTTGTCTAAGTGGTCCACAAGTGTGGCTTTAATGTGTGCGCTACACTGACAGGAGGTGTGGCCGCTGACAGAATCATCTGTGGAGATCTGTGGATCTGGACATCTCAGCTGAACAACACGTACTGTGTTTGGACGGACATGGACAAACCTGGTCTTGTTAGGAGAGATGGCATCCATCCCACTTTGGATGGAGCAGCTCTCATTTCTAGAAATCTGGCCAATTTTCTTAAATCCTCCAAACCGTGACTATCCAGGGTTGGGACCAGGAAGCAGAGTTGTAGTCTTACACACCTCTCTGCAGCTTCTCTCCCCCTGCCATCCCCTCATTACCCCATCCCCGTAGAGACGGTGCCTGCTCCCAGACCACCAATAACCAGCAAAAATCTATTTAAGCATAAAAATTAAAAAAGAAAAAATAATATAGCACCTTCAACTGCACCACAGACTAAAACAGTTAAATATGGTCTATTAAACATTAGGTCTTTCTCTTCTAAGTCCCTGTTAGTAAATGATATAATAATTGATCAACATACTGATTTATTCTGCCTTACAGAAACCTGGTTACAGCAGGATGAATATGTTAGTTTAAATGAGTCAACACCCCCGAGTCACACTAACTGCCAGAATGCTCGTAGCACGGGCCGAGGCGGAGGATTAGCAGCAATCTTCCATTCCAGCTTATTAATTAATCAAAAACCCAGACAGAGCTTTAATTCATTTGAAAGCTTGACTCTTAGTCTTGTCCATCCAAATTGGAAGTCCCAAAAACCAGTTTTATTTGTTTCTCTGTGAATTTTCAGACCTTTTGTCTGACTTAGTGCTTAGCTCAGATAAGATAATTATAGTGGGCGATTTTAACATCCACACAGATGCTGAGAATGACAGCCTCAACACTGCATTTAATCTATTATTAGACTCAATTGGCTTTGCTCAAAATGTAAATGAGTCCACCCACCACTTTAATCATATCTTAGATCTTGTTCTGATCTATGGTATGGAAATTGAAGACTTAACAGTATTCCCTGAAAACTCCCTTCTGTCTGATCATTTCTTAATAACATTTACATTTACTCTGATGGACTACCCAGCAGTGGGGAATAAGTTTCATTACACTAGAAGTCTTTCAGAAAGCGCTGTAACTAGGTTTAAGGATAGGATTCCTTCTTTATGTTCTCTAATGCCATATACCAACACAGTGCAGAGTAACTACCTAAACTTTGTAAGTGAGATAGAGTATCTCGTCAATAGTTTTACATCCTCATTGAAGACAACTTTGGATGCTGTAGCTCCTCTGAAAAAGAGAGCTTTAAATCAGAAGTGCCTGACTCCGTGGTATAACTCACAAACTCGCAGCTTAAAGCAGATAACCCGTAAGTTGGAGAGGAAATGGCGTCTCACTAATTTAGAAGATCTTCACTTAGCCTGGAAAAAGAGTCTGTTGCTCTATAAAAAAGCCCTCCGTAAAGCTAGGACATCTTACTACTCATCACTAATTGAAGAAAATAAGAACAACCCCAGGTTTCTTTTCAGCACTGTAGCCAGGCTGACAAAGAGTCAGAGCTCTACTGAGCCGAGTATTCCTTTAACTTTAACTAGTAATGACTTCATGACTTTCTTTGCTAATAAAATTTTAACTATTAGAGAAAACATTACTCGTAACCATCCCAAAGACGTATCATTATCTTTGGCTGCTTTCAGTGATGCCGGTATTTGGTTAGACTCTTTCTCTCAGATTGTTCTGTCTGTTATTTTCATTAGTTACTTCATCCAAACCATCAACATGTCTATTAGACCCCATTCCTACCAGGCTGCTCAAGGAAGCCCTACCATTATTTAATGCTTCGATCTTAAATATGATCAATCTATCTTTATTAGTTGGCTATGTACCACAGGCTTTTAAGGTGGCAGTAATTAAACCATTACTTAAAAAGCCATCACTTGACCCAGCTATCTTAGCTAATTATAGGCCAATCTCCAACCTTCCTTTTCTTTCAAAAATTCTTGAAAGGGTAGTTGTAAAACAGCTAACTGATCATCTGCATAGGAATGGTCTATTTGAAGAGTTTCAGTCAGGTTTTAGAATTCATCATAGTACAGAAACAGCATTAGTGAAGGTTACAAATGATCTTCTTATGGCCTCAGACAGTGGACTCATCTCTGTGCTTGTTCTGTTAGACCTCAGTGCTGCTTTTCATACTGTTGACCATAACATTTTATTACAGAGATTAGAGCATGCCATAGGTATTAAAGGCACTGCGCTGCGGTGGTTTGAATCATATTTATCTAATAGATTACAATTTGTTCATGTAAATGGGGAATCTTCTTCACAGACTAAGGTTAATTATGGAGTTCCACAAGGTTCTGTGCTAGGACCAATTTTATTCACTTTATACATGCTTCCCTTTGGCAGTATTATTAGACGGCATTGCTTAAATTTTCATTGTTACGCAGATGATACCCAGCTTTATCTATCCATCAAACAATCAATCAATTTTTTTATATAGCGCCAAATCACAACAAACAGTTGCCCCAAGGTGCTTTATATTGTAAGGCAAGGCCATACAATAATTATGTAAAACCCCAACGGTCAAAACGACCCCCTGTGAGCAAGCACTTGGCTACAGTGGGAAGGAAAAACTCCCTTTTAACAGGAAGAAACCTCCAGCAGAACCAGGCTCAGGGAGGGGCAGTCTTCTGCTGGGACTGGTTGGGGCTGAAGCCATGAAGCCAGAGGACACACACCAATTAGCTAAACTGCAGGATTGTCTTACAGACATAAAGACATGGATGACCTCTAATTTCCTGCTTTTAAACTCAGATAAAACTGAAGTTATTGTACTTGGCCCCACAAATCTTAGAAGCATGGTGTCTAACCAGATCCTTACTCTGGATGGCATTACCCTGACCGCTAGTAATACTGTGAGAAATCTTGGAGTCATTTTCGATCAGGATATGTCATTCAATGCGCATATTAAACAAATATGTAGGACTGCTTTTTTGCATTTACGCAATATCTCTAAAATTAGAAAGGTCTTGTCTCAGAGTGATGCTGAAAAAACTAATTCATGCATTTATTTCCTCTAGCCTGGACTATTGTAATTCATTATTATCAGGTTGTCCTAAAAGTTCCCTGAAAAGCCTTCAGTTAATTCAAAATGCTGCAGCTAGAGTACTGACGGGGACTAGAAGGAGAGAGCATATCTTATCCATATTGGCCTCTCTTCATTGGCTTCCTGTTAATTCTAGAATAGAATTTAAAATTCTTCTTCTTACTTATAAGGTTTTGAATAATCAGGTCCCATCTTATCTTAGGGACCTCATAGTACCATATCACCCCAATAGAGCGCTTCGCTCTCAGACTGCAGGCTTACTTGTAGTTCCTAGGGTTTGTAAGAGTAGAATGGGAGGCAGAGCCTTCAGCTTTCAGGCTCCTCTCCTGTGGAACCAGCTCCCAATTCAGATCAGGGAGACGGACACCCTCTCTACTTTTAAGATTAGAATGGGAGGCAGAGCCTTCAGCTTTCAGGCTCCTCTCCTGTGGAACCAGCTCCCAATTCAGATCAGGGAGACGGACACCCTCTCTACTTTTAAGATTAGGCTTAAAACTTTCCTTTTTGCTAAAGCTTATAGTTAGGGCTGGATCAGGTGACCCTGAACCATCCCTTAGTTATGCTGCTATAGACTTAGACTGCTGGGGGGTTCCCATGATGCACTGAGTGTTTCTTTCTCTTTTTGCTCTGTATGCACCACTCTGCATTTAATCATTAGTGATTGATCTCTGCTCCCCTCCACAGCATGTCTTTTTCCTGGTTCTCTCCCTCAGCCCCAACCAGTCCCAGCAGAAGACTGCCCCTCCCTGAGCCCGGTTCTGCTGGAGGTTTCTTCCTGTTAAAAGGGAGTTTTTCCTTCCCACTGTCGCCAAGTGCTTGCTCACAGGGGGTCGTTTTGACCGTTGGGGTTTTTACGTAATTATTGTATGGCCTTGCCTTACAATACAAAGCGCCTTGGGGGCAACTGTTTGTTGTTATTTGGCGCTATATAAATAAAATTGATTGAATTGATTGATTGATTGATGGACTAACAACTGCCCACTGTGACACGTGTGTGTCTGCTTGCTGTTATCACGTGGACATAAATAAAAACATATTGCTTGCTGACGGACTGCAGCGAGTGAGCGTGTTGACAGGCTACTCCCAGGTTGAAACCTACCGTCACATCAGTGGGTGATCTGACTGTCACACCACCCACTTGAGCTCTGTTCCACATGACGTGGTGTCTGTCCTTGCAGTCTGGTGTCTACAAGACGTGTGTCAGACAGAACACGCGTGTACAGCCAGCTGGACCAGTAGATGTGGACATGAGAAGCACGACCTCCTTTATCATTCATGTCATTTCATGACTGTACGTCTGTGGCCATGGGTCATCTACAGAGGAACAGACAGCTCATACTTGTACTTCCTGCTTGATAAGAGGGATTCAATCAAATGTGATGTTTTTTATGGTGTGTGGTTTTATTTATTTTTTTTAATATGTCCATATCCTTCCTGATATGAGGCAGTTTCACACAGCTTTTACAAAACAGTGATTGTAGCTCAGTGGTAAAGTTTCAGACTGGTAATCAAGGCTTTTGGTGTGGGTTTGATTCCCATGGGTGTTTTTTTTTTTTTCACAGCAGCTGCGCATCTTTTTTTCCACTATTCTCACAAACAAATTCATAAATGATGTAATTGATGTTCTATAGACTTACATTCCACCTCAATAAATAAATAAATAAATAACAATTGATTACTTTAATTACTAGCATGTAGGAAAACAAATTATGAAATTACTCTTGATGGAAGAAAAGTCCAAAACTCCAGATCAGTCCACAGTTAAAGGCGAGCGCTCACACACCTCAGCGAGCTGCTGGATCTGGTCCACTGACAAGAAACATTGGTCCCACAAAAGACAGCAGAATGGATTCTACAGTATGCCTTGAAAATATCAGAAGCAGAGGAAAACAAATGGGCAGAAACGGGAGTCAGTGTTTGTGAGAGCTGCAAGAAATCAGTTCAATGAAATGAGATTTACATTTCAAAAGGCCAAATGTAAATAAGCACTAACTCCCAAAGAGAAGAAAGAAAGGTTACGGTGGGATAAAGAGAAGCAATCACTGAATGTCAATGACAAACCTGCTGCAGCCTCGGACCTTCGGACACTGTGCTGGATGTCTGGTCCTTCTGATCAAACATACCATAAAGATTACAGTCTGTGAAAAGAAAACATTCCCATTAATGTATTCTTTGAAGCTGAGTGTCAGGTAAAAGTGTGCAGTGAAATTTTAGACATTGTTCTCATTCTAGCCAGTGTGAGATGATGATTCATGATGATACATTTGGCCACTTTTCGTCTAGAAGGACACATAAACTCAGTGACACAGGCAGCCAACAGATTGGATCTCAATCCAACTAACAGTTATTGTATGACGACAAGGTCCAAGGCAGTGCTCCATCGTCCAAAGCTATCAACTGCTGATGAGATCAAATTTATGCATGAGTCTCCCATGTGTCTTCTGGCAAAGCCAAGCTGAAATTTTCATCTTTTTAAGCAATTTTGTGTTTCTCTCTACCATGAAGCAACAGGCAGAAGCTGCAATATGCCAAGTTTCTCCAATCACATTCAGACGTTTGTAGCTCTGTCAGAATTGTCTTGGTGGCTTCAATCACCAGTTCCTTTCTTACATGTTCACTCAGTTTTTCAGAACTGCCTACTTGGCAGATTTACCATAAAGTATCATACTACTGAAGTCCAAAACATATTCAGTGACTTTGAACTGACCATGGAGCCACCTCCTGACTTAGCAATAGAAAAATGGCTGTGATCTTTTACTGGAAATACATCAAAGTTAGCCAATAACTGTGCCGTGCATACATTTTATGCCTGTACTTTATGTTTCAGTCTATGAAGGTATTTTGTTCTTGTTGTACAAACTTTTTAGGTAATGTATTCAACACAGGTACAGGGGTTGTATTTCCAGTAGTTGCCTAATTACTTGTGGAAGCAGGGTGGTGGCCAAGTGGTTTCAGTGCAGAAGGTTCCCGGTTCATACTACCACCCCCTCCACCTTTCTCCATGTAATGTGGAGTTGCCTCAGGAAGGGCACCCAGTGTAAAACGTATGCAAAATCAACATGCAGGTGACCCCGAGTGGAAAACAAGGGAGCAGCTGAAGGTACTTAACATTTTATCTCAAATTCAGAAGTGAGAGGTTTTCTGATGAGTACAGACACACAAAGTGGGTGAGCAGAACAGATGTGGACAACACAGAAATTCCAGTCAAAGAATCACAAAATGCTGGAACCCGTGCAAAGTGTCGTGAACTCAATGGCCCTGTTAAAATGACCAAATTTAGAGAAGAAATAAATGCTTACAGTCTGTTACAATAAAAAAGAAAGTTTTGTTCTCAAAAGCTAATTTCCCTCTCCATGACAACTGTACAGGGTAATTTGCTTTAGTTTTTTTTATTACTCATTAGTTATGCATAATTAGGGGTCTGGTCACGACTAGTTGTTGTGCAGGACTGGGTCTGTCCTTTGAGCATTTTATCTCAAACAACTGTAATAATATAACATGTTGAATGGTTAACTGTCATAACTGATCATCAAAGTTGTCTGTGCTCCAGTATGGAGTGAACGTATTTAATATTGTAAGTTAGCAGTGTTTATACTTTTAACAGTTATTGGAAGCTTGATCACTTTGGGTACAATTGAATGAATAAATGAATGAATGAAATAAATGACAATTTAATTACATCACCAAGTAAATCCAAGATATTTATAGTGTAATTCGCACCCAGTGGCGAAAAATAAATGAACAAAAATACATAATAACAAGAATGCCGCATGCAAACCGATGTATTTAGTTCATGCACTTGAATCAAAGTTTTCTTATGGTGTTGCCAGTTTTTTTTTTTTTTTCAACTTTTTCAGTTTCTGAATTCTTTCTCAGTTTGTGCACAATTGGCCATTGCTTTTTGACACTTGGTTTCCAACTGATAACTAGAAGACAAACAACATAAAATTGGGACCTCCATCCAATTTTGGTGGTGTAGGTAAATCTAGAACAGAGAAATGAGAATGACTGAGGACTTTTGATTACGATATCATGTAAAATCTATATTCTAACAGCCAAGTGGCCTCTCAGTGTGTGTGTGTGTGTGTGTGTGTGTGTGTGTGTGTGTGTGTGTGTGTGTGTGTGTGTGTGTGTGTGTGTGTGTGTGTGATTGGTTTCAATCACAGCAAAACTGGGGAGAACAAAATACATAAACATACCTGCTTGGTATGTTTATGTATTTCTGGTCAAGGATGAACGCTGCAAAAACGGAAAGTTGATAGGACAAATATTTTTGGAGAAAGTAGCAATTTTAGCTAACCAGTAAATAATGGATATGTATGTAGTCTTTGAAGGATTACGCCAAAACTACATCATGGATTCTCACCATATTTGCACCACAGATTGATATTAGGGCATGAAAGACTCCACTGAATTGTGGAGGTGATCCGGCTCCAAATTTGTGGACATCAGAAATTTCTGTTTGCTCTTGTTACAACATGTGACCATGACCTCTAAATGAATTAATAATGGTTTGAAACAAAAATAGCATTAGAGAGTGAATGAATAATGCAACTTGCAAACGCTTTGGGTGTCTTGAATAAAAAGGCACTTGATAAATCCAAGTCATTATTATTATTTAAGTCCACACTCACTGTGAAAGTGCCTCCTCCCAATTCAGTTTGTGGCCTTAGCCATATGAGCATTGTCTTCTTTATAATGTGCAGTTTTTTAATTGGTATCCCAGTGCAAAGTGTGTGTGAGAGTCTATTTATTGATCTATATATAAGTATACATTTACTGTTATTTACATTAATTACTGAGATCCTGTTGTCTTATGTACAATTTGTACATTTTCAATCAAGCCTCTCTATTTAGTCACGTTATATTTTTACAAGGACCAAAATGGAAATAAGTGTTTATGCTTTATTGTGTTATCAGTGGATCGTTGGTGCTTTCACCTCTGCATGTTTATATTAATGTTGCAGAATAAACTCAATCAATCAATCATAATGTTTCATTTATATTTTAAGGTGTCTGAAGGAGGGCATACGCCGATGTGTACATTAGCTTTTGACAAGAGCAGAAATTAGCTTTGAAAGATTCTAGGGGCCCATGACTGACTGGGGCCCAGACAGGCCCCTTATACATTTATAATATTGACAAAGTAAGAATTCTTTTCATGGGGCCCAAAATCCCTGGGATTTGTCTTGTAAATCACTCCAGAGGTGTTATGAGGTCACAAAACAACATGTTCAGTCTTAGAAGTGATTATTTCTCATTAGCTTTTACATAATATATGACAAAGAGGTTATATTTACACATAAACAAAGGATTTTGGAGCACCAGAGAGGGACCAGGCACTGACATCACAGTGCATCTCTCAACTTGTCCAAGGTCTGTGTCCCAAGAATGTTCCCTGTGAATTTGAAGAGTCTGGCAGTAACAAGACTGGACTTGCTGAGCACAGACAGACAGACAGACAGACGCAAACCCTTCATAATACCACATTGCCATATTTGATGGCCTCGGGTAAGAAACAAAAACAAAAATGCCCTGGAATAATCCAACTCAGAATGTTAGAATAATAGTTCGGAAATATGAACCTACATTTCATTTATTCTGTGAAACTACTTTAGCAGATGCATTGATAACCTTTGAAAGTTCAAAACACCTCTGCTCAAGCAATTTATCTCAGTTTCATCAGCTCTGTTTTGACACAGGAAAAGGTGATGAAAGGCGGTAAAGTATCACTGCCATTTTTTCCCTTTAGATGTAAAAATCTGCACTAATAAGAAAGACTCCTGCAGATGTCTCCGATTGGATGTGGAGATATCCGACACACACTCGTCCCATTCAGCCTGCTTATGGGGGCTGACAGTGTCCACTTTCAAAGGCGCCTGTGTGGCAGAAAGACCCTGAATGTGCAGCAGCGGAGGAATTAATGCCTTTGCAGGTGAATCTCATCTGTAGTCCGAGTCTCAGTGAAATGGCAGCGATGCTCCGCCAGCCGCTGTGTGAGAGATGACATTTTGTTGAGCAGTATTTCATTTCTCATTATATTTTCATGTTCAATCTATCATCTGTGCTTTTTTCTGCACACTGCCTGCCAGCTCTTCTTCCTCACATCACCCCCCCCCCCCCCACCCCTAACACCCCCACTCCCATTTTGACCTGCATGTGAATCTGTTCCACTCTGTTCCATCTGCATGTTGAAATCTTATCTGCAGGCTGTTGTTTGGACAGTTTCTGGTTTGCTGTTATCATTCACTGGTGGATGAGCATCAGTCGGGTATTAATGAATTTTCATATGTGTCAGTTCTATTTAGTTTAAGTCTGACTTTAAAATAAATCAGGCTTACTGAGAACAAAATATGTCACAAAAAAAAAGAAAGTCAGCTAGAAGCACAGCTCTGCCAACACCACAAAGGCATCAAAAGAACCTGTCATTTCAATTCTGAAGACATTTTCAAAGTCAGTGTTCTTCTGCTTCTTTTTGTTTCTGCACAATTAAACAAAAACAAAAAAAAAAATGTCCATGTCTACGTCCAATCGTCTTTTAAAGGTGTCCAGTCTATGTCTAGGTGTATTAAATATACATGAAATACAGTGTTTTCTCCTGGAAATATAATATCTGACAAGGGGAGGTGATGGTTATTGGGCTTGAGACCAGAGGATCATCTGTTCAAATCCCAGACAGCAGCCTGACATCAGGGTGAATGTGAGGCATTATTGTAAAGAGCTTTGAGCATTTGATGCAGATGGAAAAGTGCTATATAAATGCAGCCCATTTACCATTTAATTCTGAAGCATTTACATTTGCTGTATCCAGTGCACAAAAACAACAAAAAAAATCAAATCAGTCCCACTGGGAGTGACCGACAGGCCGCCTGATGACGGCACTGCACGAAGACACAGTGAAACATCTGTCACCAGCACTCAGCCGGAGAGATAAATTTCCTTTGCAGTGGCTCAAAAATACGATCGATGAGGTTGTGCCACAGCCACCCCCCCCCCCACACACACACACACAAAAAAAAACAGACATTGTGGACAAATATACATCAAGACTCTTGCAGTGCTTACTAAAGCACCGTCACCAACGCACAGTGTGCAAGATGGTGCCATAACTGTTGTGAGATTTGTCGCCTTTATTTTTTTGGAAAATCAAATGACTGTGGCAGGATTGTCAATTGACTGATGTGCAACTGTCTATCATGGCAGGCATATATATATATATATATATATATATATATATATATATATATATATATATATATATATATATATAATGTGTTTAACACTTTCCTAATTACTATCGTTGCTCCACAGCTATCTTCACCCACGATTACACCCAATTTCATGCCTTGATTATTTGTCCTTTTATTTTTTAATAGTTTTTTGTTTGTTTGTTTGTTTGTAAACATTCCATGATCAAAATTGGTAAAGACTGACAGGCTTAAGTGTCCATGTAAAACTTTCTTTACTTGAGAAGCCTTTCAGTATTTCTGAATGTGTAGATTTTCACAAGAGAAATTCAGTCAATAACTATGATGTCAAAGATGCTGGAGAAGAGTGAGCGAGTGGTGTGAAGTGTGTGTGGTCTAGCTCTCCAGAGGTTCTGCATGCATCATCAGACCCCTGATGACAGGGAAAGTAAATAAATGATAATGCAAATTCAATTTTAACAGGAAATGGGGTCATTCCTAAATAAATGGTTCTAAAGTTCATAACCAACCACATCCAAATGTATATTTGATAATGTCAAACTACTGAAGTCATTTTAATGCACATCCATTAGTGAGTGGTGACTGTTAATAGTAAGGACATGTTTCACTTTATCCCAAATAGATCTGAGAAAGCTCATATTTGCCTGAACATGCCTCCAGTTGGTGGTGTTAAACCGAGGCCATGCATACGTTCAGCACAGTGGCTTTCCTTTTAAATTTTGCGCAGCCCTTTTTTTAACAAATAGCAAAGAAAAATCCAGAAAGATCAAATTGTTATGTAAGTAAAAGACTAAGTAAGAAAAGTTTCGCAGCTAACTGTATAATTGGTTGTTTCCATTTAATGAGGTAAACATGGACACATTTATCTAATGGGAGCGTCTCCATGCTACCACACACATAGGATGACATTTTTACCAATTTAGTAGCACCAAGAAACGGTTTAGTGCGTGTTTGTAGTTTGCCCTGTGGCAGTACATTAGGCAATGTGGCAGTGCTGTGCGATGAAACACATTTCTGTTTTTAAAGATGGACCTCACAACAAAGTATTCACAGCACTACACATTTTCCACATTTTATGTTACAACCTTATTCCAAAACGGAAGAAATAATTTTTCACCTCAAAATTTTATACACCACACCCCATAATGACAACATGAACAAAGTGTTTTTGAATGTTTGCAAATTTATCGAAAAAAAAACTAAGCAAACACCGGTCCATAAGTATTCACAGCCTTTGCTCAATACTTTGTTGAGGCACCTTTGGCAGCAATTCCAGCCTCAAGTCTTCTTGAATATGATGCCAAAAGCTTGGTGCACCTATCTTTGGGCAGTTTGGTCCATTCCTCTTTGCAGCACCTCTCAAGCTCCATCAGGTTGAATGGGGAGCATCGGTGCACAGACATTTTCAGATCTCTCCAGAGATGTTCAGATGTCTGGGCTCTGGCCTGGCCACTCAAGGACATTCACAGAGTTGTCCTGAAGCCACTCCTTTGATATCTTGGCTGTGTGCTTAGGGTCATTGTCCTTCTGAAAGATGAACTGTCGCCCCAGTCTGACCTTCTGCCTATGAGACAACAGTGCTAACAATTAAACCACCGTGCTGCCCAATTAAAAAAAGAAATCATCACCATAAAAATGTTAAAATAACTACGTATTTACATATTCCGTAAGGCTCATTTTCTCCCTTTTCTGCACGTATCACTCTAGTAATGAGATGGACCACGAGCACATGGTTTTCCTTTCTACTGATCACCTCAGCTTGTGTTTTCACAAATGATCAAGACCTTAAATTGAGGGAAGGAGCCGATGAATAAAATCACCTGTTTGGTGGATCAATAACAAGGTGAAGCTGCATCGTCGTGTCTCTGAATGGAAGAACAGTTACTCAGCCGGAACAGAGCACTTCCCACAGATGAATCACGGCTTTAAGAATCCACACACATTTAATACAGCAGCAGAGTTTCTCCTTCATCATTCCCCATTAATTAAGGGCGTGACACTCAAAAGAACAATTGTCTGTGTCACACACAGTCGCAGCCACTGCAGGAGGCGCCCTGTTATTATATCCTTAAATACCTATTACTGATTCACACTCAGTCGTGCTCCGGAGTGAGTTGGAACTTGCGTTGTGTTCATAAAGTGAGTATTAAAAATACATCCAGTCAGTGTAAACCCAAGTGCACAAACAAGGTAAATACCCTCTGGTTGTACTTCTCAGATGACACATAGGAGCCATGGAGAACATCAGGCTGCCGTGAACATTGATATTTCCAAGTTTTTGCTAGATAGACATGATGGTCAGTAATCACCTGAAAGTTGTCACCGCATTAGTGTTTCTTTATTCTTTTATTTGTCCAGAAACAGTTAATTGGGCACCGCAGTTTTGTTTGAGGGCAGGCGCTAAAGGGATAAAATATGATGCATATGACAGACAGAAACACAGCACTTTACACGCAAATTACATGCAATCAAACTGAAAATGCAAAGAAAAAGTGAGGATGCGGTGGGAAAGTCGACATGTTTGTTTCTGACCCGGAGCTCAAACACGTTGAGGTGGTTTTGCAGGCGAGAGAACATAGCTACTCTGGTTAGCTGTGCAGGCTAACACTTACTGACACAACGTCTCCCACTCACCTCGTCTTCCTTCTCCACTGGAAACCCCCCAAAAAATGCACTTTTTGTGACTGCTTCGGTGATTGCAGCCAAAAACCAAACAGTACAGCATTTTCCCGTGTAAAGTTATGTTGTGTATATATTGCACAACGGGAGCGGCTGTCCCCATAAGTGGTCAAATCCCATGATATAACGCCGGGTTCAAACGAGCCTGCGCTGCCCTATAAGCTGGGAAATGTGGGCATCACTAACACTTAATGCTAACTGCTAACTGCTAACTGTTTCAATGTTTCATGTCCAAGCATGAGATATGGGACATAGACTTCCCGATTCTACTGTCACACAGGATGCAAAAGTACCCTACAGAGAGTGTGCCAAACCTCTGTTCCCCCCTGACACAGGGCAACAGCAGCAACATCAAGCAATATCACGCTGTGAGACACAACAGTTCCACAGTTAACAGACTGCCCACCCATGTTCTCTCATACCTGTAACCCAATAATTATCCTGTGAGCAGCAGTGTATGAGTGAAAATGTGAAGCTGTATATGGGGTGTATGATAATGGTGCTGCAGTTGAAATTATGATGCAGGTGGAAGCACAGGCATCCCAATGTATGGAAGCAGGAGCCCAGGCTACCCTTCTGTCCTCTGGTATCAATCAATCAATCAATCAATTTTATTTATATAGCGCCAAATCACAACAAACAGTTGCCCCAAGGCTCTTTATATTATAAGGCAAGGCCATACAATAATTACGTAAAAACCCCAACGGTCAAAACGACCCCCTGTGAGCAAGCACTTGGCGACAGTGGGAAGGAAAAACTCCCTTTTAACAGGAAGAAACCTCCAGCAGAACCAGGCTCAGGGAGGGGCAGTCTTCTGCTGGGACTGGTTGGGGCTGAGGGAGAGAACCAGGAAAAAGACATGCTGTGGAGGGGAGCAGAGATCGATCACTAATGATTAAATGCAGAGTGGTGCATACAGAGCAAAAAGAGAAAGAAACAGTGCATCATGGGAACCCCCCAGCAGTCTAAGTCTATAGCAGCATAACTAAGGGATGGTTCAGGGTCACCTGATCCAGCCCTAACTATAAGCTTTAGCAAAAAGGAAAGTTTTAAGCCTAATCTTAAAAGTATAGAGGGTGTCTGTCTCCCTGATCTGAATTGGGAGCTGGTTCCACAGGAGAGGAGCCTGAAAGCTGAAGGCTCTGCCTCCCATTCTACTCTTACAAACCCTAGGAACTACAAGTAAGCCTGCAGTCTGAGAGCGAAGCGCTCTATTGGGGTGATATGGAACTATGAGGTCCCTAAGATAAGATGGGACCTGATTATTCAAAAGCTTATAAGTAAGAAGAAGAATTTTAAATTCTATTCTAGAATTAACAGGGAGCCAATGAAGAGAGGCCAATATGGGTGAGATATGCTCTCTCCTTCTAGTCCCCGTCAGTACTCTAGCTGCAGCATTTTGAATTAACTGAAGGCTTTTCAGGGAACTTTTAGGACAACCTGATAATAATGAATTACAATAGTCCAGCCTAGAGGAAATAAATGTATGAATTAGTTTTTCAGCATCTCTCTGAGACAAGACCTTTCTGATTTTAGAGATATTGCGCAAATGCAAAAAAGCAGTCCTACATATTTGTTTAATATGCGCATTGAAGGACATATCCTGATCAAAAATGACTCCAAGATTTATCACAGTATTACTAGAGGTCAGGGTAATGCCATCCAGAGTAAGGATCTGGTTAGACACCATGTTTCTAAGATTTGTGGGGCCAAGTACAATAACTTCAGTTTTATCTGAGTTTAAAAGCAGGATATTAGAGGTCATCCATGTCTTTATGTCTGTAAGACAATCCTGCAGTTTAGCTAATTGGTGTGTGTACTCTGGCTTCATGGATAGATAAAGCTGGGTATCATCTGCGTAACAATGAAAATTTAAGCAATGCCGTCTAATAATACTGCCTAAGGGAAGCATGTATATAGTGAATAAAATTGGTCCTAGCACAGAACCTTGTGGAGTATCAAAAGCAGCACTGAGGTCTAACAAAACAAGCACAGAGATGAGTCCACTGTCTGAGGCCATAAGAAGATCATTTGTAACCTTCACTAATGCTGTTTCTGTACTATGATGAATTCTAAAACATGACTGAAACTCTTCAAATAGACCATTCCTCTGCAGATGATCAGTTAGCTGTTTTACAACTACCCGTTCAAGAATTTTTGAGAGAAAAGGAAGGTTGGAGATTGGCCTATAATTAGCTAAGATAGCTGGGTCAAGTGATGGCTTTTTAAGTAATGGTTTAATTACTGCCAACTTAAAAGCCTGTGGTACATAGCCAACTAACAAAGATAGATTGATCATATTTAAGATCGAAGAATTAATTAATGGTAGGGCTTCCTTGAGCAGCCTGGTAGGAATGGGGTCTAATAGACATGTTGATGGTTTGGAGGAAGTAACTAATGAAAATAACTCAGACAGAACAATCGGAGAGAAAGAGTCTAACCAAATACCGGCATCACTGAAAGCAGCCAAAGATAACGATATGTCTTTGGGATGGTTATGAGTAATTTTTTCTCTAATAGTTAAAATTTTATTAGCAAAGAAAGTCATGAAGTCATTACTAGCTAAAGTTAAAGGAATACTCGGCTCAATAGAGCTCTGACTCTTTGTCAGCCTGGCTACAGTGCTGAAAAGAAACCTGGGGTTGTTCTTATTTTCTTCAATTAGTGATGAGTAGTAAGATGTCCTAGCTTTACGGAATTCTTTTTTTATAGAGCAACGGACTCTTTTTCCAGGCTAAGTGAAGATCTTCTAAATTAGTGAGATGCCATTTCCTCTCCAACTTACGGGTTATCTGCTTTAAGCTGCAAGTTTGTGAGTTATACCACGGAGTCAGGCACTTCTGATTTAAAGCTCTCTTTTTCAGAGGAGCTACAGCATCCAAAGTTGTCTTCAATGAGGATGTAAAACTATTGACGAGATACTCTATCTCACTTACAGAGTTTAGGTAGCTACTCTGCACTGTGTTGGTATATGGCATTAGAGAACATAAAGAAGGAATCATATTCTTAAACCTAGTTACAGCGCTTTCTGAAAGACTTCTAGTGTAATTAAACTTATTCCCCACTGCTGGGTAGTCCATCAGAGTGAATGTAAATGTTATTAAGAAATGATCAGACAGAAGGGAATTTTCAGGGAATACTGTTAAGTCTTCAATTTCCATACCATAAGTCAGAACAAGATCTAAGATATGATTAAAGTTTACACAGAGCAGAGTAGCTACCTAAACTCTGTAAGGGAGTTAGAGTATCTCGTCAATAGTTTTACATCCTCTTTGAAGACAACTTTGGATGCTGTAGCTCCTCTGAAAAAGAGAGCTTTAAATCAGAAGTGTCTGACTCCGTGGTATAACTCACAAACTCGTAGCTTAAAGCAGATAACCCGTAAGTTGGAGAGGAAATGGCGTCTCACTAATTTAGAAGATCTTCACTTAGCCTGGAAAAAGAGTTTGTTGCTCTATAAAAAAGCCCTCCGTAAAGCTAGGACATCTTTCTACTCATCACTAATTGAAGAAAATAAGAATAACCTCAGGTTTCTTTTCAGCACTGTAGCTAAGCTGACAAAGAGTCAGAGCTCTATTGAGCTGAGTATTCCATTAACTTTAACTAGTAATGACTTCATGACTTTCTTTGCTAACAAAATTTTGACTATTAGAGAAAAAATTACTCATAACCATCCCAAAGATGTATCGTTATCTTTGGCTGCTTTCAGTGATGCCGGTATTTGGTTAGACTCTTTCTCTCCGGTTGTTCTGTCTGAGTTATTTTCATTGGTTGCTTCGTCCAAACCATCGGCATGTTTATTGGACCCCATTCCTGCCAGGCTGCTCAAGGAAGTCCTACCATTATTTAATGCTTCAATCTTAAATATGATCAATCTATCTTTGTTAGTTGGTTATGTACCACAGGCCTTTAAGGTGGCAGTAATTAAACCATTACTTAAAAAGCCATCACTTGACCCAGCTATCTTAGCTAATTATAGGCCAATTTCCAACCTTCCTTTTCTCTCAAAGATTCTTGAGAGGGTAGTTGTAAAACAGCTAACTGATCATCTGCAGAGGAATGGTCTATTTGAAGAGTTTCAGTCAGGTTTTAGAATTCATCATAGTACAGAAACAGCATTAGTGAAGGTTACAAATGATCTTCTTATGGCTTCGGACAGTGGACTTATCTCTGTGCTTGTTCTGTTGGACCTTAGTGCTGCTTTTGATACTGTTGACCATAAAATTTTATTACAGAGATTAGAGCATGTCATAGGTATTAAAGGCACTGCGCTGCGGTGGTTTGAGTCATATTTGTCTAATAGATTACAGTTTGTTCATGTAAATGGGGAATCTTCTTCACAGACTAAAGTTAATTATGGAGTTCCACAAGGTTCTGTGCTAGGACCAATTTTATTCACTTTATACATGCTTCCCTTAGGCAGTATTATTAGACGGTATTGCTTAAATTTTCATTGTTACGCAGATGATACCCAGCTTTATCTATCCATGAAGCCAGAGGATACACACCAATTAGCTAAACTGCAGGATTGTCTTACAGACATAAAGACATGGATGACCTCTAATTTCCTGCTTTTAAACTCAGATAAAACTGAAGTTATTGTACTTGGCCCCACAAATCTTAGAAGCATGGTGTCTAACCACACAGAGTCATTTTTGATCAGGATATGTCATTCAAAGCGCATATTAAACAAATATGTAGGACTGCCTTTTTGCATTTACGCAATATCTCTAAAATCAGAAAGGTCTTGTCTCAGAGTGATGCTGAAAAACTAATTCATGCATTTATTTCCTCTAGGCTGGACTATTGTAATTCATTATTATCAGGTTGTCCTAAAAGTTCCCTAAAAAGCCTTCAGTTGGTTCAGAATGCTGTAGCTAGAGTACTGACGGGGACTAGCAGGAGAGAGCATATCTCACCCGTGTTGGCCTCTCTTCATTGGCTTCCTGTTAATTCTAGAATAGAATTTAAAATTCTTCTTCTTACTTATAAGGTTTTGAATAATCAGGTCCCATCTTATCTTAGGGACCTCGTAGTACCATATTATCCCATTAGAGCGCTTCGCTCTCAGACTGCGGGCTTACTTGTAGTTCCTAGGGTTTGTAAGAGTAGAATGGGAGGCAGAGCCTTCAGCTTTCAGGCTCCTCTCCTGTGGAACCAGCTCCCAATTCAGATCAGGGAGACAGATACTCTCTCTACTTTTAAGATTAGGCTTAAAACTTTCCTTTTCGCCAAGGCTTATAGTTAGGGCTGGATCGGGTGACCCTGGACCATCCCTTGGTTATGCTGCTTTAGATGTAGATTGTGGGGGGGTTCCCATGATGCACTGTTTCTTTCTCTTTTTCCTCCGTATGCATCACTCTGCATTTAATCATTAGTGATCGATCTCTGCCCCCCTTCACGGCATGTCTTTTTCCTGGTTTTTCCCTCAGCCCCAACCAGTCTCAGCAGAAGACTGCCCCTCCCTGAGCCTGGTTCTGCTGGAGGTTTCTTCCTGTTAAAAGGGAGTTTTTCCTTCCCACTGTTGCCAAGTGCTTGCTCATAGGGGGTCGTTTTGACCGTTGGGGTTTTTTATAATCATTGTATGGCCTTGCCTTACAATATGGAGCGCCTTGGGGCAACTGTTTGTTGTGATTTGGCGCTATATAAAAGTTGAGTTGGTTGATTAAAGTGGTGGGTGGACTCATTTACATTTTGAGCAAAGCCAATTGAGTCTAATAATAGATTAAATGCAGTGTTGAGGCTGTCATTCTCAGCATCTGTGTGGATGTTAAAATCGCCCATTATAATTATCTTATCTGAGCTAAGCACTAAGTCAGACAAAAGGTCTGAAAATTCATAGAGAAACTCACAGTAACGACCAGGTGGACGATAGATAATAACAAATAAAACTGGTTTTTGGGACTACCAATTTGGATGGACAAGACTAAGAGTCAAGCTTTGAAATGAATTAAAGCTCTGTCTGGGTTTTTGATTAATTAATAAGCTGGAATGGAAGATTGCTGCTGATCCTCCGCCCCGGCCCGTGCTACGAGCATTCTGGCAGTTAGTGTGACTCGGGGGTGTTGACTCATTTAAACTAACATATTCATCCTGCTGTAACCACGTTTCTGTAAGGCAGAATAAATCAATATGTTGATCAATTATTATATCATTTACTAACAGGGACTAACAGGGGATGGCAGGGGGAGAGAAGCTGCAGAGAGGTGTGTAAGACTACAACTCTGCTTCCTGGTCCCAACCCTGGATAGTCACGGTTTGGAGGATTTAAGAAAATTGGCCAGATTTCTAGAAATGAGAGCTGCTCCATCCAAAGTGGGATGGATGCCATCTCTCCTAACAAGACCAGGTTTTCCCCAGAAGCTTTGCCAATTATCTATGAAGCCCACCTCATTTTTGGACACCACTCAGACAGCCAGCAATTCAAGGAGAACATGCGGCTAAACATGTCACTCCCGGTCCGACTGGGGAGGGGCCCAGAGAAAACTACAGAGTCCGACATTGTTTTTGCAAAGTTACACACCGATTCAATGTTAATTTTAGTGACCTCCGATTGGTGTAACCAGGTGTCATTACTGCCGACGTGAATTACAATCTTACCAAATTTACGCTTAGCCTTAGCCAGCAGTTTCAAATTTCCTTCAATGTCGCCTGCTCTGGCCCCCGGAAGACAGTTGACTATGGTTGCAGAGCAGAAAAGTGCAGGAGAGACAGGAGAAGCCGCCATGCTAAACCGGCTAAGAGCTAGTAGCTGCGCTAAGCTAGCGGATTCCTAAAAACACACAAAGTGAATAATGTGTAAATAATTTAGACGTGATTCAGCAGTGGGAGTGCTTTAGTGAAGGCACATGAAGATTACACTGTGAAACATATCGTTATCTAGGTAACTAGATCAATCTAACTGCGCAGATTAAACAGCTAACAGATACAGCAAAACACCGCTGTGCTCCGGAACAGGAAGTGATACAATACCGCAGTGGGAGCCAACCCGCAGTATCCAACATGTCTAAGCCCCACCAGCATTCCAAACCCTATGTATGTAATGCTGAATTAGAATGTAATATTACTGGCCCCGAGGGGCCTCCACTGCTGCGAGGAAGCTCAGTTCCCCAAAATCCATGGACCAACGTTCCTGCAGGCTCCACATATCCATCCATCCATTTTCTTCCGCTTTATCCGGAGTCGGGTTGCGGGGGCAGCAGCTCAAGCAAAGCCGCCCAGATCTCCCAATCCACATACACCTCCCCCAGGTCCTCCGGGAGGAACCCCAAGGCATTCCCAAGCCAGCCGAGAGATGTAGTCCCTCCAGCATGTCCTCGGTCTTCCCCGGGGCCTCCTCCCAATGGGACATGCCTGGAACACCTCTTCAGCAAGGCGTCCAGGGGGCATCCGAAAAAGATGCCCAAGCCACTTCAACTGACTCCTTTCGACATGGAGGAGCAGCGGCTCGACTCCGAGCTCCTCCGGAGTGACCGAGCTCCTCACCCTATCTCTAAGGGAGTGCCCATCCAGCCTGCGGAGGAAACTCATCTCGGCCGCTTGTACTCGCAATCTCGTTCTTTCGGACATGAGCCAAATCGCATGACCATAGGTGAGGATCGGAATGTAGATCGATTGGTAAATCGAGAGCTTTGCCCCCCTACTCAGCTCTCTCTTCACTACGACTGTCCGATACAGTGACCGCATCACTGCAGATGCTGCACCGATCCGTCTATCGATCTCACGCTCCATCCGTCCCTCACTTGTGAACAAGACCCCGAGATACTTAAACTCCTCCACTTGAAGCAGGGACACTCCAATGACCTGAAGAGGGCAAAGCACCTTTTTCCGGTCGAGAACCATCCTCGGATTTGGAGGTGCTGATTTTCATCCCGGCCGCGTCACACTCGGCTGCAAACCGCCCCAGTGCACACTGAAGGTCCTGATTTGACAAAGCCAACAGAACCACATCATCCGCAAACAGCAGAGACGAGATTCTGTGGTTCCCAAACCAGACCCCCTCTACACCCTGACTGCGCCTAGAAATTCTGTCCATAAAAATAATGAACAGAACCGGTGTCAAAGGGCAGCCCTGGTGGAGGAAACAGGTTTCACTTACTACTGGCAATGCGAACCAAGCTCTTGCTGCGGTCGTACAGGGACCAGATGGCCCTTAGCAGTACTCCCGGAGCACCCCCCACAGGGTGCCCCGAGGGACATGGTCGAACGCCTTCTCCAGATCCACAAAACACATGTGGAGTGGTTGGGCGAACTCCCATAAACCCTCGAGCACCCGATGGAGCGAAAACCACACTGCTCCTCCTGAATCCGAGGTTCGACCATCAGTCGAATTCTCCTCTCCAGTACTCTGGAATAGACCTTATCGGGGAGGCTGAGGAGTGTGATCCTCATATAGTTGGAACACACCCTCCAGTCCCCCTTCTTAAACAGAGGGACCACCACCCTGGTCTGCCAATCCAGAGGCACTGTCCCCGATCGCCACACGATGTTGCAGAGGAGTGTCAGCCAAGACAGTCCCACAACATCCAGAGACTTAAGATACTCAGGACAGATTTCATCCACCCCAGGAGCCTTGCCACCGAGGAGCTTTCTAACCAACTCGGTGACTTCGGCCTGGGTAATGGATGAGTCCGCCTCTGAGTCCCCAGTCTCTGCTTCCTCTTTACAAGACGTGACGATGGGATTGAGGAGATCCTCAAAGTATTCCTTCCACTGCCTGACAACATCCCGAGTCAGGGTCAACAGCTCCCCACCCACACCGTAAACAGTGCTGGTGGAGAGCTGCTTCCACCTCCTGAGGCGTCAGACGGTTTGCCAGAATCTCTTCGAGGCCGACCGATTGTCCTCCTCCATGGCCTCCCTGAACTCCTCCCAGACCCGAGTTTTTGCCTCTGCGACTGCATGGGCTGCGGCACGCTTGGCCTGCTGGTACCTGTCAGCTGCCTCTGGGGTCACACCTACCAACAAAGATAAGTAGGACTCCTTCTTTAGCTTGATAGCATCCCTTACTTCCAGCATCCACCACCGGGTTTGGGGATTGATGCCGCAACAGGCACCAGAGACCTTGTGACCACAGCTACGAGCGGCCGCATCGATAATGGAGGTGAAGAACATGGTCCACTCGGACTTCATGTCTCCAACCTCCCCCGGGATCTGGGAGAAGCTCTCCCGGAGGTGGGAGTTAAAGACCTCGCTGACAGAGGGTTCCACCATTCGTTCCCAGCAGACCCTCACGATACGTTTGGGCCTGCCAGCTCTGACCGGCTTCCTCCCCTCCCAGCGAATCCAACTCACCACCAGGTGGTGATCGGTCGACAGCGCTGCCCCTCTCTTCACTCGAGTGTCCGAGACATGTGGCTGAATGTCAGATGATATGACTACAAATTTGATCATCGACCTCCGGCTCAGGGTGTCCTGGTGCCACGTGCACTTATGGACACCCTTGTGCTCGAACATGGTGTTCGTGATGGACAAACTGTGACTAGCACAGAAGTCCAACAACTGAACACCTCTCGGGTTCAGATAGAGGAGGCCGTGCTTCCAGATCACCCCCCTCCAGGTCTCATTGTCGCCGCCCACGTGGGCATTGAAATCCCCCAGGAGAACAATGGAGTCCCCAGTCGGAGCGCTAACTAGTACCTCTCCCAGGGACTCCAAGAAGGTTGGGTACTCTGCACTGCTGCTCAGCCCGTAGGCCGAGACAACGGTGAGAGACCTGTCCCCGACTCGAAGGCATAGGGACGCAACCCTCTCGTTCACTGGAGTGAACTCCAACACATGGCGACTGAGCTGGGGAGCAATAAGCAATGTGACCCCAGCTCTCCGCCTCTTCCCGTGGGCAACGCCAGAAAAATGAAGCGTCCAGCCCCTCTCCAGGAGTTGGGTACCAGAGCCAAAGCTGTGTGTGGAGGTGAGCCCGACTATCTCTAGTCGGTATCTCTCAACCTCCCGCACAAGCTCAGGCTCCTTCCCCCCTAGTGAGGTGACATTCCACGTCCCAACAGCCAGGGGCTGTGAGCATGGACCGGGCCGCCAGGCCACCCGCCCTTGACCGCCACCCAATCCTCTCTGCACCCGACCCCCATGGCCCCCTCTGCAGGTGGTGAACCCACAGGAGGGCGGGCCCACGTCGCTCTTTCGGGCTGAGCCCGGCTGGGCCCCATTGGCTAAGGCCCGACCACCAGGCACTCACACGCGAGCCCCAACCCCAGGCCTGGCACCAGGGTGGGGCCCCGGCTCCACCATACCGGGCGATGTCTCGGTCCTTGATTTTTTACTGGTCATGGAGGTTCTGAACTGCCCTTAGTCTGACCCATCACCTAGGACCTGTTTGCCTTGGGAGACCCTACAAAGGGCACAAAGCCCGCGACAACATAGCTCCTAGGATCATCCGGGTACGCAAACTCCCCCACCACGATAAGGTGGCAGCTAGAGGGGGAGGCTCCACATATACAATTAGGAAATAGCGGGTGAGCAAAAAGACAAAAGCCCACCCACACATGCAAGAGTAGTCCCTGCTCTTTAAAAAGTAAAAGTAAACCTAGCATCATGAAAGCTAATGAAACCCTGAGGAGAACCTACCCAGCACCAGAGGAGCCCACAGCCAGCAACCCAACAGTGCAGACCAACACAGATGCTGGACAAGGACCTCCACCACCCTGTCCTGTGTCTCCCTGTACGACGTGGGTGATGGTGATTGCAGCAAAGACTGGCCAAGTTTCCCCTTCATCAGCACAGGTCACCACCCAGGAAACCAGAATAAAAAATATACATACCCTCACTGACCACACTGGGGAGCATGTCACCCCCATAGCCCCAAAAACGCGACTGTGTCCAACTGGGCCTGCTGGAAGAGGTGCGGTGTTGGCTTCCATTTGTGGAGTCTTGTCATTTTGCCCCCCTGGTGTGTCATGTTTGTCTCAGTCTGTCTCTGTGTTGCTGGGCGGGGACTCTGCCCCCCCAACCCGCCCATCTGATCCTCTGCAGCTGCTGCATCCAATCTCCTGCAACTAATCTGCAATCAATCCTCTGCAGGATGGAACCGAGGTTCAGACATCAGATCTTTCAGTCTCCATTGTGGTACTGACATCTAGGCCTCATCTCTGAAGTTTGTTCATGTTTTGTATTTTGATGTTTGTCCTGCAGAAATGTTTGCTTACCTGCTCTCTCTGTGCTTTACATCTGCCACGCTTGGTCCACCCATATTCCACTCCTCTGCCTGCCCTGCCCAGCTGTTCCTGTTCTCTGGAGCCAAACCTGCCTGCATATCACCCAAAATAATCTGTAAAAACCATCCTCTGTCTCCAGGTGGTGTGTCTGCAATTTGGGCCCTATCTGTCAGTTTCTGGGTCAACCATAACAGAAATTTACAAGACAGTATTGAGACCAGCTATATAATACAGCTTAGGGACAGTGGCACAAACAAAAGGCAGGTGAAGACAGTAAAGATGCTCTGATTTTCCTTGAGAGTGATGAGGATGGACAAGAATGGGAATGAACATATCAGACGAACAGCTCAGGTGGAACGGTTTAGAGACAAAGTCAGAAAGGAGAGATTGAGATGGTTTGGACACGTGCAGAGGATAGACCCAGGGTATATAGAGAGAAGGATGCTGAAGATGGACTCAAAGGAAACAATTTCTTGTCTCCACTGAACAAGGGAAAAATTTCAGTTGAAGGATGTGGTCACACGTTAACCTCATTAAATGACAATAAGGTTTTTGAACGGCGGATCGTACATCCAGATGGGCAGGAGCCTAAGGTAAGCAGCTTAGGCTCCTGCCCATCTGGTTATGCTGGTGTCCAGTAAATCATTGTAAGTTGATCGTCAATTGAGGACTCTAATGAACCAAAAAAAAGTCAGTGCAACAAAACAATTCTTTGGTTCACCACATTTAATTGTCAATCTTGCTTATTTTTGAAATTTAAAAGTCTGCTTGTCAAGTACCAGCACAGGCTGTGGTGTGCACATGTGCTATACTGAGTTCCTGTCTGCAGTTAAACTTGCCCACAGGGAAATCTTGTGTTTACAAGGTGAGTTGTACATACAGAAAAAAAGGTGTGACTCATGAACTTTTTATTGGTCTTCACAGTGCATTCCAAAGTGCGGTGTTTCTAGTTCTCCTGTAGCCTGGCCCACTGGTGCCGACTGTCACTGATGTCATTTCACAGCACCAGCTGAAGCTCTGCCCACTCTGATTAAACCACTGGGTGGAGCAGCGTCTGTTTCCTCTTGAGCACAACTTTTGTCTCACAGCTCTAAACGCCTTCCAACTTCTTTGCTTGAAGTTGGAAGCTTGCTTGCCTCTACTGGTGGTTGGCTCTCACTGCGGTATTGTATCACTTCCTGTTCCGGAGCACAGCGGTGTTTTTCTGTATCTGTTTAATCTGCGCAGTTAGATTGATCTAGTTATCTAGATTACGATTTGTTTCCCAGTGTAATCTTTACGTGCCTTAACTAAAGCACTCATTCTGCTGAATCACCTCTAAATTATTTACACATTATTCACTTTGCGTGTTTTTAGGAATCCGCTAGCTTAGCGTAGCTACTAGCTCTTAGCCGATTTAGCATGGCGGCTTCTCCTGTCTCTCCCGCACTTTTCTGCTCTGGGTGTGAAATGTTTAGTTATTCCTCGGCCTCCTTTAGCAGTAATGGTACTTGTAATAAGTGTAGCTTATTCGTAGCTTTGGAGGCCAGGCTGGGCGAATTGGAGACTCGGCTCCGCACCGTGGAAAATTCTACAGCTAGCCAGGCCCCTGTAGTCGGTGCGGACCAAGGTAGCTTAGCCGCCGTTAGTTCCCCCCTGGCAGATCCCGAGCAGCCGGGAAAGCAGGCTGACTGGGTGACTGTGAGGAGGAAGCGTAGCCCTAAACAGAAGCCCCGTGTACACCGCCAACCCGTTCACATTTCTAACCGTTTTTCCCCACTCGACGACACACCCGCCGAGGATCAAACTCTGGTTATTGGCGACTCTGTTTTGAGAAATGTGAAGTTAGCGACACCAGCAACCATAGTCAATTGTCTTCCGGGGGCCAGAGCAGGCGACATTGAAGGAAATTTGAAACTGCTGGTTAAGGCTAAGCGTAAATTTGGTAAGATTGTAATTCACGTCGGCAGTAATGACACCCGGTTACGCCAATCAGAGGTCACTAAAATTAACATTAAATCGGTGTGTAACTTTGCAAAAACAATGTCGGACTCTGTAGTTTTCTCTGGGCCCCTCCCCAATCAGACCGGGAGTGACATGTTTAGCCGCATGTTCTCCTTGAATTGCTGGCTGTCTGAGTGGTGTCCAAAAAATGAGGTGGGCTTCATAGATAATTGGCAAAGCTTCTGGGGAAAACCTGGTCTTGTTAGGAGAGACGGCATCCATCCCACTTTGGATGGAGCAGCTCTCATTTCTAGAAATCTGGCTAATTTTCTTAAATCCTCCAAACCGTGACTATCCAGGGTTGGGACCAGGAAGCAGAGTTGTAGTCTTACACACCTCTCTGCAGCTTCTCTCCCCCTGCCATCCCCTCATTACCCCATCCCCGTAGAGACGGTGCCTGCTCCCAGACTACCAATAACCAGCAAAAATCTATTTAAGCATAAAAATTCAAAAAGAAAAAATAATATAGCACCTTCAACTGCACCACAGACTAAAACAGTTAAATGTGGTCTATTAAACATTAGGTCTCTCTCTTCTAAGTCCCTGTTGGTAAATGATATAATAATTGATCAACATATTGATTTATTCTGCCTAACAGAAACCTGGTTACAGCAGGATGAATATGTTAGTTTAAATGAGTCAACACCCCCGAGTCACACTAACTGTCAGAATGCTCGTAGCACGGGCCGGGGCGGTGGATTAGCAGCAATCTTCCATTCCAGCTTATTAATTAATCAAAAACCCAGACAGAGCTTTAATTCATTTGAAAGCTTGTCTCTTAGTCTTGTCCATCCAAATTGGAAGTCCCAAAAACCAGTTTTATTTGTTATTATCTATCGTCCACCTGGTCGTTACTGTGAGTTTCTCTGTGAATTTTCAGACCTTTTGTCTGACTTAGTGCTTAGCTCAGATAAGATAATTATAGTGGGCGATTTTAACATCCACACAGATGCTGAGAATGACAGCCTCAACACTGCATTTAATCTATTATTAGACTCTATTGGCTTTGCTCAAAAAGTAAATGAGTCCACCCACCACTTTAATCATATCTTAGATCTTGTTCTGACTTATGGTATGGAAATAGAAGACTTAACAGTATTCCCTGAAAACTCCCTTCTGTCTGATCATTTTTTAATAACATTTACATTTACTCTGATGGACTACCCAGCAGTAGGGAATAAGTTTCATTACACTAGAAGTCTTTCAGAAAGCGCTGTAACTAGGTTTAAGGATATGATTCCTTCTTTGTGTTCTCTAATGCCATGTGGCAACACGGTGCAGAGTGGCTACCTAGGCTCTGTAAGGGAGATAGAGTATCTCGTCAATAGTTTTACATCCTCATTGAAGACAACTTTGGATGCTGTAGCTCCTCTGAAAAAGAGAGCTTTAAATCAGAAGTGTCTGACTCCATGGTATAACTCTCAAACTCGTAGCTTAAAGCAGATAACCCGTAAGTTGGAGAGGAAATGGCGTCTCACTAATTTAGAAGATCTTCACTTAGCCTGGAAAAAGAGTCTGTTGCTCTATAAAAAAGCCCTCCGTAAAGCTAGGACATCTTTCTACTCATCACTAATTGAAGAAAATAAGAACAACCCCAGGTTTCTTTTCAGCACTGTAGCCAGGCTGACAAAGAGTCAGAGCTCTATTGAGCTGAGTATTCCATTATCTTTAACTAGTAATGAGTTCATGACTTTCTTTGCTAACAAAATTTTAACTATTAGAGAAAAAATTACTCATAACCATCCCAAAGACGTATCGTTATCTTTGGCTGCTTTCAGTGATGCCGGTATTTGGTTAGACTCTTTCTCTCCGATTGTTCTGTCTGAGTTATTTTCATTAGTTACTTCATCCAAACCATCAACATGTTTATTAGACCCCATTCCTACCAGGCTGCTCAAGGAAGCCCTACCATTATTTAATGCTTCGATCTTAAATATGATCAATCTATCTTTGTTAGTTGGCTATGTACCACAGGCTTTTAAGGTGGCAGTAATTAAACCATTACTTAAAAAGCCATCACTTGACCCAGCTATCTTAGCTAATTATAGGCCAATCTCCAACCTTCCTTTTCTCTCAAAAATTCTTGAAAGGGTAGTTGTAAAACAGCTAACTGATCATCTGCAGAGGAATGGTCTATTTGAAGAGTTTCAGTCAGGTTTTAGAATTCATCATAGTACAGAAACAGCATTAGTGAAGGTTACAAATGATCTTCTTATGGCCTCGGACAGTGGACTCATCTCTGTGCTTGTTCTGTTAGACCTCAGTGCTGCTTTTGATACTGTTGACCATAAAATTTTATTACAGAGATTAGAGCATGCCATAGGTATTAAAGGCACTGCGCTGCGGTGGTTTGAATCATATTTGTCTAATAGATTACAATTTGTTCATGTAAATGGGGAATCTTCTTCACAGACTAAAGTTAATTATGGAGTTCCACAAGGTTCTGTGCTAGGACCAATTTTATTCACTTTATATATGCTTCCCTTAGGCAGTATTATTAGACGGTATTGCTTAAATTTTCATTGTTACGCAGATGATACCCAGCTTTATCTATCCATGAAGCCAGAGGACACACACCAATTAGCTAAACTGCAGGATTGTCTTACAGACATAAAGACATGGATGACCTCTAATTTCCTGCTTTTAAACTCAGATAAAACTGAAGTTATTGTTCTTGGCCCCACAAATCTTAGAAACATGGTGTCTAACCAGATCCTTACTCTGGATGGCATTACCCTGACCTCTAGTAATACTGTGAGAAATCTTGGAGTCATTTTTGATCAGGATATGTCATTCAAAGCGCATATTAAACAAATATGTAGGACTGCTTTTTTGCATTTACGCAATATCTCTAAAATCAGAAAGGTCTTGTCTCAGAGTGATGCTGAAAAACTAATTCATGCATTTATTTCCTCTAGGCTGGACTATTGTAATTCATTATTATCAGGTTGTCCTAAAAGTTCCCTAAAAAGTCTTCAGTTAATTCAAAATGCTGCAGCTAGAGTACTGACGGGGACTAGAAGGAGAGAGCATATCTCACCCATATTGGCCTCTCTTCATTGGCTTCCTGTTAATTCTAGAATAGAATTTAAAATTCTTCTTCTTACTTATAAGGTTTTGAATAATCAGGTCCCATCTTATCTTAGGGACCTCGTAGTACCATATCACCCCAATAGAGCGCTTCGCTCTCAGACTGCAGGCTTACTTGTAGTTCCTAGGGTTTGTAAGAGTAGAATGGGAGGCAGAGCCTTCAGCTTTCAGGCTCCTCTCCTGTGGAACCAGCTCCCAATTCAGATCAGGGAGACAGACACCCTCTCTACTTTTAAGATTAGGCTTAAAACTTTCCTTTTTGCTAAAGCTTATAGTTAGGGCTGGATCAGGTGACCCTGAACTATCCCTTAGTTATGCTGCTATAGACGTAGACTGCTGGGGGGTTCCCATGATGCACTGTTTCTTTCTCTTTTTGCTCTGTATGCACCACTCTGCATTTAATCATTAGTGATCGATCTCTGCTCCCCTCCACAGCATGTCTTTTTCCTGGTTCTCTCCCTCAGCCCCAACCAGTCCCAGCAGAAGACTGCCCCTCCCTGAGCCTGGTTCTGCTGGAGGTTTCTTCCTGTTAAAAGGGAGTTTTTCCTTCCCACTGTAGCCAAGTGCTTGCTCACAGGGGGTCGTTTTGACCGTTGGGGTTTTACATCATTATTGTATGGCCTTGCCTTACAATATAAAGCGCCTTGGGGCAACTGTTTGTTGTGATTTGGCGCTATATAAAAAAAAAATTGATTGATTGATTGATTCTTTGCCTCTATCCTTCACATATTTGGGGAAAAAAAGCAAGATCCAAAGTCCATCTGGATTTTTTTAATTATTTATTTATTTGCAGAATTGATCATGTGGATTTAACAGTAAGTAAAATAGCACCTGTCTCGGAGGCGGTTTGTATTCTGAATGGGTGTGATAGAGCAATGGACCTTTCACTCTCAATCTCCCCATCAATGGTCAGAATCCCCTGGTTGCAGGTCATCAGTGCACCGTTGGTCCCATACATGTCTTTCAGACTTCTACAGTTATTGTTCTGCTCTTGCATGCAGTCCCACAGAGTGTCTGTTATTTTAACTTGTGCCATTTCTCTTGCTTAACACTCACTTTGACATTTGCTCCAGGTGGACAGTATGGACTGCAGCGTCCACACGCCTGGCATACGAAGCAGCACCAGATACCAGAGGCAGCAGCAGTGAACGTCTGCTGAATGTTGGGAAAGTGTAGGTACACGGACCCACAACAGGGGGCGCAAATGAACGGACAATGGAGGAAGTCAAATAACAACACTTTACTGTTGTGAATGGGCACAACAAACACAACAGATTACAACAATAGACAAAAAGCCAAATCACAAAAGGTGTCGTGTGGGCAGGCTCGAAGATAGAAGACGTCTGTCCAAAGCAGAACCGGAACCACACGATTTCCTCCGCCACCAGACCCCGGGAATACTGGAGCCGCCAAGTCCCGAACTCCCAGGTGGCCACTGCCTCCGCGTGTCAGACCTGGTACTGCTGGCGAGGAACAAAAAAACAATTAAATGTGGGCGCGTTTGCACCCAGCAATCCACACGGCAGGAAAACTACCTCCACCTCTCGTTGGAAAAAGAGTCTGCTATACAATGCACAAAAGTCACAAAAGGTTACTGTCGAAAGATCACACAGTCAGCTGAGAACGTTACCTTCCAGGTAGAGCGATATCTCGGCAAAGAGGTGGAGACGTCGTCCTGCTGATGTACCCCTGCTGATCAGGTGATGCGTGACAGCTGTCACCCTGGCTGCTCCTGTGAGGCGGCTGCGCCCTCTGGTGCCTGGAGCCCGCACTCCAGACAGGGCGCCCTCTGGTGGTGGGCCAGCAGTACCTCCTCTTCTGGCGGCCCACACAACACTGAATTCATGTCCTGCTTTTACCTCAAATCAGAACAAGTAGGGAAGGTATCAAAATAGGGAAAAAGCCACAGTGAGTCTCACATTTACTTTGACTTCTGTGTCACGCAGACAATGTGATCCTCAGATATTTCATATTTTGTGTGGTCAGTTTTTTTTTTTTTTTCATTTGGTAACCTACAACCATTCCTTCATCTGAGTCGACACATTCCAAAAAAGTTGGGACACTAAAGCTTTTACCACTTCGTAATGTTGCCACTGCTCCTTATAAAGTTTTGTTTTAAGAGTAATTTTATCCCATTCATCCGGCAAACCCACCTTAAGATGTGACCTAAATGCCCGATGCCCATCCTGAAGCAACTTCACATGCGGCACACATCAACTTCAACTGGAAACCTTCTGATTTCTAAATAACCGTGTTAACTACTTCACCACCACACTGCCCAGGCACAGCATTGCACAGTTTGGAGGGTAATGGAAACCTGCCTACTGTGACCGACAGGGATGATCCAGGATGTTCCAGTAAGCTAACAAGAACGCACCCAATAAAGCTACAGCACAAAATTTTCTGTTTCTTTTAAACCCTCGGCTCTGTGACAGGGCACAGACAGCGAGCACAGACATTATCAACATCAACAAATCAATAGTTGCTCGAAAAGCTTTGCAACTTAATGTGCTATTACTGAGGTATTACCTATATTTACAGAATTTGATAGTATCTCACTAGGCGTGCTGACAAAACTCGTAACATCTACAAAAAGCACAACCTGTTTATTTGATCCTATACCAACAAAACTGTTTAAGGACCTGTGGTCCACTCTTGAGCCAACTGTGCTGGAAATTATTAATCTCTCACTAACTTCTGGATCTGTTCCTAAATTTTTTAAATCTGCAGTGATTAAACCTTTACTTAAGAAACCTAATCTTGACCCTAGTGTATTGACAAGTGATCGGCTGATATCAAATCTCATTTTGCTCTAAAATTCTGGAAAAAGTGGTGTCACGGCAGCTCGTAGACTATCATACTGAGAATAATCTCTTTGAGCCACTGCAGTCTGCTTTTAGAAAATATCATTCCACAGAAACGGCTCTCACTAAAGTGGTGAATGATCTTCTGCTTACAATGGATTCAGACACCACTACGGTTCTGTTGCTGTTAGATCTCAGTGCTGCATTTGATACAGTGGATCATCATATTCTACTTGATAGGCTGGAAAATCATTTTGGGATTACTGAGAATGTACTTGCTTGGTTGACGTCATACCTGACCAGTCGTTCTCACTGTGTTTTGTACAGTAACACTACCTCTGACCTTAGTGACATGAAATTTGGGGTTCCACAGGGGTCTGTCTTAGGCTCCCTGCTTTTCTCCCTTTATATAGTACCCCTTGGGCACATATTGTGACATTTTGGGATTACCTTTCATTGCTATGCTGATGATACTCAGTTATACATGCCGATAACTGCTGGTAATCTCATTCACATAAAATCCTTAGAAGACTGCCTTGTGAGAAGCTGGATGTCTAGAAACTTCCTATTTTTAAACTCTGATAAGACTGTGACATCATCATCAATTTCACCATCTAATAGTTAGCCTAGGCTCATGTGTCATCCATCACACTGACAAAGTGAGGAACCTCCGGGTAATTTTTGATCCTACATTTTCCTTTGATCTCCAAATTACAGATATTACGAGGACTGCTTTCTTCCACCTGTAAAATATAGTTAAGATTTGTTCCATCCTGTCTATGGCAGATGCTGAGACCCTGATTCCTGCTTATCTCTTCTAGAATGGACTACTGCAATGTTCTATTTTCTGGTTTACCGCAGTCTTGCATTAGGGGTCTCCAATTGGTTCAAAATGCTGCTGCCAGACTTTTGACATGAATCAAAAAGTTTGATAACATTACACCCATTTTCTCTTCACTGGCTTCCTGTCCCTATGATATCAGATTTTAAGGTTTTGCTACAAACCTATAAAATTATTCATGGTCTGGCACCTCCCTACTTTAGCTGACCTAATTAAGCCCTAGGTACAGGCCTGGGCTCTGTGCTCTCAGGGTGCAGGACTACTTTGTGTCCCTAAGGTGAATAAAAAGTCTGCGGGTCACAGAGCTTTCTCTTATCGTGTCCCTGTTCTGTGGAATTGCTTTTTCTGCTTTACTTAATGCTGATGAATTATAGATTGAGTATAGTTTTTTCTGTCTGACTGATTCTGTTGTCTTTTCTCTCTGTCCGAGATGTGGCTGGATCCACATGCTGGAATGGATGATTTCTGTGATGGATGCGGGGTGGACCCTGCTGTAGTAACAGATCCGATGGGTGGCTTGATGAACCCCCCCCCCCCCCCCCCCCCCCCCCAAACTCTCATGATGGTTTTCTGGACGCCTGCATGGATTCGTGATGATTGTTGTTCTGTTGTGTTCTGTTGCAAACTTTTTTTGGTAGAATGGCCTAAGCATAGAACAGTGTCTCTTCTTGCAAGTCCAGTATTGTCATGAATATTGTTCATAACCTTGGGTTCATTAACAATCAACACATTATACTCATTTAGTAGTAATTTTATTGGTTCCCAAAAGAATAACAGTGCAGGAGGAAGCTGTAAGAGCAGCACTCCTAGCACAGCAGCTCCATGGGCACAAAGGTCTTTGGATCCAACTTACAAATTGGCACCTTGTAAGTTGGGCGCCAGTTTTTTTCCTGGCGCCCAATGTGGGGCGTCAACAGATCTTCTCGAGCGAACGGAGGAAGACACACCGCAGACCGTGCACGGCTGATTCCACTAGAGGGATCGAAGGAAAGTCCTGAGGAGTGAATTCTCCGTCGGGCCGGTGACCATAGCCGTCAGCCTCCGCTCGCCGCAGTAGATTGACGACGCCTCCGAACCAAATGAGAGGCACAACAAATTAACATAAGTAATTACTGCCTGCCTGTGAGGATAAAATATGTTAACGTGGGTAATAAAGTGCGGGGGAGGGAGTTAGAGTCTCCGGTCCTGCCAACACATTTGGCGGAGGGGTTCGAGTCCCCATCCGGCTAAGAAATACAGGAGGAGTAAAAATAAAATTCAGGAGAAGCAGTTAGAGAGACGCGAATTAATTGAATATTCCAAAAGTGAAACTAAGTGTGTTTGTGGTATGAATATGAGAGAATGGGACTGTGAGTGACTGAAGCACGGACAGCTTGATATCCCATTTTATCAGGGGACAAAAGTGAAGCTGTTGTCTGCAAAGTAGGTCATTTTAAGTCCATACGCACCACACTCACATATTCCCGACGAGTCTGCAAAGAGTGGGATTCCAAGGAATGTCCGCCCCACGGGGTAGAAGCTTCAATCAATCAATCAATCAACTTTTTTCTTATATAGCGCCAGATCACAACAAACAGTTGCCCCAAGGCGCTCCATATTGCAAGGCAAGGCCATACAATAACCATGAAAAACCCCAACGGTCAAAACGACCCCCTATGAGCAAGCACTTGGCCACAGTGGGAAGGAAAAACTCCCTTTTAACAGGAAGAAACCTCCAGCAGAACCAGGCTCAGGGAGGGGCAGTCTTCTGCTGAGACTGGTTGGGGCTGAGGGAAAGAACCAGGAAAAAGACATGCCGAGAAGGGGGGCAGAGATCGATCACTAATGATTAAATGCAGAGTGATGCATACGGAGCAAAAAAAGAAAGAAACAGTGCATCATGGGAACCCCCCCACAGTCTACGTCTAAAGCAACATAACCAAGGGATGGTCCAGGGTCACCCGATCCAGCCCTAACTATAAGCCTTAGCGAAAAGGAAAGTTTTAAGCCTAATCTTAAAAGTAGAGAGGGTATCTGTCTCCCTGATCTGAATTGGGAGCTGGTTCCACAGGAGAGGAGCCTGAAAGCTAAAGGCTCTGCCTCCCATTCTACTCTTACAAACCCTAGGAACTACAAGTAAGCCCGCAGTCTGAGAGCGAAGCGCTCTAATGGGGTAATATGGTACTACGAGGTCCCTAAGATAGGATGGGACCTGATTATTCAAAACCTTATAAGTAAGAAGAAGAATTTTAAATTCTATTCTAGAATTAACAGGAAGCCAATGAAGAGAGGCCAACACGGGTGAGATATGCTCTCTCCTGCTAGTCCCCGTCAGTACTCTAGCTGCAGCATTCTGAACCAACTGAAGGCTTTTTAGGGAACTTTTAGGACAACCTGATAATAATGAATTACAATAGTCCAGCCTAGAGGAAATAAATGCATGAATTAGTTTTTCAGCATCACTCTGAGACAAGACCTTTCTGATTTTAGAGATATTGCGTAAATGCAAAAAGGCAGTCCTACATATTTGTTTAATATGCGCTTTGAATGACATATCCTGATCAAAAATAACTCCAAGATTTCTCACAGTATTACTAGAGATCAGGGAAATGCCATCCAGAGTAACGATCTGGTTAGACACCATGCTTCTAAGATTTGTGGGGCCAAGTACAATAACTTCAGTTTTATCTGAGTTTAAAAGCAGGAAATTAGAGGTCATCCATGTCTTTATGTCTGTAAGACAATCCTGCAGTTTAGCTAATTGGTGTGTATCCTCTGGCTTCATGGATAGATAAAGCTGGGTATCATCTGTGTAACAATGAAAATTTAAGCAATACCGTCTAATAATACTGCCCAAGGGAAGCATGTATAAAGTGAATAAAATTGGTCCTAGCACAGAACTTTGTGGAACTCCATAATTAACTTTAGTCTGTGAAGAAGATTCCCCATTTACATGAACAAACTGTAATCTATTAGACAAATATGATTCAAACCACCGCAGCGCAGTGCCTTTGCTTGACCTGAACTTTGCAGAGTGAAGGGGAATAGGTGACCAACATGGGAAACACATGCACAGAAAATAAGCCCCTATTTCAGGGCGACGAAAAATACATGCACAAACGCAATCTGGAAAATCTGAAGTACATAACAAAATGGAAAAGAAATATGGCTTTTCAGGTAAATTGGTTGTGCCAGATTGTGAAGGTTTGGTGTTAAAACTTACGGCAGCAGCAGCAAATAAAAAGGGTAACAGGAAAGCAAGAAAAGAAGGTGAAAATGGAGAAAAAGTCAGAGTGACTGAACTGGACGTGACAACAAACACACCAATAAGTGACAACATTAATGAGTTACCAGAAAACAGATAACAATCACAGTGGATATTCATGGAGCATGGTCATTACCACTCCTGAAAGAAAGACCTGGGGTGACTCTAAAGGTAAATGGACAGGACATGGATTTTCTCTGTGACACAGGAGCATGTAGGACAGTGATAACAGACAGACCTCCCGGAACTAAATTTGCAAAAGAAGTTGTTTGGGTAAAATCTGCAAATGGACAGGTGAATTCAGAGAAAATATTGAAGTTTGTCAATTTCGAAGATCCTGAAACGGACCAAACTGCTTGTGTCTCTGTGGTTTATTCGCCCCATTGTCCAGTAAATTTACTGGGACAAGATTTGATGACTGCCTTATCTATAGGAGTCACACCAACAGTAGGTGGTATGAGAGCTGTGAGACAGCCCGCTACTGTATATACAAATTTGGCCCAGGCCTGGCAGTACTCTTTGGATCTGTCGGAGTTGAGACAAACTGAACAATTATTAGAGGAAGGTCTGATGACCTGTGAAAACAGAGAACATGTAGTAATGATGTCACCAAAAGATCTACACATAACTATGCTATTCACTCCACAAAAGGATGAAAGGTATGGAGCAGGATTTCTGAAAATTCCATCAGAATTACAGACAGTAGCACACCTATACACAGACAGAAAAACCACCTCTGTGTGTAGTGTAGTGCTGACCCAAAGTGCAGACAAATGGTACAGAGGAAAACCTGAGGCTGTGCCGCATATTTCACTGACAAGGGCAGACACTCAGTCCTGGAAGGACCTTGGAGGAATTGTTAAAATAGCTGAGGAAGCAACTGATTGGCATGAAGCAGATGCAGTGTCGGTGTGGGATTTCAGTCCATCCACAGGCTTGTATCGGAAATACATGTTTGTAAGTGCTTGGACGACACCGGTGATACATGAAGTAGATCTGGACGATTGAAATTTAACATCTGTGTTGTTGACACAGGAAGATGAGACTTTATTGGCCAAACTGCCTCCTCATCTCTGGGTGAATGCACCCACAGATGTAGGACTGTTGAAAAATATTCCGCCAGTCAAAATTAAGCAACGATCTGATTGGAGACCACGGATCAAACAATATCCATTAAAACCTGAAGCAGAAAGAGGAATTGAACTGGTTATTGCAGAATTACTGGAAGCAGGAGTCATCAGGGAATGTTTAGATGCATCCTGTAACACTTGGCAGAAACAGGAAGTAAAATTAAAAAGCAAAAGTTGCAGTTCGTGCGACCACAAGTGACTTATTTAGGCCACGTCCTATCAGCTGAGGGGAAACGAATACAAGACGATCGAAAGCACGCTATTCTCAAAGCGCCTAAACCGTCAACAAAAAAGGAAATGATGACTTTCTTAGGTATCTGTAATTATTGCAGAGCCTGGATTCCATGTTATGCAGAGAAGGTGCAGAAATTGCAGGATTTAATACATTCTATACCAATGGCTATGAGTGACAAAATACAGTGGAATAAAGAAGCTGAAGAACAGTTTACAGCTCTTAAACAAGAACTTGTGAGTTCCACAGTATTATCTCTGCGCAATTATGCCAAGCCATTCACTCTCATGGTGGACACAAAACAGGGATTCATGTGTGCAGCTACAACAACATGGTAATAAAATAAACCAGTTGGCTATTATTCCAAATGTTTGGATCCAGTGGCACAGGGCCTACCTCCCTGTGTCCAAGCAGTATGTGGAGTAGCAATGGCAGTGGAAATTACAGCCGACGTTGTTTTGTTCCACCCATTGACTGTTAAAGTACCACACACAGTCAGTGTGTTACTTCTGCAAACAAAGATGACATTCTTATCGCCGGCTAAACAGATAGCTTATACAGCAACGCTATTGTCTCAGCCACACATTACCATTGAAAGATGCAACACCTTGAATCCCGCCACGCTCCTACCTACTGAGACAGATGGTGAACCGCATGATTGTTTGGCAGACACAGAGAAACAACAATTACCTCGACCAGACTTAACAGATGAACCATTTACAGATGGACTACATTACTTTGTGGATGGCTCATGTTTCAAAGATCAGAAAGGACAGACATTAACAGGTTATGCTGTTGTTCATGTTGTGGGCTGGGGTGTTTGGCTGGCTTCGTTTTTGTTTTCTGTTTCTCCCACCAGGTGGTATGCGTTTAGGACTGAGTGGCTGACGTGGGGCTGAGTTTGAGGACCTCACCCTGATCACCTGATCAGGGTGAGCTTATAGTTAGGGCTGGATCAGGTGACCCTGAACCATCCCTTAGTTATGCTGCTATAGACGTAGACTGCTGGGGGGTTCCCATGATGCACTGTTTCTTTCTCTTTTTGCTCTGTATGCACCACTCTGCATTTAATCATTAGTGATCGATCTCTGCTCCCCTCCACAGCATGTCTTTTTCCTGGTTCTCTCCCTCAGTCCCAACCAGTCCCAGCAGAAGACTGCCCCTCCCTGAGCCTGGTTCTGCTGGAGGTTTCTTCCTGTTAAAAGGGAGTTTTTCCTTCCCACTGTAGCCAAGTGCTTGCTCACAGGGGGTTGTTTTGACCGTTGGGGTTTTACATAATTATTGTATGGCCTTGCCTTACAATATAAAGCGCCTTGGGGCAACTGTTTGTTGTGATTTGGCGCTATATAAAAAAATTGATTGATTGATTGATTGTTATCACTGCAGTTCATCAGGACTCACAGCTGTGTCGCATCTGTCTTGATCAGGGCATGTTGCATTTAAACCTGGAATACACAGTGTGTATTTGCCAGAGACTCGACTTTGTGAGCAGACGTGTGAGATCGATGTTGGGAGAACAGTCTCACCACTACGGACGCAGAGACCGCTCCAGGTTTGATGCCACGGTCTGTGAAAGAGGATTGGGTGAGGTCTCACGCTCTTCAGCACACTTCCTGAGGTATTTTGGTTTTTGTGACTTTCATGAAGTAAAGTCAGTAAATTTGGTGTCCCTCACACCTTGTTATATTGAGTTGTTATGCTATGCTAATCGTCTAAATCAGCTTCTACTGCAGTGGAGTTTTGAACTGAGTGTTCCGTGCCTGCAGGGAGAGAAGCTGATTTTACATTTAGGCCAGGAAGTGTTTTGCTGATTGTGTGCACCTTTGAGCTGTCTCTCTGTGTGGAGAGTGTTGGACTCACCTTTCGGTTTCTTCTTTCACAGACTCGGTTTGTCGCGGCCACCTGGGGGGTGTCGGCAGGGTCCTTGGGTCCAGAATTGCTGTGGCTCCGGTCCTTTTGCGCTGCTGGGAGCGCGCCGTTTTTCCACCTCGCCAGACCGTTGACTTTTGGGTTATTATCACTTAATACACTATGTTAATTAAAACTTGTTTTCCTTTGAACCGTGCTCTGCTTCTTTTATGCTGGGTCCTTTCAAACGCTGGGTCGGTTCGCTGCCCGCGTCCGACACATAACAGTAGTCTCTGGCCATTTAAAAATGGACCAGCTGTAGCAGAGACGGTATTTTTGCCGGGAAGGCTGCAGCAGATGTTGGAGTTAATCCGGGATCAGATGCGGGTGCTCTCCACCCGGGTTGTGCGCATTGGCGCGTGTATGGCGGAGTTTACAGCTTGGGTCGCGTTGCATCCCGCTGTTACGGCTGTAGCCCCGTCTCCTCCCGTGCAGGTGGCTCCAACACCTGTTGTATTACCTCCGGAGGTATTTATTTATCACATTAAGTTGCATGTCAAAATCTGCTGTCACGTAAAGCAGTGTGTATTAGTTTTTACTCGGTCACCACGGGGACCCCTTTATTTGGCATTTTGGCTCCCTCTGTTGGTGACAGAGCCACATTACCGTCTAGGTCCAAAGGATGGAAAATACATTTTTTTTTGTCCATTCTTTACACTTGACGATGTAGACCAATCGTTAGTTAGTTTTTTGTTGGTCTATTATCTGTTTCTTTTATTTAGTATGGGGTGTTTTTGTATCAGGTGTTAATTTGTTGTCTTTGTGTGGGTTAAAGCACTGTCAGTGGTCTGGTGGAGTGGACATGCAGGCTGTCTGGAGCATAGCTTGGACTCAGGTACCTTTATGTTTATTGTCTGTTAGTTTTTCTTTTTTTTTTTTTTGGTTTCACCTCCCAGGGTTTGATTATGAATGTCCTCTGGGGGGGTTTGGCGGGGGGGGGGGGGGTTCAGGGGCGTTAGTTAGGTTTAGTTCAATTCCCGGTTCCACTCCAGCCTCGGTGAGCCTTTGACCATTCGCCATCGGCGTAACCGAGGTGTAGTGCGGTGGGAACATACCTCAGTCGGAGCGGTGGGCCATTTCGGTAGTTCCACCCCTCCTGGTAGGCTGTTGGTATGGTCAGTGTAGTGACACCGGACGTACTTCCGGTTTTCCACTGCGCTTGGGGTGGGACTGGGTTGGTTTTTTCCTGTTTTTTCCCCCGGCTTGGTAGTTTTGTACCGTTTGCCAAAACGTGTACTGACGATTGGCTCTGGTGGTGTTCCGGGGTCTTTCGGGGTGCTGGGGGGGCAACAGGGTTCCCGTTTGTTTTATTTGCCCCCGGGGTTGTTTGTGTGTGTCCACTGGGGGGCTTGGGGTTTTTGTTATTTTGTTTGTTTTCCCCCAGTTTCTGCCCTCAGGGTGTGACTGTGATGTCCTCTGGGGGGGAAATGACTGTGGGACCATCTGGCCGTGGACGGCCAGGGCTGGGTCTGTTTTTGTCATGGGGGTGTCTCCTGGGGTTTGATGGATGGTCCTGTGGGAGGCACTGAAAACCCCCATAAATGACTTTGAATCTCAGAGGGACCTCAGCTGTGGTTACTACTCCTGGAGCTGGCGGAGATGTCCTCTGGGGGGTGTTGGTCCCTACATGTCGTCCGGGGGGGTGTTAGGTTCCTTTTTTTTTGCAGGGTTAAGTTTGGGTTGTATTTTGTTTCTTTTTCTTTTCTCCTCTCCCCAGGGTTTGATGGGACGGTCCTCTGGGGGGGAGGGGGTCGGAATGGTTGTTTGTGTTTTTCTTTTTTTTTCTTCCTCCCAGTTTACACCCCTGGGGTTGGTTATGGTGTCCTCTGGGGGGGTGTTGGGGTTTTTCTTTTTGTTTTGTGACTGGGCAGACTCTGAACATGGTCGGAAGAAGGCTGAATGCACAGGTTCAAGAACTCCTGGCTAAATCTGAGCAAAGTGAATGACAGAAGCAAGAGTTGACAGAAACGAATGCAAAGATGCAGTCAGAGGTGGAGACTCTAACAGGTCTGCTAAATGAAGCAGAAGGCAAGACCATCAGATTCAACAAAAGATATCTCTGCACTGGAGTGTCAGCTGCAGGACATTCAGGAGCTGCTCCAAGAGGAAGTCCATTAGACACCTTCCTTCTCCATCCGCCTAGGGCAGATGGAGGATGAGGGGCATATTTTGCAGGAGATGCTGAAAAAAGAGGAAGAGAGCAAGAAGACTGTGGAGAAGCAAGTTTCTACTCTCTAGACTCAGCTGGCTGAAAGGAAGACAAAGGCAGGATAGGACGCCTTGTCAGTACAGGGGGCTGAAGAGGGCCTCAAATGAGTCCAATGGGAGTTTGGACGGTGTTCAGCGGCAGCTAGAGTAGAAAAGTTCAGACTATGGACAAACTGGATAAGACAGAAATCCGTTTGCAGCAGGAGTTGGATGACCTCATGGTGGACCAGGACCACCTTCAGCAGATTGTCTCCAATCTGGAGAGGAAGCAAAAGAAGTTTGACCAGATGCGGGCCAAAGAGAAATGCATTACTACTCAATATGCAGAGGAGCATGATCGTGCCGAAGTGGACGCCAGGGAGAAGGAGACAAAAGTGTTGACCCTGTCAAGAGAGTTGAAGACTCTTACAGACCTGAAAGGTGAACTTGACCGGTTTAATAAAGTGTTCAAGACTGAGATGGATGACTTTGGAAAGAGTTCATAGTTTGGAGAGGTCCAAGCATGCCATGGAGCAGCAACTGGAGGAGATGAAGATTCAGCTGGAGGATGAACGTAGGCAATGTTTCCAGGCCCACTCTGCCAAGAAGAAACGGGAGCTGGATCCGGGAGGGCTTGAAGGCCATCTTGAAGATGCTATTGAAAATCGCGATAATGTCTTATAGCAGCTGAAGAAACTGCAGGCCCGAATGAAAGACCAGATGAGAGGACTGGAACAGGTGCGAATGTCCGGGGATGAAGCAGTTAATGATGCTAAAGACAGTGATAAGAAGCTTAAAGCCATGGAGGGAGACATGCTACACACCCAGGAGGAGCTGTCTACTGTAGACAGGCTCGGAGAGTGAAAGGATGAGCTCCAAGATGAGATTTATAGTCTCAACACAGAGTTCCCTGTTGGCAGAGGAGAAGAGGCGGCTGGAAGCTCGTATCATCCAGCTGGAGGAAAAAACTAGAGGAGGAGAAGCTCAACATTGAGATGGTCAATGACCGCATAAAGAGATTAACGTTGTAGGTTGAGCAGCTGACGACGGAGCTGTCTTCAGAGCGCAGTAATGCTCAGCTCGTAGAGACAGGCCTTTCCCAGCTGGATCGTCAGCACATGGAGCTGAAACTAAAGCTGCAGGAGGTGTTTTTTGCTCCCGGCCAACATTTCAGCTATGGTCCCTGGAGGGGGGTGTTTTTTCTGGCCCAGGTTTGTGTGGTCGCTGGGAGGCTTCCTGTGAGGGTGGGGTACTGTTGTGGGCTGGGGTGTTTGGCTGGCTTTGTTTTTGTTTTCTGTTTCTCCCACCAGGTGGTATGCGTTCAGGACTGAGTGGCTGACGTGGGGCTGAGTTTGAGGACCTCACCCTGATCACCTGAGGCTTATTATCACTGCAGTTCATCAGGACTCACAGCTGTGGTGCATCTGTCTTGATCAGGGCATGTTGCATTTAAACCTGGAATACACAGTGTGTATTTGCCAGAGACTCGACTTTGTGACCAGACGTGTGAGATCGATGTTGGGAGAACAATCTCACCACTACGGACGCAGAGACCGCTCCAGGTTTGGCGCCACGGTCTGTGAAAGACGATTGGGTGAGGTCTCATGCTTTTCAGCACACTTCCTGAGGTATTTTGGTTTTTGTGACTTTCATGAAGTAAAGTCAGTAAATTTGGTGTCCCTCACACCTTGTTATATTGAGCTGTTATGCTATGCTAATCGTCTAAATCAGCTTCTACTGCAGTGGAGTTTTGAACTGAGTTGTTCCGTGCCTGCGGGGAGAGAAGCTGATTTTACATTTAGGCCAGGAAGTGTTTTGCTGATTGTGTGCACCTTTGAGCTGTCTCTCTGTGTGGAGAGTGTTGGACTCACCTTACGGTTTCTTCTTTCACAGACTCGGTTTGTCGCGGCCACCTGGGGGGTGTCGGCGGGGTCCTTGGGTCCAGAATTGCTGTGGCTCTGGTCCTTTTGCGCTGCTGGGAGCGCGCTGTTTTTCCACCTCGCCAGACCGTTGACTTTTGGGTTATTATCACTTAAAACACTATGTTAATTAAAACTTGTTTTCCTTTGAACTGTGCTCTGCTTCTTTTATGCTGGGTCCTGTCAAACGCTGGGTCGGTTCTCCGCCCGCGTCCGACACATAACAGTTCAATTACCAAATACTGTTATTGAAGCAAAACAGATTGATCATTTTAAATCAGCCCAAGCTGCAGAACTCATTGCATTAACCAGAGCTTGTATCTTGGCTAAAGGACAGAAACTGACAGTCTATACAGATAGTCAATATGCATTTTCAGCAATTTGGTTCTTTGCAAAACAATGGCAACAGAGAGGTATGATAACCTCTACAGGGAAACCAGTGACACATGCAGGCTTACTCACAAATTTGCTAGAAGCTGTGACATTACCATCATACCTGGCATTATGTAAATGTGCAGCCCACACCAGAGGCACACATTTTGTCTCCAGAGAAAACTGTCTCGCAGACAAAATAGCGAAAGAAGCAGCAGCTGGTCGATATGGCACTTCTTCTATTTACACAGCTCAGACAGACAGTGAACCATTAATAGACTCTGACCTTTTACTGGATATGCAAAAACAAGCACCAACACAGGAACGAAATCTGTGGTTGAAAAATGGGGCAACCCCAAACCCCAACGGACTTTATTGTGTACATAACAAACCCATCCTACCCAAAAGCTTATTCAAAGCAGCTGCAATTGCGACACATGGGTTAACACATGTGTCGACAGGGGGGATGGTACATATGGTAGACCAACACTTTACTACCTATGGTTTTAATTTATATTCAAAAAACTTTTGTAAAGCCTGTGTTACCTGATTGAAACACAACCCACAGGGAAATATAAGACCCTGGAGAGGGCAATTCCCCAAACCACAGTATCCTTTTCAAATTGTTCATATGGACTTTATTGAACTAAATCGATGTGGACCTTATCAATACTGTCTAGTATTAATTGATGCTTTTTCAAAATGGGTAGAAATCGTTCCATCACAAAAAGCAGATGCTTTAACGGTAGCAAAAGCACTGTGTAAGACAATTATTCCATATTATGGAATAGCAGAGACATTGTACAGTGATAATGGAACACATTTTGTAAATGAAGTTGTACAAAGAGTAGCAGAACACATGAAAATTAAGTTAAAAAATCATTGTGCTTACCACCCACAAAGAGCAGGATTAGTGGAAAGGACAAATGGCACAATAAAACCAAGATTAAGGAAATGTATGGAAGAGACAAAACAAACCTGGATTGAATGTTTGGACCTAGTAAAATTGTATATGAGAATAACACCAACACCATCAGGTTTAACACCATTTGAGATACTTTATGGATGATGATATCGTCTACCAATTTTTGATATGGATACTAAAACAGCAGATGAGGAACAAACATTAGCATATTTTATGAAAAAGACATTAACACAGAAAGAGATAACTCAAACACATTTACTGCCAGATAATTCTGATCTTCCACAGGACAGCCTTCCAGTAGTCCAACCAGGAGACTGGGTGTTCATCAGAGTGATTAAGAGGAAGAACTGGTCCAGTCCTCGTTGGGGAGGTCCATACCAAGTGCTATTGACAACACCAACTGCAGTAAAGATAGCAGAGAGATCAATGTGGATCCATCTAAGTCACTGTAAGATACAGCGTGTGTTGGCTGCCTCCACAGTGTAAGGGGAAGTCTGGCTACAAAGGGAGTCTATTTAATTAGCAATAGATTGTCTCAACACCAGTGAAGCAGGGAGATCCTTGCACTATTAGGTGAGGTTGGTCAACAGCACTGTATCCTAGCAATCATGACTGAACTACAGCAGACCCCAGAGCGGTGTGCTCAGCGCCGCCGTTGCCGGACTGTTGGGCAGCCGGTTGCACTGTGACCTTAGTGTGTTTTGTGCTCCTCGGATTCCTGGCCTGGTGGTTGACCCAAGAATTGAAGCTCACTGTGGACCGAGCCAGAGAACAATGGAAGCAACGTCAGAAGAGGTTTATTCATAATGTGAATGAGACAGATGGACACCCTCATATATACCATACTAATTTGTGGTACAGATATGTTCATTTATTGGCTATGGAATTACATGTTACTAATTGTTATGTTTGTTCACATATGCCTATATCCTCAACACACCCAGCTCTGACGGCTAAACCATACTCTGCTAGGGTGACAGAATGTCTTATCATACGGATGCATAATCAAACTGTATTTCGGGGACAACAGTTCTCAGCAAATCTGATAAGATGTAATACCACTTGTCTCAGTGCAACCACTTTTATGATAGGAACTTCAACAGAAGATAAGTACAAGCGTGCCCAAGTGCTGCTCCATTGACTAGACTGAAGGGAAATGCAAAAATATCATCACATGTTAAATTGTCATCACAATGGCCATTCCCGATTTGCTTTTATGGGACAGGGAATAAAACTGTAGGTACAATTATGAAACGTCTGTGTACCCAAACTTATGTTTTATCAAATGATTTAAGCCTAACCAAAACATATTATGAGGATGGTACTTATCTTCATCGCATTGGACGTGGATGTAATCATACAGGCTCCTGTCCATGGGGAACGGATGAATCGTGTGCTTATGTTAGTATGTTAGTAAGTTTTTGCTACCACCTATAAATGGTACTGGTGTATGATGACATCTATTGGCATTGTGGTTCCAGGCTGTACATGAGTCTCCCACCAAATTGGGGTGGTGTGTGTGCACCTACCCAGGTGACTGACCATACATATGTGGTAGTGCCAAGGACCTCCACAGAGAAGAATGGCAGCACCAGACGGAGGAGATCGATATACCCAGATGTGTTACCACATGATCACATGTGGGGCTCGGATGTACCAAAGGACCAAAAATTGTGGTCTGTAGGAGATAAAATAGCACATTCATTGTTCCCCTGGATAGGAGTGGTAAAAAATTCATTAATGATTGAAACTCTGAATTATTGATTGGGTCTGTTCATGAATGTAACTGAGAAAATAGTACCAGCTCAAAACACTGAAATAGATGCTTTATGTACCATGGTGATGCAAAATCACATGGTTTTAGACCTGCTTACTGGTTCACAGGGAGGAGTCTGTGTGATGCTTAACACCACTTGTACTTTTATTCCAGATTCAATACATTCTGTTGATGTACAAGATGCGTTACAAGAACTGACCAAGTTACGTGATGTAATGCACAAGGACACTGTAACTGTTACACAGTGGAAACCCTGGTCCTGGTTGACTTCAGGACCATGGTGGCAGTTACTATTGAAAATGGTGACACCAGTTATTATAGTCCTAATTCTGATTGGACTTTGCATGTGTTGTGTGATCCCTTATATCCCTGCCATCCCCTCATTACCCCATCCCCGTAGAGACGGTGTCTGCTCCCAGACCACCAATAACCAGCAAAAATCTATTTAAGCATAAAAATTCAAAAAGAAAAAATAATATAGCACCTTCAACTGCACCACAGACTAAAACAGTTAATGTGGTCTATTAAACATTAGGTCTCTCTCTTCTAAGTCCCTGTTGGTAAATGATATAATAATTGATCAACATATTGATTTATTCTGCCTTACAGAAACCTGGTTACAGCAGGATGAATATGTTAGTTTAAATGAGTCAACACCCCCGAGTCACACTAACTGTCAGAATGCTCGTAGCACGGGCCGAGGCGGAGGATTAGCAGCAATCTTCCATTCCAGCTTACTAAATAATCAAAAACCCAGACAGAGCTTTAATTCATTTGAAAGCTTGACTCTTAGTCTTGTCCATCCAAATTGGAAGTCCCAAAAACCAGTTTTATTTGTTATTATCTATCATCCACCTGGTCGTTACTGTGAGTTTCTCTGTGAATTTTCAGACCTTTTGTCTGACTTAGTGCTTAGCTCAGATAAGATAATTATAGTGGGCGATTTTAACATCCACACAGATGCTGAGAATGACAGCCTCAACACTGCATTTAATCTATTATTAGACTCTATTGGCTTTGCTCAAAATGTAAATGAGTCCACCCACCACTTTAATCATATCTTAGATCTTGTTCTGACTTATGGTATGGAAATAGAAGACTTAACAGTATTCCCTGAAAACTCCCTTCTGTCTGATCATTTCTTAATAACATTTACATTTACTCTGATGGACTACCCAGCAGTGGGGAATAAGTTTCATTACACTAGAAGTCTTTCAGAAAGCGCTGTAACTAGGTTTACAGATATGATTCCTTCTTTATGTTCTCTAATGCCATATACCAACACAGTGCAGAGTAGCTACCTAAACTCTGTAAGTGAGATAGAGTATCTCGTCAATAGTTTTACATCCTCATTGAAGACAACTTTGGATGCTGTAGCTCCTCTGAAAAAGAGAGCTTTAAATCAGGAGTGCCTGACTCCGTTGTATAACTCACAAACTTGCAGCTTAAAGCAGATAACCCGTAAGTTGGAGAGGAAATGGCGTCTCACTAATTTAGAAGAACTTCACTTAGCCTGGAAAAAGAGTCTGTTGCTCTATAAAAAAGCCCTCCATAAAGCTAGGACATCTTTCTACTCATCACTAATTGAAGAAAATAAGAACAACCCCAGGTTTCTTTTCAGCACTGTAGCCAGGCTGACAAAGAGTCAGAGCTCTATTGAGCTGAGTATTCCATTAACTTTAACTAGTAATGACTTCATGACTTTCTTTGCTAACAAAAGTTTAACTATTAGAGAAAAAATTACTCATAATCATCCCAAAGACGTATCGTTATCTTTGGCTGCTTTCAGTGATGCCGGTATTTGGTTAGACTCTTTCTCTCCGATTGTTCTGTCTGAGTTATTTTCATTAGTTACTTCATCCAAACCATCAACATGTCTATTAAACCCCATTCCTACCAGGCTGCTCAAGGAAGCCCTACCATTATTTAATGCTTCGATCTTAAATATGATCAATCTATCTTTGTTAGTTGGCTATGTACCACAGGCTTTTAAGGTGGCAGTAATTAAACCATTACTTAAAAAGCCATCACTTGACCCAGCTATCTTAGCTAATTATAGGCCAATCTCCAACCTTCCTTTTCTCTCAAAAATTCTTGAAAGGGTAGTTGTAAAACAGCTAACTGATCATCTGCAGAGGAATGGTTTATTTGAAGAGTTTCAGTCAGGTTTTAGAATTCATCATAGTACAGAAACAGCATTAGTGAAGGTTACAAATGATCTTCTTATGGCCTCGGACAGTGGACTCATCTCTGTGCTTGTTCTGTTAGACCTCAGTGCTGCTTTTGATACTGTTGACCATAAAATTTTATTACAGAGATTAGAGCATGCCATAGGTATTAAAGGCACTGCGCTGCGGTGGTTTGAATCATATTTATCTAATAGATTACAACTTGTTCATGTAAATGGGGAATCTTCTTCACAGACTAAAGTTAATTATGGAGTTCCACAAGGTTCTGTGCTAGGACCAATTTTATTCACTTTATACATGCTTCCCTTAGGCAGTATTATTAGACGGTATTGCTTAAATTTTCATTGTTACGCAGATGATACCCAGCTTTATCAATCCATGAAGCCAGAGGACACACACCAATTAGCTAAACTGCAGGATTGTCTTACAGACATAAAGACATGCATGACCTCTAATTTCCTGCTTTTAAACTCAGATAAAACTGAAGTTATTGTACTTGGCCCCACAAATCTTAGAAACATGGTGTCTAACCAGATCCTTACTCTGGATGGCATTACCCTGACCTCTAGTAATACTGTGAGAAATCTTGGAGTCATTTTTGATCAGGATATGTCATTCAAAGCGCATATTAAACAAATATGTAAGACTGCTTTTTTGCATTTACGCAATATCTCTAAAATTAGAAAGGTCTTGTCTCAGAGTGATGCTGAAAAACTAATTCATGCATTTATTTCCTCTAGGCTGGACTATTGTAATTCATTATTATCAGGTTGTCCTAAAAGTTCCCTAAAAAGCCTTCAGTTAATTCAAAATGCTGCAGCTAGAGTACTAATAGGGACTAGAAGGAGAGAGCATATCTCACCCATATTGGCCTCTCTTCATTGGCTTCCTGTTAATTCTAGAATAGAATTTAAAATTCTTCTTCTTACTTATAAGGTTTTGAATAATCAGGTCCCATCTTATCTTAGGGACCTCGTAGTACCATATCACCCCAATAGAGCGCTTCGCTCTCAGACTGCAGGCTTACTTGTAGTTCCTAGGGTTTGTAAGAGTAGAATGGGAGGCAGAGCCTTCAGCTTTCAGGCTCCTCTCCTGTGGAACCAGCTCCCAATTCAGATCAGGGAGACAGACACCCTCTCTACTTTTAAGATTAGGCTTAAAACTTTCCTTTTTGCTAAAGCTTATAGTTAGGGCTGGATCAGGTGACCCTGAACCATCCCTTAGTTATGCTACTATAGACGTAGACTGCTGGGGGGTTCCCATGATGCACTGTTTCTTTCTCTTTTTGCTCTGTATGCACCACTGTGCATTTAATCATTAGTGATTGATCTCTGCTCCCCTCCACAGCATGTCTTTTTCCTGCTTCTCTCCCTCAGCCCCAATCAGTCCCAGCAGAAGACTGCCCCTCCCTGAGCCTGGTTCTGCTGGAGGTTTCTTCCTGTTAAAAGGGAGTTTTTCCTTCCCACTGTAGCCAAGTGCTTGCTCACAGGGGGTCGTTTTGACCGTTGGGGTTTTACATAATTATTGTGTGGCCTTGCCTTACAATATAAAGCGCCTTGGGGCAACTGTTTGTTGTGATTTGGTGCTATATATAAAAAAAATTGATTGATTGATTGATATCAAAACAATGGTTGGCAAAATGGTGTCAAATACATGTGTACAGTGTAATCTGGCTTTCCAACAAACTATGCCAAAATATCAAGCATTGAAACAGTCAGACCTTAGTGGAGAAAACTATAATGACTGTGTTTAGAATTATGATGATATTGAAAAGCCCATAATTCCAGTTTAAGCTTGAACTGTTGACGTGATGAGATAAAACACTCTTAGCCTATGAAGCTTTAGCTGAAAATGTAATAAGACAAGTGGTTAAAGTGGACAAATTTTCTATTGAAGTGTGTTTTGGACATGACAAACTTATGTAAATAAACGATAAACAGGGAGGATTATGTCAAGGATTTTATATAGTTCATGCTTATATTATCATTTATTTTATATAGTTCATGCTCATATTATCATTTATTTCCTTCTATGACTACGTGTACTTTTCCTCTTTGTGTGAAGAGGAGGTTTTAAAAAGGAACACTTGTTGTCTGCATTTTTCATGATTGAGCAAACTATTTTTCATTTTGCATAAGTGCCTCATCCTGCTTTGACGAGCCACAAGGCTCATGTCGCAGGAATGGAAGGTTTCAGCCGTTACCTTGCCTTGCTATCTTCCTCTTGCAGACATGACTCATGTGTAACCTCTCCCTGACTGTCCTTGTTTGTTTTTTCTCATGTTGGTGAACTAAATAAAAAGCTGAGCCAGAGGAGGGGATTTTAGGAGAGCTTTGGAGCTGAGCACTTACAAGCTGCTACTGCCCGCCCTCCTCCTCTGCGCAGAGCATAAAAGATATTTGTCTCTCTCTGACTGGTTTCTTTACAGTGTCTGTGCCTCTCATTTCTTTAAAACAGGGTGCAAACCCAACACTGTAAGAGCAGCACTCCTAGCACAGCAGCTCAGTGGGCACAAAGGTCTTTGGATCACCAAGCAGATGATGCTGAAAACAACAATTAAAGAAAATCCTTACAAAAGGACATTCCAGGTCAGCTGAGAACTTTTCATAACCCCTCCCAGCTGTAAGTGTTGTGGAGTTTGTAGACAGTCTCTTGGGGTTACATAGGAAATTTATGGTTATTTTCTCTCCCTTATTCCATTGACACCCTAGTGGGGGTCTGGGGGCATGCTTCAGTCTGTTAATTGCTAAATGAAGATAAGAAATGAAGGCCTTTGTGCTCTCCTAAACAGTTTTCTGCTCTAACAGTCATGTAGACATAAACACAATGGTTGTACAGTTCTGAATTCAGGGTGCACAGTCTGTTGAAGAAGTACTGCAGTTATTGTGGATGCAATTTGCAACTGTAGTGTGATAAATTTTAGAGCCAGACAAATATATTGGTTAAACTATTGGTTGGCTGATATCAGCTAATGTGAGCCCTTCGCCATTATATCAGAATCTGTGTTTATTTTTTTATTTTAACAAATAAACAATGCAGAAAAACACTTCAGCTGTTGGTAATAGTGTTATTACATAGTTTGTCTAGCAGGGGGCATTCAGGTGGCATTGTTAAAAATGTTATCATTCCTTGGTCACATTAACTACAAGATCCAGAATCAAAGTGACCAGTGTGGGCGTGTTTCAGCCTCAAGAGACAAGTAGTTGCTGTGCCACCAGCTGGGCGGAGCCAAAAGAAACAAGAACTCTATTTTCTGCGACTGCTGAGCAATGTGACATGGTGACAGCCGATCTGAGTGAAGGCAGCATGACGTGCATGGTTGGTTGTTGATTATAACTGTTTAGAATGTTTTTGAAAGACATGAACGGGTCATTTGTCCACCTTGGTGCCTTCCAGTTGGGCACCAGGCTGGTTCTGTAACACAGTGGACACATGCTCCTCAACCCAACCGTGCATGTGTTTAGTTTCATACCATGCATGATCGACTGTTGCGCCCTCTTGCACTGTGTGTGGGCTTTGTTTTCCTCGTGCACGTGTTAACATGTCTGGTGAATACAGCAGTCTCAAAGCCAATGGTCTCTACATGATGATGTGCACAAGCATGATGCCAAATGACAACTCCAAGGACTAATAATGCACACAGTTTACCCAAAGTTCACTGAAACATCAACCCCACAGAGCAGATAACAAGGTGTTAAATCCCCAGATGTTGGTAATGATCCAAGTCACCTTTTGTACTTTGAGCCTGACTCGATATAAGTAGATGGTGTTGAGAAAATGATTGGTCTGTGCTATTGTTTTCACCCTTTACTCTCTTTGCTGTCTGCTCTCTACAGCAGGTGGCTATGTCCCCCTGTTTTTGTGCAAATATTTGCTCATTTTGAAATGGATGCCTGCAACATGTTTCTAAAAAGCTGGTACAGTGGTATGTTTCCTACTGTGTTACATCACCTTTCCTTCTAACAACACTGAATAAGCGTTTGGGAACTGAGGACACTAATTGTTGAAGCTTTGTAGGTGGAATTCTTTCCCATTCTTGCTTGATGTATGACTTCAGTTGTTCAACAGTCCAGGGTCTCCATTGGCATATATTTGCACAAAAACAATAAAGTTTATCAGTTTGAACATTAAATATCTTGTCTTTGTGGTGTATTCAGTTGAATATAGGTTGAAGAGGATTTGAAAATCATTGTATTCTGTTTTTAATTTACATTTTACACAACGTCCCAACTTCATTGGAATTGGGGTTGTACTTTTAAATTAATTCCTATGTCACAGGCCAAATGCCAAGAAACAACTTCTTGATCAGTACATTTCCTCTGATCACTTCATTTACTGCAAATAACAGAGACGACCAGAAAACTCTGCAGTCTGCAAATATTTTGGAAAGACTTCTTCAGTGCTAAAAAAAGCTGCCTTCCTCTCAGGACCTGAAATAATTACCTCAAACCAGATGCCTTTTCTTCTGTAAATCATCTTGAATTTCATAGATTTTTACATTTGTGCGCTCGGTAAAAAGGGCAGTGATGCATCATTTCTCAGTGCACGCAGGAACACAGCATCACATCCTTCAATAAAACCGATCATTTTCTCCTTTAACGGGTACTTAAGGTACACTTTTTTGGACACTTTGCCAGGTATAAAAGTGTCATGACATGACAGCTGAATAAGAAGCATCAACTTTTAATGAAAGAGGTGAGAAAACTGTGATGTATATTTCAGACCTAATTAGCACGCAGAGTCAGTGAAGTTATTAGATGTGTAAAGACTCCCTACAGAGGCTGCAGAATACTGCACACACACACACACACACACACACACACACACACACACACACACACACACACACACACACACACACACACACACACACACACACACACACACACACACACACACACACACATTCACATCTATTCCAAAGGCATTTACTCTGATTCCTGCACAGCTCTTGTAGCAATATTTCAATACAATGATTATTTCATTTTCTCTTGCTCAGGCCTGTGCAGACTTTACATTAATTCTCATGTTTCCTTTTTTTTTTTTTTTTTTTTTTTTTTGTCAAGTTGCCTTTATTACTAATTGGAGTCAAGAAATATTATCCAATGAAAAAAGCTAAAACACACAGAGGACTATCTATAATAACAACTTCAGGGAAGTTGCGTGTGTGTTACGCTGTTCTCCCTGAGCTCCTGTCAGGGAGCTCAACTAGTGACCAGTTAAAATAATAATAATAATAATAATAATAATAAATAACCAAAGAGAGGGACGGGTGATTGTCATTTTATGGAAAATAAGCATAATTTTCTGCTATTTCATTTGCAGCTGCTACAAATGAAATAGCAGAAAATTATACTTATTTTCCATCACCAAGTAAAAGGGCATTGTGACCTTTTTTTTTTATCAGAGTACAAAACTCCCATTTGACAGTGACTACACACATTAAACATCACACACACATTGGGTATGTGAACACAGAATTCTGCAGTTATGACCAAAACTACCGCCCTGACATTGTTGGCAGTGTTATTCATGTTTTTGGTGATTCCTTTTGGCCTCTGGGTTGTTCTTTTATGATTTGTTTTTTTGCACCCAGAACTGCATCCACGGAACTCGAACATTTCTTTTTTCTGAGACTGTCACTTTCGGATCCTTTAGCCTGCCATTCCATCATTCTTGATATGTTGTTTTTGTTAAAAAATAAAATCAATAAATAAACAAATAATGCCGTGTGTTAATATGTACAGAAAGAAGTTAAATCATGTGAGTGAGTGATAATGATCTGCAGAGTTGTTTTTTTATGTCATATTATTGTCTGTGCTTCTTTTTTCTTTGTTTGCTATGTGAAGGTGTTGCTGCTGTAACTTGGTATCTCCGATGTGATGCTGCTGTTGATGCCTTGTAATTTGTTTCCGTTCTGTTTTTCCCGTCTGTGCTGCCTGGTTGAAAAAACCATCTCTCACAGCAGCACACATGAACAGATGTTCATTTTGTCAGTTATTGGTGCTGTTTTGCAAATACTTTTATTTATATTTGCTTTAAATGAGCGTGACTGTAACCTGTATTTTATCTCTGGAGTCAAAATATGGACAAAGTTATGAAGAAGAGCTCACAGCAGTGACCTGCTGTATTCGATATCACCACCAGCTGCCACTTCTGAGAACAATTAACACCATGATTCAACACAAGCAAAATTTGCATTCCGTCAATAAGCACAAAGAAGAAAAAGTTAATTTTTCTTAGAAATTTATAATTGCAACATTTATTTTCAGATTGGGAGGGGCAGGTGACGCCGTGATGTGAGCACCTTAAAGCAGTGATTCATGGTGGAATTAATCATTCTGTGTGTGGATGGTTGTGTGTTTGTGGCCGTCACCACAATTCGGTTTTGGGTATTAGACTCTGGTGTCCTAGATTAGGATATCGATGCTCACTAACTAGACAACAGACTGTTGCTGTCACTGCTTGTTCTTTTGTGGTTGTGTGTCCTGGTACGTATGTTGTGTTGTTGGGGTTGTCACACTTTTCATCACTTCACAGTTATGACTGTCTCCACTTGTCTTTCGTTCTTGTCTGTCTTCATGTTGTCTTGGTGATCAGCCTGTCCTGATAGAAGTTATCTGTTAGCGTTAAATAAAATGTTGTAGGCTGATCAGGAAGGGTAGGTGAAGGTCACACACACGCACACCATGTTCACGCACAAACTACATACTGTCTGTCTATAAAAAATAATAATAATAAATTGGATATATACTGTATGTATATACATATATAAATGGTTCTGCCAGTTTAGCATTTACCATCACTATATCTGCAGACAGGGAAAAAAAATCTTTCATGTGTGTGGAAAATGACAAACATGTTGGGAAAGTGTAGGAACACGGACCCACAACAGGGGGCGCAAATGAACGGACAATGGAGTAAGTCAAAATAACAAGGCTTTACTGTTGTGAATGTGCACAACGAATACAACCAATCACAGCAATGGACAACAGTCAATTCACAAAAGTGTCGTGTGGGCAGGCTCGAAGATAGGAGACGCCTCTCCAAGGTAAGACCGGAACCACACGGCTTCCTCCGCCACAGGACCCCGGGAATACTGGAGCCGCCAAGTCCCGAACTCCCAGGTGGCCACTGCCTCCGCGTGTCGGACCTGGTACTGCTGGCGAGGAACAAAGGACAGTTAGATGGGGGCACGTTTGCACCCAGGACTCCGAACAGCAGGGAAGTTACCTCCACCTCTCGTTGGAACAGTAATCCACAAACTAAGCACAAATCCAAAAAGATACACTCCGTAGCTTTGATACGTTACCTCTCTGGTAGAAACGATATCTCGGCGATGAGGTGGAGATGCCGTCCTGCTGATATACCCCAGTGATAATTGCCGTCAGCTGTCTCAGGTGATGGGTGACAGCTGTTACCGAGGCTGCTCCTGTGGGGCGGCGGCGCCCTCTGGTGCCTGGAGCCCGCACTCCAGGCAGGGCGCCCTCTGGTGGTGGTGGGCCAGCAGTACCTCCTCTTCAGCGGCCCACACAACAAAACATGTTTTTTCATAGCGCAAGTAACGTTAGCACGACCATGTGGCTTGTGTCTGAGTATTTTTACACATATCTGTAATAATATGGATGTTGCGCAGTTAATTGGCTTAACGGGTCACGTCTAAGAAGCGCGTGCTGCAGTTTTTCTGTTGAGTGAACTCCCATGTTATACACACACACACACACACACACACAGACCAGTCACTTTAGAATTCACATCTTGTCTGTAAGCATTTTGTTTTATCTATAATGAGGAGGACAGACAGATAACGAGAGATGGATTATTTAACTGCACAGTCTCCCAGTTTTAATCAAGTAATCCTGAATAATTTGTGCAATTTTGCAGAGAGCAATTAATCTATAACCTGACAAAAAGTTGACTTTTTAAGATGCCATCATAGAGCTTCCTGTTTTAATATGATGCTGTGCAAAACACTAAAACTCTGTATCAGTGTGTGTCATTAGCTTTGAAAAATGACCAAACCTCAGTCTTCACTGCAGATGACACCACTTTTGGTTTGAGTACGAACAGCACGCGTGTCACCGTGGACGCAACGGAAATGCCTTTGTTCAGACAAGATGAGCTACCCGTCGAGAGGAGCTACACCAAGACAAGCTATAAGTACCTTTGTGAAAGGATACTGAGGTGGAACCGCTCCCGGCTAAGGAGAGGTCAAGGCTCGGGGCTCGTCTCAACAAACACTTGAATAGGTGTACCTAATAATGTGGCCAGTGATTGTATATACTGAATGTGTTGCTGTAATTTCAGCTCAATTTAATTTCAAGATTCTTTCATTCATTCATTTTCTATACCTGCTAATTCCAATCAAAGGTCACATGGGGATGGAGCCTGTCACAGCAGACATGAGGCAAAAGGTGGGGTCACCCTGGACACGACGCCAGTCTATCATAGGGCTACATACAGACACAAACACTTTCACACACACACACACACACAAGGTTGGGTAGGATTACTTTGAAATGTAATCCAAAAGTAATCAGATTACAAGTAATCCAAATGTATGTACATACATACATGTAATCCACATGTATTCTTGCAAAGTAATCCTACCCAACCTTGCACACACACACACACACACACACACACACACACACACACACACACACACACACACACACACACACACACACACACACTACTTAATATTTAAGTAAAATTTAAATGCTTAAACAGTAAAATTACCAGTGTTAAACTATAGTCCCACTCTGACCAGAGAAGGACCATATGTACACTGGCAGTGTTAATTTAACACTGACAGTGTTAGTTTTACACTGCTGATTTTACTGTGTAGGAGATGAAGCAGTTATGTGACTCCACAGATCATGATGGTTATTTTAGAAAGTGCTGTTTTACACATGTTTGCCTGTGACTGACTTTGTGAAAGCAATAAATATTACAAACACTTTCCATAAAATTTGAGAGATATGATGATGTTGGTGTTTGTCAATCAAGTACTGCATAATAACTATATGTGCTTATTTTGCAGAATTTTCTCTTCCACTGAAGAAGAGCTGTTTGGCTAAAATGGTACAAAATAAATAAGAATGACCAATAAACTGATGACATTTTTTTTCGATAGTATATAAAAAGCACACATGTCCTATTTGGCATTGAACAAGTGTTTGTATATGTGCATGGCTTAAGGACAAAATGAACATATTGTCACGCCAACCTCCGGCAGCGTGACTGGAGATGAGCACATGCAAATGAATGCTATCAGAGACAAAGTGTAATAAATGTGCTGTCAACAGAGTTAGTGCAGCGCCGCATCAGGCTCCCCGTCATATTGAACATAGCCAAAAGAATCTCATCATCCCTCACAGGCAACAACACATCACAAATCATCAAACGACTCCATGAAATGCTGCAGTGCTCTGATAAACTGTAATCTGCGTTTGAGGTTTGCTATGCTTGAAAAGATTTTATCTACTGGGTCACTGTTCTGTAGGATAAACAGCCATCTGGGATTTGAAATCCACTCTTGAAAAAGGCTCCCATTGTATTAAAGATACTACAAACCTGTGTTACCCGTTCCTGGTCTCTGAGACCCAAAGAACGGCATGCTGTCCTACTCATGTTCAGCCAGTCAATGGAACACACCTGATTCAACTCATTCTGGGCCTAAGTTACTGAAGGTTTGCATGGGTCCTTTATTTATTTATTGTACGTTGTGTATACACAGATACAGAGACGGTCATCGATGGGTTTAACAAAACAATTTATTACTATCACACAGTTTGGACCGGTATTCTGTGTTCTTATCTATTCGTGCAGTAAATGGTAAATGGACTGCATTTATTTAGCGCTTTTCCATCTGAATCAGACACTCAAAGTGTTTTAAAATAATGCCTCACATTCACCACAATGTCAGGCTGCTGCCATGCAAGGCGCCCACAACACACTGGGGGCAACTAGTGGATTAAGGACCTTGCCCAAGGGCCCTTAGTGATTTTCTGGTCAGGCTAAGATTCGAACTGAGGATCCTCTGGTCTCAAGCCCAACGCTTAACCACTAGACCAGTGGTTAAGTGTTGCAGTGCATCGATATTTCATTTTGTGACAGCATCTGTGATGTTTTTACTGAATGCAAATAGTAAAAAGGAGTCTAAGTCTATGTGTTAAAACATGGTTAAACACTAAAGCAGACTTACTAACAGGGCACACTGAGGATTTCATCTTTCAAATGCACAAATCCATGTATATTGTCCATTTATGTCCTTTGCATTCATGAATATGCAGTTTGGGGTTTGTCCACCCAAGTGCACAAAATTCTGGGAGACAGCATTTAAACAGGTTAGCACACAATGCAATTTTGTCAAGGTAAAAAAAAAAAAAGGTGAATTTGTATTTTGCGCATTTGAAACCTTGGCATAAACTTAAGGACAAACTTGACTCTTACAGCAACACAGATGCCACGACCTCCTTGTACACAGAATTAACATAATTAAAAAAAAAATCAATCATTATAAACTATGGCCATATTTAAAGTGTTAACAGTTTACTTTGTGCTTCTTTCTTTCAAAATAAATGTCTCCATGTCTAACAGATGGACCACATGTACATATCACAGCTGTGTGTGTGTGTGTGTGTGTGTGTGTGTGTGTGTGTGTGTGTGTGTGTGTGTGTGTGTGTGTGTGTGTGTGTGTGTGTGTGTGTGTGTGTGTGTGTGTGTGTGTGTGTGTGTGTGTGTGTGTGTGTGTATGTGTCACTCCTGCACCTGCTATTACAACAAACAAAAAACAACCTGCTCTTTCAGCTGTTTAATTATTGTTCCATCCATAATTTTTAAGCAAACTGGTGTATGAAAGAGGAGATTGTGTGTTGTTTGTTTTAAGTTGCCAGCACATGAACATGCTCAGTTATGTGGCAGAGTAATGTGTAATGAAGCAAACCTGCAAGTGGCTGATTTTCATTTTGTGCTTCCAGTTGTTAAAACAAGCAAAATCCTCATTTATATACTGCAGTCTATGTCACATTACCGCTATCAACTGTGAAATTTGTCTTCGTAAATCACTTGCAGAACTATCTCCACCTCAAAGTGGAAACCTTTGGAATACCCATGAAATTTAGCACTCATTATCTGGGATCTTAGTAAATCAGGCTTTCTTGCAGTTAGACAAAGTAGAATTGGAAAACGTGCAGTACTTTGGGTCCTGTGGACCAGATTGTGATACAGAGCTCTGAACAATTTAGTGACACGAGATATTGCACTATAGTGTCGACATCTCACACCAGAAGCATTGGCTTCCCTTTGGCCCCTCTTCCTCAACACTGGCTCCTCTGCATGCAGGAGGTGGGTCAGAGGTATTTTTTTCACTTCTGAATGTGGTTTCTTGGTGAAATTATTTCAGATCACTGCTACAGTGCATCACCACATCCACCACATCTTGGCCATCTCCAATGTGCTGAGGCACCTGAATGCTGGATGCTCAGAGAAATGCACCACATGACCAAAATGTCAGAACTGATAGTCCCTCACAAACACAAGTGAGACTCCCCATCTTAGTGTCTCTAAGTAACCATTATTCTGGTGGTACCCATAGATCTTCAGAAGAGACCAAGTACCAAAGACCTCCATCCGCTGTGGTAAGTCACTGATGAGAATCCAAGTCTCACAACTACAGTAAGTAAGGCTTCATGAGGGAGGAATTTCAGGTAAGGTCTCAGCTGTTCCCATACTGACTGCAGTGCCATGTGGACAGTCACTCACTACTATCTTATCATGAATGTGCAGAGGGGTGACAGTTCCACAGGGCAAGAGCTACACTAAATGTGCATGTGCACAACTCCAATGCAACAATGAAAACAAGGCACAGAAAAACTCATATTACAAAGCACAGAGGGAGTGTTGCTTCATTCAGTGTGGGGTGCCTTTATTCCATTACACCTCACAAAGAAAATAGTTCTTAGCTGCTATGTTCATAAATTTCCAATTATAGCTGCTTTAAATTGATAGTAAAGCAGGGATTCTGCTCTGGCATCACTTTTCTAAAGCAGAGAACACAAAAGGCTGATGGCAGTCTGAAATGATCACAACGTTTGTCTCGTCTCTTCTAAATAGACTGGTGATGGCAGACAATAACATACCTGCAGCTGAGGTGCTGCAATGTGCCGTTAATTTAGCTGCCAAATCAATCCCAATTAAGACTGTATAATGTCTCATTTACAGTCTGCAGCCATGTGAGGAGAAAGAACGCACTGCACAAACCCATTCAGAGATTTTGATTCTTTGGCTCCATTTCCTCGTAAAGGATCCATCAAACAGCCGAACCTGCAGAGCCCTTCACCATGCAGCTCCCCGTTCCATTTCTCTGAGGCGATTACGTACTATTTTGAGGTGCTTGAAATGACGGCCAGCTGATTGTTCTCAGGGTTGCCACAACAATAAGAAACTGCTTTGACAAAGCAAGACTTTTTTTTCCAAAAGTGCTGATAAAACTGCACAAGTAAACTTTGCATTTTAACACAGGAGGTGACACTTTGAATGC